>NC_067476.1:134281293-134998793 GCF_947179515.1 Apodemus sylvaticus | reverse complement strand
TGATATTAGAATGGCTATTCCGGCTCCTTTCCTGAGACCATTGGCTTGTCAAATTATCTTCCAGCCTTTTACTCTAAGGTAGTTTTTGTCTTTGACACTGAGGTGTGTTTCCTGTATGCAGCAAAATGTAGGGTCCTGTTTCCTTATCCAGTCTGTTAGTCTAAGTCTTTTTATAGGGATGTTGAGTCCATTGACGTTAAGAGATATTAAGGAATAGTGATTATTACTTCCTGTCATTTTCGATGTTATTTTTATATTTGAGTGGTTATCTTCTGTTGGCTTTGATGAAAGAAGGTAACTATCTTGCTTTTTCCACGGTGTCGTTTCCCTCCTTGTATTAGAGTTTTCCTCCTATTACTCTTTGTAGAGATGTGTTTGTAAAGATATTGTGGAAATTTGGTTTTGTCATGGAATATCTTGGTTTCTCCATCTATTGTGATTGAGAGTTTCGCTGGGTATAGTAGTTTTGGCTTACATTTGTGTTCTCTTAGAGTCTGCATGAGATCTGCCCAGGATCTTCTAGCTTTCATGGTCTCTGGTGAGAAGTCTGGTGTGATTCTGATAGGTCTTCCTTTATATGTTACTTGGCCTTTTTCTCTTGCTGCCTTTAATATTCTTTCTTTATTTTTAAGAATTCATTCTAATGAAATTTTTTCACAGGTCCAATTTTAAACTTTGTACATTTGATTATATTTTTAAAAAATTGACGTGTTGAACTTAAAGGGTGTATTTATTTATTTATTTGTATATTTATTCAATTTATATCCTGATCACAGTCCCACATCTCATTCCAGTATCCCTTATATCTCCTTTCCACTTTCTATTTGATATGCCCCCATAGGTACCAACCCCATCTGGCACAACAATTTCTAGGAGGCTAGATATATCCTGTCCCACTATGGTCAGGCTAGGCAGCACAACTAGCAGAAAGGAGTCTAAGGCTAAGCAAGAGTCAGACACAGCTCCTGCTCCAGTTGTTAGGGCAACCGCATGAAGAACAAGCTACACATGCCGACATATGTGCAAGGGCACAGGTCCAGCCAATGGTTGCTCTTTACATGGTGGTTTAGTCTCTGTGAGCCCCCACGGGTCCAGGTTAGCTGAATCTTAGGGCATCTTGTGGTGTACTTGACCATTCTGGCTCTTTAATCATTCCCCCAAACTTCCCACAAGACTCCTTCAGCTCTGTCCAACACTTCACTGAGTGTCTGTGGACTTGGAGCGGTGGAGGGGATTATCTACAATGTAGGTGGAAAGTGAAAATGGAGCATTGAGGGCATCCTGAAAGCATCTTGAGCAGCAAGAACAATTGGCTTCATTGGAAGTAAACAGGCAACAAAGCTAAGGACAGATTTAAAATGTTTAGTCAGGACTACAAGAAAAAAGGGCATGCCAGCCACGGGAGCCTTAGGTGTGCCCAGCCACTGAGCCAAAGGACAAGTTAAAAATGGACGAATGTGTGTGTGCCTTTCATTCTGTGGATCCTTAGACATCAGGGAAATGCAAATAAAAATGACACTGATATTCCACCTTACACCCATCAAATACCTCAGATCAAAAAACTCAATGGACAGCACATGCAGGCAAGGATGTGGAGCAAGGGGGGAACACTTATCCATTGCTGGTGGGAATGAAAATAAGTACAACCTCTCTGGAAATTAATTTGGCAGTTTCTCAGGAAACTGGGGATAATTCTATTCATGACACAGCCATATAGCTCCCAGACATATACCCAACCTATGTTCTACCATTCCACAAAACACCTTCTCCATTCTGATCATAGGAGGTACATTTGTAATACCCGAAGCTGGAAAACATCCTGATGCTCCTCAAGAGATGAATGAGTAAAGAAAATATTTCATTTATACAATGGAATACTTCGCAGTTATTAAAAACAAGGACAAAATAGTCTTTAGAACATTGATAGCACACATGGGGTTTTTCTCCTGTATGTGGCATGTATTCCTTTTTTTCTTTTTAAAAAGATTTATTTAGCTTATTTATGTGAGTACACTCTCACTGTCTTCAGACACGCCAGAGGAGGGCATCACATTCCATTATAGATGGTGGTAGGCCACCATGTGGTTGTTGGGAAATGAGCTCATGTTCCTGAGAAAGTAGTCAGTGCTCTGAACTGCTGAGCCATCTCTCTAGCCCCTGTGTTATTTGTTCTTTTATGATATATGATACCACATGGACTTGAAAAGGCTTGCAGGGCTGTGGTGGCACACGCCTGTAATCCCAGCACTCTGGGAGGCAGACGCAGGTGGATTTCTGAGTTCGAGGCCAGCCTGGTCTGCAGAGTGAGTTCCAGGACAGCCAGGGCTACACAGAGAAGCCCTGTCTCGAAAAAACCAAATCCAAAAAAAAAAAAAAAAAAAAAAGAAAAGAAAAGAAAAGGTTTTGCCACAGTGATACAGTGATGGCATTCATAGGATTTCTCTCCTCAATGCGTGTGTGTATGTGTGTGTGTGCATGTGTGTGTGTGTGTGTGTGTGTGTGTGTGTGTGTGTGTTTTGTTGTTGTTGTTTGTTCCAGACAGGGTTTTTCTATGTAGCCCTGGCTGTCCTGGAACTCACTCTTTACACCAGGCTGGGCTCAGAAATCTGCCTGGCTCTGCCTCCCACGTGCTTGGATTAATGGTGTGAGCCACCACCTCCTGGCTCTGACTGTGTTTTTATGTCTTTGGAGCTCAAAGTTTTCTGCAAAGGATTTAACACACTCATTCCAAAGATTTCTCTCCAGTATGTATTCTTTTATGTATTTGGAGCTTACTGTTTTGTGCAAAGGCTTTACGACACTGGTTACATTCAAAAGGTTTCTCTCCAGTATGTCTTCTTTTATGTGTTAGAAGATTACCATTTTGGGTAAAAGCTTTAGCACACAGGTTACATTGAAAAGGTTTCTCTCCAGTGTATATTCTTTTATGTGTTAGGAAATGACTGTTTCTTGTAAAGGCTTTACCACATTGGTTACATTCAAAAGGATTCTCTCGAGTATGTATTCTTTTATGTCTTAGAAGATGACTATTTTGTGTAAAGGCTTCACCACATTGGTTACATTCAAAAGGTTTCTCTCCAGTTTGTGTTGTTCTGTGTATTTGAATATGACTTTTAACTATAAAGGCTTTACCACACTAATGACACTCATAGCGTTTCTCTCCTGTATGTAATTTTTTGTGATATAAGAAGCTATATTGATGAGCAAAGTGTTTGCCACATTGGCTACATTCATAAAGCTTCTCTCCAGTATGTGGGCTTTCATGTTTTTGGAGAGGACTGATTTGTGCAATGGCTTTACCATAATGGTTACATTCACAACATTTCTCTCCACTATGTACCATTTGACGACTTTGAAGAGAACTGTGAGATAGAAATCTTTAGCACTTTGGTTATACTCATAGGTTTTCTCTCCAGAAACTGATGTTTTATGTATTTGGAGACCACAGTGATATGCAAAGGCTTCAAAATATTGGTCACTTTCATAGAGTTTCTCTCCAGTATGAATTCTTTCTTGTCTTAGGTTATGGCTCTGAAATGCAAAGGCTTGCCCACACTGAAAAAACTCAGAGGGTTGCTCTTCAGTATGACTTCTTTCATGCCTGCAAAGACAATTGGCACATGTGAAAGATTTCTCACATTCTAAACATATATAAATCTTTTCATCTGTGTGAATAAGGTTTACAATTTGGACTAATTGTCAAGGACAACCTGATCTCAATGTATTGCCACTTTGTTTACATCCATGGAGTTCCCCTTCATTGTGGGTTCTTTTGCATCTTTGAAGACACATGGGATGGGAAGGACATTGATGGCATGGCTCACATTTATAGCACCTTTTCCTATAGGAGTTTATTCACATATTTGAACAGAACAGGAAGAACTCAGAACTTTACCACACTGACTTCATTCATAAATTTTGCTAATGTGTGAGTAATACCACATTTGCAAGGTAAACCAAGGCAAGGAAAAGAATTTGCACATTCCTAGTACTCATATAGATTTCCACAGTGTGATTATTGTAAATACACCCAATAAAGTAGGAAAACTAAATACTTGTAAATTTCTAGCACATTTAGAAGTCAACTCAAAGCCAGGCTTGGTGCAGAACACCTGTAATCCCAGTACTTGCGAGGCAGAGGCAGGCAGATTTCTGAGTTTGAGGCCAGCCTGGTCTACAGAGTGAGTTCCAGGACAGCCAAGACCACACAGAGAACCCCTGTCTTGAAACACAAACAAGCAAACAAACAAACAAACAAACAAACAAAAAAGAAGTCAAATCAATGTGGGGAGTACTACATATCTTCTAATAGTTCAGGAAGATGGAGAAGTTGTTGCTTCTTTCAATATTCCTATGTTCATGTGGCTTGTATCTATTGTAACTAGAGATATCTCTATTAGAAAGAGTAAGTGGTATAGGGATTATAGTTTCTCTACAACAACATTCAGGACTCTCTAATCTGACCATGTTACAAAATTTGGCAACATTAGTACAAGTATATGGTTGTCAACAGCTTTAGTGTAAACTATATTCTTATTAGAAGATTCTGGATATACACTTATCACCAGTCAATGTCTAAATCTTTTGCAATAACTAAGTGGTAGGAGATTAAACACACTGTTAGTTCTACAGGATAACTCTATTGGGCTATGATTCAAATGGTGAAATCTGTTAAGGCATTATTTCCTTGTCTTTGTACTTAGAGGAATGCCTTGCAAACATAAATTAGATAACTGACATTGTTGTATGATTTTGTGAAAATTTAATAATCAACCATAACTTAAAGTCCTTTTTTTAACCATGTAGCTTTCATTAAGGTTCAGGACATACTAAAATTTATTACAAAACATATTCTTATCAGGTTGCACATGAATATTACCTTTCACATCTCCTAGAACTTTCAAAGTGTTCTTCAATATTATGGTCTTCCCAAATGTAGCCTAAAATATAGTACCAGAGACTGTATGTTATATTACTGGAAGTTACACAAAATTTAAGTTACTAACTTCAGTGAACTTTAGAACCATGATTGATTATTGCCCTCATTCATCATTTTCACTGAAATTACACAAAGAAATAATAATAACAAAGAAAGAGCTGCCCCTATATTTTAAAAAGTGAAAGGAAATTTACTGCCTTACCTATAGCAGTAAGATTCCTATAGGTCTCCAGCATCACATCTTTGTACAGACTCTTCTGAGAAGGATCCAGCAAAGCCCACTCTTCCTGAGTGAAGTTCACATGCACATCTTCATAGGTGACTATACCCTAAAATATCCCATACAAGTGTACATAAGAAAATATATAGCTGAGAACATTGTAAATGTATACTTCATTGAGAATACAGTCATATAATTCTGATATTTCCTTCACTTGATCCCTGACACAAATACTCTAATGTAATCAAGGTATTTTAGAGGAAAACTGAATAATGAATGAGGTTCATGTATTCATTGTTCTGAATAATTACAGGATAATTCATTATTCTGAATAATTGCAGGTTCACCTCTGTAATTTCTGCACCCTGTGAGTAGGATGAAGACTTCAACATGAAATGTCAACCAACACACATAAAGACACACAAGCAAAGAGTTCAACAGTGGAGAGTACATATCAGATAAATTGTGCGAATAAATATTAACTAAAAAAAAAATGATGAGCACACTGTTTGTATTCACTCCTGCCTTTAATACCAGCAGTCAAGAGGCAGACATGGGTATATGTCATTGAGGTGGATGTCAGCCTGGTCTAACATATGAGATCCAGGACAGTAACAGGAACATATTGAGACACGAATTCCCCTGCAAAAATCGCCCAACCAAACAAACACACAAACAAACAAACAAACAAAAAAGATAGAAATAACTGAAAGGTCTTCACTGAAGTTGCTATACAGAATTATACATTCACTCCAGGAGTGTATTCTTATTCCAAAAATCTTAAGTGACCCAGTTCAACAGTAAAATTAATAAGATCTTAATTAAATGTGATGTATGGCCAGATGGCGGCGGCTCACACTTTAATCCCAGCACTTGGGAGGCAGAGGCAGGCAGATTTCTGAGTTTGAGGCCAGCTTGGTCTACAGAGTGAGTTCCAGGACAGCCAGGACTACACAGAGAAACCCTGTCGCAAAAAAAAAAAAAAAAAAAAAAAAAAAAACCAACAACCCAAAAAACAAAACAAAACAACAATAACAACAAAAACCCAACATGATGGATGTTTAAACCTTTGCAAATGAACAGATGAAAATATTAGCTATTTAACTTTGATCATGAATTTGCAACATAGGTCAAGAGAGGTGGCTCACCAGAGGTAATCTGTGTCTACCAAATAAGTGAATTAAATTGCCAATATTTACATGGAGGAGCACAGCTATCCATTGGTTCAACTTCACCAAGTCTGAGGCCATCTTCTGCCTACTATGAATATCAGGCACAGAAGATAAACATATTCATGCATACAGGGAAAATACTCATACTCATTCAAAAAATTCAAAACAAGCCCCACAGGAGGTAATCATGCCACATAACTGCAATCCAATGGAGCATACTGGTAATGACATCAACACATGACTTCTCTAGAAACATAATATACTCTCTACCACATTTCAAAATTCAGTGATTTTCACACACAGCTATCTGTACGTGTAAAACCTACATTCTAAGCTCATCTGCTAATAATTTAAAAAGAAAACAGATTTTCTCTCCTGGCATTGAATAGGCGGGTACAGCCAGGAGCACAGGGAACACCACAGTGCCAGAACAGCTGGGACAGGGTCCACAAGTGCCTCACCTATAAACAAGAGCTGGGTAGCACCACAACACTCTGTGCAAGGGGAGAGCCGGTCACCCAGGGGTGCTGAGACAGGCTTGCAGGCCCACAGGAGGGACAAAGACCAGCCAGAGTCAGCAGGATCAACTAAACACCAGAGATAACCAGATGGCAAAAGGCAAACAGAGGAATGTTACAGAACAGAAATCAAGGAAACATGACATAGTCTGAACCCAATTCTCCCACAACAGCAAGTGCTGGATACCCCAACATACAGGAAAAGCAACATTTGGTTTTAAAATCACAGCTCATGATGCTGATAGAGGGCTTAAAGAAGGACATAAATAACTCCGTTAAAGAAATACACAGGCAAATAGGAAAAGGCTCTTAAAGAATTACAGGAAAAGCTGGGCGGTGGTGGCACATGCCTTAACCCCAGCACTTGGGAGGCAGAAGCAAGCAGATTTCTGAGTTCAAGGCCAGCATTGTCTACAGAGTGAGTTTCAGGACAGCCAGGGCTACACAGAGAAATCCTGTCTGGAAAAGCAAAACAAAACAAAAAAAAAAACAAAAACCAAAACAAAACAACAAAAAATTTACAGGAAAGCACAAACAAACAGGTGAAGGAATTGAACAGAACCATCTAGGATCTAAAAATAGAGCTAGAAATATTAAAGAAATCACAAAGGGAAACAACTCTGGACATAGAAAACCTAGGAAAGAAGTCAGGAGTCATAGATGCAAGCATCAACAACAGACTACCAGAGATAGAAGAGAGAATCCCAGATGCAGAAGGTACCATAAAAAGCACTGACACAACAGCCAAAGAAAATGGAAAATGCAAAAATCTCCTGACCCAAAACGTCCAGGAAATCCAGGACACAATGAGAAGACCAAACCTAAGGATTATGGGTCTAGAAGAGAGTGAAGATTTCCAACTTAAAGGGCCAGTAAATGTCTTCAACAAAATTATAGAACCTAACCTAAAGAAAGAGATGCCCATGAACATACAAGAACCTTACAGAACTCCAAATAGATTTGACCACAAAAGAAATTCTTCCTGTCACATAATAATTAAAACACCAAATGTACTAAAGAAAGATAGAAAGAATATTAAAATCAGTAAGGGGTAAATGCCAAGTAACATATAAAGGCAGACCTATCAGAATTACACCAGACTTCTCATCAGACACTATGTAGCCAGAAGATCCTGGGCAGGTCTCACACAGACCCTAAAAAACACAAATAGAAACACAGGCCACTATATCTAACAAATCTTTCAATTACCATAGAGAGAGAAACCAAGGTATTCCATGACAAAAACAAATTTACACAATACCTTTCCACAAATCCAGCCCTTCAAAGGATAATGAATGGAACACACAAACAAAAGGATGGAAACTACACACTAGAAAAAGCAAGAAATTAATCTTTCTTTAACAAAACAAAAAGAAGAGAAGCATACAAACATAACTCCACCTTTAAAAAGAAAAATAACAGGAAGCAAACATCATTTCTTCTTCATATCACTTAATATCAATGGACTCAATTCTCCAATAAAAAGGCATAACTACGCTGGGCAGTGGTGGTGCAGGTCTTCAATACCAGCACTCTGGAGGCAGAGGCAGGTAGATTTCTGAGTTCCCGGACAGCCTGATTTACAGAGTGAGTTCCAGGACAGCCAGGACTACACAGAGAAACCCTGTCTTGAAAAAACAAAACAAAACAAAAATCATAACTGACAGACTGGTACATAAGCACGACATGATATTTTGCTGCATACAGGAAACACGCCTCAGGCAAAAAGGACAGGCACTACCTCAGAATAAAGAGCTGGGCAACAATTTTCCAAGCAAATGGTCCCAAAAATCAAATTGGTATACCTATCCTAAAATCAAATAATGTTGACATTTAACCTAAAGTAATCAAAAAAGACAAGGAAGGACACTTCATCCTAATCAAAGCAAAAATCTAACAAGATGAACTCTCAATTCTGAACATATATTCTCCAAATATAAGTGCACCAATATTCATAGAAGGAACTTTAATAAAGCTCAGAGCACACATTGTACCTCACACAATTATAGTGGGAGACTACAACACCCACTCTCATCAACGGACAGATCAAGAAAACACAAACTAAATAGGGAAACAGGGAAACTAACAGAAGTTATGAACCAAATGGATTTAACAGATATCTATAGAACATTTTATCCTAATACAAAAGAATATACCCTCTTCTCACTACCTTAAGGTACCTTCTCCAAAACCAACCATATACTCGGTCACAAAACAGACCTCAGCAGATAAAATATTGAAACAATTCCATGCACCCTATCAGATCACCATGTGCCAAGCCTGGTCTTCATTGACAACAAAACAACAGAAAGCCCACATACACATGGAAACAGAAAAACACTCTATTCACTGATACCTTGGTCAAGGAAGAAATAAAGAAATTAAAGACTTTTTAGAATTTAATGAAAAGCAAGGTTCAACATACACAAACTTATGTGACACAATGAAAGTGGAGCTAAGAGGAAAACTCATAGCTCTGAATGCCTCCAAAAAGAAACTGGAAACAGCATACCCTAACAGCTTAACTGCATAGCTGAAAGCTCTAGAACAAAAAGAAGCAAATACACCCAAGAAGAGTAGACAGCAGGAAATAATCAAACTCACTGCTGAAAACAACCAAGTAGAAACAAAAACAACAATACAAAGAATCAACCAAACCAGAAGCTGATCTTTTGAAAAAACTGAAAAGATAGATAAACCCTTAGCTAAACTAACCATAGGGCAAAGAGACAGTATCCAAATGAGCAAAATCAGATATGAAAAGGGAGATATAACAACAGATACTGAAGAAGTCCAAAAAAAAAAAATCATTGGATCCTACTACAAAAGCCTATACTCAACAAAAAGGGAAAATCTAGATGAAACAGACAATTTTCTAGACAGATATCAGGTACCAAAGTTAAATCAGAATCAGAAAAATGATCTAAACAATACCATAACCCTTAAAGTAGAAGCATTCATTAATAGTCTCCCAACCAAAAAGCCCAGGACCAGATGGGTTAAATGTAGAGTTATGCTATACTGTCAAAGAAGACTTAACACCAATACTCTTCAAACTATTCCACAAAATGGAAACAGAAGGAAAACTGCCCAACTTCTTTAATGAACCCACAATTACTCTGAAATCTAAACAACACAAAATGATTCAACAAAAATAGAACTGTACACCAATTTCCCTTATCAATATTGATGCAAAAATACTCAATAAAATTCTTGCCAACCAAATCCAAGAACACATCAAAATGATCATCCACCATGATCAAGTAGGCTTCATTCTAGGGATACAGGGATGGTTCAGTATACAGAAATCCATCTGTAATCCACTATATAAACAAACTCAAAGAAAAAAAAAACACATGATTATTTCACTAGATGCTGAGAAAGCATTTGACATAATCCAACACCTCTTCATGATAAAAGTCATGAAAAGATGACAATTGAAGGCCCATATCTAAACATAGTAAAAGCAATAGGCACCAAACCAGTAGCCAACATCAAACCAAATGGAGAGAAACTTGAAGTAATCCCACTGAAATCAGCGACTAGACAAGGCTGTCCACTCTCTCCCTACCTGTTCAATATAGTACTCAAAATCCTAGCCAGAGCAATTAGACAACAAAAGGAGGTGAAAGGGATTGAAATTGGAAAGGAGGAAGACAAAGTATCACTATTTGCAGGTGATATGACATTATAGTTAAGTGATCCCAAAAAATTCCACCAGATAACTCCTAAACCTGATAAACAAGTTCAGCAATGTGCCTGGATATAAAATTAACTCAAACAAAACAGTAGCCTTACTATGTCCGAAGGATATAGAGGCTGAGAAAGAAATTAGGGAAATGACACCCCTCATAATAGTCACAAACAATATAAAATACCTTGGTGTGACTCTAACCAAGCAAGTGAAAGATCTGTATGATAAGAACTTCAAGTCTCTCAAGAAAGAAATTGAAGGAGATCTCAGAAGATGGAAATATCTCCCAGACTCATAGATTGGCATGGTTAATATAGTAAAAATGGCCATCCTGCCTAAAGCAATCTACAGATTCAATGCAATCCCCATCAGAATTCCACCTCAATTCTTTATAGAGTTAGAAAGAGTGCCCGGGCTGTGGTGGCACACCCCTTTAATCCCAGCACTTGGGAGGCAGAGGCAGGCAGATTTCTGAGTTCTGAGGCCAGCCTGGTCTACAGAGTGAGTTCCAGGACAGCCAGGGCTACAGAGAAACTTGTCTCGAAAAAAAAACAAAGAGCAATTTCCAAATTTATCTGGAATAATCAAAAATCCAGGATAGCGAAAACCATTCTCAACAATAAAAGAACTTCTGGTAGAATCACCATCCCATGGTGAAAACTGTGTGGTATTGGTACCCAGACAAGCAGGAATTGTAAAGGAATAGAATTGAAGACCCAGAAATGAACCCATATACCTATAGTCTCTTGATCTTTGTCAAGGGAGCTAAAACCATCCAATGGAAAAATGACAACATTTTCAACAAATGATGTTTGATCAACTGGCTGTCAACATGTAGAAGGATGCAAATTCTTCCATTCTTATATCCCTGTAGAAATCTCAAGTTTAAATGGATAAAGGACCTCCACATAAAACCATATACACTCGATCTAATAGAAGAGAAAGTAGGGAAGAACCTGGACAACAGGGGAAAAAGGGAAACTTTCCTGAATAGAACACCAATAGTTTATGTTCTAAGATCAAGAATTGACACATAGGACCTCATAAAATTGCAAAGTTTCAGTAAGATAAACGACAAAATTTTTGCTAAGAAGCAAAGAAATGAATGTTTTTATGATACTCGTGAAATTAAAATATAAAAATATATAAAAAGAAATTAAAACATAAGCAGAAAAAAAATCACACGGTAGGCTCCAGTGCCAGACAAGAATATAATATACATTAAAAATAAAGATAACCTTTTCTTTATCATGGCCAAACTTCAGTAATCTAAGCATAAGCCTTTTTAAAAATAGTTTTTTACATTCCATACAATCCACTTTTTAAAGTGTATATTTCAGTGGGCTTTTTTGGGCAATTTCACAGGATTACCACAATCTTGCAACATTCCACCAACCTTAGAAGAAATCCTGTATTTATTTATTTATTTATTTATTTATTTATTTATTTATTTATTTTTAATATTTTTAATATTTTTATTTTCTATATTCTTTGTTTACATTCTAAATGATTTCCCCTTTCCTGGATCCCCCCTCCCCATATGTCCCATAAACCTTCTTCTCTCCATCCATTCTCCGATCACCTCCCTCCTTTTTCTCTGTCCTTATATTCCCCTCCAATGCTAGGTCAATACTTTCCAGGATCACGGCCCTCTCCATACTTCTTCATGGGAGTCATTTGTTATGCGATTTGTGCCTTGGGTATTCAGGGCTTCTGGGCTAATTAGTATCCACTTATCAGAGATTGCATTCCATGTGTATTCTTTTGTGACTGGGTTACCTCACTTAGGATATTTTCCAGATCAAACCATTTGCCTAAAATTTTTGTGAATTCATTTTCTAATTGCTGAGTAGTATTCCATTGTGTAAATATACCACATTTTCTGTATCCATTCCTCCTTTGAGGGGCATCTGGGTTCTTTCCAGCTTCTGGCTATTATAAATAAGGCTGCTATGAACATAATGGAGCATGTGTCTTTATTGCATGCTGGGGAATAGTTTGGGTGTATGCCCAGGAGAGGTATTGCATTGTTTTGTTTTGTTGGATTTGTTCTTTTTGTTTGTTTGTTTTTTGACACAGGGTTTCTCTGTACAACCCTGGCTGTCCTGGAACTCAATCTGTACACCAGGCGGCCTCAAACTCAGAAATTGGCCTGCCTCTGCCTCCCAGAGAGCTGGGATTACAGGCATGCACCACCACTGCCCTGCTCAAAAGACACATTCAACAGGACAAAACAGCAGCCAACAGTTTGGCAAAAGATCTTTACCAATCCTACATCTGATAGAGGGCTAATATCCAATGTATACAAAGAACTCAAGGAATTAGACTCTAGAGAACCAAATACCCCTATTAAAAATGGGGAACAAGCTGGGAAGAATATTAAAAGCTGTAAGGGAAAAAGGTCAAGTAACATATGAAGGCAAACCTATCAGAATTATACCAGACTTCTCCCCAGAAACAAGGAAACAATGAAAGCCAGAAGATCCTGAGCAGATCTCATACAGACCCTAATAGAACATATATGCCTGCCCAAGCTACTATACCCAGCAAAACTCTCAATTGCCATAGACGAAGAAAAAAAAGATATCCCATGACAAAACCGAATTTACACAATTTCTTTCCACAAATCCAGAGCTACAAAGGATATTATATAGAAAAGGCCAACACAAGGAGGGAAACTACACCCTAGAAAAAGCAAGAAAGTAATTGTTCAACAAACCTGAAAAAAGATACCCACACAAACATAATTCTACCTCTAACAACAAAAATAACAGGAAGTAATAATCATTTTTCCTTAATATTTCTTAACATCAATGGACTCAATTCCCCAATAATAATACATAAACTAACAGACTGGATAAATAGGACCCAGCCTTTTACTGCATAAAGGAAACATACCTCAGTGAAGAAGACAAGCACTACCTCATAGTAAAAGGCTGAAAAAACAATTATCCAAGCAAATGGTCCCAAGAAACAATCTGGAGTAGCCATTCTAATATCAAATAAAATTGAACTTCAACCTAAAGTTATCAAAAAAGATAAGAAAGGACACTTCATAGTGGTCAAAGGAAAAATATACCAAGATAAAATTTTTGTTTGTTTGTTTGTTTTGTTTTGTTTTGTTTTTTGAGAGAAGACTTCTCTATATAGTCCTGGCTGTCTTGGAACTCATTCTGTAGACCAGGCTGGCCTCAAACTCAGAAATCTGGCTATCTCTGCCGTATTATTATTAGTCATGTCTACCAGGGCACCAGGATAGAAACAGCATTATTAAACATAAATATGTTGATTAGACATTTATTTTTCTGTAACACAGTGGTTCTCCATCTTCATAATTCTGCAACACTTTGATACAGTTCCTCATGTTGTGATGACCCATGAGTATAAAATTATTTCTTTTCTCCTTAGTAACTATAATGTTTCTACTATTGTGAATAATAATGTAAATATCTGGTATCCATGTCATCTGATATGTGACCCCTGTGAAAGGATCATTCAATGTCTGTGATGGTATGTATATGTGTGACCCAGGGAGTGGCACTATTAGGAGGTGCAGACTTAATGGAACAGAGGTGTCTATGTGGGTGTGAGCTTTAATATCCTTAGCTTAGCTGCCTAGATGCTAGTATTCTGCTAGAAGCATTCAGATGAAGATCTTAACTCTCAGCTCTTCCTGTACCATGCCTGCCTGTATGCTGTCATGTTTCTGCCTTGATGATGACAGGCTGAACCTCTGGACTTGTAAGCCAACCCCGATTAAATGCTGTCCTTATAAGAGTTGCCTTGGTCATGGTATTTGTTCACAGCAGTAAAATCCTAAGATAGAATTTTATACCAGTTAATGGCATATTACTGTGATAGGCCTGACCATGCTTTTGTTTAGAAAAATGTGGACTTTGAGACTTTATATTTGGACCATAGTAGAAACCCCTTCAATTGCGCTTAATGGGCTGTCCTGGTAGGAATATGAAAGACTTTGTTGACTGAGAGTTATTTGAACTGGGCAGACCTTTCCTAATAGGTTTCAGTGGAGAAGAATTTCACTATGTGGACTAGAGAATGTTTTGTGGTATTTTGGTGAAGAATGTGGCTTCTTTCTGCCCTTGTCTGAAGAGGTTACATGAGGCTAAGGTAAAGAGATTTATATGACTTGTACTAACAATCAAAAAATTCCAGCAGAGACTTTGTTCTCTGGTTATGTCTCAGGAAAGTACAGGAAGCATAGCAAGCTTAGAAAGAAAAAATAACCTCCGAAAACTGGGCACCTCACTTCCAGAAGATCCTGCTATACCACTCCTGGGCATTTACCCAGAGGATTCCCCACCATGTAATAAGGATACATGCTCCACTATGTTCATAGCAGCCCTATTTATAATTGCCAGATGCTGGAAAGAACCCAGGTATCCCTCAACAGAAGAGTGGATGCAAAAAATGTGGTATATCTACACAATGGAGTACTATTCAGCCATTAGAAACAATGAATTCATGAAATTCCTAGGCAAATGGATGGAGCTAGAGAACATCATACTAAGTGAGGTAACCCTGACTCAAAAGGTGAATCATGGTATGCACTCACTAATAAGTGGATATTAACCTAGAAAACTGCAATACCCAAAACATAATCCACACATCAAATGAGGTACAAGAAGAAAGGAGGAGTGGCCCCTTGTTCTGGAAAGACTCAGTGAAGCAGTATAGGGCAAAACCAGAACGGGGAAGTGGGAAGGGGTGGGTGGGAGGACAGGGGAAGAGAAGGGGGCTTACGGGACTTTCGGGGAGTGGGGGGCTAGAAAAGGGGAAATCATTTGAAATGTAAATAAAAAATTATATCGAATAAAAAAAAAAGAAAAAAAAACAAGTTAAAAAAAAAGAAAGAAAAAATAAAAAATAAAACATTTGAGTATTAAAGGGGCACCAGGAAGTGGAATGGAGCTGAATCTTATACTCAAGGATATTAAGTAGAATTAAGGGAGTTGTGACCTTGGTGTAAGATAAATTCTGGAACTTCTGAAGTATCTGGGCAATAACAGCACAGAGGAAGAACTAAATGTGAAATGTTCCTCATCTCCATATATTTTAAATCATTGTTGAGATCCTTAGAATTTATTTAATGTTTTATATCTTTAGGCCTTGTGTGGAGTTTGGGTCAATTTTAAACATTTTCAAGAGACCTGAATAAATATTGTTCAGAGCCATCATTGTAAAGCAGGTTCTATTAGCAAAAGATAACATCTGAAAGCTGTTTTTCTTCTAACAATGGAGCCTGAAAGGTAAACCTGCTTTCCTTTTCTTAACTAGAGACTTCTAGGTTCAATTAATTAATTAACTAATAAGGTGCTTGTAGCCCTAGGGGAAGGAGCTGATTGTCTGCTGTTGCATGAATGACAAAGCTACAGTCAGTTTAGCTGTTAATGTGAAAGGGATAAATTATAATGTGCTATATATCAATTCTAATGGCAGCATCTTGCCCATATTCCTTTACCTAAACTGTCTTTCTTTTATTTTTTCTTTTTTTTTTTTCTTTTTGATTTGGTTTTTTTCGAGACAGGGTTTCTCTGTATAGCCCTGGCTGTCCTGGAACTCACTCTGTAGACCAGGCTGTCCTCGAACTCAGAAATCCGCCTGCCTCTGCCTCCCAGAGTGCTGGGATTACAGGCGTGCGCCACCATCGCCCAGCTTACCTAAACTGTCAATCAAAGCTCTTGGGGTCTCTGTGGCAATGGGGGCAGACCTATACATTCCTATGGAGGAAGAGTATGGGAGGTACTGACATCAAAGGTCTAGGCAATGTGGGGCAATCGATTCTCTTGTGTTTGGTTATCCATGGTTTAGGCCATGTCTGAGGAGTGGGAGAGGCATTGGGGCAGTGTTTCCCAGTGGTTAGCATTAACACAATCAACAGTATGTAGTCCTTGGTTGCTGTGTCTATTATCTTGGAAGTCATTTCTAAGAGCTGAGAATCTCTTTCTGTCATAGTAAGTTTAAACATCATAAATGCCATATTCAGAGCATATCTAATAGTTTTGAAGGCAAGATTCTACAAACCATATCTCAGTTAAATAATCCTTATCTGTTTTTAGATATTTTCTTATGAAACAGAATGCTTAATAAGGCTCAATCCTATAATTGAATATATTATATTTATCATAACTACAACATTGTTTTAAACATATTAAAGAACTGATCATTTATAAGTGACTGAATTTTAACAGGCTTTTCTTAATTATCTGTAACAGTTTACAGTGAAAAATTGCCAAGAGCTGCTAAGCCTGGAATGTTTTGGAGTGTGACACAGAGTTGGATGTAGTCCAGAAACCTGATGATCTCTGGGCCTTAATGTCTCTAACTTCAGAATGCTGAAGCTGCTGGATTCTCAAAAATATCTATAAAATTTCTTTCTTATTCTGATGTTACAAATTGCAGGCTTGGGCAATTAACATCAGTTTCGTCATAGCAAGGGATTAAGTAATAGATTAATTGCTAGAAATTCCTTCTCTGTTGACCAGAAGCCTTGCCTCTCACGAGCCAGGTGGAAGGAGGTTTACAGCAATAACTTTTATTGAACTGGAAGAAGTCCCACTTGCAGAAGGAAAGTTTTTTACACAAGTAAATATGCATAAACACAGATGCATTCATACATAAACACTCATTATCACATACTTATTTGTGGGTCCTAAACAATCTGTGTAATCAAGTTAAGCACACACATAGACACATGATACAAACATGGACATATGGAGCAAGAGCCCAAGCACCAGTGCAGAAAGAACTCAATCATGCCTCAGAACTCTCCTTTCTCAATGATAGAAGACAGGATGGAAAAAGAGGGCTGTTCCACCAAAACCGGAGAGATTGGCTTGGATCATTCTGGTGTTTCAATATCATAGAACATAGTTTGGACCACAAAAAACATGTCATGCTCTTTAGTAAAGAACAGCATGTCTCTGAGTATCATTGGTATATCTGTTTGAGAGAAAATATATTCCATGTTTGTATAGAGAAGTCATCAGAGAAGAGGGTTTCAGATCCCCTGGATCTTGAGTAGTGAGTGTTCATGATGCTCCCAGCTTGGATGCAAGGATCTGAGGTGAGGTCATCCATAAGACAAAGTACTGAGTGATTTGCCCAGTCACATAGTATTTTCTTTTTTTTTTTTTTAGGACAGGGTTTCTCTGTGTTGCCCTGGCTGTCATGGAATTCACTCTATAGACCAGGCTGGCCTTGAACTCAGAAATCCATCTGCCTCTGCCTCCCAAGTACTGGGATTAAAGGTGTGCACCAACACTGCCTGGCTACATAGTATATTTTATTCAATATACTATATCTTTCAAAGATTAACTAAATAATTAAATGAATGAGTTAAGAAGTTAACCATAGGTGTATATTGATGCATCAATATTAAGATCATGAATATTTTGAATTTGTACCATAAATTGAATTTTCTGAAAAAATTCCTAATAATATTACACAGAAAAGGTGTTTCCCAAGCCAACTCTAAACACTCAGGATGTTCAATAGTATAATGAGGACTTAGAACATACATTGCTACAATGTGGTATCTATAATTATTCACAAACATACTTCAATCATGAATATATGTGATACTTACAGGAAAACAAAAGGCTCAAGAGAAAAAGCCAAGGACAAACACACATAAAAACACTCAAGGACCAAACAGAAGACAATTGAAAACTCAGTCAAAATATAATCTTGGCCAATGTTACCTAATTACACATGATTATATATGTATAGAAATTAAATGAAAACACAGATTTCAAAACGGGACACACATTCTTTGTTTACATCCCAAATGCCTTCCCCTTTCCCAGTTCCCCACTCCCCATAGGTCTTATAAGCCCTCTTCCCTCCACCCATTCCCCAATCACCCCCTCTCATTTCTCTGTCTTGGTACTCCTCTACAATGCTGCATCAAGTTTTTCAGAACCAGAGCCCTCTCCTTCCTTCTTCCTGGGTATCATTTGACATGCTAATTGCATCTTGAGAATTCAGAGCTTCTCCACTAATTACCATCCACTTATCAGTGATTGCATTCCATGTGTATTCTTTTGTGATTGGGCTACCTCACTTAGGATGATGCTTTCCAGTTCCAACAATTTGCCCAAGAATTTCATGAATTCATTGTTTTTAATTGTTGAGTAGTATTCCATTGTGTAAATATACCACATTTTCTGTATCCATTCCTCCACTGAGGAACATCTGGGTTCTTTCCAGCTTCTGGCTATTACAAATAAGACTGCTACAAACATAGTGGAGCATGTGACCTTATTGCAAGCCATGGGAATCCTCTGGGTATATGTCCAGGAGACGTATAGCAGGGTTCTCTGGAAGTCATGTCCAGTTTTCTGAGGAACTGCCAGACTGATTTCCAAGTGGTTGTACCATCTTGCAATCCCACCAGTGGTGGAGGAGTGTTTCTATTTCTCCACATCCTCATCCAATACCTGCTGTCTCCTGAGTTTTTAACCTTAGCCATTCTGACTGGTGTAAGGTGAAATCTCAGGGCTGTTTTGATTTGCATTTCCCTAATGATTAATGATGTTGAACATTTCTTAAGGTGCTTCTCAGTCATCCAAAGTTCTTCAGGTGAAAATTCTTTGTTTAGCTCTGTACTCCATTTTTAATAGGGTTATTTGGTTCTCTGGGGTCTAATTTCTTGAGTTCTTTATATATAATAGATATTAGCCCTCTGTTGGATTTAGGGTTGGTGAAGATCCTTTCCCAGTCTGTTGATTGAAATATTGTCCTTTTGACAGTGTCCTTTGCCTTACAGAAACTTTGCAATTTTATAAGGTCCCATTTGGCAATTCTTGCTCTTAGAGTGTATGCTATTGGTGTTCTATTCAGGAACCTTTCTCCTCTGCCCATGTCCTCAAGGGTCTTCCCCAGTTTTGGAGTTGAGCCTAGTACAAGGAGATAAGAATGGATCAATTTGCATTCTTCTGCCTGCTGACCTCCAATTGAGCCAACACCATTTGTTGAAAAGGCTATCTTATTTCCACTGGATGTTTTCAGCTCCTTTGTGGAAGATCAAGTAACCATAGGTGTGTGGGTTCATTTCTGGATCTTCAGTCCTATTCCATTAACCCACTTGCCCCTCATTGTACCAACATCATGCAGTTGTTTTTTTTTTGTTTTGTTTTTTTTTTGTTTTTTTTTTTATCACTATTGCTCTGTAGTAATGTTTGAGGTCTGGGACACTGATTCTCCCAGAAGTTCTTTTACTGTTGAGAATCGTTTTAGCTATCCTGGGTTTTTTGTTATTGCAGATGAATTTGAGAATTGATCTTTCTAACTATGAAGAACTGGTTTGGGATTTTGATGGGGATTGCCTTGAATCTATAGATTGCTTTTGGCAAGATGCCCATTTTAACTATAGTAATCCTGCCAATCCATGAGCATGGTAGATTTTTCCATTTTCTGAGGTCTTCTTCAATTTCCTTCTTCAGAGACCTGAAGTTCTTGCCATATACATCTTTCACTTGTTTGGTTAGAGTCACACCAAGATACTTTATATTGTTTGTGGCTATTGTGAAGGGTGCTATTTCCTTAACTTCTTTCTCAGCCTGCTTATCCTTTGAGTATAGGAAGGCAACTGATTTGCTCGAGTTGATTTTATAACCAGCCACTTTGCTGAAGTTGCTTATCAGCTGTAGGAGTTCTCTGGTGGAGGTTTTCGGGTCACTTAAGTAAACTATCATGTCGTCTGCAAATAGTGATAATTTGATTTCTTCCTTTCCAATTTGTATCCCCTTTACCTCCTTATGTTGTCTAACTGCTCTAGCTAGAACTTCAAGTACTATTTTGAAAAAATATGGAGAGAGGACAGCCTTGTCTAGTCCCCAATTTTAGTGGGATTGCTTCAAGTTTCTCTCCGTTTAGGTTGATGTTGGCTACCAGTTTGCTGTATATTGCTTTAACAATGTTTAGGTATGGGCCTTGAATTCCTGTTCTGTCCAAGACTTTTAGCATGAAAGGATGCTGAATTTTGTCAAATGCTTTTTCTGCATCTAATGAGATGATCATATGGTTTTTCTCTTTGAGTTTGTTTGTGTAGTGGATTGCATTGATGGATTTCCTTATGTTGAACCATCCCTGCATCCCTGGGATGAAGCCTACTTGATCATGGTGGATGATTGTTTTGATGTGTTCTTGAATTCATTTGGCAAGAATTTTATTAAGTATTTTTGCATCAATATTCATCAGGAAAATTGGCCTGAAGTTCTCTTTCTTTGTTGGATCTTTGTGTGGTTTTGGTATTAGCGTAATTGTGGCTTCATAGAACGAGTTGGGTAGAGTTCTTTATGTTTCTATTTTGTGGAATAATTTGAAGAGTATTGGGGTGAAGTCTTCTTTGATGGTCTGATAGAATTCTGCACTAAAACCATCTGGTCCTGTGCTTTTTTTTTTTTGGTTGGAAGGATTTCTATAGGCCCTTCTATTTCTTTAGGGGTTATGGGACTGTTTATATGATCTATTTGATCCTGATTTAATTTTGGTGTTTGGTATCTGTCTAAGCAATTTTCCATTTCCTCTAGATTCTCCAGTTGTGTTGAGTATAGGCTTTTGTAGTAGGATCTGATAATTTTTTGAATTTCCTCAGTTTCTGTTGTTATATCTCCCTTTTCATTTCTAATTTTGTTAATTTGGATACTATATCTGTGCCCTTTGGTCAGTCTGGCTAAGGGTTTATCTATCTTGTTGATTTTTGCAAAGAACCAGCTTCTGCTTTTGTTGATTCTTTGTATGGCATTCTTAGTTTCTACTTGATTGATTTCAGCTCTGAGTTTGATGATTTCCTGCCTTCTACTCCTCCTGGGTGAATTAGCTTCTCTTTGTTCCAGGGCTTTCAGTTGTGTCATTAAGCTTCTAATGTATACTCTCTCCATTTTCTTTTTGGAGACACTCAAACCATTAAGTTCTCTTCTTAGCACTGCTTTCATTGTGTCCCATAGATTTGGGTATGTTGTGCCTTCATTTACGTTAAAGTCTAAAAAGTCTTTGATTCCTTTATTTCTTCCTTGACCAAGGTATCATTGAGTAGAGTATTGTTCAGTTTCCATGTGTATGTGGGCTTTCTGTTGTTTTTGTTGCTATTGAAGGCCACTTTTTACTCTATAGTGATCTAATAGGAGGCATGGGATTATTTTGATCTTCTTATATTTGTTGAGGTCTGTCTTGTGACCAATTATATGATTGATTTTGGAGAAGGTACCTTTAGGTGTTGAGAAAAAGGTATATTCTTTTGCTTTGGGATGAAATGTTTATATATATATTTGTTAAATCCAATTGGTCCAAAGCTTCAACTAGTTTCACTGTGTCCCTATTTAGTTTCTGTTTTCCTGATCAGTCCATTGAGGACAGTGGAGTGTTTAAGTCACCCACAATTATTGTGTTAGGTACAATGTGTGCTTCGAGCTTTAGTAACGTTTCTTTAATGAATGAGGGTGCCCTTGCATTTGGAGCATAGATGTTCAAACTTGAGAGTTCTTCTTGTGGATTTTTCCTTTGATGAGCAAGAAGTGTCCCTCAGTGTGTCTTTTGATGACTTTAGGTTGAAAGTCAATTTTATCTGATATTAGAATGGCTACTCCGGCTTGTTTCCTGAGACCATTTTCTTGTAAAATTGTCTTCTAGCCTTTTACTCAAAGGTAGGTTTTTTTTTTTTTTTTTTTTTTTTTTTTTTTTTTTTTTTTGACACAGAGGTGTGCTTCCTGCATGCAGCAAAATGTAGGGTCCTGTTTAGGTATCCAGTCTGTTAGTCTGTATCTTTTTATTGGGGAATTGAATCCATTGATGTTAAGAGATATTAAGGAATAGTGATTATTGATTCCTGTCATTTGAGTGGTTATCTTCCTTTGGGTTTGATGAAAGAAAGTTACTGTCTTGCTTTTTCCAGGGTATAGTCTCCCTCCTTGTATGGGTGTTTTCCCCCTGTTATCCTTTGTAGGGCTGGGTTTGTGGAAAGATATTGTGTAAATTTGGTTTTGTCATGGAATATCTCGGTTTCTCCATCTATAGTGACTGAGAGTTTTGCTGGGTATAGTAGTCTTGGCTGGCATTTTTGTTCTCTTAGAGTCTTCATGAGATCTGCCCAGGATCTTCTAGCTTTCATGGTCTCTCGTGAGAAGTCTGGTGTAATTCTGATAGATCTTCCTTTATATGTTACTTGGCCTTTTTCTCTTACTGCCTTTAATATTCTTTCTTTGTTTGGTACATTTGGGGTTTTGATTATTATAAGACGGGAGGTAATTCTGTTCTGGTCCAATCTGTTTGGAGTTCTGTAGGCTTCTTGTATATTCATGGGCATCTCTCTCTTTAGGTTAGGGAAGTTTTCTTCCATAATTTTGTTGAAGATATTTGCTGGCCCTTAAAGTTGTAAATCTTCACTCTCATCTATGCCTATAATCATTATGTTTGGTCTTCTCATTGTGTCCTGGGTTTCCTGGATGTTTTGGATTACAAGCCTTTTGCATTTTGCATTGTCTTTGACTGTTGAGTCCATGGTTTCTATGGTATCTTTGGAATCTGAGATTCTTTCTTCTATATCTTGTATTCTGTTGTTGATATTTGCATCTATGGCCCCTGATTTCTTCCCAAGGTTTTCTGTCTCCAAAATTGTCTCCCTTTGCGATATCTTAGTTGTTTCTACTTCTGTTTTGAGATTCTGGATGGTTTTGCTCAGCGCCTTCACTTGCTTGTTTGTGTTTTCCTGTAATTCTTTAAGAGATTTTTATGTTTCCTCTTTCATGACTTCTGCCTGTTGACCAAAGTTCTGTATTTCTTTAAGTGGTTTTTATGTTTCCTCCTTATTGGCTTCTATCTTTTGACCCATATTCTCCTGGATTTCTTTTAATGATTTTTTTTTGTTTGTTTCCCTTGTAAGGGCTTCTAACTTTTGATCCATTTTCTCCTGAATTTTTAAAAGAGTTTTATTTATATCCTTCATGTGTTCCTCTAACAGCACCCTGACCACTGTTTTTAAATCCAAATCTTGTTTTTGTGGTGTGTTGGGGTATCCAAGACTTGCTGCTGTTGGAGAATTGGGTTCAGATGCTGCCATATTACCTTGATTTCTGTTAGTAACGTTACTACGTTTGACTTTTGCCATCTAGTTCTAACTGGTGTTAGTTGGTCGTGTTGTTACTGGCTGTGGAAAGCCATAATGGACCCTCACCAACAGCCGGAGGGCTGGCGGGGTAGAGGTCCTGAGAAAACCAAAGAAGAGCCTCTCCCACGGGTGTTGGTCTAGCCATTGTTCCAAGAAAAATTGCAGAATGATCCTGTCTGTGAAAACACCAGATGTCTTCATCAGATGACCTTTTCTATTCCTGCTGAAACTGCCAAGGATGCCTTTGCCCCTCCCTTGTTTGTTCTTGCCTTGAGGCCAGCTCCTCCTCTGAAAGCCTTAAAATCTTTGAACCCTGGTACATTAAACAAGACCTTGACAATTGAGCCCTGCCTGGTCTCCTTCTTTCTCTCCCTCCTTTTGACCCTCAGGTAGCACCTCTTCGGAATCCTGAATAACTGGACCTGCTGGACATGTCAACTGGCTGGTGCTTCAACCTCCTGTGAGCCTGTAAGCCTATTTCTGCAACACTGGATCAGTGGGTTTCCCCTGGCACAGATTGCTGCCCTCCTCTTCTGTGCTGTTGGAGCCCTGCTGTCTTGCCCCAAGCAATGTTATACTTGGGTTGTCTCAGTGAACCTGGTTCTACCCTTCTGCTTAGGCAGTGAAAACGGCAACAGGTAATCACTCCCTGTGCGGATCCCCACATAGGGCACAGGCCCCACGACAGGCACACAGACGAACTGCCTATCTGCCCAGGTCCTGGGTGCAGGCAGACCCTTGGTGGTTTGCACCCCCAGAGATCTCAAACTTGGGATATCTCAGAACCAGGTGCTGCCTTTCTGCTCCCTCAGGCAGTGAAGATGGCAGTGGGGAGTCACTCTCTGTGCGGATCTCCATGTAGGTCACAGGCCCCAAGACAGGCTGGCACACAGACAAAGCGCCATCTGCCCAGGTCCTGGGTGCAGGCAGACCCCTGGTGGTTTGAGCCCCCAGACATCTTAAACTCCCATTCAGTGCTCTTAACCATTGGAACAATCTCTCCAGCCTAAACAAGGAAATTCTTTTTGTTTGTTTGTTTGTTTGTTTGTTTTTGTTTTTTTTTTCAAGCAAGACCAAGGAAAATGTTATAAAGAAAACATATAATTGGGGTGGGCTTACAGTTTCAGAGGTTCAGTTCATTATCATCAAAGCAGGAAGCATGGTAGTGTCTAGGTAGGCATGTTGCTTGAAAAGGAAGTGAGTTATTCATATGGATCAGAGGGAAGCCAGAAAAAGTGTCTCCTCTTCTGCAGGAAGCCAGGAAGAGTGCCTCTTCTGCAGTGAGTGGAGCTTGAACATAGAATCTTAAAGTCTACCTCACATTGGCACACATCCTCTAAGAAGGCAACACCTCTTTCAACAAGGATACAACTCCAAATACTCCCTGTGGAGTCTTGCATTCAAACACATCACTATATGGAGCCCAAATCTATTCAAACCACTAGAATTACAAATACTCTTAGTCTCCCAGAACACATGTTGTTCCTCTTCCCAGGGGTAGGGCCTTTAGTATCATACTTTATTTCCAACTCATGAGCAAAGAAACCATCCATTGTCTTATAGCTGGCAAGTCCAGTAGGCAAAATTTGATAAAATTCAGACAGTAACAACAATTAAAGCAAAAAGACTCCATGAATTTGAAAATGAGGGGTCTATTGGAGAGAGGTAAAAGGAGATGATAATAATATAATGATAATCTCAGAAAATATTTGAAAACATTGAAAGGGACTTTATAACCCCACGGACTCCAGTGATATGAGACGTGTATTAGAGCAAACCGAGGTTTCTCACACTTTTTCTCTCAGGCTGCACATTTTCAGCAAGGAAAAAGAACAATTCTGTTCAACATGGACACATTAGTTTGTCTACAAACTCTGTTTTGCTTGAACTACAGAAATTTAATTTCTCAATAAGTTCAGTTCTTTATTTTGAGTCCTGATTGCTCCAGTCTGAGAACCCTAGGAAACAGCCATAAGAACATTGATCTATCAGCTCTATTTGGTCACCTGAGTAATCCAAACTGCTGTCAGTGTATGAAAGCTTTCAACCTTCTTCCTGAGCTCCCTTTCTGTGCTGGAATACATTTGCTTCAGTGTTAGTCAGTTATCTCAATTTTTCCATGTGCTCCTCTTCAGTTTTTTGTTTTGATTTGTTTTGTTTTGTTTTGGTTTTTTCGAGACAGGGTTTCTCTGTGTAGCCCTGGCTGTCCTGGAACTCACTTTGTAAACCAGGTTGGCCTTGAACTCAGAAATCTGCCTGCCTCTGCCTCCCAGAGTGCTGGGATTGTAGGCGTGTACCACCACTGCCCAGCACTCCTCTTCAGTTTTAATTCCACAATAAATTTCAGATAGGTTGAAGGACTCTCATTCACTGGACTCTTGTATTTCTCATTTCCTTCTCTCTCAGTCAAGGCTCACCTTAGAAAAATGCTTAGCTATATAGGCTTTGAAAAAGAGCGGGACTTTACATGGCCAAGGGAAAACCATTAATAAGATACTGAATGATTTTGCCGCTATATACAAGGTTAGCTGCTGAGATCTGTAACTAATTACAAGCTGCAACAATCAGTAAATGTACTATTTCACACCACTGAACTGACATATTAGCGTCAAATATAATTGCACACATCTTCATAGCAGAGTTCCCTAATAGGAAATTCCATGTAGTTTGGGTCATATGAAGCTCGCTAAATTATACATCTTCCCGTCTGGTATGCCTTCATTTATGTCATGACTTAATACAAGCTTAAAAATTATTAAATTTCTACTGTATCCCAACTGTATCCTTCTTTATAATGACCCAGAAAGCAGAATGCCTTAAACTTCAGTTTGTGATCTAGATATTATCTACCTCATTTATTCCTCAGTGTACCTAACATATTATCCATCCATATGTGGTTAAATAATGACAACATGCCAATTTAATCTTATCCAATATCAAAATAAGACTTGTAAATTATAGAGATTGGATACATTTTTAATATTATATGATATTTCATTATAGAACAGTTTTCTTCTATGACTCAGTTTACCAAAATCAACTAAAGCATTACAATGATTATAAAAACATCGTTATATATATATATATATATATATATATATATATATATATATATATATATATATATATTTCATCTGTCTGTCTATCTATCTATCTATCTGTGCAGAGACTTTAAGAATTGATTCTAATGAAATTATTTTTTTCGTGTTGAACTTAAATGGTGTCTGTTTGTTTGTTTATTCACCTTACATCCTGATCATAACCCCACTTTCTCCTTCCAGTACATCTTATATCTCCTTCCCACTTTCCACTCTGATGTGCCCCCATGGGTACAAACCGACTCTGACACATCAATTTGCAGCAGGACTAGATGTAACCTTGCCAGGCAACGCCAGGCAGCACAACTAAAAGAAAGGATCCCAAGGCCACGCAAGAGTGCCAGACACAACTTCTGCTGCAGTTGTTAGGAGACCCTCATGAAGAACAAGCTGCACATGCACGACATATGTGCAAGGGCAAGGGTCCGGGCAATGTGTGCTCTTTACATGGTGGTTTTTTTCTCTCTTATCCTCCAAGGGCCAAGGAGAGTTGACACTTATGTCATCTTCTGGTGATCTTGACCATTCTCTTTAATCCTTCCCACAACTTCCCACAAGACACCCCAGCTCTGTCTAGCTTTTCACTGTGTCTCTATGTATCTGTTTCCAGCAGATACTTGGTGAATGCAGGTAGTCTCTGGCAGCATGAACAGACCTTAGGAAAAGAAAGACATATTTTAAAGCTATTGATAACACAAAACTTTTAAAGTGTTTTGGTGATCCCAAGTATAAAACAAACATCTTCTTTGCAGCCAATCAGGGAGGTTGTACAGGGAGGGGTTGGAGCAGAGACTGAAGTAAAGGTCAGTCAATAATTAGCCCAACTTGATTTCCATCGCACAGGCAAGGGCAAATCCCTGACACTATTAATGATAGTGTTAGGCGTACAGTCTAGCATGTCTGCCGAGAGTCTCTACCCTAAGTAACCGACTCAGAGGGATCCAGACACCCACAGCCAAACAGTGGAGGGAACTTGGGGACTCCTATGAAAGAGTTGAGGGAAGGATTGTGGGCCTGAAAGGAGATAGAAGTCTACAGAAAGATGAGCTGTACCAATTAACCTGGACAATTGGGGATCTTCCAGATGGAACCACCAACCAAAGAGCATACACAGGCTGGACCTAGGCCTCCATGAACATATGAAGGAGGTGTTCAGCTTGGTCTTCATGTTGGTCTCAAACAACTGTGGCAGGGGTAATTCCAAAGCTATCGCCTGTTTGTAGAATATGGTCTTGTAGCTGAGCTGCCTTGTCTAGTCTTACAGAGACTTGAAGTATGAGTGTGGGGGATACCCGTAGGAGCCAACAAACACTCAGAGAAGAAACAGATGCGGGGATGGGATAAGGATTATGGGGGGTGATGACCAGGAAGGGGGGGCAGTGAGTAGAATGTATAGTGAATAAATTAAGAAAAAGATCTGGTCTATAAAGGGGATTGGGTCTAATGCTTTGATTTAATTAGGAATCTGTGTCCAAATGCTAAAGGTCTTTATCACCATTTGGTTTTGGACCCATCAATAAAAGTACTATTCAGCCATTAGAAACAATGAATTTATGAAATTCTTAGGCAAATGGATGGAGCTAGAGAATATCATACTAAGTGAGATAACCCAGACTCAAAAGGTGAATCATGGTATGCACTCACTAATAAGTGGATATTAACCTAGAAAACTGGAATACCCAAAACATAATCCACACATCAAATGAGGTACAAGAAGAAAGGAGGAGTGGCCCCTGGTTCTGGAAAGACTCAGTGAAACAGTATTCAGCAAAACCAGAACGGGGAAGTGGGAAGGGGTGGGTGGGAGGACAGGGGAAGAGAAGGGGGTTTGCGGGACTTTCGGGGAATGGGGGGGGCTAGAAAAGGGGAAATCATTTGAAATGTAAATAAATTATATCGAAAAAAAAAGAAAAAAATACTTAAGCAATATGTATCTTTGAGAATTTTATGAGCACCTATATAGACTTACTCTTAATCCAATTTAATATCTCTTACTTGACATAGGCAACAATCTAGGTCTTGTTAATGGCAACGGTAATATGAAGAGCAGGAAGTCCTGCCCTTCATTTTGTAGGCATGAACTGACCATAGTCCTGTCACAAGTGTCCACTGAGACCTGGAGGACACCCACTGAGATTTCTAGCTTCCTGTGTGCCTGTCTAGAATGTAGAGTTCTAAAAAGTACCACCGACAGACACTGTCTCTGAGATTGGGGTCTTTGGCTGTGTAGATTCCTCAGAAAAAGAGGCGTTTGGGTGTTGGGAGCTGAAGCCTCAGAAAATACAGTAGGGAAGAAAAAGAGTTGGAGGAGAAGGTTTTCTTCTCGGTCCGTTGTTCTTGTCCCACTGAGGGCTCTCTGAAATAATTACAAATGTGAAAATTTCATTCAACTCCCATCACACCCATCAGTTCCACCCACACAACAGCTCTTAATATTTTCCTAACTTTATCCTTCTCAGTTTCTCTATTATAAAATGCAGGGTTTCAACAGATGATCTATAAAATCCCAGACAGTTTAATAAAATTCTGATTATATAAAAAAACAAAAACAAAAAAAAAATGCCAACAGCCAATCACTGGGCATGGGGTTCGACACTTAAAGTTGTACCTTAGGACAGAGGACAGAGAGATTTGCCATTACACAGGATGACAGAGATGGGCAGACTTAGAACTCTGGAGGGGATCATCCAAAATGTAGGTGAAAAGTAAAAGTGGAGTATCGAGGGTCATTCCAAAAGCATCTTGGGCAGCAAGAACAATTGGCTTCATAGAAAATGAACAGGCAACTAAGCTGAAGACAGATTTAGAGGTGTTCAGTCAGGAGTATCAGAGGGAAGGAAATGCTAGCCACACGAGCCTTCGCTGTGACCAGGCACTGAGCAAAATGACAAAAATGGACTATTGTTTGTGTGTCATTCATTCTGTGGATCCTTAGTCATCAGAGAAATGTAAATAAAAAGGATGCTGATATTACACCTTACACCCATCAGAATACCTAAGATAAAAAAAGTCCAGGGACAGCACATGCTGGCAAGGACGTGGAGCAAGGGGAACACTTCTCCACTGCTGGTGGGAGTAAGAATTTGTACAACCTCTCTGGAAATAAATTTGCCAGTTTCTTAGTAAACTGGGAAAAATTCTACTCAGGACACAACCATACAACTCCTGGACATATATCCAACATATGTTCTACCATACCACAGGACACCTACACCATTATGATCAAAGGAGCTTTATTTGTAATACCAGAAACTGGAAACCATCCCAATGTCACTCAGCAGACAAATGAGTAAAGAAAATGTTTCATTTATACAATGGAATACAATGCAGTTATTAAAAACAAAGACGAAAAGGCTTAACAACCTTGATTGCATTCGAGGGGCTTCTCTCCTCTATGACTTATGTGTTCCTTTATGATATATGAACCCAGATGGACTTGAAAAAGTTTTGCCACATTGACGACATTCATAGGGTTTCTCTCCAGTATGTTTTCTTTTATGTATTGGAGCTTACACTTATGTGCAGACTTTACCACACTGGTTACATTCAAAATGTTTCTCTCCAGTATGTATTCTTTTATGTGTTAGAAGATTACCCATATTTGTAAAGGCTTAATCACATTGGTTACATTTAAAAGGTTTCTCTCCAGGATGTATTTTTTTATGTTTTAGAAGATTGCTATTTTGTGCAAAGGCTTTACCACACTGGTTACATTCAAAAGGTTTCTCTCCAGTATGTACTCTTTTATGTGATACAAGATTACTATTTTGCACAAAGGCTTTACCACACTGGTTACAATCAAAAGGTTTCTCTCCCGTATGTATTCTTTTATGTATTACAAGACTACTATTTCGCACAAAGGCTTTACCACACTGGTTACATTCAAAAGGTTTCTCTCCAGTATGTATTCTTTTATGTCTGAGAAGATTACTACTTTGTGTAAAGGCTTTACCACATTGGTTACATTCAAAAGGTTTCTCTCCAGTATGTACTCTTTTATGTGATAGAAGACTACTATTTTGTGCAAAGGCTTTACCACATTGGTTACATTCAAAAGGTTTCTCTCCAGTATGTATTCTTTTATGTATTACAAGACTACTATTTTGCACAAAGGCTTTACCACATTGATTACATTCAAAAGGTTTCTCTCTAGTGTGTACTCTTTTATGTTTTATAAGACTCCTATTTTGTGTAAAGGCTTTACCACATTGGTTACATTCAAAAGGTTTCTCTCCAGTATGTACTCTTTTATGTGATAGAGGATTTCCAATTTGTTTAAAGGCTTTACCACATTGCTTACATTCAAAAGGTTTCTCTCTACTATGTATTCTTATATGAGTTAGGAGAAGACAGTTTCTTGCAAAGGCTTTATCACATTGGTTACATTTGAAATGTTTCTCTCCAGTGTGTGTGCTTTTATGTCTTAGAAGATGACAATTTCTTGAAAAGGCTTTACCACATTGGTTATATTGAAAAGGGTTCTCTCCAGTATGTATTCTTTTATGCGTTAGAAGACTACTACTTTGTGTAAAGGCTTTACCACATTGGTTACATTCAAAGGGTTTCTCTCTAGTATGTGTTCTTCTATGTATTTGAAGATGACTTTTAACTATAAAGGCTTTACCACACTGATGACACTCATAGGGTTTCTCTCCTGTGTGTAAATTTTTGTGATAAAACAAATCATATGGATGTGTAAAGCATTTGCAACATTGACTACATTCATAACACTTCTCTCCAGTATGTGTTCTTTTATGTCTTTGGAGATTACTGTTTTGTGCAAAGGCTTTACCACAATGGTTATATTCAAAACCTTTCCGTCCAGTATGTACACTTTGATGACTTTGAAGAGAACTGTGAGACACAAAATCTTTACCACATTGGTTACACTCATAGGTTTTCTCTCCATCAACTCTTGTTTTATGTGTTAGGAGACTACTGTGATACGCAAAGGCTTCAAAATGTTGGACACCTTCATAGAGTTTCTCTCCAGTATGAATTCTTATTTGTCTTAGGTTATGACTCTGAAATGCAAAGACTTGCCCACACTGAAAAAATTCAGAGGGTTGTTCTTCAGTATGACTTCATTCATACCTGCAAAGACAATTGGTCCATGTGAAAGATTTCTCACATTCTAAACATATATTAATCTTTTCATCTGTGTGAATAAGGTTTACAATTTGGACTAATTGTCAAGGACAACCTGATCTCAATGTATTACCACTTTGTTTACCTCCATGGAGTTCCCCTTCATTGTGGGTTCTTTTGCATCTTTGAAGGCACATGGGAAGGGAAGGACATTGATGGCATGGCTCACATTTATAGCACCTTTTCCTATAGGAGTTTGTTCACATATCTGAAGGGAACAGGAAGAACTCAGAACTTTACTACACTCACTTCATTCATAAACTTTGCTATTGTGTGAGTAATCCTACATTTGCAAAGTGAACCAAGGGAAACAGAAGAATTTGCATTCCTAGTACTCATAGTGATTTAGTACAGTGTGATTAAATACCCCTAGTAACTAGGAAAACTAAATATTTGTAAATTTCTAACACATTTAGAAGTCTACTCAATGTGGGGAGTATTTCATTTCTTCTAATAGTGTAGGAAGAGGGAGGCGTTGTTGCTTCTTTCAATATACCTATGTTCACGTGACTTGTATCCATTGTAACTAATGACATTCCTATTTAAAAAAATAAGTAATATAGGGATTAAGGTTTCTCAACAGCTTTATTGACTCTCATAAACTGTCCATCTCACAAAATCTGGCAACATTATTAAAATTATATGATTGTCACCAGCTTTAGTATGTACATGTGTTTATTAGAGGTTTTTGGACATACACTTACCACTTATTCGATGTATCTTTTGCAATATATAAGTGGTAGGAGATTAAACACACTGTTAATTCTACAGCATAACTCTATTGTGCTGAGATTCAAATGGTGAGATGTGTTAAGGCATTATTTTCTTGTCTTTGTACTTAAAGGAATGCCTTGCAAACATAAATTAGATACCTGATATTGTTGTACATGATTTTTGTAAGAATTTAATAATCATCTATAACCTAAAGTCCTTTTTAAAAACATGTTGCTTTTCTTTAAATCTTTGAGGATGTAATAAAATTTTTTATAAAACATATTCTTATCAGGTTGCTCATGAATGTTACCTTTCATATCTTCTAGAACTTTGAACGTGTTCTTCAAAATTATGGCCTTCCCAATTGTAGCCTGAAATATAGTACCAGAGAGTGTATGTTACATTACTGGAAGTTACACAAAATTTAAGTTACTAACTTCAGTGAACTTTAGAACCATGATTGTTTACTGCCCTCATTCTTCATTATTTTCAACTGAAATCACAGAAAGAAATAACAATAACAAAGGAAGAGTTGTTCCTACATTTTAAAAAGTAAAAGGAAATTCACTGCCTTACCTATAGCAGTCAGATTCCCATAGGTCTCTAGCATCACATCTTTGTAGAGACTCTTCTGAGAAGGATCCAGCAAAGCCCACTCTTCCTGAGTGAAGTTCACATGCACATCTTCATAGGTGAGTATACCCTAAAATATCCCATACATGTGTATATAAGAGAATATATTGCCGAAAACATTTTAAATGTCTACTTCATTGAGAATATAGTCATAGAATTCTGGTATTTCCTCTACTTGATCCATGACACAAATACTCTAATATAATCAAGGCATTTTAGAAGGAATCTGAATAATGAATGAGGTTCACCTGTCATTTCTGAACCCTGAGAGTAGGATGAAGCCTTCGACATGGAATGTAAATTAACACACATAAAGACACACAGGCGTACATTTCAACAGTGCTGAGCACACATCAATTAAACTGTATGAATAACCATTAATCCCCCCCCCAAAAAAACCCAATGAGCATGCTGGGTATATTCACTCCTGCCTTTAATCCCAGCAGACAGGAGGCATACATGGGTATATGTCATTGAGGTAGATGTCAGCCTCGTCTAAGATACTTATTCCAGGACAGCAACAGATACATAATGAAACACTAACTCCCTAGCAAAAAGCAATTAATTGAACAATCAACCAAATGAAAAACATAAAAAGAACACAGAGGTCTTCACTTAAGTTCCTACAAATAATTATACATTCACTCCAAGCCTGTATTCTTCCCAAAATCTTAAGTGACGCAGGTGCAAAAGTAAAATTAATAAGATATTAATAAAAGGTGATGTATGTTCAAACATTTACAAATGGACAGATAAAAATATTAGCTATATAACATTGATCATGAATCAGCAACATAGGGCAGGAGAGGTGGCTCACCAGAGGTATTCTGTGTCTACCAAATAAGTGGATTAAATTGCCAATATTTACATGGAGGAGCACAACTGTCCATTGGACCAAGTTCAGGAGGTCTGAGACCATCTTCTGCCTACTGTGAGCATCAGGCACACAAGATGAACATATTCATGCATGTAGGAAAAATATTCATATCCATTCAAAAAATTCAAAACAAGCCTCACAGGCAGTAATCACGCCACACATGTGCAATCCAATGGAACATAGAGGTAATGATACCAACACATGACATCTCGAGAAACATAATATACTCTCTACCACATTTCAAAATATAGTGAAGTTCATACACCAGCATAGACTTATATGTACCAAAACTACATTCTAAGTTCATCCACTATTAATTGAAAAACAAAACAGATCTTCTCTCCTGCGACTGAGCAGACAGGTACATCCAGCAGCACAGGGAACACCAGAGTGCCAAAACAGCTGGGACAGGGTCTGCTAGGGCTGCACCTACACACAGGATCTGGGCAGTGCCATAACTCTGAGCTGAGGGAAAGCAGGTCACCCACGGGTGCTGAGACAGCCTTGCAGGCCCACAGGAGGGACAAGACCCAGCCAGAGAGCCAACAGGACCAACTAACACCAGAGATAACCAGATGGCAAAAGGCAAACATAAGAATGTTACCAACGGAAATCAAGAAAACATGGCATCATCCGCACCCAATTCTCAGAAAAGAGAAAGTCCTGGATACCCCAACATATCAGAAAAGTAATGTTTGGATTTAAAATCACAGCTCATGATGCTGAAAGAGGGCTTCAAGAAGGACATAAATAACACCCTTAAAGAAATTCACAGGTAAAGAGTAAAGAGCCCTTAAAGAATTACAGGAGAGGACAACAAAACCAGGGCAAGAATTGAACAAAACCATCCAGGATTTAAAAGTAGAGATAGAAATAGTAAAGAAATAACAAAGGGAAACAACTCTGGACATAGAAAGTCTAGGAAAGAAGTCAGGAGTCAAGGATGCAAGCATCAACAACAGAAAAAAAGAGAGAGAAGAGAGGATCTCAGATGCAGAAGATACCATAGAATGCATTGAAACCAAAGTCAAAGAAAATGCAAAATACTAAAAGCTCCTGACCCAAAACATGCAGGAAATCCAGAGAAGACCATACCTAAGGATTATAGGTGTAGAGGAGAGTGAAGATTTCCAAGGGCCAGTAAATGTCTTCAACAAATTATAGAAAAAATCTTCCAAGCTGGGTGGTGGTGGCACACGCCTGTAATTCCAGCACTCTGGGAGGCAGACACAGGCAGATTTCTGAGTTTGAGGCCAGCCTGGTGTACAGAGTGAGTTCCAGGACAGCCAGGAGCCATACAGAGAAACCCTGTCTCAAAAAAATCCAAATCAAAAAACCACAAACAACAACAACAACAACAAAAAAGAAAACTTCCCTAACCTAAAGAAGGAGATTCCCTTTTGTTGTTGTTGTTGTTGTTGTTGCTGTTATTGTTGTTGTTGTCGTAGCCCTGGCTTTCCTGGAACTCACTCTGTAGACCAGGCTGGCCTCAAACTCAGAAATCTGCCTGCCTCTGCCTCCCAAGTGCTGGGATTAAAGGCATCTGCCACCACAGCCTGGCAAGAAAGATTCCTATGAACACACAAGAAGCCTAAGGAACTCCAAATAGACTGGACCAGAAAAGAAATTCCTTCTGTCATATAACAATCAAAACACCAAATGCACTAAACAAAGAAAGAATATTAAAAGCAGTAAGAGAAAAATGCCAACTAACATATAAAGGCAGACTTATCAGAATTATGCCAGACTTCTCACCAGAGACTATGAAAGCCAGATGTTCCTGGGCAGCCCTTTTCCTTTTGATGCATGTCATACAGACACTAAGGGAAAACAAATGCAAACCCAGGCGACTACACCCAGCTAATCTCTCAATTACCATAGATGTAGAAACCAAGGTATTCCATGACAAAAACAAATTTACACAATATCTTTCCACAAATCCAGCCCTTCAAAGAATAATGAATGGAAAACACCAATAAAAAGAGGGAAACTACACATCAGAAAAAGCAAGAAATTAATCTTTAACAAACCAAAAAGGAGAGAGCCACACAAACATAACTCCAAATCTAATAAGAAAAATAACAGAAAATGGGCGTGGTGGCACAGACCTGTAATCCCAGCACTTGGGAAGCAGAGACAAATTTCTGAGTTCGAGGCCAGCCTGATCTACACAGATAAACCCTGTCTCAAAAAACTGAGAGAAAAAAAAAAAGAAAAATAACAGGAAGCAACAATCACTTCTCCTTAATATCTCTTAATATCAATGGAATCAATTCTCCAATAAAATGACATAGACTAACAGACTGGATTCATAAGCAGGACCTAACATTTTGCTGCATACAGGAAACCCACCTCACTCAGAAAGAGACACTACCTTAGTGTAGTAAGCCACCTTTTGTTCATCCTCATTACAAGATGGCGCTGGCCAGATGCAGTTCCCTGGTAGTAAATCACTTTAGTACATGCGTAGTGTGCTGTATTCGTTATCACACTTACATGCTAAAGAAGAATTCACTTAGTTCACCTATGAGAAAACGGTGGGCTATCTCTCTATGGCAGGCGGGGCTGACTAGGCTATATAAGGTCAGGCAGGGAGAGGGTTGGGGGCCGCCAAAAGAAGAAAATAAGCTTTGTTCAAGGTTCCCGAAATAAGCTGCAAGAAGGAAGAAACTCCCCAGTGTTTCATCTTCCTTGCCAGCGAGGTTGGGCGTGACACCTTAGAGTATAAGGGTAGAAAACAATTTTCCAAAGAAATGGTCCCAAGAAATAAGTTGCTATAGCCATCCTAATAGCGAATAAAATCAACTTTCAACCTAAAGTAATCAAAAAAGACAGAAGGACACTTCATACTCAAAGGAAAAATCTACCAAGATGAACTCTCAATTCTCAATGTAAATTCTCCAAAAACAAGGGAACCCACACTCATATAAGAAACTTTAATAAAGCTCAAAGCTCACATTGCACACCACACAATAATAGTGGGAGACTTCAACACCCCACTCTCATCAATGGACAGATCAGGGAAACACAAACAAAATAGACAAAACAGTGAAACTAACAGAAGTTATGAACCAAATGGATTTAACAGATATCTATAGAACATTTTATCCTAAAACAAAAGAATATACCTTCTTCTCAGCACCTTACAGTACTTTTCCCCAAACTGACCATATACATGGGCAGAAAACAGACCTCCCCAGATATAAGAAGATTGAAATAATTCCATGCACCCTATCAGATCACCATGGACTAAGGCTGGTCTTCATTACCAACAAAAACAACAGAAAGCCGACATACATACATAGGGAAACTAATCAACACTCTACTCAATGATAACTCTGTCAAGGAAGAAATAAAGAAAGAAATGAGCTGGGCAATGGTGGCGCACACCTATAATCCCAGCACTCTGGGAGGCAGAGGCAGGCGAGTTTCTGAGTTCGAGGCCAGCCTGGTCTACAAGAGTGAGTTCCAGGACAGCCAGGGCTACACAGAGAAAATCTGTCTAGAAGAGAAAAAAAAAATTCAAGGACTGTTTAGGCCGGGCTATGGTGGGAAACACTTTTAATCCCAGCACTTGGGAGGCAGAGGCAGGCAGGTTTCTGAGTTCGAGGCCAGCCTGGTCTACAGATTGAGTTCCAGGACAGCCAGGGCTATACAGAGAAACCCTGTCTCGAAAAAACCAAATTTACAAAAAAAAAAAAAAAAAAAGAAGATTCTTTAGAATTTAATGAAAAGGAAGGCACATCATGAAAGGACACAATGAAAGCAGTGCTAAGAGGAAAAATCATAGCACTGAGTGCCTCCACAAAGAAACTGGAAAGAAAGTACAATAATAACTTAACAGCACAGCTGAAGCCTCTAGAACAAAAAGAAGCAAATACACACAAGAGTAGTAGAAGGCAGGAAATAATCAAACTCAGGGATGAAATCAACCAAGCAGAGACAAAAAGAACTATACAAAGAACCAACCAAACCAGGAGCTGGTTCTTTAAAAAAAATCAACAAGCTAGATAAACCCTTAACCAAACTAACCAGAGGGCACAGGGACAGTATCTAAATCAACAAAATCAGAAATGAAAAGGGAGACATAAAAACAGATACTGAAGAAATCTAAAAAAAATAATCAGATCCTACTACAAAAGTCTATACTCAATAAAAGTGGAATGTCTAGATGAAATGGACAATTTTCTAGTCAGATACCAGGTACCAAAGTGAAATCAGGATCTGATAAATGATCTAAACAATCCCATAATCCCTAAAGAAATAGGGCACGCCTGTAATCCCAGCACTCTGGGAGGCAGAGGCAGGCAGATTTCTGAGTTCGAGGCCAGCCTGGTCTACAGAGTGAGCTCCAGCACAGGCAGGGCTATATATAGAGAGAAACCCTGTCTTTAAAAAAAACCAAATCCAAAAAAAAAAAAAAAGCAATAGAAGCAATTATTAATAGTCTCCCAACCATAAGAAGCCCAGGACCAGATGGGTTAAATGCAGTTTTACCAGACCTTACAGAAGACCTAAGGATGGACAGTGGTGGGCCACAACTGTAATCCCAGCACTCTGGGGGACAGGGTCAGGTGGATTTCTGAGTTCCAGACCAGCTTGGTCTACAGAGTGAGTTCCAGGAAAGCCAGGGCTATATAGAGAAACCCTGTCTCTAAAAAAACCCAAATCCAAAAAAAAATGAAAAAAAAAAAAAAGAAGAAGACTTAACACCAATACTCTTCAAACTATTCCACAAAATAGAAACACAAGGAAGACTACTCAAATCGTTTAATGAAGCCACAATTACTCTGATACCGAAACCACTCCAAAACCCAACAAGAAACAGAACTTTAGACCAATTTTCCTTATGACTATTGATGCAAAAATATTCTTGCCAACCAAAGCAAGAACACATCAAAATGTTCATCCACTATGATCAAGTAGGCTTCATCCCAGGAATGCAGGGATGGTTCAATATATGGAAATCTATCAATGTAATCCACTACATAAACAAACTCAAAGAAATGTACCACATGTCACTTCATTTGACAATACCCAACACCTCTTCATGATAAAAGTCTTGGAAAGACCAGAAATTCAAGGCCTATACTTTAACATAATAAAAGCAATATACAGCAAACCAGCAGCCAACATCAAAATAAAAGGAGAGAAACTTGAAGCAATCCCACTGAAATCAGGGACTAGGCAAAGCTGTCCACTCTCTTCCTTCCTGTTCAACATAGTACTCAAAATAATAGACAGAGCAATTAATTGACAAAAGGAGGTCATTGGGATTCAAATTGGAAAGGAAGAAGTCACAGTATCACTATTTGCAGATGATATGATAGTACACTTAAGTGACCCCACAAATTCCACCAGAGAACTTCTAAACCTGATAAACAAGTTCAGAAAAGTGGCTGGATATAAAATTAACTCATACAAATCAGTAGCCTTCCTATACTCAAAGAATAAAGAGGCTGAAAAAGAAATTAGGGAAATGACACCCTTCACAATAGTCACAAATGATATAAAATACCTTGGTGTGACTCTAACCAAGCAAGTGAAAGATCTGTATGACAAGAACTTCAAATCTCTGAAGTAAGAAATTGATGAAGATCTCAGAAGATAGAAACATCTCCCATGCTCATGGATTGGCAGGGATAATAAAGTGAAAATGGGCATCTTGCCTAAAGCAGTCTACAGATTCAATGCAATCCCCATCAAAATTCCAACTCAATTCTTCGTAGAGTTAGAAAGAGCAATCCCATATTTATGTCAAATAACCAAAACTCCAGGACTGCGAAAAGTATTCTCAACAATAAAAGAACTTCTGGCAGAATGAATCACCATCCCTGACCTCAAGATCAACTACTGAGCAATAGTGATAAAAGCTATATGGTATTGGTACAGAGACAGGCAGGAAAATCAATGGAATGGAATTGAAGACCCAGAAATGAACCCATACACCTATGGTCTCTTGATCTTTGACAAAGGAGCTAAAAGCATCCAGCAGAAAAAACACTGCACTTTCAACAAATGGTGCTGGGTCACCTGGCAGTCAACATGTATAATAATGCAAATTGATCCATTCTTATTTCCCTATACAAAGCTCAAGTCCAAGTGGATCAAGGACCTCAAAATAAAACCAGGCACACTCAATCTAATAGAAGAGAAAGAGGGAAAGTGAACTTATTGGCACAGGAGAAATTTCCTAAACAGAACTCCAATGGCTCATGCTCTAAGACCAGGAATTGATAAATGAGACCTCATGAAACTGGAAAGCTTCTCCAAGGCCAAGGACTAGTCAATAAGACAAATCGGCAAACTACAGATTGAAAAATAAACGTTCACTAACCCCACATCTGATAGAGGACTAATATCCAAAATATGTAAGAACTCAAGAAGCTAACCAGAAAAACAAACAAACCAATCAAAAATGGTATATAGAACTAAACAGAGAATTGACAAACAGAGGGACCTTCAGTGACTGAGACGCACCTAAATAAATGTTCAAAGTCCTTAGTGACCAAGGAATGCAAATCAAAACAACCCTGAGATTCCACCATAAACCAATCAGAATGGCTAAGATCAAAACCTCAGGTAACAACACTTGTTGACAAGGATGTGGAGAAAGAGGAACACTCCTCCATTGCTGGTGGGATTGCAAACTGGTACAACCACCCTGGAAATCAGTCTGGAGGTTCCGCAGAAAATTGGAAACAGATCTCACTGAAGATCTAGCAATACCATTCTTGGGAATATAGCCAAAAGATGCCCCACCATGTCAGAGGGGACCACGTCCCACCACTATGTTCATGTTCATGGCGGTCTTGTTTGTGAGAATCAGAAACTGGAAACAACCTACAAGTCCCATGACAGAAGAATGGATAGAGAAAATGTGGTTCATTTACACAGTGGAATAATACTCATGTATTAAGGACTACAAAGAGATCTTACACCTACACATTAAATGCTAAGGGCAGAACTTCTAGCAGATAATAAAGAAATGAGGGCTCTCGGGTTTGGCATTTTGCAAAGGATTTTTCTACACACAAGCTCCAAAAGTTTATTATGGAGGCAGACGCAGACTCCATAATAATGTTATTCACACACCATCTATGGATTAAAGGAAAGACTAGAACCACATAGGACCTCACAGGCAGCCATAGCTCTCTGGATGCTGCTTACAATCCAGCTGCTGGGAAGACCCACCACACCTGCACCCTTTGCTAAGCTGCTTGTTCCTCCCCTTTATGAGAGATGACCCTGCACTTACCATGTCTCCAGTTTTGAGCTTGTCTGAGCTCCTTCACAGCACCCAGCAGACACACTCAGAACAAAGCACACACGACAAATCATGACTGCTCAGTTACAGAGAGGAAATTTCAGACTTGGTAACCGGAAGAACCTCCTCCTCTATTGACTGGCAGGTCTGTTTGGAGGTTTTGATTGGCTAATGAGTCGTGAGTGACATGAGCACCAACCTTAGGGTTAGACTGCACCGAAGAGAAACTACCCAGTGGTTCCAGCCTGAAACCAATCCTTTTCCAGATCTGCAGATTTACATATCAGTAGCACTAGTGCCTTTCCTCCCATACTCTACCTGTGTGCCCTCCCACCGAGCCCTAGAAGGACCCATATGACTCCAGGTCCCTACTGTAAAGTTGCCTGCTTCTCCCCTTGTGGGCAGAGATCCAGTGCTGAGCTCTTTGCTAATTTGGATCTTGCCTGAGCTCCAGTCACAGCACTCAGCAGGCACTTACCCTTCCTCTCTGGGCATCAGGCTGGATAGCTTCCATATCCATCACTCAACAGTTAGTGGAGTTGTCTATGTGTCCCACAACTGGATCGGGCCCCAGAATATACCAACTAAAGAGAGATTGTCTGTAACAAGATATTGTCTAGTGCCTTCAGGCTGGGTTCACTTAAACAGCAACTACTTTTCACCTGATAGTTCTGAGACAACCCTCAGAGCAAAGAAGGAAACACATGGCAAACACTGTGGAGCACTATTGTTAACCAGCACCTCTTCCTCAGTGGGTCTGAAAACAAACAACAACAACAAACTCACAGCTGCATTAGTAAAGGTTCTCCTGGTGAACAAAATGATAGAATGAGTCTCTCTCTATAATGTAGGAAATGTATTTATTAGAATGGCTCTCAGGCTGTGGTTCAACTAATCAAAAACTGGCTTTTGACCAATGGAAAGTTGAAGAATCCAATAGTTGTTCAGACATGTGGTTAGATGTCTCAGGTGGTCTTCAGCATATACCTGAATTTCAAAGAGATAGGCTCTAATGCAGCAAAATAAATAAATTAATTAATTATATAAATAAAATGAACTTGCTCTCTAGGACAAACAGAAAAGTGAAAGATCTGCCATCTTCAATATCCTTTGTGTAGGTAGATTGCTATCAGAAGCTGTGGCCTAATTTAAAAGTGAATCTTTTCACCTCGAGAGATCCAGATTAAGATTTTTCTCAGGTCCAAAAAATAAAATTAAGAAAAATCCCAGAGAGTACCCAAGTCTTTGAATTTTAGTTAATTCAAGATGTGGCCACAATAAATGCTAGGTCTTTCAGCTTTAGAAAACACCCTCTTTATCACAGGTGCTTTGTAGAAGAGTTTCTATGTAATCACACTTTAAGCTTTATTATATACCTAGAAGTAGACTGATTTGACTCATTGTTGCCTTTAAATCTTTCCCAAGCTCTATTGCATACTAAGTATCCTGGCAAATATTACCCTGGTATTAGATTCTCCCAGTGTGATCTAGATTGACAAAGTGAATCTGCACTGGGTTTTCCATTCTCAACTGTTACCAGGTTTGCTTTCCTATCTGATAATTGCAGGGATCCTCTCAACAGAAGTTAGAACCTCAAGTGACCTGGAATGGCTAGGACAGGAAACATTAGCAGTGCCAGTTTGCCAGTCCCATCTGTTCTTCTTTCTTGGTTCCTCTTGAGGTGGCAGATTGGGAAGAATGTCATTTGAGGGTAAGACTTGTACTTGGGAGATATTTATGGCTACTGTTTAATAAGAAAACATTTCCTTATCTTTAGCCTAAGTCACTTTGCTACTGTAGCTGACCTGCTGGAGTTCTTTTGAGGCCAGAAACTGCATTTCCTGTTTGTTTAGCTCCTCATCATAAAGCAGCAGGTAATTATGTAAAGGATGAATTGCTAGAGCCCCTTTCTTCTTGTCTAGATGCCACTTCCTTGTCAGGATAGAGAAGTTTGGGAGCAATAAACTTCTTTGAATCAGGAAAAAAAGAGTGACATCCACAGAAGAAAACACTTTTATAGAATCAAAACATAAATTCATATATAAATTCATGCTTTCATATTCAAGAGTCACCATTCAAATCAGTTGGGTTGAGCTACATATCTCATAATTTCATACTTACAGAGATATATATCCATACTTACATTTGTATATGAAGGAAAAGACCAAGCACCAAGTACCAGTATAGAAGGAACTCACTAAAATTGAGTTCCAAACTTTATTGCAAAGAGAAAGAAAAAGCTTCTAACATTTTATTGCTAAGTGAATAAAATCCAAGTCTGTAACGTTCTCTTTTATAACACTAACCCAGCCTTCTTACTAAGAAAAGACTTATTCTATCCATGGTAAAGAAGCCTGCCTGTTCTTTCTGCTCTCTTTGAAGTGAATTCCATTTTCCTCTTTGCATCTGCATTCTGCATTTTGTTCTCTTACTTTTTGTTTTACATTACCTTAATCTATCTATCTTTCTTTCTTTCTTTCTTTTTTTTTTTTTTTTTTTTTTTGTAGTTTCGAGACAGGGTTTCTCTGTATAGCCCTGGCTGTCCTGGAACTCACTCTGTAGACCAGGCTGGCCTTGAACTCAGAAATCCACCTGCCTCTGCTTCCCAGAGTGCTGGGATTACAGGTGTGTGCCACCACAGCACGGAGCCTTAAAATTTCTAAGTTATCCCACTCTGAGTTCTCCTCCTCTTGCTCAATCCTGCTCTGATGTAGCAGTGCCCTCACCCCTAGTGCCTTATTCCCAATGCCTTACACCCAATGCTATGTTCCTGAGGCTATGCTTGCCAATGGAATCTTTAGTAATCTTCTACCTTTTCTAGGAGAATACACCACATGGTTTTTCCAAGTGTCCTTTTTTAACAAACTTCACTAGAACTGCAAACATAAATTCAAATCATTTATTGAAAAATAACTATACAAGAATGTTTGCTTGAAGCTGGCCAGTGTTGGCACATGCCTTTAATCCACCACTTGAGAGGCAGAGGCAGCTGGTTTTCTGAGTTCGAGGCCACCCTGGTCTACAGAGTGAGTTCCAGGACAACCAGGGCTATATAGTGAAACCCTATCTCAAAAAACAAACATATGAACCACAACCCCCCCCCCCCAAAAAAAAAACCAAAACAAAAAAGATAGTTTACTTGCATAACCATTAAGAGTACTTATATTACTAAAAAATCATTATCACTAGATCAACAGATTGGTTGAAAGGTAAAACCATAACTTTTGATTTTTGTGAAGTTTCATATAGATGAACCCCGTCAATATTTTATCTTCTGTCCTTGCACCTATAGTAAATTTTTCGTTATTTTTTTATGAGCTTTGGTTAATGGTTTTGCAATCTCTTGGAAAGTACTGTACTGGAGTAGGTACCTAGTTGCTATCTCAGAAGCAATTAACTTATGATACTTGAAGATTGGAAGAGTTTTATTGTAGTTTTTATTTATTTTGTTTTAGATTTTTTTTTTCTTTTTTTGAGACAGGTTTTCTCTGTATAGCCCTGGCTGTCCTGGAACTCACTCTGTAGACAGGCTGGCCTTGAACTTAGAAATCTGCCTGCCTTGTCTCCCAGAGTGCTGGGATTACAAGCATGAACCACCACCGCCCAGCTAGTTTTTTTTTTTTATTATTATTACCAGGAAGGACTTAATAGCAGTGCTATTAGAAAAGAAATTAATAATTTCTAATATAATTTTATGAATTTTTAAAAAATATTTTATTTTTCGAGACATGGTTTCTCTGTATAGCCCTGGCTGTCCTGAAATTAATTCTGTAGACCAGGATGGCCTTGAACTCAGAATCTGCCTGCCTCTCTCTCCCAAGTGCTGGGATTAAAGACATGTACCACCACCTCCCGCTAATTTTAACAATTCTTCTTGGATCATTATTAAAAATTAAGAGTTGGGCAGTGGTGGCACTTGCTTGTAATTCCAGCACATAGGAGGCAGAGGCAGGAAGATTTCTGAGTTCAAGGCCAGCCTAATCTACAGAGTGAGACAGCCAGGGCTATATAGAGAAACCCGGTTTCAAAAAACCAAAAAAAAAAAAAAAAAAAAAAAAAAAAAAAAAAAAAAAAAAAAAAAAGAAAGAAAGAAAGAAAAAAAGAAAATCTGTAAAATATGTACTTGTCTATATAGTATCACTACAAGACAATTCTTCTTCATTCATCTGCCGAAATCTGTTCAAAATGGTGGGATAATGTCTAGTGATTATTACTCATATATTTAAGAATAAGAGGCAAAGCATGTTACTAGCAGGAATCTTTCCTAAAATGCAATCTTCTTGGCCTTGCCCAGGGAAGCAAATCTGTCATTAACTTCATTCCATGGCAGAACCAAGTCAAGATCACCTGCTAGTTTTTACCTTCTCTTTGAAGGCTCAGCTATACCAGGGAAAGAAAACTTAGTGTAGTAGATCAACAGATTGGTTAAAAGGTAAAAAGCATAATTTTTGTTTTTAGTGAAGTTTCATATAGATAAACCCAGTCACCATTTTATCTTCTGTCCTTACACCTATAGTAAATATTTCCTTGTCTTTTTATAACCATTGGTTAATAGTTTTGCATTCTCTTAGAAAGTACTATACTGGAGTAGGTACCTAGTTGCTATCTCAGAAGCAATTAACTCATGATACTTGAAGATTGGAAGAATTTTATTGTAATTTTTATTTTATTTTATTTTTTTTAGATTTTTTTTTTTGAGACAGGGTTTCTCTGTATAGGCCTGGCTGTCCTGGAACTCACTCTGTAGACCAGGCTGGCCTCGAACTTAGAAATCTGCCTGCCTCTGTCTCCCAGAGTGCTGGGATTATAGGCATGGGCCACCACCGCCCAGCTAGTTTTTTTTTTATTATTATTATTACCAGGAAGGACTTAATAGCAGTGCTATTAGAAAAGAAATTAATAATTTCTAATATAATTTTATCAATTTAAAAAAATTTTTTTTTCGAGACATGGTTTCTCTGTGTAGCCCTGGCTGTCCTGAAATTAACTCTGTAGATCAGGCTGGCCTTAAACTCAGAAATCTGCCTGCCTCTCTCTCCCAAGTGCTGGGATTAAAGACATGTACCACCACCTCCTGCTAATTTTAACAATTCTTATTGGATCATTATTAAAAATTAAGAGTTGGGCATTGGTGGCACTTGCCTGTAATTCCAGCACATAGGAGGCAGAGGTAGGAAGATTTCTGAGTTCGAGGCCACCCTAGTCTACAGAGTGAGTTCCCCAGGGCTATACAGAGAAACCCGGTTTCAAAAAACCAAAAGAAAGAAAGAAAGAAAGAAAGAAAGAAAGAAAGAAAGAAAGAAAGAAAGAAAGAAAGAAAGAAAGAAAGAAAGAAAATATGTACTTGTCTATATAGTATCACTACAAGACAATACTTCTTCATTCATCTGCCGAAATCTGTTCAAAATGGTGGGCTAATACCTAGTGATTGTTACACATATGTTTAAGAATAAGAGGAAAAGCATATTAATAACAGGAATCTTTCCTAAAATGCAATCTTCTTGGCCTTGCCCAGGGAAGCAAATCTGTCATTAACTTCATTCCATGGCAGAACCAAGTCAAGATCACCTGCTAGTTTTTACCTTCTCTTTGAAGGCTCAGGCTATACCAGGGAAAGAAAACTTAGTGTAGTAGAAAATCACAGAGAGAGAGAGAGAGAGAGAGAGAGAGAGAGAGAGAGAGAGAGAGAGGGTGGGGGGGGAGGGAGAGAGACAGGGAGAGAGAGGGAAATCAAAAGTAATACCATGAAGAGGACACTGGAGAATTGGAACAACATGATAATTCTGTCATTTTAAGTGTTTAGAACCAATGCCTGTCCTTCCCCCAGCCTTGAGCAGGCTAAATAGATGTTAAGTTTTTGCCACAGTAGGATTTTAAGGACTCAGGTGGAGTCAATTTCCTTCAGGAGTAGACTGCCCACTGAGCTTGCTTTGCAACTCAAACAAAGCAACTCAATCCAGTGAAAACTAATGGTGGATCTGTGGACTCTGGATAAATTCAGTGGCGACTATTTAACTTTGAGCCTTTATCAGAGAACTTTATCCTGTCTTTGTCCTCCCACCCTCTCCCACCCCGGTCATTTTTCATTTCCAGCCTCCCTTTCAGGTAACCCAGTTTGACCAAAGCTGCTAGACGGTTACAAATGGCATGTGATCATTTTCAAAAATGGATATTGCCAAGCATGATAGCATAGGTTATCTATCATCTCAGCACTTTGGGAGCAAATTGTATCAGTGAATTTGAAGCCACACTGGTCTATATATTCACTTCCATAATACAACACATCTCATCTAGACCTATTTTAAAAAAAGAATGAAAGAAAGAAAGAAAGAAAGAAAGAAAGAAAGAAAGAAAGAAAGAAAGAAAGAAAGAAAGAAAGAAAGAAAGAGAAGGAAGGAAGGAAGGAAGGAAGGAAGGAAGGAAGGAAGGAAGGAAGGAAGGAAGGAAGGAAGGAAGAAAGGAAGGAAGGAAAGAAGGAAGGAAGGAAGGAAAGAAGAAGTATATGTTTGCACTGTCCAGAACCAGAGAACAGTATCTAAAATTATATTACACAGGACAATCTTGCAGTTTCCTATGAATTGGGAGAGAAGTAAACTTCAGTACAAAGAGGGGAACTTTTTAGATAGATGCAAAAGAAATAGGTTTATTTTCCATAGCATTGTGATCAACCCTCAGTCTGTCCCTCACGGTGAGTGACAAGAAGCCAACACCAGATGGCAGTTTTAATGTTTTATAGGTAGAGGTCACATCAGCAAGGTTGCAGTTCAAACTTATTAAGCATATTGACCTTTAAATCTACTGGCTAGCAAGCATGACTCCCATTTGAACTCTACCTGGGACTTTCCAGAGGGTCAGGTGATTCTCAGTATATTCTGAGAATATTTTACTCAAGGATCCTGTGAGTGGAAAATGGAAATTGGCCTAGCTTTGACTCAAAGCAGGAGGGGGAAGCTGTAAGGAGGGTGTGGTCCTGGGAAAACCCCCGTAGGGTCCCCCAGTACCATGATAAATGGAAAAAATTCACACTGTGTAAATCTCGACATTATAAAAGAAAAGCAAATCAGAAAAACAAGTTGACTTTCAACCTAGAACATGATTAGAGAAAATACCATAGTTAATAATATAGAAATTAATGAAAATTTATATTTGGCAATAATTAGAAACAGAAACAAAAGTCAGCTGGCCTTTAAAAAAATATAATTTTGAGTTTTTTACTTTTGTACGAGACAGGGTTTCTTTTAGAATTTCAGCTGACCTTGATTCACTAACTAAACAATATTATATAATACATATTGAATCTATAATAAAGAACAGTATATATTTAATTCTATCCTTTTGGGCCACCATTGCTACCATAACAGTCTTCTCCAATAGAGTACTGAGGAATTATTTGACAATGTTTGTGTTAGAAGTAAAGGAGAATGTTCTTAAAAGGGTTGTTTGTTCATGGACATATATATTGTTAATCTTGGGATGACTCCTAACTTTAAAAGCCTGGGACAGTGCCGGGCATGGTGGCACACGCCTGTAATCTCAGCACTTGGCAGGCAGAGGCAGGCGAATTTCTGAGTTCGAGGCCAGCCCGGTCTACAGAGTAAGTTTCAGGACAGCCAGGACTACAGAGAGAAACCCTGTTGCAAACAAACAAAAAAACAAAAAACAAACAAACAAACAAACAAACAAAAGCATGGGACAGAGCATAACTATTCTTGAGATAAAGTTTGAAAAATATTCCTCTTTGGTTTCTATAGTTGTAAAGGATGATTTTCTGTGTTCTGATCTTCCAAAGAACACCTCTGTATTTCTATTGTTATCATAAAACACACCATGGAGAAAGCAAACTATAATTGAAGGCATCAAATCAGGCTTACAGTTCCAGAGAGTTACATTCAATAATTGCAGGATAAACACAAGCATCAGATAGAGCTGAGAGCTCATATTTTGAACTTCAGACAAGAGGTAGCAAGCAAAATGGGCATGGTCAGCAGATTTTTAAAGTCTGCAAATACACCCATTTGTTAAGAGCACTGCTCAGCACTCTTTACTTCCTAGCACTCACATGGAAGCTCACCATGGACTGTAACTACACTTACATAAGAATCATAAATCAAAATAGTTGGGTATGAGCTGGTATCTGGAAGTGACTTGGATGGGCTCATAAATGAGATTTTTTCTGTCAGTCATCATATATAGATTCAAATTTTAGTGATATTAAAAATGTACTTCTTTTGTCAAGGATGAAGCCTGGGCTTAGAGGGGAATTCTAAGAGCAGGGGTGTCTGGGAGCAGCAAAAACAAAGGACTAGCACTCAAATACTGGGTCCAAGCTGGAGGCTTATGCTCTGCTGGAGACAAGTTTCCAGCCTGATTTTTCTTAGTAACTCTTTCTTTCTCTGTGATTTGTTTCTCTGGAGATCTCTCTCTATGACCTCCTGGAGACTCTTCCCCAAGAACTTCACCCTAGCTATTATAAAGGCTTTTATTTTACATACCCAAGCAGTTATTTACTCCAAATTCCCTTTTCATTGTCTTAAGAATCAGCACCCCTTGAGCCCAGGCCCTTCATACTTAGGATAAGGTAGGCAGACATTTTCTTTTAACATTACAAAACATTCAGGGATCTCAATGCTTCCATTAGCACAGATGCTAAACTAGCTGGCTAGGAACCAGTCCTGAAATTAGCATTTCTATCACATCTGGGCCTAACCTTGCTCTGTCCAGGTTCACTCAAGAATTTGTCTGCCTTTGTAAGCATAAACAACAGCAACAACAGCAACAACAAATTTAGCTGGGAGGAATATCCTGTGATCACCACTTCCTAATCTCTTTATGGCTTACCTCTTCCTTACCATCTTTCTAACTAGTTGGCTCTCATCGTACCCGCTTTTGTTCTATTAGATTTGGAAAGTTTCTTATAATTCATATTGCATCCTTAATTTTTGAGAAACAAAACATTTTTGAACCCATGTTTTAAACATCTTTTCCACAGTCTTAGGTGCTGTTTTGAAGGTCCTATCATTTAACATTTGCTGAGGCATTAGCCACACCTTTGCCTCCTGGACTAGTGCTGTCTGTGCAGGATTGTCCTAGAGTCATTTACATTAACAAGAGAAAGCCCAGGCGTGGTGGCTCCAAATAAAGAAGAAGAAGAAGAAGAAGAAGAAGAAGAAGAAGAAGAAGAAGAAGAAGAAGAAGAAGAAGAAGAAGAAGAAGAAGAAGAAGAAGAAGAGGAAGAGGAAGAATAGGAGGAGGAGGAGGAGGAGGAGGAGGAGGAGGAGGAGGAGAAGAAGAAGAAGAAGGAGGAGGAGAAGAAGAAGAAGAAGAAGAAGAAGAAGAAGAAGAAGAAGAAGAAGAAGAAGAAGAAGAAGAAGAAGAAGAAGAAGAAGAAGAAGAAGTAAGACTCTAGAGAACAAAATAACCCTTTTAAAAAAATGGGTACAGAGCTAAACAACGAAATTTCACCTGAGGAATAGTGAATGTTTTTGTGTGTTTAAGCATGATTCCCCTTCCCTTTTCATTGGTTTCAAATGTTAAAAATCAAATTCCAAGCAAATGTTCTGTTCAATATATATTTTTCTTTAGAAGGGGTTCTTTCTGTTGGTTGTTGGTTTTTTGTTTGTTTGTTTGTTTTATTTTGTTTCTGCTAATGTTCTATTACTTGCTTTAACAATTTCCTCTTTTTTTGTTTTTTGTTCTTTGTTTTTTGTTTTCTGTTTTTCGAGACAGTGCTTGTCTGGGTAGCCCTGGCTGTCCTGGAACTCACTCTGTAGACCAGGCTGGCCTCGAACTGAGAAATCTGCTTGCCTCTGCCTCCCAAGTGCTGGGATTAAAGTCGTGCAACACCACTGCCCCGCTGGAGTCTAACTTCGTGAGTTCTTTGCATATATTGGATATTAGTCCTCTGTCAGATGTAGGGTTGGTAACAATCTTTTCCCAATTTGTTGGTTGCTGTTTTGTCCTATTGACAGTGTCCTTTGCCTTACAGAAATTTTGCAATTTTATGAGGTCCCATTTGTCAATTCTTGATCTTAGAACATAGGCTATGGGTGTCCTGTTCAGGTAAATTTCCCCTGTTCCCAAAGTATTTTCAGCCAAGGAATATCGAATGGCAGAGAAGCACCTAAAGAAATGTTCAACATCCTTAGTCATCAAGGAAATGCAAATCAAAACAACCCTGAGATTTCACCTCACACCAGTCAGAATGGCTAAGATTAAAAACTCAGGAGACAGCAGGTGCTGGTGAGGATGTGGAGAAAGAGAAACACTCCCCCACTGCTAGTGGGATTGCACGCTGAAACAACCACTCTGCAAATCAGTTTGGCGGTTTCTCAGAAAACTGAGCATACTACTACTGCAGGACCCTGCTATACCACTCGTGGGCATATACCCAGAGGATTCTCCAGCATGCAATAAGGACACATGCTCTGCCATGTCCATAGCAGCCCTATTTATAAAAGCCAGAAGCTGGAAAGAACCCAGATGTCCCTCAACAGAAGAATGGATACAGAAAATGAAGTGTATGTACACAATGGAGCAATTAAAAACAATGAATTCATGAAATTCTTAGACAAATGGATGGAGCTGGAAAATATCCTGAGTGAGGTAACCCAATCACAACAGAAAAAACATGGCATGCACTCACTGATGAGTGGACATTAGCCCAGAAGCTTGGAATACCCAAGACATATTTCACATATCAAATAATGCCCAAGAAGGAGGAAGAACAAAGTATGGATTCTCTGATCCTTCATAAAATGGGGGAACAAAATACCTACAGAAGGAGATACAGAGACAAAGGGTGGAGCAGAGTCTGAGGGAAAGACCATCCAGAGACTACTATACCCAGGGATCCATCCCATATGCAGTTATAAAACCCAGACAATATTATGAATGCCCGCAAGTGCTTGCTGACTGAAGCCGGATATAGCTGTCACCTGGGAGGCTCTGCTAGTGCATAAGAAATACAGAGAGGGACACTCAACCAGTCATTGAACTGAGCACAGGATCCGCAATGGAGGAGCTAGAGAAAGGACTGAAGGAGCTGAAGGGATTTGCAGTGTCATAGGAAGAACAACAATATGAGCCACCCAGTATTACCAGAACTCCAAGGGACAAAAAAACCACAGAGTACACATGGAGTTACCCATGGCACCAGATACATAGGCAGCAGAGGATAGCCTTGCTAGACACCAAAAGGAGGAGAGGCCCTTGGTCCTGGAAAGACTTGAAGCCATAGTTTAGAGGAATACCAGGATAGAGGAGCAGGAGAGGGTTGATTGGGGAAGGGGAGATGGCTTATGGGATTTTCCATGGAGGGAGGAACCAGGAAAGGGAACAACATTTGAAATGTAAATTAAGAATATATCTAATAAAAAAACCCACACAAAACAAACCAATTGCATTAACTGAGATGATATATTGCCCTATACAGGTGAGCATGTGTTACTTCATTGAGGCCTCAGTCTGAAGAGAAATATCAGAAAGGATAATGCCACCAAGACCTGTAACAAATGAGGAAAGGAAAATGAACTACACTTAATGGAATCCTAAACAGAAAAAGAATTTTCTCCCTTCGCAAAAGGGAGATCACTGATGAGAGACAGTGTTGAATCTTTGAAATGGAGGAAGGTTCTTCAATTTGAATTGTGGATTTCTATAAAAAGTAATTCTTCCCAAGATTGGTTGATGGTATCTCTACTGGTAGCTGCATTTGTCCATGTAGCAAATCCATTCAGAATTTATATCATGTTCATGTATTTTCTTATTCCCTCTGAAGGCAATGTCACACATGTGGAGATCAGACGTCACATCATGGGAACCAGCTCTCTCTTCCCACCGTGTAAGGTCCCTGAGAATCTACTCAAGTTAAGAGGCTTATTGGACAGTGCTTCTTTATGTAGATCCAACTAATGAGCTTAGAAATGACTTAACATTAGAGGTAAAAGATTAATTACTTTTCCACAGGGAAGGCGTTGTTATGTGCCTTAATTGGTATCAGGAATGTTTTTTCTAAATGAATGTATGTAAAAAGCACTGTTGAGAGGTATGCTGGAAATATTGCAAAGTTATTATTATTGCTAGGCATAAACTTGAAATTTTTACTTTGAGAAAATTTGCTTCCTCATATATAGCAGAAAGGTAGGATATAGCACACGAATTACACTTTAAAGTCCCAAATAGGAGTTACAATTAATATAACTGAAAGTTTGCAAGCTTACACAGACTTTACCAATGCATTATGCCTACAGATATGGATCTGAAACTTTGTTCTCAAAGTAGGCGTTCCTTATCTTCTTCAGGAAATGCAACCCTGTCACATGGTGCCAAGCCTCACCCTATTTGTGTGATACCTTTAATCTGGAGTTTGCTCTGTAACTGAGGCTACACCACTCCCAAAGGCCTTTCTTCAGTGACTCAAACATCTCTACACAGGGCCAAGTCTAAGGTGTTCTCCATGACATTTCCAATCCCACAGTTTCCACACTGTCAAACAAATAACACCTGCAAAACTATTGCATATTATATGATTCTACTGTGGGCACAAAGTGTAGCCTTCAACTTTTATAGAACAAGACTTCCATTTACTGACTGTCAGGAAATACTTTCAAAAAAGTTTTGACAACGGGACTGATTTTTTTCTTTATTGCATTCTATTTTGTATCTCTACTCCACAAATATTAGTTGATCTGATAAAGACAATATTTCACTTCAGTGATACTTTCTACAGTTAATAATTCATGATTTGCCTGTCCAAGAAAACCAAAAAACATAGATTTTTTTGTTAATAGGAATACCTCATACACTAACCTGTCAGTTGATTTTAGGGCTTCATACGCCAGGTCTACATCATGAACATGGCTCTCAGAATTGTATGTAAACTGACTACAATAGCTACTTAACCTCTAAAAGCCCAATGGTTATTACGGCTGGAATTTCGAAAGATGTCCACCATCTTCATATAAGCAACATATCACATTTGTCCTAGAAATACTCACATTATCTTGATATATATATATATATCACTTTACTGTCCCTTACTATGATAAACATAATGGAAAGCAATAGGGAGGAAAATGTCTTTTTGTTGTGGTTTTTTCAAGACAGGGTTTCTCTGTATAACCCTGGCTGTCCTGGAACTCACTCTGTAGACGAGGCTGGCCTTGAACTCAGAAATCTACCTGCCTCTAACTCCCAGATTACTGGGATTACAGGCATGTGCCACCACTGCCCTGCAAGGAAAATGTCTTTATTTGACTTGTACTTACTACGGATTAAGATGGAGAGAAAACAAAGAATGAATTAAATCAGTGTAGGAATCTAATAGCCAGAATTATAGTACAGACCATGAAGGAATGCTTTAAAACCCTTTAGTCTCCAGACTCTCATCCAGCTACTTAATACATATATATTTAGCCTCTATATACATTGAATGAATGTGTGTGTGTTTGTGTTTGTGCTCACATATGTGAATGTAGGTGAATGAAGGTTCACATACAGAACACAAACTAATGACATATATTTTCGAGCTACTGTGAAATACATTTGTATATTGCCTTCTGTAAGTGTTGAGAACTAAACTCAGGTCCTCTGTAAGGACATGTGTGCTCTTATTCAGGGTGCCATGCCTCCAGCATCCTTACATACCTTTCTTGTACATCTGTGAATAACCTGACAGGGGTCACAGTACAGGATGGTCTGTGTCCTCAACATCAATCATAAATCAAGTCAATCCCCCACTCATTAGACTAAAGACCACTGCACTGTATACATTTTCTTTTTTTTCTTTTTCTTTTTCTTTTTCTTTCTTTTTCTTTTTCTTTTTCTTTTTCTTTTTCTTTTCTTTTCTTTCTTTCTTCTTTCTTTCTTTCTTTCTTTCTTTCTTTCTTTCTTTCTTTCTTTCTTTCTTTCTTTCTTTCTTTCTTTCTTTCTTTCTTTCTTTTAATTGGATTTGGTTTTTTTGAGACAGGGTTTCTCTGTATAGCCCTGGCTGTCCTGGAACTCACTCTGTAGACCAGGCTGGCCTCAAACTCAGAAATCTGCCTGCCTCTGCCTCCCAGAGTGCTGGGATTACAGGCATGCGCCACCACCGCCTGGCTATTTTTTTCTTTTATTACTATTAATCGTTCCATTTGTTATACTTCAAATATTGTTCTTCCAATGGGGTTGCAATCCCCCTCAGCTCCTCCTGCCTTTCTGCTGGCTCACCTGCAATGTTCCCTGAGTTCAGCATAATGATTGGCTCCAAACATTTGCCTCTGTATTGGTCAGTTGCTGCCCTGACCTCCCTAGGAACTGCCAAACTCGGTGCCTGTCCTTCAGTGCCTCTTGACCACAGTAAGAGTGTTGGGGTTGGCGTCTACACACAAGATGTATCCCTACGTGGGGCTGTTCCCCAGTCGGAGGCTCAGCCATTAAAGGTAGGGCTCACAACCAACAATATTGTATACAAGAAGGGCAGTGGTCGCAGATGCCTGTAATCCCAGCACTTCCGAGGCAGAGGTGGGCAGATTTCTGAGTTCGAGGCCCCAGCCTGGTCTACGGAATGAGTTCAAGGACCGCCAGGGCTATACAGAGAAACACTGTCTTGAAAAACCAAAAAGAAGGAAGGGGATTTATGGTTAAAGACACAAAAACATTCCCTATTCCTCAGGTGAAAATTCTTTGTTTAGCTCTCTACCCCATTTTTTTAAAAGGGTTATTTGGTTCTTTGGAGTCTAACTTCTTTTTTAGATTACAGGTGTGCACCATCACTGCCTGGCCAATAGTTTCCTCTCAATGCCTTATAATAGTTAGTGTACTGATATGGCATAAGCTTAAAGACCTCCAAAGTTCAAGATGCTTAAATATAGTATATGTGATGGTTTGACTAAGAGTGTCCACTGTAGGACCATATGTTTAAGTGCTTAGTCATAAGAGAGTGGCAGTACTTGAAAAGATTAGAAGAATAAGAAGTTCTGGCCCTCACTAGGTGTGAGTTCTGAAATCCCAAAATCCTACAACGTACAGGATCCCTCTCCCTGTCCCTCTCCCATTCCCTCTTTCTCCCTCCTTCTTTACCTCCTTCCCTCCCCACCTCCCTTCCTTTCTTTCTTCCTTCCTTCCTTTCCTTCTTCCCTCCATATAGGACATGATATACATTACTTAGCTACTTATTTAGCTCAATGTCTGCTGAGCACCACTAGCTTTTATACCATGACGAGAATGCACTATCATCTCAAACTCTAAACATTCACAATTAAATCTTTTTCTTCCACAAAAAATGTTTGGCCAGGCTGGAGAGATGGATCAGTGGTTAAGAGTACTAAATGCTCTTCCAAATGTCCCGAGTTCAAATCCCAGCAACCACAAGGTGGCTCACAACCATCCATAAAGAGATCTGATGCCCTCTTCTGGGGTGTTTGAAGACAGCTACAGTGTGCTTATATGTAATAATTTAAAAAAAAAAGTATCTTAAAAAAATGCTTTGGTCATGGTATTTCCTCATAGCAATAGAACATTAACTAAAACAACATTTTAGTGTCTGTGTGTGTGTGTGTGTGTGTGAAGAAATTCGCATGTGCAATATTCCTAGTGGTAGTATATACTAAAGTTGTGCGCCACCACCGCCCAGCTCAAATTTATTTCCTATTTTCCAACAATTCTACTACAAGTGTGTGTGTGTGTGTGTGTGTGTGTGTGTGTGTTATTTTGGATTTTTTCCTTAAAGGAGGGAGGGAGACTGTATAAAAATTAGTTGCTATCAGCAGCATTGAAATAGCATGTCAAGGAACTAGAGAGATGTCTCAGTGGCTAAGAGCACTGACTATTCTTTCAGGTTCTTGAGTTTGAATCACCCACACCCACAGAGCACACAGTCATGTGTAACTCCAGTTCTTTTTGTTTGTTTTTTGTTTTTTGTTTTTTGAGACAGGGTTTCTCTGTGGAGTCCTGGCTGTCCAGGAGCTCATTCTGTAGTACAGGCTGGCCTCAAACTCAGAAATCCACCTGCCTCTGCCTCCCAAGTACTGGGATTACAGTAACTCCAGTTCTATGAGGATCTAGCCCACTTTTCTTGCCTCTACAAGCATCATGCATTTGATACATTGATATACATGCAGGCAAAACAACCATACTCATAAAATAAACAAAACAGCCATACACATAAAATAACCAAATACTTTCAAAAATTGATATGGTCAGTTTATTTTTATGAATGAGTAAATATACTCATAAAATACATAAACACTTGAACACAAAAATATATAATTAACATAAACATAAACAGAAAATACATAAATATATAAATAAAATGAAATTAAAATCTGGGGTTGATGGGAGGAAAAATAATATGATTTTCTCCCTATTTGTGACTTGCCAAATTTTTTTAGAAAATGATTAATTTGTTTGTCAAACTGAGGTGATAATATCATTGAAGGTGGGAAGACTGAGTATCTGTACATTTTGAGAAGTAAAACATGGTGCTAGAATTAATGTGTGTTGGGTGGATATGTTTATGCACATGAATGAAAGTGTCTGTGAGAGAAAAGATAATGGCAAATATTTACACTGGGGTTACTGTGACATGTAGCATTCACACAAGTGCTCTGCCACAGACCCTCACCGTGATCCTACATGCAAATTTAAAGTCTAATAAGATAGCAGTTTATAAAGTATCAGGTTGGCAAGCATCCATGAGTTTAACAACACAGTCTGCTAAGGTGGACCCATGAAAACAGAGACTCCAGCATGAACAGCCCCAAGCAATATCTAGGGAAACTGGGGATATCTATCAAAGTGACAAGTCCACTGACTCACTGAATCTAGCAATCCATTCCTGGGAACTCACCCTGGAGACTTTCTTAAACACCCATCCATTTTGTGGCTGTTTGCTAACACTTATTAAAGCTGATGATAGAGTGGACTCACACCCAAGTATGCCTGGGTGTGGGAGCCTGTCAATAAACCATGGTACAGATACTCAAAGGAATATCACTGTTGTTATGAGTTCCTTGATTTTCTTTTAGTTTGGAGGACGTTCTGTAGAGAAACTGTACTGGATTTCTCCTCATGTCAGAGAATTACCTATTCCCACTCTTTGGCATATCTGTGTTTTTAGTTGTCTATGATCATCATTGATTTGTTTTTTTTTTAACTTAAGTGATCTATATGGGCAATACATTGGGTTTTGCTTTTGAAGAAATTATCATACATTATTGTCTCCATGAGCTATTAACCTTCAAATGTCAACAGCATATATCCCATAGTCAACTGAAGAAACATCAGTTGTTGCCATTCCTAGATAAGAAAGGGTAGATGGTAGGTCTATGAGAGATTGTGTTGATTGATGATTGATATGGGAAGGCTCATCCACTGAGATGGCAATAACCTTAAGCCAGTGGTCATGGGTTGGATAAGCAAGCAAGGTGACCAGAAGACAGTGACTAAGCAGGAGAAAAGTCAATTAAACATGTTTGCTCATGGTTAGTGCCTTGATGTTCTTAGTTTGTGTATCCTCTTGTAATAATTAATTGTCATCTGGTAGTATCAGATTAAAAAAAACACATTCTTTATCTGAGTTGCATTTGGTTAGTGTGTTTTTTGTTTTTTACAGCAAACAAAAAACAATTTATAAGAAAAAATTAGTACCCCAAAATTGAGTTTGTGGTTGCAAAGGACCTGGGAATTTCACTTTGGAAGAATTGGAGGATATTAGGACCAAAAGCATAGACAGCAATCTACAGAGCTTAACGAGTCTTGGAGGAGTTGGAAAATCAGATTGTTGAGGGTAATGCAGAGAGTAGATGTCAAGATCCTAAGATTTCCGCGGGAAATAGGCTCTGTGAATAATAAACCAGAGGTTATTTGTGTGATATTTTGTCAAAAATATTTCTGAGTTTTCAAATGTCCTGAAAATTTGACTGAGCCCAAAGTAAAAGCTAATGAGATTATTTCTTTGACAAAATATTGATTCTGCTGGATGGTCACTACTGAGCCATTAAGGTACAAAGTGAAAAGGAGCAACAAGTGGGTCAAAAGTAATGATAAGCCTGAACTCTGTAAGAAAACAAAAAACAAAAACAACCAAAAAAAAAAAAAAAAAAAAAAAAAAACCCAAACGCAAACAACAAAAAACCCAGCACTAGTTAGTTTTAGGTGATAGTCAATTTCTGAAACCGATAGGAATTTTTCAAGGGAATTATTAGCATTACAGAGAAGACTCTTGGCCTGGAGAGATGGCTGAGAGGTTAAGAGCCCTGAATGCTCTTCCAGAAGTCCTGAGTTCAATTCCTAGCAAGCACATGCTGGCTTGCAGCACTGTGTGATGGGATCTGATGCCCTCTTCTGGTTTGTCATAAGCGTTGGCTCTGTACTCACACACATAAAATGAATAGCTCCTGCTCTGCACTGGAAGCCTCGGAAGACACTCTAAAGATGCCACCCAGCTAATTTTGCATCTGTGCTTGTCAGAGACAGGCAAGATCGCTGAAGTCTTTGCAGTGTTAAAAAAAAAGTACTCTCGTCTAAGTATCAAGGGACTGGGGTCACAAGTGTTGATTCACAGAATAATCAAAGGGGCCCTGGGGTAAATAATCCAATGCATATGTAATTAAAAACAACCTGAGTTTTCAATCTGTGTGGCGTGAGCTATCAGGAAATGATAGAAGTTTATTTTTACAATTTTTCTGTAGTGAGAGTTGAGTGAGATACCTTAAGATCCCTGAAGATTGAACAGCTCTTCAAGATTTTTTTCTTTTCTTTTCTTTTTGTTAAAGATTTAGTTATTATTATATGAAAGTACACTGTAGCTATCTTCAGATACACCAAAAGAGGGCATCAGATCTCATTACAGATGATGATTACAGATGGTTGTGTGTCACCATGTGGTTGCTGAGATTTGAACTCTAGACCATCAGAAGAACAGTCAGTACTCTTACCCATTGAATCATCTCACCAGCCCAGGAATTTTTTCTAAAGCTGTTTCTGAGGTCAGAAACCCAAAGAATTATTTAGACAGCAGGCATAGCTCTTTTAAAATGGTTCCTAGCAGCTATCCAGATAAGGTTGTCTGAAGAGCATAAATAGCTCCTTTAGAATTAGTACCAGTATTGTTATTATTACTATTATTGGTTTTTGGAGACAGGGTTTCTCTGTGTAGCCCTGGCTGTCCTGGAACTCACTCTGTAGACCAGGTTGGCCTCGAACTCAGAGAATCCACCTGTCTCTCTGCCTCTCAAGTGCTGGGATTAAAGGCATGCACCACCACTGCCCAATTATTATTAATTTTTATTATTCTTGTTTTCTTTCTGATTTTGATAAACCAAGAATTACTTTTAGAAGCTTTTTTTAAAAACTTGGCCAGTAAATCCAAGAATTCTTCTAGAAATCCATGAGCTAGCCAGCGAGATTTTTGAATTTTTGGTAGCACAGAGAGAGCTGTCTTGAGTGGAAAGACACCTGTCTTAAACAGAGAGGTTTTAGAATAGCAAGAGGCAGTTGGAGCAGAGTAGAAACCACACACACACACACACACACACACACACGAGAGAGAGAGAGAGAGAGAGAGAGAGAGAGAGAGAGAGAGAGAGAGAGCGAGCATAGGAGCAATCAGTCTGGGAAAGCATCTCATCTGCAAAGCAAACTCAGCAGAACATAAGCCACCAGCTTGGACCTATGGTTTGACTTCAAGGTGCTTGTTTCCCTGCTGCTCTCAAACACCCTTAGGAACCCACACCTAGACAAGGTTGGTCCTTGGCATTTGTGGTTTTTTTTCCTTTCTATATGTGAGAATTATGATGTTGATACATTTATTGCTTAGACTACAAGTAATGATTACCAGGTAGCATTAGCTCCTGAGCAATCTACATTCACAGTGTCATTTACATGATTTTCAGCTAAGACCCTGTAGCACAAGAAGAACATCCCACAGGCATTTCTGTTCATCATTTTTATAATTTACATATGTTTCTGCATGACTTTGAGCTAAGAATTCCCTTAAAAATCTCTGCTTTTACCTTGTGACCAAGTTCATGAGAAGATTTAACTTAGCATGCTTAGGAGTAGGCAAACTTCTATGTTAACATAATCACATTCCCTAAGTAAAGTCTCAATGCTTCCTTTTTTAGAAGAAGATCATTGCTTTGGAAATGGTGCCCATGTTCTCTTTGCAAGAGAACAAATAAATAGAAATAAATAAATAAATTCTGATCTCTCCTGTCTAGATAGTTGTGCTAGATATTCGCGGTAGTTAAGTTAAATATCTGGAATGAGCTAACACCCAAATAGTTGGCTATTGTGGGGAATTTTCTTAATTATAGCTTTCAAAATGGGAGACCCCTTATATGGTCTGGATGTTTGAGTTGATAAGATCCACCTTTAATCTAGGCCACAGCTTCTGGTGGCGGCTCACATACATAAAGGACTCTGAAGATGACACATCCCTCCTTCTGTTTGTCTACTTGCCCTACCTCTGGCCAGCAGGATCATTTTCTTTTTAAACTGGCATTACAACTTATTTCTTTGGAATTCTGATATACACTGAAGGCCAGTTGAGGCATGAGGCCACATGGACTAAACTGCTACTGGATTCTTGAACATTTCCCTGGTAGACAGGCACTGCTGGGCTAGTAGAACGACACAGCTCTTGAGCCATTCTAATAACCCTTTCCAACCTGATAGAAGGATTGAATCTATCAGTTCTCTTTATCTAGAGAACCTTTACTAATACAGCTGTGGGGTTTGTTCTTGTTTTTTTTTTTTTTCAAAATGTTAAGATTTTATTTACAAAGGTTTTCCTGTTTTACAGAAAGTAAAAATGTTGTTGCAGTCGCAGTGTACCTGGCAGATAGGACAGTCAACTCACCAATCACAACTGTCAGGATATAGCAAGAGTCTTACAGGAAAACCTAACAATGTTTACAATGTTATTGGGGTAATGTCCCAAGGCTTGGTGGTGGATTACCAATAGACTAAGGGGAGGAAGGCAGAATGTTGTGGGAACTATTCTTTGGCTCTTTGGGGGTATCCTGGGGCTTGTATCACAGCTACCTCTTTTAAACAGCTACGAAATCCACCAGCAGTCCAACCAATACTCAACAGTTCTGTTTCTTGCAGGTTGTTTCAGGTCTTAATCATCTCCTTTGTCATCTGTTTCTCTCTTTCTCTTTTCACCCTTCCCACTTTCTTCCTCCTCTTCATCCACATCTTCCTCCCCACTTACTTCATCTTCATCATCTTCTACTTCTACATCCGCATCTTCATTCTCTTCTTCCTCACATCCTCATCTTCCTCTTCCTCCTCTTGGTCTTTGTCCACACCATCCACCTCTCCATTCGAGTCTGGGGCTTCCTCTACTCTCTCCACCTCCACATCGGAGTCAGGTGCTTCCTGGTCCTCTCGGCCATAATCATCCGTATAGGACAGCTGGGGCAGGAGCATGAAGACAGTTTCTCAGTAATCACCCTGGTTAGTGATCTCACAGCTGACCAGATCCAGGCTTTTCAGACAATCCAACGTTTTCAAGAGCTCCAAGGTGCTGATATCTTTCCGGTTATTTCCACTTAGGTTCAGATGTGTGAGGCTTGGAAGTTCTTCTGCTAGTCTATCTGGGAAGATTCTATTTTCACTGAACTCAAGCTTTTTCAGTTTAGGTAGCTTTGGGAGGTCAGAGACTGAAAACAAGCGCACACTTATGAAGCTGGGGAACTCTAAGTTCACAAATTCATCTGATAACCCCTCAATTTTTCCAATTGCTTTGCAATTGTCCAAGAAAAGTTCTAGAACAGCTGCCGGGGTCCAGTTCCTCAGCTCCAGTTCCTCCTCTTCTTCTCCATGTTTCTCCTGTCCCCCTTCTCCAAACTTAATTTTCCGCGGTGGGGTCGGAGGGGGAGGGGAGAGGCAACCCGACCTGCACAGTGAGGGCTGTTGGAGGGAGGCGGTTGGAGGAGGCAGCATGGTCCCGGGCAGCTTGTGGGCATGCAGAGCCCCTGGAGCCAAGTTTCTCCAGGGAGAAGAGAGAAACCATTGAGGGAAAAGAGGGCTGGAGCGCGGCTCTGGCCTCACTACCGCCTCCCCCTGGCCAACGCCACGCACTGCGCTTAAGCCAGAGATCCTACAGGGTGGCTGCTTGCCTCCACTTGGCCCAGCGAGGGGCTGCTCAGCTGCAGAGCACCAGGTGCAGCCAGGACTGGGGAGGCTCGTGGAGGGCGGGGCCGGACCCGGACCCGCCTTAAATTCAGCTAAGCAGGGGTTTGTTCTTTGTTTGTTTGTCTGACCAAAGCCCTGAGGAAGGTGTGCTGGTTAACAAGCATGCTACACAGGGTTTGTCATGGGGTTTTGTGCTTGGCTCTGAGGGTTGACTCAGTAACTATAGGTGAAAAATACTTGCAGTTTGCCTGAACTCTGAAGAAGACACAAAACAACAATCTTGTTTCCTAATATCCTTCTTTAAGTTTTGTTTGTTTGTTTGTTTGTCTGTTTTTCCGAGACCCTGAGGTCCCAACTTTTTGTAGCTCTTCTGGGACACCCTGGGTAGCTCTCCAGGCAAACCCCCAAGGACCGCCCCTTCCCCACCCCTGGCCTGAGGTCACAAGGCCCACCACAGCTTGATGCATGCCCAGCAGAACCATGGGGATGTCTGCACAGCAATCCAGCTCCCTGTGTTCACCAGCCCAGTGTCAGGAGCTCTGGCGGGGAGGTGTGTCAGCACTCTTGTAATTCACAACCTGTGCCCACAGTGGTTTACAATTGGAGTTGGTTAGCCGAAATGAGTGAATATTGAATGTCCGTGTCAGGGACGAGTATAGATATGTGCAATCCTCATTGGCACAGTTAAGTCAGCTCAGAAATTTCAAACACATGTTACTGGCTGTGTGTCAGGTTAGAGATCTCAGCAGCTGACGTTGCACATAGGGGCAAGGACAAACACGATCATATTAATGCCACTCCCTCTACCAGGGAACGGCCAACTCTTTTCAATCATTTGCCTATGTGTTCTTTCAATTCTATTGATCTTTTTAAAAAGTCAATGGTTTGTATTACTTTTAAATTTTCATTTTTTCTATGCATCAACCTTCTGACCTCGTTTTTATTTTCCACTTTTGCACATTAACAATTTCATTCCTATTTCTTAAAGATGTTTCATATTTGTGTCTGTTTAGAGCAACATCTCCTATAGCTCAGCCTTTCCTTCTGCTATGTAGTTAAGACTTACTTTGTACACCTGACCCTGCCTCTACTGCCCAGGGCTTGGAAGACTGTCCTGCTGCTGTTTTAAAGCTGGGTTCTGACTGTTGAGTGAGAAGAAAAAGAGAGCAGTGAGTGAGTGTCCTCCAACCTCCCTGGGTTGGGGTGAGGGGATTACAAATAAAGAGGGACCTGTGTAAGCACTGAGTTCTCTGACCAGCTTTGAAGCTGGTGTAATCACAGTGCCTAAAAAGAGAGGGAAGAAGGAAGGGGAGCCCTTTCTGCTTTGACAGTATTGGTCATAGCACTGAGTAGTCAGGTCATCAATGTTAGACAATCAGGAAAAATCCAAACTGGCCATCCAGGAGGTTCCCGGAGCTGGGCAATCACGAATCTGGATGAGGAACTGAACTTATATCTAGAAACCAAATTTCTCTATTTACTCTGATTCAAGCAACTGAAGATCTAGACAAACTGGTGTGTGTGTGCCTAACAATATCATTTGTTCTGTCTGAAAATACACAATATAAGTAATACTTGAAGGCTCTTGTATATATCTTTAGTCCTTGAATAATATTGTACCTTTAAGCACAGTTTTTGAGAGTATAATGAAACCATTTCATCTTTCTCCTTTCTCCCTACTAAGTGTGAAATCCTGGAACTAATGGCTGAGAGGCCTATTTAACAAATCAGAGCAAACCTGCCTATAAGGTTCAATCAGCAGAGCTCAGCACCCAACTTATACAGGGAATCATTTGCCCTCCAGCCTGGGGATAGGGCTGCCCTTCCCCCACCTGCCATTCCTCATGTAATCCAACCATGTTGGACCTGTTCTGTTACATCACCAGATCATCCTGATCTCTTGGTCTGGCTCTTGCTCCTCCCCTCATCTTCTCTCCACATTGTTCCCTCTGCACTCTCCCAGAAGTTCCTGGTTCTGTCTGTGCTCTCCTTTTATATATAGAAAATGTTGTCCTCTACGGTGCCTAGCATGCAGTTTTAGTTACTGCTTGTTGACAGCAAATAAATAGCTGAGAACAGGTGCACACAGTGTGGTGGAAACAGATATATGCAGATGAAACACAAATACTTTTAAAATATAAACACATGTTTTTATTCCCTATTATAAAATGGGTTTCCTCCATGTACATGTTATTTTTCAAATCGTTAAAAAATGATCTGTTTTTATGTGTATGTGTGTTTTGCCTCCATGTATGTTTGAGTGCCACATGCATGCCTGGTACCAGCAGAGGACAGAAGAGCACATCAGATTGGTTTTTTTCTTCTATTTCTTTATTTCATTTCTTTTCCTTTTGTCAAATATACAAACATTTGGAAAAACTCACCAGCAAACTTCCAGAAAGAGTATTTCTACATGGGAGCCTTCTAGTGATAGTGTGTTTCCTTTGGAGGAATACATTCAGATTTTGTGTTTATTAAGGAATAAAAATAACTTATTGAGGTTGAGGGAACTCACCTTTTCATGCACATCTCCTAATATGTTGCAAAAAAAATGGTTCATAATGTCCTGCTGTTACTGAATTTTTAACAAAATTATTGCATTTATTTACATTCTAGTCCTTTCCCTCCTCCTGTATTAGAGCACACATGGTGCTCTCACATTTGTTCCTCAGGCTGCACATTTTCAGACAGGAAAAGTTACAGTCCTGTTGGACATAGACACATTAGTTTGTCTACAAACTCTGTTTTGCTTAAACTATAGAAATTTAATTTTACAATAAGTTCAATTCTTTATTCTGATTCCTGATTGCTCCAGGCTGAGAACCTTAGGAAATGACTTTAAAGACATTGATCTATCAGCTCTATTTGGTCACCTGAGTAATCCAAACTGCTGTCAAGGAATGAAAGCTTTCAACCTTCTCCCTGAGCTGCCTTTCTGTGCTGGGCTCCATTTGCTTCAATGTTGGTCTGGTATCTCAACTTCTGTATGTGTTCTTCTTCAGTTTTAATTCCACGATAAATTTCAGATAGGCTAGAGGACTCCCATTCACTGGGGTCTTTTCCTTCTCATTTCCTTCTCAGTCATGACTCAGCTTAGAAAAACACATCAGTAGGTCTTCATCTGGCAGAGGGAAAACCATTCATAAGATACTGAGTGACTTTGCCCCTGTGCGCAAGGCTAGTTGCTGAGAGATGTAGCTGATAACAAGCTGCTCCCGTCAGTAAATGTCCTGTCTAACACCTCTGAGCTAACATATTAGGGTCAGCCAGTATTGTACATATCTTCATAGGAGAGTTCCATAATAGGAAATTCAATATACGTTGGGTCACATAAAGCTCGTTACATTATACATCGTCCAGTCTGGTATGCCTTCATTTATGTCAGGATTTAAATACAACCTTAGAAGATATTAAATCCCTCACTGTGCCCACACTGTATCCTTCTTTATAATGATGACCCAGAAAGAATACTGCCTTAAACTTCAGTCTGTGATCTATTATCTACCTCATTTATTCATCAGTGTACAAAATCAACTATCTATCCATTTGTGGTCTGAAAACAGAAGCCATGATATACATGAAAACCCTTTCCTGTTATTGCAATAGACAGTCCACTACATGACTCAAAGAGGTCATTTTATACTGTGGTGGTACGGCCCTTTAATTTTAGAACTTTTCCATTTTAGTCAGAAGGCCAGCAAGGATATTATCTTGTAGAGCAACAAACTAGGACTAAGGTGACCCCACTCACTACAACGTTGGTATATTTCCAAGTCCAATGGGAAAAATCTGATTTTCAGGAATAGGCCAGTACAGAAGCTTAGGTTATACTCATATATTCCATTTCACCAGCGACAGGCGAATCCAAGTCATACAACTTATTTGATGCCATGAATTTTTAGTTTACAGAAATAGATATATTAGCAGTACCATTGCATTGAACTCCATATTGAACAAAAGGCAGGAAACAGGTCTGTGAAACAACAGATATAGGTTCATGTCTTGATGACCCAGCAAACTCCAGATTTTTGTGAAAACTCATGAACATACACACCTGTTGAGTAAGAATACATGAATATAAATATATGTTTCAAGAATAAATTCAGCATAGGTGGTCTTTATATATGTAACTATGCTGAAGCTGCTGGCCTCTAATAACTACTAAGAACTTTGTTCCTTATTCTGAGACTAACACTCACTGCTTGGGAATGAACATCTGTTTCTTAACAGTGAGGGATCAGGTAATGGGTGGATTGCTAGGGCTCCTTTCGCTCTTGCCCACAAGCCTAGACTCTCACTTGCCAGGTGGGAGGAGGTTTAGAACAACAAACTGTTATAGACCAGGAGAGTCATACTCACAGAAAGAAAAGCTTTTTCAAAAGCAAATGTGCATAAACACACATGTATTCATACATGCACACTCATCACATACTTACTCACTGAGCTTAACAATCTGTCTAATCAACTTACATACCTACACAACCGCCCCTAAACTTACATACATTTGTGTATGGAGCGAAAGCCCAAGAACCCGTGCAGGAAGAACTCATTCATTCTGGATGGAAAATAAGCTTCAGCCTTTATTGCTTAATTAATTGCTTTTATTGCTAAAGGAATTAAACCCAAGTCCACAAGAAAACAGTTTTGTCCACTTTAATAAAAGTAAACTTGCCTTGTTTTAAGAAAAAAAATGTTTTGCCTTACGGTAATGAGAAGCCTTACTGCTCTTTCTGCTGTCTCTGAAGGTTCTACTTTGTCTCACTTTTGCTCTCTCTTGTGTTCTATTGTATTTTGTTATGCTTTAATTTCTTATTCTCTGTCTGCATTCTGTGTTTTCCTATTTCCCTTTCTAATGTCATCATTCATACCTTTTCATGTACCTGTTTTGAGGAGAATGGGTCACATGATTTTTCTAAGCACCCTATTTTTTTTTATGCTTACAACAGTTCACTTAAAGTTCAGACATAAATTCAAATCATAACCTGAATAAGAGTTTACAACAGAGATGTTCTCACATGTTTCCATTAAGAGTGCTTACCTAACTATATATTTTGTGTCACTAGCTCCACAGGTTTTTTGAAAGTTAAAAGCTATAATTGTTAAAACAAACAAGTAAAAAAAAATTGGGCTAGTGAGATGGCTCACCTGTTACTAGCACTGACTGCTCTTCCCTAGGTCCTCAGTTCAATTACCAGCAACCACATCGTGGCTCACAATCATCTGTAATGAGATCTGATGCCCTCTTCTTGTGTGTCTGAAGACAACTACAGTGTATTTACATATAATAATAAATAAACCTTAAAAAAAACTCTGCATAACTCTAGTGTCTAAGTTAACAATAGAATCTGGTATTGATAAACCCAGGAACCATTTTTTTCTTCTGTCCTTACACCTACAATAAATAATTCATTTTTTCTTATGACCTTTGATTAATGATTTTACAGCACTATGGAATGTATTTAAGTTGGAAATTCTGTGTTTGATCTCAGAAAGAATTAACTCATGACACAGTGAATCCTGTCAGAGTTGTAACTGCAGTTTTTACATTAAAGATTTAATAGTAGTTCTTTCATAAAGGACTTAATAGACATTAATATAGTTTTAGGAGTTAATATAGAATCATCAGTAGTTATTAAGAAATCATTTGTTTGTCTACATAGTATCACAACAAGTTATTATATCTTCATTGATCTGTGGAATATCTGTGGGAAAGGGTATACTAATGCCCAGGAATTATTATTTAATTTAATTGTGACAAGAAATCATATCAATAGCAGGAATCAAATCTTGGAAATGTGTTTCCCTTGGCCTTGCCTGCAAGGGGTCATCCATCCGGCTTTACAGCCATGGTGAAACAATCTCAGGAAGAGATGCTTGTCTTTAGCCTTTTTAGGTGGCTCAGGACAAAAACATGACAATGTGCCAATTTAAGCTTCCTCAATATCAAAATAAGACTTGTAAATATAGAGATTGGATACATTTTTAAATATTGTGTAATGTTTCATTACAGAACATGACAGTTTCCTCTATGACTCAGTTTGTCAAAACCGCAAGCTTTTCAATGATTGTAAAAGCAAGGTTACAGAGCTGGGCAGTGGTGGCACACTCCTTTAATCCCAGCACTTGGGAGGCAGAGGCTGGCAGATTTCTGAGTTTGAGGCCAGTGTGGTCTACAGAGTGAGTTCCAGGACAGCCAGGGCTACACAGAGAAACCCTGTCTCAAAAAAAGCAAAAACAGAAAAAGCAAAACAAACAAGCAAACAAAACCACAAGGTCACATGTGTAATTTATTCATTCATCTATCTATCTATCTATCTATCTATCTATCTATCTATCTATCTATCTATGCAGAGGCTTTTTGTATTTTATTTTATTTTGGTTTTTTGGATTTGGTTTTTTTCGAAACAGGGTTTCTCTGTATAGCTCTGGTTGTCCTGGAACTCACTATTTAGATCAGGCTGGTCTCGAATACAGAAATCTGCTTGCCTCTGCCTCCCAGAGTGCTGGGATTACAGGCCTGTGCCACCACCAACTGGGGAGACTTCATTTTTAAGAATTGATTCTGATGAAATTAGTTTTTCACAGGCCCAGTTTTAAAACTTTGTACATCCAGGCAGTGGGAGCTCACGTCTGTAATCCCAGCACTTGGGAGGCAGAGGCAGGCTGATTTCTGAGTTCAAGGCTAGCCTGGTCTACAGAGTGAGCTCCAGGACAGGCAGGGCTGTACAGAGAAACCCTGTCTCGACAAAACCAAATACAAAATACGAAACAAAAATAAATATTTTAAAAAAAACTTTGTACATTAATTATATTTGAATATCTTCACCTGTTAAACTTAAAGGGTGTATTTATTTATATATTTGCTTGTTTATTTATTTGTGTATTTATTCACTTTACATCCTGATCACAGTGCCACCTCTCATTCCAGTATCCCTTATAACTCCTTCCCACTTTCCACTTTGATGTGTCCCCATGGATACCAACCCCCTCTGGCACATCCATTTGCAGCAGGACTAGACATATCCTGTCCCACTGTTGCCAGGCCAGGCAGCACAACTAGCAGAATGGAATCTAAGGCTAAGCACGAGGCAGACACAGCTCCTGCTGCAGTTGTTAGGGCAAACGCATGAAGAACAAGCTACACATGCCGACATATGTGCAAGGCACAGGTCCAGCCAATGTGTGCTCTTTACATGGTGGTTTAGTCTCTGTGAGCCCCCACGGGCCCAGGTTAGCTGACTCTTAGGGCATCTTGTGGTGTACTTGACCATTCTGGCTCTTTAATCATTCCCCCTACTTCGCACAAGTCTACCAGAGCTCTGTCTAACACTTCACTGAGTGTCTGTGGACAGAGAAGGGAAGACTTGGAGCTCTGAAAGGATCATCTAAAATGTAGGTGGAAAGTGAATATGGAACATTGAGGGCATCCTGAAAGCATCTGGGCAGCAAGAACAATTGGCTTCATTGAAAGTAAACAGGCAACAAAGCTAAAGACAGATTTAAAATGTTTAGACAGGAGTACAAGAAAAAAGGGCATGCCAGCCACGGGAGCCTTAGGTGTGCCCAGCCACTGAGCCAAATGACAAATTACAAATGGGGTAGTGTGTGTGTGTGTGTGTGTGTGTGTGTGTGTGTGTGTTTCATTCCGTGAATCCTTAGACATCAGGGAAATGAAAATAAAAATTACACTGATATTCCAACTTACACCCATCAAATACTTCAGATAAAAACTCAAAAGACAGCACGTATGGGCAAGGATGTGGGGCAAGGGGAACACTTCCCCATTGATGGTGGGAATGAAAATAAGTACAACCTCTCTGGAAATTAATTTGGCAGTTTCTAAGGAAACTGGGAATAATTCTATTCATGACACAGCCATACAACTCCCAAACCTATACCCAACCTATGTTCTACCATTCCACAGAACACCTTCTCCATTCTGATCATAGGAGGTTTATTTGTAATACCAGAAGCTGGAAACCATCCTGATGCTCCTCAAGAAATGAATGGGTAAAGAAAATATTTCATTTATACACATGGAATACTTCACAGTTATTAAAAACAAGGACAATATAGTCTTTACAACATTGATTGCATTCATGGGGTTTGTCTCCTGTATGTGGTATGGATTCCGTTTTTTGTTTTTGTTTTTTGTTTGTTTGTTTGTTTTTGTTTTTTGTTTTTTGTTTTGACACAGGGATTCTCTATGTAGCCCTGGCTGTCCTGGAACTCACTCTGTATACCAGACTGGCCTCATACTCAGAAATCCACCTGCCTCTGCCTCCCAAGTGCTGGCATGTCCGGCTGCCTTTTTTTTCTTTTTTAAATGATTTATTTATCTTATTTGTGTGAGTACACTGTTACGGTCTTCAGACACACTAGAGGAGGGCATCACATTCCATTAGAGATGGTGGTAGGCCACCATGTGGTTGTTGGAAAACGAACTCATGTTCTCTGGGAGAGCAGTCAGTGCTATTAACTGCTGAGCCATCTCTCTAGCCCAGGGTTATGTGTTCTTTTATGATATATGATACCACATGGATTTGAAAAGGCTTTGCCACAGTGATGACATTCATAAAATTTCTCTCCCCAATGCGTGTGTGTGTGTGTGTGTGTGTGTGTGTTTTGTTGTTGTTGTTTCCAGATAGGGTTTCTCTGTGTAGCCCTGGCTGTCCTGGAACTCACTCTGTACACCAGGCTGGGCTCAGAAATCTGCCTGCCTCTGCCTCCCAAGTGCTGGCATTAAAGGCGAAGACCACTACCACTGGCTCTGAATGGGTCTTATGTCTTTGGAGCTCAAAATTTTCTTCAAGGGATTTAACAACTCATTCCAAAGATTTCTCTCCAGTATGTATTCTTTTATGTATTTGGAGCTTACTGTTTTGTGCAAAGGCTTTACCACACTGGTTACATTCAAAAGGTTTCTCTCCAGTATGTATTCTTTTATGTGTTAGAAGACTACCATTTTGGGTAAAGGTTTTACCACCTTGGTTACATTCAAAAGGTTTCTCTCCAGTATGTATTCTTTTATGTGTTAGAAGATTACCATTTTGGGTAAAAGCTTTACCACACTGGTTACATTGAAAAGGTTTCTCAGGCAGACTGTGGTGGTGCAAGCCTGTAATCCCAGCACTCTGGAAGGCAGAGGCAGGCAGATTTCTGAGTTCAAGTCCAGCCTGGTCTACAGAGTGAGTTCCAGGACATCCAGGGCTAAACAGAGAAACCCTGTCTCAAAAGAACAGAATCAAAAAAAAAGAAGAAAAAGAAGAAGAAGAAGAAGAAGAAGAAGAAGAAGAAGAAGAAGAAGAAGAAGAAGAAGAAGAAGAAGAAGAAGAAGAAGAAGAAAGAAAAAAGAAAAAAGAAAAAAAGAAGAAAAGAAAATGCTTCTCTCCAGTATGCATTTTCGTATGTGTTAGGAGATGACAGTTTCTCGCAAAGGCTTTACCACATTGGTTACATTCAAAAGGATTCTCTCCCATGTATTTTCTTTTATGTCTTAGAAGATGACTATTTGTGTAAAGGCTTTACTACCTTGCTTACATTCAAAAGGTTTCTCTCCAGTATGTGTTGTTCTATGTATTTGAAGATGACTTTTAACTATAAAGGCTTTACCACACTGATGACACTCATAGGGTTTCTCTCCTGTTTGTAAATTTTTGTGATATAAGAAACTATATTGATGTGCAAAGTGTTTGCCACATTGGCTACATTCATAAGTCTTCTCTCCAGTATGTGTGCTTTTATGTCTTTGGAGATTACTGTTTTGTGCAAAGGCTTTACCACAATGGTTACATTCACAATATTTCTCTGCACTATGTACTATTTGACGACTTTGAAGAGAACTGTGAGATACAAAATCTTTAGCACATTGGTTATACTCATAGGTTTTCTTTCCAGCAACTCTTGTTTTATGTATTTGGATACTACTGTGATATGCAAAGGCTTCAAAATATTGGTCACTTTCATAGAGTTTCTCTCCAACATGAATTCTTTCTTGTCGTAGATATCCCTATTAGAAAGGGTAAGTGGTATAGGGATTAAGGTTTTTCCACAACAACTTTTATGACTCTCGCAACTGACAATGTCACAAGTTTATGGTTGTCAAAACTTTAGTATAAACTATATGCTTATTAGAAGATTTTGGATATACACTTATCACCAGTCCTGGATCTCACTCTGTAGACTAGGCTGGCCTCGAACTCAGAAATCTTCCCTGCCTCTGCCTCCTATGTGCTGTAATTACAGGCAAGTGCCACCAATGCCCAACTCTTAATTTTTAATAATGATCCAATAAGAATTGTTAAAATTAGTGGGAGGTGGTGGTACATGTCTTTAATCCCAGCACTTTGGAGAGAGAGGCAGGCAGATTTCTGAGTTTAAGGCCAGCCTGGTCTACAGAATTAATTTCAGGACAGCCAGGGCTACACAGAGAAACCATGTCTCGAAAAAAAAAATTTCAAATTGATAAAATTATATTAGAAATTATTAATTTCTTTTCTAATAGCACTGCTATTAAGTCCTTCCTGGTAATAATAATAATAAAAAAAACCTAGCTGGGCGGTGGTGGCACATGCCTGTAATCCCAGCACTCTGGGAGACAGAGACAGGCAGATTTCTAAGTTTGAAGCCAGCCTGGTCTACAGAGTGAGTTCCAGGACAGCCAGGGCTATACAGAGAAACCCTGTCTCAAAAAAAATCTAAAAAATAAATAAAAATTACAATAAAACTCTTCCAATCTTCAAGTATCATGAGTTAATTGCTTCTGAGATAGCAACTAGGTACCTACTCCAGTATAGTACTTTCCAAGAGATTGAAAAACTATTAACCAAAGGTCATAAAAAGACAAAGAAATATTTATTATACGTGCAAGGACAGAAGATAAAATGGTGACTGGGTTTATCTATATGAAACTTCACTAAAAACAAAAATTATGCTTTTTACCTTTTAACCAATCTGTTGATCTACTGATAGATAATGATTTTTAGCAAGATAAGTATTCTTAATGGTATGCAAGCAAACTCTCTTTCATGTTTTGTTTTTTATGGGGGGGTTGATATTCATATGTTGTTTTCGCAATAAGGTTTCACTGTATAGCCCTGGATGTCCTGGAACTCACTCTGTAGACCAGGCTGGCCTCGGAACTCAAAAATCTGCCTGCCTTTGCCTCTCAAGTGGTGGGATTAAAGGCATGTGCCACCACTGCCGGCTTCAAGCAAACATTCTTTTATAGTTATTTTTGAATAAATGATTTGAATTTATGTTTCAAGTTCTAGTAAACTTTTGTTAAAAAAGGACGCTTGGAAAAACCACGTGGTATATTCTGCTAGAAAAGGTAGAAGATTACTAAAGATTCCATTGCAAGCATAGCCTTGGGAACATAGCATTGGGTGTAAGGCATTGGGAATAAGGCACTAGAGGTGAGGGCACTGCTACATCAGAGCAGGATTGAACAAGAGAGGAGAACTCAGAGTGGGATAACTTAGAAATTTTAAGGCGCCGAGCTGTGGTGGCACACACCTGTAATCCCAGCACTTTGGGAGGCAGAGGCAGGTGGATTTCTGAGTTCAAGGCCAGCCTGGTCTCCAGAGTGAGTTCCAGGACAGCCAGGGCTATACAGAGAAACCCTGTGTTGAAACTACCAAAAAAAAAAAAAAAAAAAAAAGAAAAGAAAGAAAGAAAGAAAGAAAGAAAGAAAGAAAGAAAGAAAGAAAGAAAGAAATATTAAGGTAATGAAAAAAAGTAAGAGAACAAAATGCAGATGCAAAGAGGAAAATGGAAGTAGCTTCAAAGAGAGCACAATGAACAGGCAGGCTTCTTTACCATGGGATAGAATAAGTCTTTTCTTAATAAGAAGGCTGGGTTAGTGCTACAAAAGAGAACCTTACAGACTGGGATTTCATTCACTTAGCAATAAAATGTAAAAAGCTTTTTCTTTCTCTTTGCAATAAAGTTTGGAACTTAATTTTCATCCAGAATTAGTGAGTTCCTTCTATACTGGTACTTGGTGCTTAGTCTTTTTCTCCATATACAAATTCAAGCAAGGATGTATGTGTGTGCAAGTATGTAATTATGAGATAAGTATGTAGCTCAACCCAACTGATTTGAATGGTGATGTATGAATATGCAAACATGAATTTATATATGAATTTATGTTTTGATTTTATAAAAGTGTTTTCTTCTGTGGATGTCACTAATTTTCCTGATTCAAAGAAGTTTATTGCTCCCAACCTTTCATATCCTGACATGCAAGTGGCATGTAGACAAGAAGAAAGGGGCTCTAGCAATTCATCCTTTACATAATTACCTGCTGCTTTATGATGAGGAGCTAAACAACAGGGAATGCAGTTTCTGGCCTCAAAAGAACTCCAGCAGGTCAGCTTCAGTAGCAAAGTGACTTAGGCTAAAGATAAGGAAATGTTTTCCTATAAAACAGTAGCCATAAATATCTCCCAAGTACAAGTCTTACCCTCAAATAACATTCTTCCCATTTTGCCACCTCAAGAGAAACCAATAAAGAAGAACAGATGGGACTGGCAAACTGGCACTGCTAATGTTTCCTGTCCAAGTCATTCCAGGTGACTTGAGGTTCTAACTTCTGTTGAGAGGATCCCTGCAATTATCAGATAGGAAAGCAAACCCTGGTAACAGTTAAGAATGGAAACCCAGTGCAGATTGACTTTGTCAATCTAGATCACACTGGGAAAATCTAATACCAGGGTAATATTTGCCAGAATACTTAGTATGCAATAGAGCTTGGGAAAGATTTTAAGGCAACAATGAGTCCAATCAGTCTACTTCTAGGTATATAATAAAGCTTAAAGTGTGATTACATAGAAACTCTTCTACAAAGCTCCTGTGATAAAGAGGGTGTTTTCTAAAGCTGAAAGACCTAGCATTTATTGTGGCCACATCTTGAATTAACTAAAATCCAAAGACTTGGGTACTCTATGGGATTTTTCTTAATTTTGTTTTTGGACCTGAGAAAAATCTTAATCTGGATCTTTCGAGGTGAAAAGATTCACCTTTAAATTAGGCCACAGCTTCTGATAGCAATCTACCTACACAAAGGATATTGAAGATGGCAGATCTTTCACTTTTTCTGCTTGTCCTACCTCCAGAGAGCAAGTTCATTTTATTTATATAATTAATTATTTATTTTGCTGCATTAGAGCCTATCTCTTTGAAATTCAGGTATATGCTGAAGACCAGCTGAGACATCTAAACACAGCCTGAACAACTATTGTATTCTTCAACTTTCCATTGGTCGAAAGCCAGTTTTGGATTAGTTGAACCACAGCCTGAGAGCCATTCTAATAAATACATTTCCTACATTATAGAGAGAGACTCATTCTATCATTTTGTTCACCAGGAGAACCTTTACTAATGCAGCTGTGAGTTTGTTGATGTTGTTTGTTTTCAGACCCACTGAGGAAGAGGTGCTGGTTAACAATAGTGCTCCACAGTGTTTGCTGGTGTTTCCTTCTTTGCTCTGAGGGTTGTCTCAGAACTATCAGGTGAAAAGTACTTGCTATTTACGTGAACCCAGCCTGAAGGCACTAAACAATATCTTGTTACTGTCAATCTCTCTTTAGTTGGTATATTCTGGGGCCCGATCCAGTTGTGGGACACATTGACAACTGCACTAACTGTTGAGTGATGGATATGGAAGCTATCCAGCCTGATGCCTGGTGAGGAAGGGTAAGTGCCTGCTGAGTGCTGTGACTGGAGCTCAGGCGAGGTCCTAATTAGCAAAGAGCTCAGCACTGGATCTCTGCCCACAAGGGGAGAAGCAGGTGACTGAACAGCATGGACCTGGAGTTGTGGGTCCTTCTAGGGCATGGTGGGAGGGCACACAGGTAGAGTATTGGAGGGAAGGACCTAGTGCCACTGAGATGTAAATCTGCAGATCTGGAAAAGGATTGGTTTCAGGCTGGAACCACTGGGTAGTTTCTCTTCAGTCCACTGGAACCCTAAGAGTTGTGCTCCTATCACTCAAGACATATGAGCCAATCAGAACCTCCACACGGACTTGCCAGTCATTAGGGGAGGAGGCTCTTCCGGTTCCCAAGCCTGATATTTTTTTCTTGGTAACTGAGTTGGCATGATTTGTCCCGTGTGTTCTGTTCTGAGTGTGTCTGCTGGATGCTGTGAAGGAGCTCAGACAAACTCAAAACTTCAGACATGCTAAGTGCAGGGTCATCTGTCATAAAGGGGAGGAACAAGAAGCTCAGAACTGCAGACATGGTAAGTGCAGTGTCATCTCTCATAAAGGGGAGGAACAAGCAGCTTAGCAAAGGTTGCACATGTGGTGGATCTTCCCAGCAGCTGGATTGTAAGCAGCACCCAGAGAGCTATGGCCGCCGGTGAGGTCCTATGTGGTTCTAGTCTCTCCTTTAATCCATAGATGGTGTTTGAATAACATTATTATAGAGTCTGTGTCTGCCTCCATAATAAACTTTTGGAGCTTGTGTGGAGAAAAATCCTTTGCAAAATGCCACACCCAAGAGCCCTCATTTCTTTATTATCTTCTAGAAGTTCTGCCCTTAGCATTTAATGTGTACGTGTAAGATCTCTTTGTAGTCCTTAATAGATGAGTTTTATTCCACTGTGTAAATGAACCACATTTTCTCTATCCATTCTTCTGTCATGGGACTTGTAGGTTGTTTCCAGTTTCTGATTCTCACAAACAAGACCGCCATGAACATGAACATAGTGGTGCAACGTGGTCCCTCTGACACGGTGGGGCATCTTTTGGCTATATTCCCAAGAACGGTATTGCTAGATCTTCAGTTAAATCTGTTTCCAAACTTCTGAGGAACCTCCAGACTGATTTCCAGGGTGGTTGTACCAGTTTGCAATCCCACCAGCAATGGAGGAGTGTTCCTCTTTCTCCACATCCTTGTCAACAAGTGTTGTTACCTGAGGTTTTGATCTTAGCCATTCTGAATGGTGTAAGGTGGAATCTCAGAGTTGTTTGGATTTGCATTCCTTGGTCACTAAGGACTTTGAACATTTATTTAGGTGTGTCTCAGTCTTTGAAGTCCCTCTGTTTGTCAATTCTCTGTTTAGTTATATATAACATTTTTTGATTGGTTTGTTTGCTTTTCTGGTGGTTAGCTTCTTGAGTTCTTATATATTTTGTATATTAGTCCTTTATCAGATGTGGGGTTAGTGAACATTTATTTTCCACTCTGTAGGTTGCCGATTTGTCTTATTGATTATGTCCTTGGCCTTAGAGAAGCTTTCCAGTTTCATGAGGTCTCATTTATCAATTCTTGGTCTTAGAGCATGAGCCATTGGAGTTCTGTTTAGGAAATTTCTCCTGTGCCAATAAGTTCACTTTCCCTCTTTCTCTTCTATTAGATTGAGTATACCTGGTTTTATTTTGAGGTCCTTGATCCACTTGGACTTGAGCTTTGTATAGGGAAATAAGAATGGATCAATTTGCATCATTATACCTGTTGACTGCCAGTTGACCCAGCACCATTTGTTGAAAGTGCAGTGTTTTTTCTGCTGGATGCTTTTAGCTCCTTTGTCAAAGATCAAGTGACCATAGGTGTATGGGTTCATTTCTGGGTCTTCAATTCCATTCCATTGATTTTCCTGCCTGTCTCTGTACCAATACCATACAGCTTTTATCACTATTGCTTGGTAGTTGATCTTGAGGTCAGGGATGGTGATTCTGCCAGAAGTTCTTTTATTGTTGAGAATACTTTTCGCAGTCCTGGAGTTTTGGTTATTCTACATAAACTTGGGATTGCTCTTTATAACTCTAAGAAGAATTGAGTTGGAATTTTGATGGGGATTGCATTGAATCTGTAGACTGCTTTAGGCAAGATGCCCATTTTTACTTTATTATCCCTGCCAATCCATGAGCATGGGAGATGTTTCCATTTTCTGAGATCTTCATCAATTTCTTACCAAAGAGATTTGAAGTTCTTGTCATACAGATCTTTCACTTGCTTGGTTAGAGTCACACCAAGGTATTTTATATCATTTGTGACTATTGTGAACGGTGTCATTTCCCTAATTTCTTTTTCAGCCTCTTTATCCTTTGAGTATAGGAAGGCTACTGATTTGCTTGAGTTAATTTTATATCCAGCCACATTTCTGAACTTGTTTATCAGATTTAGAAGTTCTCTGGTGGAATTTGTGGGGTCACTTAAGTATGCTATCATATCTTCTGTAAATAGTGATACTGTGACTTCTTCCTTTCCAATTTGAATCACAATGTCCTCCTTTTGTCATCTAATTGCTCTGCCTAGTACTTTGAGTACTTTGGTGAACAGGAAGGGAGAGAGTGGAAAGCTTTGCCTTGTCCCTGATTTCAGAGGGATTCCTTTTACTTTCTCTCCTTTTATTTTGATGTTGGCTACTGGTTTGCTGTATATTGCTTTTACTATGTTAAAACATGGGACTTGAATTCCTGGTCTTTCCAAGACTTTTACCATGAAGAGGTGTTGGATGTTGTCTAATGAAATGACATGTGGTACATTTCTTTGAGTTTCTTTATGTAGTGGATTACATTGATAGATTTCCATATATTGAACCATCCCTGCATTCCTGGGATGAAGCCTACTTGATCATGCTGCATGAACATTTTGATGTGTTCTTGGCTTTGGTTGGCATGAATTTTATTGATTACTTTTGCATCAATATTCATAAGAGAAATTGGTCTAAAGTTCTCTTTCTTGTTGTGTTTTGGAGTGGTTTAAGTATCAGAGTAATTGTGGCTTCATTAAACGATTTGGGTAGTGTTCCTTGTGTTTGTTTGTATTTTGTAAAATAGTTTGAAGACTATTGGTATTAAGTCTTCTTCTTCTTTTTGTTTGTTTTGTTTTGTTTTGTTTTTTTGGATTTTTTTTTTTTCCGAGACACGGTTTCTCTGTATAGGCCTAGCTGTCCTGGAACTCACTCTGTAGACCAGGCTGGCCTCGAACTCAGAAAACCGCTTGCCTCTGCCTCCCAGATTGCTGGGATTACTGGTGTGTGCTATTTCTTTAGTGCCAGGGGACATTCTACCAGATTTTTCAAAAACCCCCTCCTCTCAGCCATTTCCAGCTTGCTTTCTGTAAGCTGATTTTAGGAGAATATGTACTGGTTTAAAGATTAGGTAAGTAAGCTAGATGGTCAGTAAGTACAGAGCTCACCTGTGGTTAGGTTACCATAGCAACTCCTTTCCTCTTCACCTCCTCATGATAGAAATATGATGCCAAGTTCCTACTGCACCTGCCAAATCTTAGCTGTGACCCTGAGAGACAATTCTGAGAAACTGTTCCTGAAGAATGATGCTGGCCCCCTGAGATTGTCCCCGCGAATACAATGACTTTCCCGCACTACCCCTCCCCACTCCTGCTTGCTTGCCTTTATAAAGCTTTGTGTGAAAATTAAAGATTGACAGCTTGATCTGAATTTCGACTTGCTGTTCAGTTTTCTCGTGTCTATCTTGTCTCTCGCCTTTCCCTAGGTGGTTCCAGGACCCTGCTGACTGTCCTGTGGGTCGGAACACTTTAGGGGTTATGGGATTGTTTAGATCATTTATCTGATCCTGATTTAACTTTGGTACCTGGTGTCTGTCTAGAAAATTGTCCATTTCATCTAGACATTTTACTTTTGTTGAGTATAGACTTTTGTGGTAGGATCTGATGATTTTTTGGATTTCTTCAGTATCTGTTTTTATGTCTCCCTTTTCATTTCTGATTTTGTTGATTTAGATACTGTCTCTGTGCCCTCTAGTTAGTTTGCCTAAGGGTTTATCTACCTTGTTGGTTATTATTATTTTTTTTTAAAGAACCAGCTCCTGGTTTGGTTGATTCTTTGTATAGTTCTTTTTGTTTCTGCTTGGTTCATTTCATCCCTGAGTTTGATAATTTCCTGCCGTCTACTCCTCTTGTGTGTTTTTGCTTCTCTTCATTCTAGAGCCTTCAGCTGTGCTGTTAAGCTGTTATTGTACTTTCTTTCCAGTTTCTTTGTGGAGGCACTCAGAGCTATGAGTTTTCCTCTTAGCACTGCTTTCATTGTGAACCATAAGTTTGGGTATGTTGTGCCTTCCTTTTCATTAAATTCTAAAGAGTGTTTGTTTGTTTGGTTGGTTGTTTTGAGACAGGGTTTTCTCTGTATAACCTTGGCTGTCCTATAAATCACTGCTTAGACCAGGCTGGCCTCGAACTCAGAAATCCACCTGCCTCTGCCTCCCAAGTGCTGGGATTAAAGGCATGTGCCACCCCAGCTGGCCTAAACATTCCTTCATTTCTTTCTTTATTTCTTCCTTGACCGAGTTATCATTGAATAGAGTGTTGTTCAGTTTCCATGTGTATGTGGGCTTTCTGTTGTTTTTGTTGTTAATGAAGACCAGCCTTAGTCCATGGTGATCTGATAGGGTGCATGGAATTAATTCAATCTTCTTATATCTGCAGAGGTCTGTTTTGTGACCGAGTATATGGTCAGTTTTGGAAAAAGTACTGTAAGGTGCTGAGAAATAGGTATATTCTTTTGTTTTAGGATAAAATGTTCTATAGATATCTGTTAAATCCATTTGTTTCATAACTTCTGTTAGTTTCACTGTTTTTCTATTTAGTTTGTGTTTCCCTAATCTGTCCATTGATGAGAGTAGGGTGTTGAAGTCTCCCACTACTATTGTGTGGGGCACAATGTGAGCTTTGAGCTTTATTAAAGCTTCTTGTATGAGTGTGGGTTCCCTTGTTTTTGGAGAATTTACGTAGTGAATTGAGAGTTCATCTTGGTAGAATTTTCCTTTGAGTATGAAGTATCCTTCTGTCTTTTTTGATTACTTTAGTTTGAAAGTTGATTTTATTCGCTATTAGGATGGCTACAGCAACTTATTTGTTGGGACCGTTTGTTGGGAAAATTGTTTTCTACACTTTTACTCTGAGGCAGTGTCTCTTTCTGAGTGAGGTGGGTTTCCTGTATGCAGCAAAATGTTGCATCCTGCTTATGTATCCAGTCTGTTAGTCTATGTCTTTTTATTGGAGAATTGATTCCATTAATATTAAGAGATATTAAGGAGAAGTGATTGTTGATTTCTGTTTTTTTTCTTTTTCTTTTTTTTTCCTTCAGTTTTTCAAGACAGGGTTTCACTGTGTAGACCAGGCTGGCCTCAAACTCAGAAATCTGCTTGTCTCTGGCTCCCAAGTCCTGGGATTACAGGCATGTGCCACCACGCCCAGTTCCTGTTATTTTTCTTATTAGAGGTGGGGTTATGTTTGTGTGGCTCTCTCTCTCTCTCTCTTTTTTTTTTTTGGTTTGTTAAAAGATTAATTTTTTGCTTTTTCTGGTGTGTAGTTTCCCTCCTTTTATTGGTGTTTTCCATTCATTATTCTTTGAAGGGCTGGATTTCTGAAAAGATATTATGTAAATTTGTTTTTGTCATGGAATACCTTGATTTCTACATCTATGCTAATTGAGAGATTAGCTGGATATAGTAGCCTGAGTTTGCATTTGTTTGCCCTTAGTGTCTGTATGACACTCATCAAAAGGAAGGGCTGCCCAGGAACTTCTGGCTTTCATAGTCTCTGTTGAAAAGACTGGTATAATTCTGATAAGTCTGCCTTTATATGTTAGTTGGTATTTTTCCCTTACTGCTTTTAATATTCATTCTTTGTTTAGTGCATTTGGTTTTTTGATTGTTATATGACACGAGGAATTTCTTTTCTGGTCCAGTATATTTGGAATTCTGTAGGCTTCTTGTGTGTTCATTGGAATCTCTTTCTTGCCAGACTGTGGTGGCAGATGCCTTTAATCCAAGCACTTGCAAGGCAGAGGCAGGCAAATTTTTGAGTTCGAGGCCAGCCTGGTCTACAGAGTGAATTCCAGGACAGCCAGGGCTATACAGAGAAACCCTGTCTTGAAAAACAATAACAACAACAACAACAACAAAATGGAATCCCTTTCTTTAGGTTAGGGAAGTTCTGTTTTTGTTCTTGTTTTTTTGTTTTTTTTTTTCTTTTCTTTTCTTTTTTTTCTTTATTTTTGATTGTTTTGGATTTGGTTGTTTTCAAGACAGGGTATATTTGAATAACTCCTGGCTGTCCTGAAACTCACTCTGTAGACCAGGCTGGCCTTGAACATAAATACCACCTTCCTCTGCCTCCCAGAGTGCTGGGATTACAGGTATGTGCCACCACCACCAAGCTTGGTATTTTTCTTCTATAATTTTTTTCTTTTTTTTTTAATTTTATTCGATATATTTTTTTATTTACATTTCAAATGATTTCCCCTTTTCTGTTTCCCCAAAAGTCACATAAGCCCCCTTCCCTCCCTCTGTTCTAGCACCCATCCCTTCCCACTTCCCTGTTCTGGTTTTATTTTATACTGTTACACTGGGTCTTTCCAGAACTAGGGGCCACCCCTCCGTTCTTCTTGTACCTCATTTGAAGTGTGGATTATGTTTTGCATATTCCAGTTTTCCAAGCTAATATCCACTTATTAGTGAGTCTTCTATAATTTTGTTGAAGATATTTACTGCCCCTTGAAAATCTTCACTCTCCTCTACACCTATAATCCTTAGGTTTGGTCTTCTCTGGATTTCCTCATGTTTTGGGTCAGGAGCTTTTTGTATTTTGCATGTTCTTTGACTGGTGTTTCAATGCTTTCTATGGGATCTTCTGTATCTGAGAATCTCTCTGCTCTCTCTTTTTTTCTGTTGTTGATGCTTGCATCCATGACTCTTGACTTCTTTCCTAGACTTTCTATGTCCAGAGTTGTTTTACTTTGTTATTTCTTTATTATTTTCACCTCTACTTTTAGATCCTGGATGTTTTTGTTCAGTTCCTGCACTGGTTTTGTTGTCCTTTCCAGTAATTCTTTAAGGGCCTTTTCCTGTTTGCATGTGAATTTCTTTAAGGGTGTTATTTATGTCCTTCTTGAAGCCCTCTTTCAGCATCATGAGCTGTGATTTTGAATCCAAATCTTGCTTTTCTGGTATGTTGGGGAATCCACGACTTTCTGTTGTGGGAGAATAGGGTTCAGATGATGCAATGTTTCCTTGATTTCTGTTGGTAACATTCCTATGTTTGCCTTTTGCCATCTTGGTTATCTCTGGTGCTTGTCCCTTCTGGAGGCCTGCAAGGCTGGCTCAGCACTGTTGGGTGATATGCTCTCCCCCAGCACAGAGTTCTGGCACTGTCCAGCTCCTGTGTATAGGTGTGGCCCTGGCAGACCCTGTCTCAGCTGTTCTGGCACTCTGGCGTTCCCTGCGCTACTGGATGTACCTGTCTGCTCAGTCGCAGGAGAGAAGATCTGTTTTGTTTTTCAATTATTAGCAGATGAACTTAGAATGTAGTTTTGGTACATAGAAGCATATGCTGGTATATGAAATTAACTGAATTTTGAAACGTGGTAGAGTGTATATTGTTTCTCGAGATGTTTTCATTACGTGTATGTTCCATTAGACTGCAGATGTGTGGCGTGATTACTGCCTGTGGGGCTTGTTTGAATTTTTTGAATGAATATGAATATTTCCCTATATGTGTGAATATGTTCATCTTGTGTGCCTGATGCTCACAGAAGTCAGAAAATCGTCTCAGACCACCTGAACTTGGTCTAGTGGGCAGTTGTGCTTCTCCATGTAAATATTGGCAATTTAATGGTCCACATCTTGAATTAACTAAAATCCAAAGAGTTGGGTACTGTGTGGGATTTTTCTTAATTTTATTTTTGGACCTGAGAAAAATCTTAATCTGGATCTCTCGAGGTGAAAAGATTCACCTTTAAATTAGGCCACAGCTTCTGATAGCAATCTACCTACACAAAGGATATTGAAGATGGCAGATCTTTCACTTTTTCTGCTTGTCCTACCTCCAGAGAGCAAGTTCATTTTATTTATTTAATTAATTAATTAATTAATTTTACCGCATTAGAGCCTATCTCTTTGAAATTCAGGTATATGCTGAAGACCAGCTGAGACATCTAACCACAGCCTGAACAACTATTGGATTCTTCAACTTTCCATTGGTCAAAAGCCAGTTTTGGATTAGTTGAACCACAGCCTAAGAGCCATTCTAATAAATACATTTCCTACATTATAGAGAGAGACTCATTCTATCATTTTGTTCACCAGGAGAACCTTTACTAATGCAGCTGTGAGTTTGTTGTTATTGTTCGTTTTCAGACCCACTGAGGAAGAGGTGCTGGTTAACAATAGTGCTCCACAGTGTTTACCATGTGTTGCCTTCTTTGCTCTGAGGGTTGTCTCAGAACTATCAGGTGAAAAGTACTTGCTGTTTAAGTGAACCCAGTCTGAAGGCACTAAACAATATCTTGTTACTGACAATCTCTCTTTAGTTGGTATATTCTGGGGCCCGATCCAGTTGTGGGACACATTCAAACTCCACTAAATGTTGAGTAATGGATACAGAAGCTATCCAGCCTGATGCCCGCAGAGGAAGGGTAAGTGCCTGCTGAGTGCTGTGACTGGAGCTCAGGTGAGGTCCAAATTAGCAAAGAGCTCAGCACTGGATCACTGCCCACAATGGGGAGAAGCAGGCAACTTAACAGCAGGGAACTGGAGTTATGGGTTCTTCTAGGGCTCGGTGGGAGGGCACACAGGTAGAGTATTGGAGGGAAGGCACTAGTGCTACTGAGATGTAAATCTGCAGAACTCAAAAAGGATTGGTTTCAGGCTGGAACCACTGAGTAGTTTCTCTTCAGTGCAGTCTAACCCTAAGGGTAGTGCTCCTGTCACTCGAGACTCATTAGCCAATCAAAACCTCCACAGGGCCCTGCCAGTCATTAGAGGAGGAGGCTCTTCCTGTTCCCAAGACTGATATTTCCTCTCTGTAACTGAGTAGGCAGGATTTGTCCTGCTTGTTTTGTTCTGAGTGTGTCTTCTGGGTGCTGTGAGGGAGCTCAGACAAGCTCAAAACTTCAGACATGCTAAGTGCAGGGTCATCTCTCATAAAGGGGAGGAACAAGAAGCTCAAAACTGCAGACACAGTAAGTGAAGGGTCATCTCTCATAAAGGGGAGGAAAAAGCAGCTTAGCAAAGGGTGCATGTGTGGTGCGTCTTCCCAGCAGCTGGATTGGAAGCAGCACCCAGAGCTATGGCTGCCTGTGAGGTCCTATGTGGTTCTAGTCACTCCTTTAATCCATAGATGGTATTTGAATAACATTACTATGGAGTCTGCGTCTGCCTCCATAATAAACTTTTGGAGCTTGTGTGTAAACAAAATCCTTTGCAAAATGCCAACCCAAGAGCCCTCATTTCTTTATTATCTTCTAGAAGTTCTGCCCTTAGCATTTAATGTGTACATGTAAGATCTCTTTGTAGTCCTTAATAGCTGAGTATTATTCCACTGTGTAAATGAACCACAATTTCTCTATCCATTTTTCTGTCATGGGACTTGTAGGTTGTTTCCAGTTTCTGACTCTCACAAACAATACCGCCATGAACATAGTCATGGAACGTGGTCCCTTCTGACATTGTGGGGCATCTTTTGGCTATATTCCCAAGAATGGTATTGCTGGATCTTCAGGTAGATCTGTTTCCAATTTTCTGAGGAACCTCCAGACTGAATTCCAGGGTGTTTGAACCAGTTTCCAATCCCACCAGCAATGGAGGAGTGTTCCTCTTTCTCCACATCCTTGCCAACAACTGTTTTTACCTGAGGTTTTGATCTTAGCCATTCTGATTGGTGTAAGGTGTAATCTCAGGGTTGTTTTGATTTGCATTCCTTGGTCACTAAGGACTTTGAACATTTATTTAGGTGCATCTCAGTCATTGAAGTTTCCTCTGTTTGTGAATTCTCTGTTTAGTTCTATATACCATTTTTTGATTGGTTTGTTTGGTTTTCTGGTTAGCTTCTTGAGTTCTTATATATTTTGTATATTAGTCCTCTATCGGATGTGGGGTTAGTGAACATTTATTTTCCAATCTGTAGGTTGCTGATTTGTCTTATTGATTAGTCCTTGGCCTTAGAGAAGCTTTCCAGTTTCATGAGGTCTCATTAATCAATTCGTGGTCTTAGAGCATGAGCCATTGGAGTTCTGTTTAGGAAATTTCTCCTGTGCCAATAAGTTCACTTTCCCTCTTTCTCTTCTATTAGATTGAGTATACCTGGTTTTATTTTGAGGTCCTTGATCCACTTGGACTTGAGCTTTGTATAGGGAAATAAGAATGGATCAATTTGCATCATTAAACCTGTTGACTGCCAGTTGACCCAGCACCATTTGTTGAAAGTGCAGTGTTATTTTCTGCTGGATGCTTTTAGCTCCTTTGTCAAAGATCAAGTGACCATAGGTGTATGGGTTCATTTCTGGGTCTTCAATTCCATTGCATTGATTTTCCTGCCTGTCTCTGTACCAATACCATACAGCTTTTTATCACTATTGCTTGGTAGTTGATCTTGAGGTCAGGGATGGTGATTCTGCCAGAAGTTCTTTTATTGTTGAGAATACTTTTCGCAGTCCTGGAGTTTTGGTTATTCTACATAAATTTGGGATTGCTCTTTCTAACTCTAAGAATAATTGAGTTGGAATTTTGATGGGGATTGCATTGAATCTGTAGACTGCTTTAGGCAAGATGCCCATTTTTACTTTATTATCCCTGCCAATCCATGAGCATGGGAGATGTTTCCATCTTTTGAGATCTTCATCAATTTCTTACCAAAGAGATTTGAAGTTCTTGTCATACAGATCTTTCACTTGCTTGGTTAGAGTCACACCAAGGTATTTTATATCATTTGTGACTATTGTGAAGGGTGTCATTTCCCTAATTTCTTTTTCAGCCTCTTTATTCTTTGAGTATAGGAAGGCTACTGATTTGCTTGAGTTAAATTTATATCCAGCCACATTTCTGAACTTGTTTATCAGGTTTAGAAGTTCTCTGGTGGAATTTGTGGGGTCACTTAAGTGTACTATCATACCATCTGCAAATAGTGATACTGTGACTTCTTCCTTTCCAATTTGAATCCCAATGTCCTCCTTTTGTCATTTAATTGCTCTGTCTAGGACTTCCTACTACTATGTTGAAATAGGAAGGGAGAGGGTGGACAGATTTGCCTAGTCCCTGATTTCAGTGGGATTACTTCTAGTTTCTCTCCTTTTATTTTGATGTTGGCTGCTGGTTTGCTGTATTTTGCTTTTATTATGTTAAAGTATAGGCCTTGAATTCCTGGTCTTTCCAAGACTTTTATCATGAAGACGTGTTGGTTGTTGTCAAATGAAGTGATATGTGGTATTTTTCAAGTTTGTTTATGTAGTGGATTACATTGATAGATTTCCATATATTGAACCATCCCTGCATTCGTGGGATGAAGCCTACTTGATCATGGTGGATGAGCATTTTGATGTGTTCCTGGCTTTGGTTGGCAAGAATTTTATTGAGTATTTTTGCATTAATATTCATAAGGGAAATTGGTGTAAAGTTCTGTTTCTTGTTGGGTTTTGGAGTATTTTATGTATCAGAGTAATTGTGGCTTCAGTAAACGATTTGGGTAGTGTTCCTTGTGTGTATTTTATGAAATAGTTTGAAGAGTATTGGTTTTAAGTATTATTATTATTATTATTTTGGTTTTTTTTGGTTTTTTGGATTTGTTTTTTTTTTTTTTTTTCGAGACAGGGATTCTCTGTATAGCACTGGCTGTCCTGAAGCTCACTCTGTAGACCAGGCTGGCCTCAAACTCAGAAATCCCCCTGACTCTGCCTCCTGGAATGCTGGGATTATAGGCATAGCACACCACCACCAGTAGTTCAGTCTTCTTTTAAGGTCTGGTAAAACTCCATTTAACCCATCTGGTCCTGAGCTTCTTTTGGTTGGGAGACTATTAATAGCTTCTTCAATTTTTTTTCCTTGATTTGGTTTTTTTTTTAGACAGGGTTTCTCTGTATATATAGCCCTGCCTGTCCTGGAGCTCACTCTGTAGAGCAGGCTGGCCTCGAACTCAGATCTCCCTTCCTGCCTCTGCCTCCCAGAGTGCTGGGATTACAGGCATGTGCTATTTCTTTAGGGGTTATGGGATTGTTTAGATCATTTATCTGATCCAAATTTAACTTTGGTACCTGGTATCTGTCTATCAAATTTTCCATTTCATCTAGACATTCCACTTTTGTTGAGTATAGACTTTTGTAGTAGGATCTGATGATTTTTTTGGATTTCTTCATTATCTGTTTTTATGTCTCCCTTTTCATTTCTTATTTTGTTGATTTAGATACTGACCCTGTGTCCTCTGGTTAGTTTGGCTAAGGGTTTATCTACCTTGTTGGTTTTTTTAAAAAGAAGCAGCTCCTGGTTTGATTGATTCTCTATATAGTTCTTTTTGTTTGTGCTTGGTTGATTTCATCCCTGAGTTTGATTATTTCCTGCTGTCTACTCCTCTTGTGTGTATTTGCTTCTCTTCGTTCTAGAGCTTTCAGCTGTGCTGTTAAGCTGTTATTGTACTTTCTTTCCAGTTTCTTTGTGTAGGCACTCAGAGCTATGAGTTTTCCTCTTAGCACTGCTTTCATTGTGTCCCCTAAATTTGGGTATCTTGTGCCTTCCTTTTCATTAAATTCTAAAGAGTCTTTCTTTGTTGTTGTTATTGTTTTGTTTTTGTCGAGACAGTTTTCTCTGTATAACTTTGGCTATCCTATAACTCACTCTGTAGACCAGGCTGGCCTCGAACTCAGAAACCCGCCTGCCTCTGCCTCCCAAGTGCTGGGATTAAAAGCATGTGCCACCACAGCCCAGCCTAAACAGTCCTTCCTTTCTTTCTTTATTTTTTCCTTGACTGAGTTATAGTTGAGTAGAGTGTTGATCAGTTTCCATATGTATGTGGACTTTCTGTTATTTTTGTTGTTAATGAAGACCAGCCTTAGTCGATGGTGGTCTCATAGGGTGCATGGAATTATTTCAGTCTTCTTATATTTTCAGAGGTCTGTTTTGTGACCAAGTATATGGTCAGTTTTGGAAAAAGTACTGTAAGGTGCTGAGAAGTAGGTATATTCTTTTGTTTTAGGATAAAATGTTCTATAGATATCTGTTAAATCCATTTGGTTCATAACTTCTGTTTGTTTCACCGTTTCTCTATTTAGTTTGTGTTTCCCTGATCAGTCCATTGATGAGAGTGGGGTGTTGAAGGCTCCCACTATTATTGTGTGGGGCTCAATGTGAGCTTTGAGCTTTATTAAAGTTTCTTATATGAATGTGTGTTCCCTTGTTTTTGGAGAATATATGTTCAGAATTGAGAGTTCATCTTGGTAGATTTTTCCTTTGATTATGAAGTGTCCTTCTGTCTTTTTTGATTACTTTAGGTTGAAAGTTGATTTTATTCTCTATTAGGATAGCTACAGCAACTTTTTTCTTGGGACCATTTCTTAGGCAAATTGTTTTCTACCCTTTTACTCTGAGGTAGTGTATCTTTCTGAGTGAGTTGGGTTTCCTGTATGCAGCAAAATGTTGGGTCCTGCTTATGTATCCAGTCTGTTAGTCTATGTCTTTGTATTGGAGAATTGATTCCATTGATATTAAGAGATATTAAGGAGAAGTGATTGTTGCTTCATGTTATTTTTCTTTTTCTTGTTTTTCCTTCAGTTTTTTGAGACAGACAGGGTTTCTCTGTGTAGACCAGGCTGGCTTCGAACTCAGAAATCCGCTTGTCTCTGCCTCCCAAGTGCTGGAATTACAGGTGTGTGCCACCACCCCCAGTTCCTGTTACTTTCTTATTAGAGGTGGGGTTATGTTTGTGTGGTTCTCCTTTATTTTTGGTTTGTTAAAAGATTAAGTTCTTGCTGTTTCTGGTGTGTACTTTCCCTCCTTTTATTGGTGTTTTTCTTTTATTATTCTTTGAAGGGCTGGATTTGTGGATAGATATTGTGTAAATTTGTTTTTGTCATGGAATACCTTGTATTCTACATCTATGGTAATTGAGAGATTAGCTGGATATAGTAGCCTGGGTTTGCATTTGTGTTCCCTTAGTGTCTGTATGACACTCATCAAAAAGAAATGGGATGCCCAGGAACTTCTGGCTTTTATAGTCTCTCGTGAGAAGTCTGGTATAATTCTGATAAGTCTGTCTTTATATCTTAGTTGGCTTTTTTCCCTTACTGCTTTTAATATTCTTTCTTTGTTTAGTGCATTTGGTGTTTTGATTATTATATGACAGGAGGAATTTCTTTTCTGGTCCAGTCTATTTAGAATTCTGTAGGCTTCTTGTGTGTTCATAGGAATCTTTTTCATGCCAGGCTGTGGTGGTGCATGCCTTTAATCCCAGCACTTGGGAGGCAGAGGCAGGTGGATTTCTGAGTTTGAGGCCAGCCTGGTCTACAGAGTGAGTTCCAGGACAGCCAGAGCTATACAGAGAAACCCTGTCTCGAAAAACAGCAGCAGCAGCAACAACAACAACAACAACAACAACAAAAAGGAATCTCTTCCTTTAGGTTAGGGAAGTTTTGTTTTATTCTTTTGTTTTTGTTTTGTTTTGTTTTGGTTGTATTTTTTGTGGGTTTTTTGTTTGTTTGTTTCTTTTTTGGTTTTTTGTATTTGGTTTTTTCGAGACAGGGTTTCTCTATATAGCGCTGGCTGTCCTGGAACTCACTCTGTAGACAAGCCAGGACTCGAACTCAAATCCACCTGCCTCTGACTCCCAGGGTCCTGGGATTACAGGCGTGTGCCACGAACACCCAGCTTGGAAGTTTTCTTCTAAAATTTTGTTGAAGATATGTACTGGGCCTTGAAAATCTTCACTCTCCTCCATACCTATAATCCTTATGTTTGGTGTTCTCTGGATTTCTTGGATGTTTTGGGTCAGGAACTTTCTGTATTCTGCATTTTCTTTGACTGTTGTTTCAATGCTTTCTATGGGATCTTCTGAATACACCCAGCGTGCTCATAAGGGTTTTTTTGGTTAATATTTATTCATACAGTTTATCTGATGCATGCTCAGCACTGTTGAACTGTATGCTTGTGTGTCTCTATGTGTGTTAATTGACATTCCATGTGGAAGGCTTCGTCTTACTCACAGGGTGCAGAAATGACAGGTGAACCTCATTCATTATTCAGTTTCCTTCTCAAATGCCGTGATTATATTAGAGTATTTGTGTCATGGATCAAGTAGAGGAAATACCAGAATTATATGACTGTATTCTCAATAAAGTATACATTTACAATATTCTCAGCAATATATTCTCTAATGTCCACCTGTATGCAATATTTTAGGGTATACTCACCTATGAAGATGTGCACGTGAACTTCACACAGGAAGAGTGGGCTTTGCTGGATCCTTCCCAGAAGGGTCTCTACAAAGATGTGATGCTAGAGACCTATGGGAATCTGACTGCTATAGGTAAGGCAGTAAATTTCCTTTCACCTTTTAAAATGTAGGGACAACTATTACTTTGTTATTATTATTTCTTTCTGTAATTTCAGTTGAAAATGATGAAGAATGAGGGCAATAAACAATCATGGTTCTAAAGTTCACTGAATTTAGTACCTTAAATTTTGTATAACTTCCAGTAATATAATATACACTCTCTGGAACTACATTTTAGGTTACGTTTGGGAAGATCATAATATTGAAGAATTCTTTCAAAGATCTAGAAGATATGAAAGGTAACATTTATGTGCAACATGATAAGAATATGTTTCCTAAGAACTTTTATTACATCCTCAAAAATTCAAAGGAAAGCAAGATGGTTAAAAAAATGACTTTAGGTTATAGATGATTATTAAATTCTTACAAAATCATGTACAGCAATGTCAGGAATCTAATTTATGTTTGCAAGGCACTTGGTTATGTACAAAGACGAGAAAATAATGCCTTAACACATCTCACCATTTGAATCTCAGCCCAATAGAGTTATGCTGTAGAATTAATCTCCTACCACATAGATATTGCAAAAGATACGTCGAATAGGTAGAAAGTTTATATCCCAAAACCTCTAATAAACATATATTCATACTAAAGCTGGTGACAATCATATAATTTTTAATAATGTTGCCAGATTTTGTGAGATGGACAGTTTATGACAGTCAATAAAGTGGTTGTGGAGAAACTTTAATCCCTATATTACTCATTTTTTTAATAGGAATGTCATTAGTTATAATGGATACAAGCCACGTGAACATATGTATATTGAAAGAGGCAACAACCCCTCTCTCTCCTGCACTATTAGAATTATACAATGCTCCCCACATTGAGTAGACTTCTAAATGTGCTAGAAATTTACAAATATTTAGTTTTCCTACTAGCTAGGTGTATTTAAAATAATCACACTGTACAAAATCACTATGAGTACTAGGAATGCAAATTCTTCTGTTTCCCTTGGTTCACTTTGCAAAAGTAGGATTACTTACACAATAGCAAACTTTATGAATGAAGTAAAGTTCTGAGTTCTTCCTGTTCTCTTCAGATATGTGAACAAACTCCTATAGGAAAAGGTGCTATAAATGTGAGCCATGTCATCAATGTCCTTCCCATCCCATGTGTCTTCAAAGATGCAAAAGAACCTACAATGAAGGGGAACTCCATGGATGTAAACAAAGTGGTAATACATTGAGATCAGGTTGTCCTTGACTATTAGTCCAAATTGTAAACCTTATTCACACAGATGAAAAGATTTATATATGTTTAGAATGTGAGAAATCTTTCACATGTGCCAATTGTCTTTGCAGGCATGAAAGAAGTCATACTGAAGAGCAACCCTCTGAGATTTTTCAGTATGGGCAAGCCTTTTCATTTCAGAGTCATAACCTAAGACGAGAAAGAATTCATACTGGAGAGAAACCCTATGAAGGTGTCCAACATTTTGAAGCCTTTGCATATCACAGTAGTCTCCAAATACATAAAACAAGAGTTGATGGAGAGAAAACCTATGAGTGTAACCATTGTGGTAAAGATTTTGTATCTTACAGCTATCGTCAAACCCATCAAAGAGTACATACTGGACGGAAAGGTTTTGAATGTAACCATTGTGGTAAAGCCTTTTCAAAAAACAGTAATCTCCAAAGACATAAAAGAACACATACTGGAGAGAAGGCTTATGAATGTAGCCAATGTGGCAAACACTTCTCACATCCACATGGTTTGGTATGTCACAAAAGTTTACACACAAGAGAGAAACCTCATGTGTGTCATCAGTGTGGTAAAGCCTTTCTATCTAAAAGTCATCTTCAAATACATAGAAGAACACATACTGGAGAGAAACCTTTTGAATGTAACCAATGTGGTAAAGCCTTTACACAAAGTAGTAATCTTCTAAGACATAAAAGAACACATACTAGAGAGAAACCTTTTGAATGTAATGTATGTGGTAAAGCCTTTGCTCGAAACAGTCATCTCCTAACACATAAAAGCATACATACTGGAGAGAAACCTTTTGAATGTAACCAATGTGGTAAAGCCTTTGCAAGAAACTATCATCTCCTAAGACATAAAAGAATACATACTGGAGAGAAACCTTTTGAATGTATACAATGTGGTAAAGCCTTTACACAAAATAGTACTCTTATAACACATAAAAGAATACATACTAGAGAGAAACCTTTTGAATGTAACCAGTGTGGTAAAGCCTTTGCACAAAACTGTGAGCTCCAAATACATAAAAGAAAACATACTGGAGAGAAACCCTATGAATGTCATGAATGTGGCAAAACTTTTTCAAGTCCATCTGGATTCACATATCATAAAAGAAGACATAGTTCATACAGGAGAGAAATCTTTTCCATGAGCCCATGAATGCAATCAATGTGGTTAATCCTTTTTGTCCTTGTTTTTAATAACTGTATTGTATTCCATTGTATAAATGAAACATTTTCTTTACTCATTTGTCTGCTGAGTGACATCTGGATGATTTCCAGTTTCTGGTATTACAAATAAAGCTCCTTTGATCATAATGGTGTAGGTGTCCTGTGGTATGGTAGAACATATGTTGGATATATGCCCAGGATTTGTATGGTTGTGTCCTGAGTAGAATTATTCCCAGTTTACTAAGAAACTGGGAAATTTATTTCCAGAGAGGTTCTACAAATTCTCACTCCCACCAGCAATGGAGAAGTGTTCCCCTTGCTCCACATCCTTGCCGGCATGTGCTGTCCCTTGACTTTTTTATCTTAGCTGGGTGTAAGGTGGAATATCAGCATCCTTTTATTTATTTATTTATTTATTTATTTATTTATTTATTTATTTATTTTCAAGACAGGGTTTCTCTGTGTAGCCCTGGCTGTCCTGGAACTCACTCTGTAGACCAGGCTGCCCTCAAACTAAGAAATCTGCCTGCCTCTGCCTCCCAGAGTGCTGGGATTAAAAGCGTGCACCACCACAGACAGGCTATCAGCATCCTTTTTATTTGCATTTCTCTGATGACTAAGGATCCACTAGATGAATGACAAACAAACAATAGCCCGTTTTAACTTGTCATTTTGCTCAGTGCCTGGTCATGGTGATGACTCCCATGGCTAGAATTTTTTTCTTGTTTGGAGCCATGACATGCTGCACCCTAAAGATGGTACTGACTTCCCCTTTCTGCCTTCCCTATGGCAAGCACTCCCCTAGAAAACTAGCTCCTTATTTGGAGTAGCTTGCTGAGTTTCAGGCCTTCTGCATAACAATGACCTATCCACACTACCCTTGTGGGGAAGGATCGATTAGTTTGGGGTTAGTATATAGGGGCAGCCCCAGCTCTCCCCGGGGTCTTCGGCCATTAGCTACAAGTCTGTAAAGGTCTCCTGAATAAACTGCTTGAAGAAGATCCTCAGTGTTGCGTCCTTTCTTGCTGGCGAGGGTGGTCTCACATTTTCCCTCTGGTTCTTCTGGCTGAACAACTCTAAATCTGTCTTCAGCTTAGTTGCCCGTTCATTTTCAATGAAGCCAATTGTTCTTGCTGCCCAAGATGCTTTTGGAATGCCCCTCAATGCTCCACTTTTACTTTCCACCTACAATTTGGATGGTCCCCTGCAGACTTCTAAGTCTGCCCATCTCTGTCCTCCTGGGTCATGGCAAATCTCTCTGTCCTAATGTACAGCTCTAAATGTCCAACCCCGTGCCCAGTCATTGGCTGTCAGCATCTTTATTGATGGGTCAAAAACCAAATGGTGATAAAGACCTTTAGCATTTGGACACAGATTCCTCATTAAATCAAAGATTTAGATCTAATCCCCTTTATAGACCAGGTATTTTTCTTAATTTATTCAGTATATGTTCTACTCACTGGCCCCCACTTCCTGGTCATCACCCTCCCTAATCCTTATCCTATCCCCACATTTATTTCTTCTCTGAGTGTCTTTTGGCCCCTATGAGTATCCCCCACACTCGCACTTCAGGTCTCTGTAAGACTAGACAAGGCAGCTCAGCTACAAGACATCTACAAACAGGTGATAGCTTTAGGATTACCCCGCCACAGTTGTTTGAGACCAATATGAAGACCAAGCTACACACTTCCTACGTTTGTTCATGGAGGCCTAGGTCCAGCCTGTGTATGCTCTTTGGTTGGTGGTTCAATGTAGAAGAGCCCCAAGTGTCTAGATTAGTTGGTACAGCTCATCTTCCTGTAGACTTATATCTCCTTTCAGGCCCACAATCCTTCCCTCAGTCCTTCCATAGGAGTCTCCAAGTTCCCTCCACTGTTTGGCTGTGGGCATCCGGATCCCTCTGAGTTGGTTACTGGGTAGAGACTCTCAGGAGACATGCTAGACTGTACGCCTAACACTATCATTAATAATGTCAGGGATTTGCCCTTGCCTGTGCAATGCAAGTCAAGTTGGGCTAATTATTGACTGACCTTTACTTTAGTCTCTGCTCCAACCCCTCCTTGCATTTTCTATGATTGGCTGCAAAGATATTTGTTTTATACTTGGGAGCACCAAAACACTTTAAAAGTTTTGTACTATCACTGGCTTTAAAATATGTCTTTCTTTTCCTAAGGTCTGTTCAAGCTACCAGAGACTAATTTAAAAATGTATGTCCATGATGACCTCAAACTTATGATCTTTGTTTTGTTTCCTTTAGCAAATCCTACTGGCATTCACCAAGCATCTGCTGGAAGCAGATACATAGAGACACAGTGAAAAGCTAGACAGAGCTGGGGTGTCTTGTGGGAACTTGGGAGAAGGATTAAAGAGCCAGAATGGTCAATATCACCAGAAGATGACCCAAGAGTCAACTCTCCTTGGCCCTTAGAGGTGACAGAGATTAAACCACAATGTAAAGAGTACGCATTGCCCAGACCCTTGCCCTTGCACATATGCCATGCATGTGCAACGTGTTCTTCGTGAGGGTCTCCTAACAACTGCAGCAGAAGCCGTGTCTCACACACTTGCTTGGCCTTAGGTTACTTTCTGATAGTTGTGCTGCCTGGTGTTTCCTGCCAAGGTTACATACAGTCCTGCTGCAAATTGATGTGCAAAAGTGGATTCGTACCTATGCGGGCACATCAGAGTGGAAAGTGGGAAGGAGATATAAGATGTACTGCAAGGAGAAAGTGGGGTTGTGGTCAGGATGTAAGGTGAATAAACAAACAAACAAAGACACCATTTAAGTTCAACATGAAAAAATTTCATTAGTAACAATTCTTAAAGTCTCTGCACTGATACATAGATAGATAGATAGATAGATAGATAGATAGATAGATAGATAGATTGATAGATAGACAGATGAATAAAACATATATCTAACAATGTTTTTATAATCATTATAATGCTTTAGTTCATTTTGGCAAACTGAGTCAGAAGAAAACTGATATGTTCTATAGTGAAATTCCATACAATATTAAAAAATGTATCCAATCTCTATATTTAACAAGTCTTATTTTGATATTGGAAAGATTAAATTGGCATGCTGTCATTATTTTGACCACATATAGATGGATAATATGGTAGGTACACTGATGAATAAATGAGGTAGATAATAGCTAGATCACAGACTGAAGTTTAAGGCATTCTGCTTTCTGGGTCATTATTACAAAGAAGGATACAGTTGGGATACAGTAGAAATTTAATAATTTCTAAGCTTGTATTAAGTCATGACATAAATGAAGGTATACCAGACAGGGAGATGTATAATTTAGCGAGCTTCATATGACCCAAACTACATGGAATTTCCTATTAGGGAACTCTGCTATGAAGATGTGTGCAATTCTGGTTGACCCTAATATGTCAGCTCAGTGGTGTGAAATAGGACATTTACTGATTGTTGCAGCTTGTAATTAGTTACAGATCTCACCAGCTAACCTTGTATATAGGGGCAAATTCACTCAGTATCTTATTAATGGTTTACCCTCGGCTATATAAAGTCCCATTCCTTTTCAAAGCCTATATAGCTAAGCATTTTTCTAAGGTGAGTCTTGACTGAGAGAGAAGGAAGTGAGAAGTACAAGAGTCCAGTGAATGAGAGTCCTTCAACCTATCTGAAATTTATTGTGGAATTAAAACTGAAGAGGAGTGCTGGGCAGTGGTGGCACAACCCTGTAATTCCAGCACTCTGGGAGGCAGAGACAAGCAGATCTGAGTTCATGGCCATCCTGGCCTACAAAGTGAGTTCCAGGATGGCCAGCACTACACAGAGAAACCCTGTCTCAGAAAAAATCGAATCCAAAATAAATAAATAAATAAATTAAAACTGAAGAGGAGCACACGCAGATTATCATTATATCATTATCATCTCCTCTTACCTCTCTCGAATAGACCCCTTATTGTTTTGAAATTCATGGAGTCTTTTTGCTTTAATTGTTGTCACTGTTTGAATTTTATCAAATTTTGCCTACTGGACTTCCCAGCTATAAAGCCATGGAGGATTTCTTTGAACATGAGTTGGAAATAAAATATGAGACTAACTAAGGAACAGCATGTGTTCTGCCAGACTAAGTGTATTTGTACTTCTAATGGTTTGAATAGGTTTTAGCTCCATATAGTCATGTGTTTGAATCAGCACAGGGAGTGACTCCCTGTTGCAATCTTTACTGCCTGAGGGAGCAGGAAGACTGCACCAGGTACTGAGATATCCTAAGCTTAAGATCTCTGGGAGCACAAACTGCCAGGGGTGTGCCTGCACCCAGGACCTGGCCAGATGGCAGTTCATCTGTGCGCCAGCCTGTCATAGGGCCTGTGCCCTACGTGGATATCAGCACAGGGAGTGACTCCCTGCTGCCATCTTCCCTGCCTGAGGGAGCAGGAAGGCAGCACCATGTACTGAGAGATCCCAAGTTTGAGATTTCTGGGAGCGCAAACTGCCAGGTGTCTGCCTGTACCCAGGACCTGGGCAGATAGGCAGTTTGTCTGTGTGCTAGCCTGTCATGGGGCCTGTGCCTTATGTGGGGATCAGCACAAGGGGTGACTCCCTGCTTCCTTCTTCACTGCCTTAGCAGACAGGGAGAACCAGGTTCACTGAGACAATCCAAGTATAACATTGCTTGAGGAAAACACAGCAGGGCTCCAACAGCACACAAGAGGAGGGCAGCAATCTGTGCCAGGGGAAACCCACCCATCCAGTGTTGCAGAAATAGCCTTACAGGTTCACAGGAGGTTGAAGCACCAGCCAGTAACAACATGACCACCTAACACCAGTGAGAACTAGTTGGCAAAAAGCAAAGGTAGCCCCTGGTTCTGGAAAGACTCAGTGAAACAGTATTCAGCAAAACCAGAACGGGGAAGTGGGAAGGGGTAGATGGGAGGACAGGGGAAGAGAAGGGGGCTTACGGGACTTTCGGGGAGTGGGGGGGGGGGCTAGAAAAGGGGAAATCATTTGAAATGTAAATAAATTATATCGAATAAAAAAAATTAAAAAAAAAAGCAAAGGTAGGAACATTACTAACAGAAATCAAGGCAATATGGCAGCATCTAAACCCAATTCTCCAACAACAGCAAGTTCTGCATACCCCAAGACACCAGAAAAACAAGATTTAGATTTAAAAACACTGGTCAGGATGCTGTTAGAGGAACACATGATGGACATAAATAAATCTCTTACAGAAATTTGGGAGAAAATGTATCAAAAGTTTGAAGCCCTTACAAGGGAAACACAAGATTCATTAAAAGAAACTCAGGAGAATATGGGTCAAAAGATATAAACAAATAAGGGGGAAATGCAAAAACTGCTTAAAGAAATACAGGAGAACTTTGGTCAATGGGCAGAAGTCATGAAAGAAGAAACACAAAAATCTCTTAAAGAATTACAGGAAAACACCAACAAGGAAGTGAAGGAGCTGAGCAAAACCATCCAGAATCTAAAAACAGAAGTAGAAGCAACTAAGAACTCACAAAGGGAGAAAACTTCTGAGACAGAAAACCTTGGGAAGAAAGCAGGGGCCATAGATGCAAATATCAACAACAGAATACAAGATATAGAAGAAAGAATCTCAGATGCAAAAGATACCATAGAAACCATGGACTCAACAGTTAAAGACAATGCAAAATGCAAAAAGCTTTTAACCCAAAACATCCAGGAAATCCAGGACACAATGAGAGGATCAAACATAAGGATTATAGGTATAGATGAGAGTGAAGATTTATAACTTAAAGGGCCAGCAAATATCTTCAAAAAATTATGGAAGAAAACTTCCCTAACCTAGAGAGATGCCCATGAATATACAAGAAGCCTACAGAACTCCAAACAGACTGGACCAGAATAGAAATACTTCCTGTTATATAATAATCCAAACCCAAATGTCCTAAGCAAAGAAAGAATATTAAAGGCAGTAAGAGAAAAAGGCCAAATAACACATAAAGGAAGACCTATCAGAATTACACCAGACTTCTCACCAGAGATCATGAAAGCTAGAAGATCCTGGGCAGATCTCATGCAGACTCTAAGAGAACACAAATGCCAGCCAAGACTACTATACCCAGCAAAACTCTCAATCACTATAGATGGAGAAACCAAGATATTCCATGACAAAACCAAATTTACACATCTTTCCACAAATCCAGCCCTACAAAAGATAATAGGTGGAAAACACCGATACAAGGAGGGAGAGTATACCCTGGAAAAAGCAAGATAGTAACCTTCTTTCATCAAACCCAAAGGAAGATAAACACTGAAATATAAAATTAACATCAAAAATGACAGGAAGCAATAATCACTATTCCTTAATATCTCTTAACATCAATGGACTCACTATCCCAATAAAAAGACATACACTAACAGACTGGATACCTAAACAGGACCCTATATTTTGCTGCATACAGGAAACACACCTCTATGTCAAAGAAAAACTACCTTTGAGTAAAAGGCTGGAAGACAATTCTATAAGCAAATGGTCTCAGGAAACAAGCTGTAGTAGCCATTCTAATATCAGATAAAATTGACTTCCAACCTAAAGTCATCAAAAGAGACACTGAGGGACACTTCTTGCTGGTCAAAGGAAAAATCCACCAAGAAGAACTCTCAATTCTGAATATCTATGCTCCTAATGCAAGGGCACCCTCATTCATAAAAGAACTTTACTAAAGCTCAAAGCACACATTGCGCCTAAAACAATAATTGTGGGTGACTTCAACACCCCACTCTCCTCAATGGACCAATCAGGGAAACAGAAACTAAGCAGGGACACAGTGAAACTAATTGAAGCTTTGGACCAATTGGATTTAACAGATATATATATATATATATATATATATATATATATATATATATATATATACACACACACATAAACACACATATATACTTATATAACATTTCATCCCAAAGCAAAAGAATATACCTTTTTCTCAGCACTTCATGGTACCTTCTCCAAAATTAGTCATTTAATTGGTCACAAGACAGACCTCAACAAATATAAGAAAATCGCAATAATCCCGTGCCTCCTATTAGATCACTATGGAGTAAAAGTGGTCTTTAATAGCAACAAAAACAACAGAAAGCCCACATACACATGGAAACTGAACAATACTCTACTCAATTATACCTTGGTCAAGGAAGAAATAAAGAAATCAAAGACTTTTTAGAATTTAACGAAAATGAAGACACAGCGTACCCAAATCTTTGGGACACAATGAAAGCAGTGTGAGGAGGGAAACTCATAGCCCTGAGTGCCTCCAAAAAGGAAATGGAGAGAGCATACACCAGAAGCTTAATGGCACAACTGAAAGCCCTGGAAAAAAAAGAAGCTAATTCACAGAGGAGGAGATGAAGACAGGAAACCATAAACTCAGGGCTGAAATCAATCAACTAGAAATTAAGAGAACCATACAAAGAATCAACAAAACCTGGAGCGGATTCTTTGAAAAAAAATCAACAAGATAGATAAACCCTTAGATGGACTACAGGTCACAGACAAAGTATCCAAAGTAACAAAACTAGAAATGAAAAGCAAAATATAACAACAGAAACAGGAAATTCAAAAAATTATCAGATCCTACTACAAAAGCCTGTGCTCAACACAACTGGAGAATCTGGAGGAAATGGACAATTTCTTAGATAAATACTAAACATCAAAATTAAAATAGGATCAAATATATCATCCAAACAGTCCCATAACCCCTAAAAAAAATAGAAGGGGTTGTAGAAAGCAAATCAAAGAAAGAAATCAAAGAAGACCTCAGGAAAAAATCTTCCATGCTCATTAATTGGCTGGATTAATATAGTTAAAAAAGGCCATCTTGCCAAAAGCAATCTACAGATTCAACACAATCCCCATCAAAATCCCAACCCAGTTCTTCATAGAGTTAGAAAGAACAATTCTCAAATTCATCTGGAATAACAAAAAAATCCAGGATACCTAAACCTATTCTCAACAGTAAAAGAAATTCTGGGGAAATTAGTATCCCAGACCTCAAACATTACTACAGAGCAATAGTGATAAAAACTGCATGGTATTGGCACAGTGACAGGCAAGTGGACCAATGGAAAAGGATTGAAGACCCAGAAATGAACCCACACACCTATGGTCACTTGATCTTTGACAAAGGAGCTGTGGAAATAAAATAGCCTTTTCAACAAATGGTGCTGGTTTAATTGGAGGTCAGAATGCAGAAGAATGTGAATTGATCCATTCTTATCTCCTTGTATTAAGCTCAACTCCAGGTGGATCAAGGACCTTCACATCAAACTTGACACACTGAAACTAATAGAAAAGAAACTGGGGAAGACCCTTGAGGACATGGGCACAGGGGGAAAGTTCCTGAACAGAACACCAGTAGCTTATGCTCTACGATCAAGAATTGACAAATGGTCCCGGGGCTTCTCTCCTTCTGCAGCTCTCTGGGCAACAGCAGGTGTTGGGGTGGATATGGAGAAAGAGGAACACTCCTCCACTGTTGGTGGGATTGCAAGATGGTGCAACTACTTTGGAAATCAGTTTGGCGGTTCCTCAGAAAACTGGGCATGACACTTCCTGAGGACCCTGTCATACCACTCCTGGGCATATATCCAGAGGATTCTTCAGCATGCAATAAGGACACATGGTCCACTATGTTCATAGTAGCCCTATTTGTAGTAGCTAGAAGCTGGAGAGATACCAGGTGTACTTCAACGGAGGAATGGATAAAAAAAATGTGGTATATTTACACAATGGAGTACTATTCAGCCATTAGAAACAACGAATTCATGAAATTCTTAGACAAATGGATGGAGCTAGAGAACATCATACTAAGTGAGGTAACCCAGTCTCAAAAGATCAAACATGGTATGCACTCACTGATAAGTGGATATTAGCCTAGAAACTTTGAATACCCGAGACATAATCCACAAATTAAATGAGGTCCAAAAAGAATGGAGGCGTGGCCCCTGGTTCTGGAAAGACTCAGTGCAAGAGTATAGGGGAATTCCAGAACAGGGAAGCGGGAAGGGGTAGATGGAGGAACAGGGGGAAGGAAGAGGGCTTATGGGACTTTCGGGGAGTGGGGACCCAGAAAAGGGGAAATCATTTGAAATGTAAATAAAAATATATCAATAAATAAAAAAATAAAATAAATTCAGGCTCCTCTGGGAAAAAAAATTGACAAATGGGACCCCATAAAATTAAAAAAGGTTCTGTAATGCAAAGGGCACTGTCAAAAGGACAAAACGGCAACCAACAGATTGGGAAAGTATCTCCACCAACCCTACATCCAACAGAGGGCTAATATCCAATATATACAAAGAACTCAAGAAGTTAGACTCCAGGGAACCAAATAACCCTATTAAAATGGTGTACAGAGCTAAACGAAGAATTTTCAACTGAAGAATTTCAGATGGCTAAGAAGCACCTTAAGAAATGTTTAACATCGTTAATCATTAGGGAAATGCAAATCCAAACAACACTGAGATTTCACCTTAAACCAGTCAGAATGGCTAAGGTTCATAACTCAGGAGATAGCAGAAATTGGGTGATGATGGGGAGAAAGAGAAACACTCCTCCACTGCTGGTGGGATTGCAAGATGGTACAACCACTTTGGAAATCAGTCTGGCGGTTCCTCAGAAAACTGGACATCACACCTCCAGAGGACCCTGCTATACCTCTCCTGGGCATATACCCAGAGGATTCCCAGGTGTGCAATAAGGTCACATGCTCCACTATGTTCATAGCAGCCTTATTTGTAATAGCCAGAGGCTGGAAAGAAGCCAGATGTTCCACAGTAGAGGAATGGATACAGAAAATGTGGTATATATTTACACAATGGAATACTACCCAACAATTAAAAACAATGAATTCATGAAATTCTTAGGCTAATTGTCAGAACTGCATCATCCTAAGTGAGGTAGCCCAATCACAAAAGAATACACATGGAATGTAATCACTGATAAGTGGATGGTAATTAGTGGAGAAGCTCTGAATTCTCAAGACACAATTAGCATATCAAATGATACGCAAGAAGAAGGAAAGAGAGGCCCCTGGTTCTGAAAAGACTTGATTCAGCATTGTAGAGGAGTACCAGGACAGAGAAATGAGAGGGGGTGATTGGGGAATGGGCAGAGGGAAGAGGGCTTATGAGGCCTATGGGGAGGGGGGAACCAGGAAAGAGGTTGGCATTTAGAATATAAACAAAGAATACAGACAAAAACAAAACAAAACAAAAACGAAAACAACCAAGTGTGTATCACCATGCCCAGGTTATGTACTTCTTGCAGTGATGCAACCCAGAGCTTCATGCATGTTAGGCAAACAAGTAGTCTATACACTGAGCCCTGGTCCCAGCCTCAGCCTGGGAACACTGTTTTTGTTTTGTTTTGTTTTGTTTGGTTTTGTTTTGTTTGGTTTTGTTTGGTTTGGTTTGGTTTGGTTTGGTTTGGTTTGTTTTTTTTTTTTTGGTTTTTTTAGACAGAATTTCTCTGTGTAGTCCTAGCTGGAACTCACTCTGTAGATCAGGCTGGCCTTGAACTCAGAAATCTGCCTGCCTCTGCCTCCTAAGAGCTGGGATTACAGGCATGAGCCACTACACCTGGCTCTATGATAACACTGTTAAATAAGATGCAGAGATATCATATTGTAATGCTGCTCACATAAACAACTTTACTGAGAGAAGAAAATAGGACTGGACTTTATACATGTAGTTACTTGACTATTAAAATAAGGCATACAAAGTATAAGTAATCCTAAAGAGTGGATATTCTAAAATCTGTCTACACTTGTCCATGTCAATATGTTTAGATGTGGTTAATAATTAGTCACATGAAGTATATATTTGTAGTAAATATTAAGTAGGTCCTCTATGCTGGCACTGATTTAGGTACTAGATATGGGAAAAAATGAGGGGTCATTCTCTCCCCATGTGCAGGGCAACACCAGCATGCTGGATTAAATAAAATTCCTCTTGCTTTTTGCATTGAAAAAAAAAAAAGAGCACTGAATGCTTATCCATAGGTCTCTAGTTAAATTCCCAGCAATGATGTCGTGGTTCACAACCATCTCTAATGGTTTCTGATGACCCCTTCTGGTGTGTCTGAAGACAGCAACAGTGTACTCAAAAAGTCAATAAATCTTAAAAGAGTGGGGACCCAGAAAAGAGGAAATCATTTGAAATGTAAATAAAGAATATATCGAATAAATAATAATAATAATAATAATAATAATAATAATAATAATTTCCTTGGTCATGCTGTCTTCTCACAGCAATGCAAAGCCTAACTTAGACACCACTAAAATACACATTTCCTCGACTAATTCTCTATCTGCCCCTATGGTAGAATGTTAGAGCTTGGAATCCTAGTGCTGTGTGAGTCAATTTACTGCATCATTGCTAAGTCAAACTGTTCACCCATTAGAGGAACTGCTGCTGTTCTAAAGCCTAGCTGAGTGGCTCTAGTTTGTGTGGGACTCTGGGCATGCCTAGTAAGCATGGGTACCATTGGCATGGTACCTTATTGGAAATTTCCAGTTTTCTGCTCTGCTTCTGCTGTAAGAATTTGTGGGGGAGACCTCAAGTCATGTCATGGTGCATATGTATGCTACTGTTTTTCTAGCAAAAGTAGGCTGTCAGTGTTGTTGAAACTGGAATGGACTATCAACCAGACTGTGATTCTGTTAGTCATGTGGTAGCCTGGGCTTGGGTCATTGGTCTATGAGTCCCCCTGTGTTGATTCTCTGGGAAGGGGGGAACCTCTGCTAAGTTGCATGAAGCATGCATTAAATTATTTTTCAGCTGTGCAGTGGTGGCACATGCCTTTTATCCCGCACTTGGGAGGCAGAGGCAGGGAGATTTCTGAGTTCAAGGCCAGCCTCGTCTACAGAGTGAGTTCCAGGACAGCCAGAGCTACACAGAGAAATCCTGTCTCAGAAATAAAAAACAACAAAAAATTATTCTTCAGTGTTTTTTTGTGTATGAGCATCAGTAGGAGCTGGGTTTGCCTGAATGCACAAAGGGTCCTGAGAAATTGCAGAGTCATAACAGACCTCTCTGGTGAGCTCTATTTCTAGACAGAGCATTAGAGTGTAGAGCCTCTCTTTGGAAGAAAGAGATCATAAGCTGTAGAGTGAGTCACCTACCAACTTAGGAATCATATTGAGTTAAGTGTCTCCTGTTTTGAAATCTGTGTTTTTATTTAATTTCTATACATATATAATCATGCGTACTTAGGTAACACTGGTCAAGATTATATTTTGACTGAGTATTTCTATGTCTTCTGTTTGGTCCTTGAGTGTTTTTATGTGCATTTGTCCATGGCTTTTTCTCTTGAACTTTTTGTTTCCTTGTAAGGATCATATACATTCATGATTGAAGTACTTTGGTTTATATAATTATAGATACCACATTGTAGCAATGTGTGTTCTAAGTCCTCATTATACTATTGAGCATTCTGAGTGTTTAGAGTTGGCTTGGCAAACACCTTTTCTATGAAACATTATTAGGAATTTTTTCAGATTTTATTCAATTTATGGTACAAATTCAACATATGCATGATCTTAATATTGATGCATGAGTATAATCCTATGGATAATTTATTAACTCATTCATTTAATTATTTAGTTAATCTTTGAAAGATATAGTATATTGGATAAAATATACTATGTAGCCGGGCAGTGGTGATGCACACCTTTAATCCCAGTACTTGGGAGGCAGAGGCAAATAGATTTCTGAGTTTGAGGCCAGCCTGGTCTATAGAGTGAGTTCCATGACAGCCATGGCTACACAGAGAAACCCTGTCCTTAAAAAAGGAAAAGACTATGTGACTGGGCAAATCACTCAGTACTTCGTAGTCTTATGGATGACCTGAGTTCAGATCCTTGCATCCAGGTTGGGAGCATCATGAATACTCACTACCCAAGATCTAGGTGATCCAAAACCCTCTTCTCTGATGAGTTCTCTGTATACACACATGGAAGATATTTTCTCTCAAACAGATATACCAATGATCCTCAGAGACATGCTGTTCCTTACCAAAGAGCATGAGATGTCTTTTGTGGTCCAAATTATGTTCTACAATATTGAAACACGAGAATGCTCCAAGCCAATCTGTCAGATCACCAATAGCTTATGCTCTAAGATAAAGAATTGACAAATGGGACCTCATAAAATTACAAAGTTTCTGTAAGGCAAAGGACACTGTTAAAATGACAAACCGGCAACCATCAAATTGGGAAAGGATATTCACCAACCCTACCTCTGATAGAGGGATAATATCCAATATATACAAAGAACTCAAGAAGTTAGACCCCAGGGAAACAAATAACCCTATTAAAAAATGGGGTAGAGATCTAAACAAAGAATTTTCACCTGAAGAAATTCGGATGGCCGAGAGGCACCTGAAGAAGTGCTCAACATCATTAGTCATTAGGGAAATGCAAATCAAAACACCCCTGAGATTTCACCTTACACCAGTCAGAATGGCTAAGGTCAAAAACTCAGGAGACAGCAGGTATTGGGCAAGGATAGGGAGAAAGAGGAACACTCCTCCATTGCTGGTTGGGCTGTAAGATGGTACAACCACTTTGGAAATCAGTCTGGTGGTTCCCCAGAAAACTGGACAAGAGAATTCTGGAGGACCCTGCTATACCTCTCCTGGGCATATACCCAAAGGATTCCCCGGCATGCAATAAAGACAGAGGCTCCATTATGTTCATAGCAGCCTTATTTATAATAGCCAGAAGCTGGAAAGAACCCAGATGCCCCTCAAAGGAGGAATGGATACAGAAAATGTGGTATATTTACACAATGGAATACTACTCAGCAATTAGAAACAATAAATTCACAAAATTTTTATGCAAATGGTTTGATCTGGAAAATATCATCCTAAGTGAGGTAACCCAATCACAAAAGAATACACATGGAATGCCATCTCAGATAAGTGGATATTAATTAGCCCAGAAGCCCTCAATGCCCAAGGCTCAAATTGCATAACAAATGACTCCCATGAAGAAGTATGGAGAGGGTCCTGATCCTGGAAAGGATTGATCTAGCATGGGAAGGGAATATAAGGACAGAGAAAAAGGAGGGAGGTGATTGGAGAAGGGATGGAGAGAAGAATGTTTATGGGACATATGGGGAGGGGAGATCCGGTAAAGGGGAAATCATTTGGAATGTAAACAAAGAATATAGAAAAGAAAAATATTTACAAAAAAACAAAACAAAACAATTTAACTAGGCTGGAGAGATGGCTCAGCAGTTCATAGCACTGACTGTTCTTCCAGAGGTCCTGAGTTCAAATCCCAGCAACCACATGGTGGCTCACAACCATCTGTAATGAGATCTGATGCCCTCTTCTGGTGTGTTTGAAGACAGCTACAGTGTACTTACATATAAGCAATAAATGAACCTTAAAAAAATAAATATTAAGGAAAAATTATTATTATTTCCTGTTATTTTTGTTGTTAGAGGTAGAATTATGTTTCTGTGGGTTTCTTTTTTCAGTTTGTTGAAAGATTACTTTCTTGCTTTTTTTACCGTGTAGTTTCCCTCTTTGTGTTGGAATTTTCTATCTAATATCCTTTGTAGCTGTGGATTTGTGGAAAGATATTGTGCAAATTTGGTTTTGTCATGAGATATCTTTTTTTTCTTCATCTATGGCAATTGAGGGTTTTACTGGGTATAGTAGCTTGGACAGGCACCTATTGTATATTAGGGTCTGTATGAGATCTACTCAGGATCTTCTGGCATTCATTGTTTCATTGTTTCTGGGGAGAAGTCTGGTATAATTCTGAAAGGTCTGCCTTTATATGTTACTTGACCTGTTTCCCTTACAGCTTTTAATATTCTTCCCAGCTTGTTCTCCATTTTTTAATAGGGGTATTTGGTTCTCTGGAGTCTAATTCCTTGAGTTCTTTGTATATACTGAATATTAGCCCTCTATCAGATGTAGGATTGGTAAAGATCTTTTGCAAATCTGTTGGTTGCTGTTTTGTCCTGTTGAAAGTGTCTTTTGAACAGGGCAGTGGTGTCACATACCTGTAATCCCAGCTCTCTGGGAGGCAGAGGCAGACCGATTTCTGAGTTTGAGGCCAGCCTGGTGTATAGATTGAGTTCCAGGACAGCCAGGGCTATACAGAGAAACCCTGTCTTGTAAAAAACACATCCAAAAAAACAAGACAACAAAAATGTGTGTTTTGCCTTACTGAAGCTGTGCAATTTTATGGGGTCCTATGTATCAATACTTGATCTTAGAACATTAGCTATTGTGTTCTATTCAGGAAATTTTCTCTTTTTCCCATGTTGTCCAGGTTCTTCCCTACATTCTCTTCTATTAGATCAAGTGTATATGTTTTTATGTGGAGGTCCTTTATCCATCTAGACTTGAGCTTTTTATAGGGAAATAAGAAAGGAAGAATTTGCATCTTTCTACATGTTGACATCCAGTTGATCAAGCATCATTTGTTGAAAATGCTGTCATTTTTCCATTGGATGGTTTTAGGTTCCTTGACAAAGATCAAGTGACCATAGATGTGTGGGTTCATTTCTGGGTCTTCAATTCTATTCCTTTGAAATTCCTGCTTGTCTGGGTACCAGTACCACACAGTTTTCACCATAGGATGGCTATTGCCCCAGAAGTTGTTTTATTGATGAGAATGGTTTTCGCTATCCTGGATGTTTGGTTATTCCAGATAAAATTTGGAAATTGCTCTTTGTTTTTTTTTTTTTTTTTTTCCGAGACAGGGTTTCTCTGTGTAGCTCTGACTGTCCTGGAACTCACTCTCTAGACCAGGCTGGCCTCGAACTCGGAAATCTGCCTGCCTCTGCCTCCCAAGTGCTGGGATTAAAGGGGTGTGCCACCACAGCCTGGCCACTCTTTCTAATGCTATGAAGAATTGAGGTGGAATTCTGATGGGGATTGCATTGAATCTGTAGATTGCTTTAGGCAGGATGGCCATTTTTACCATATTAACCATGCCAATCTATGAGTATGGAATATCTTTCCATCTTCTGAGATCTCCTTCAATTTCTTTCTTGACAGACTTAAAGTTCTTGTCCTACAGATCTTTCACTTGCTTGGTCAGCATCACAGGAAGGTATTTTATATTGTTTGTGACTATTATCAAGGGTGTCATTTTCCTAATTTCTTTGTCAGCCTCTATATCCTTTGGACATAGTAAGGCTACTGTTTTGTTTGAGTTAATTTTATATCCAGGCACTTTGTTGAACTTGTTTATCAGATTTAGGCGTTATCTGGTAGAATTTTGGGATCACAGTAGTCATATCATCTGCAAATTGTGATACTTTGTCTTCCTCCTTTCCAATTTGAATCCCTTTGACCTCCTTTTGTTGTCTAATTGCTCTGGCTAGGATTTTGAGTACTATATTGAACAGGTAGGGAGAGAGTGGACAGCCTTGTCTAGTCTCTGATTTCAGTGGGATTGCTTCAATTTTCTCTCCATTTGGTTTGATGTTGGCTACTGGTTTGGTGTCTATTGCTTGTACTATGTTTAGATATGGGCCTTTAATTGTGATCTTTCCATGACTTTCATCATGAAGAAGTGTTGGATTATATAAAATGCTTCCTGAGCATCTAATGAAATGATCATGTGGTTTTTTTCTTTGAGTTTGTTTATATAGTGGATTACATTGATGGATTTCCATATACTGAAATATCCCTGTATCCCTAGGATGAAGCCTACTTGATCATGGTGGATGATCATTTTGATATGTTCTTGGATTTTGTTTGCAAGAATTTTATTGAGTATTTTTGCATCAATATTGATAAGGGAATTTGGTGTACAGTTCTATTTTTGTTGGGTCATTTTGTGTTGCTTAGGTATCAGAGTAATTGTGGCTTCATAAAACAAGTTGGGCAGTTTTCCTTGTGTTTCCATTTTGTGGAATAGTTTATAGAGTATTGGTGTTAAGTCTTCTTTGTAAGTATAATTCTTCTTTTTCACTATAAATCTGCATTTAACCCATCTGGTCCTGGGCTTTTTGGTTGGGAGACTATTAATGACTGCTACTATTACTTTAAAGGTTATGGGATAGTTTAGATCATTTAACTGATCCTGATTTTACTTTGGTACCTGGTATCTGTCTAGAAAATTGTCTGTTTCATCTAGATTTTCCTTTTTTGTTGAGTATAGGCTTTTGTAGTAGGATCCAATAATTTTTTTGGATTTCTTCAGTATCTGTTGTTGTGTCTCCCTTTTCATATTTGATTTTGCTCATTTGGATATTGTCTCTTTGCCCTATGGTTAGTTTAGCTAAGGGTTTTTCTATCTTTTCAGTTTTTTCAAAAGATCAGCTTCTGCTTTGGTTGATTCTTTGTATAGCTATTTTTGTTTCTCCTTGGTTGTTTTCAGCAGTGAGTTTGATTATTTCCTGCTGTTTACTCTTCTTGGGTGTATTTGCATCTTTTTGTTCTAGAGCCTTCAGCTATGCTGTTAAGCTGTTAGGGCATGGTGCTTCCAGTTTCTTTTTGGAGGCACTCAGAGCTATGAGTTTTCCTCTTGGCACAGCTTTCATTGTGTCACATAAGTTTTTGTATGTTGAACCTTACTTTTCATTTAATTCTAAAAAGTCTTTAATTTCTTTCTTTATTTCTTCCTTGACCAAGTTATCATTGAATAGAGTGTTGTTCAGTTTCCATGTGTATGTGGGCTTTTGGTTGTTTTTTTTTGTAAGGAAGACCAGGCTTAGTCCATGGTGATCTCATAGGGTGCATGGAATTGTTTCAATATTCTTTTATCTGCTGAGGTCTGTTTTGTGACCGAGTATATGGTCAGTTTTGGAGAAGGTACCTTAAGGTGCTGAGAAGAGGGTATATTCTTTTGTATTAGGATAAAATGGTCTATAGATATATGTTAAATCCATTTGGTTCATAACTACTGTTAGTTTCCCTGTTTCCCTATTTAGTTTGTGTTTCCCTGATCTGTCCATTGATGAGAGTAGGGTGTTGAAGTCTCCCACTATTATTGTGTGAAGTACAATGTGTGCTCTGAGCTTTATTAAAGTTTCTTTTATGAATGTTGGTATGCTTGTATTTAAATAATACATGTGCAGAATTGAGAGTTCATTTCGTCAGATTTTTGCTTTGATGAGGATGAAGTGTAATTCCTTGTCTTTTTTGATTACTTTAGGTTGAAAGTCAACTTTATTTGATTTTAGGATGGGTATAGCAACTTGCTTTTTGGGACCGTTTACTTGGAAAATTGTTGCCCAGCCTTTTACTCTGAGGTAGTACCTAATTTTTGCCTGAGGTGTGTTTCATGTATGTAGCAAAATATTGTGTCCTGCTTATGTACCAGTCTGTCAGTTATGTTTTTTTGTTTTTTTGTTTTTTTGTTTTTTTCCGAGACAGGATTTCTCTGTGTAGTCCTGGCTGTCCTGGAACTGACTCTGTAGACCAGACTGGCCTGAAATTCATAAATCCACCTGTCTCTCCCTCCTGAGTGCTGGGATTGAAGGCCTGCACCACCACTGCCCAGCCTAGTTATGTCTTTTTATTAGAGAATTGAGTCCATTGATATTAAGCGATATGAAGTAGAAATGATTTTTGCTTCCTGTTATTTTTCTTATTAGAGGTGGAGTTATGTTTGTGTGGTTCTCTTCTTTTTGGTATGTTAAAGAAAGATTAATTTCTTGCTTTTTCTAGTGTGTAGTTTCCATCCTTTTGTTTGTGTATCTTTTAATGCATCCTTTTGTATTATCTTTTAAAGGGCTGGATTTGTGGGTAGATATTTTGTAAATTTGTTTTTGTCATGGAATACCTTGGTTTCTCTATCTATGATAATTGAAAGATTTGTTGGATATAGTAGGCTGTGTTTGTATTTGTGTTTTTTAGGGTTTGTGTGATACCTGCCCAGGATCTTCTGGCTACATAGTGTCTGATGAGAAGTCTGATGTAATTCTGATAGGTCTGCCTTTAAATGTTACTTGGCATTTTCCCCTTACTGCTTTTAATATTCTTTCTTTCTTTCTATCTTTCTTTCTTTCTTTTTATCTTTCTTTCTTTGGTACATTTGGTGTTTTAATTATTATGTGATGGGAAGAATTTCTTTTGCGGTCAAATCTGCTTGGAGTTCTCTAAGGTTCTTGTATGTTCATGGGCATCTCTTTCTTTAGGTCAGGTTCTATAATTTTGTTGAAGACATTTACTGGCCCTTTAAGTTGGAAATCTTTACTCTCTTCTATACCTATAATCCTTAGGTTTGGTCTTCTCATTGTGTCCTGAATTTCCTTGACATTTTGGGTCAGGAGCTTTTTGCATTTTCCATTTTCTTGGCTGTTGTGTCGTCCTTTCTATGATACCTTCTGCGTCTGAGATTCTCTCTTCTATGTCTTGTAGTCTGTTCTTGATGCTTGCAACCATGACTCCTGACGTCTTTCCTAAGTTTTCTATGTCCAGAGTTTTTTCCCTTTGAAATGTGTTTAATATTTCTACCTCTATTTTTAGATCCTAAATGGTTCTGTTAAATTCCTTCACCTGTTTATTTGTGCTTTCCTGTAATTCTTTTTTTGTTGTTGTTTTGTTTTGTTTGTTTTGGTTTTGGGTTTTTGGGTTTTTTGTTTGTTTGTTTGTTTGTTTGTTTGTTTCCAGACAGGATTTCTCTGTGTAGCCGTGGCTGACCTGGAACTCAGTCTGTAGAAAAGGCTGGCCTCAAACTCAGAAATCTGCCTTCTTCTGCCTCCCAAGTGCTGGTATTAATGTGTGTGCCACCATTGCCCAGATTTTCCTGTAATTCTTTAAGGGCCTTTTCCTGTTTGCCTGTGTATTTCTTTAAGGGAGTTATTTATGTCCTTCTTGAGGCTCTCTATCAGCATCATGAGCTGTGATTTTAAAACCAAATGTTTCTTTTCCTGTATGTTGGGGTATCCCTGACTTGTTGTTGTGGGAGAATTGGGTTCAGACTATGCCATGTTTCCTTGATTTCTGTTGGTAACATTCCTATGTTTGCCTTTTGCCATCTGGTTATCTCTGGTGTTTAGTTGTTCCTGCTGACTCTGGCTGGTGCTTGTCCCTCCTGTGGGCCTGCAAGTCTGTCTCAGCACGCCTGTGTGACCGGCTTTCCCCTCACACAGAGTGTTGTCGTACTGCCCAGCTCTTGTGTATAGGTGAGGCACTGGTGGACCCTGTCAGAGCTGTTTTGGCACTCTGGTGTTCCCTGTGCTCCTGGCTGTACCTGCCCATTCAATGGAAGGAGAGAAGATCTGTTTTCTTTTTAAATTATTAGCAGATGAGCTTAGAGTGTAGGTTTTGTACATACAAATATTTGCTTGTGTGCGAACCTCACTGAATTTTGAAATGTGGTAGAGAATATATTATGTTTCTGGAGATGTCATGTGTTGAGGTCATTACCAGTATGCTGCATTGCATTGCAGGTATGTGGCGTGATTTCTATCTGTGGGGCTTGTTTTGAATTTTTTGAATGAGTATGAGTATTTTCCCTGTATGCATGAATTTGTTTATCTTGTGTGCCTGATGTTCATAGTAGGCAGAAGATGGCCTCAGGCATCGTGAAGTTGATCCAATGGACAGCTGTGCTCCTCCATGTAAATACTGGCAATTTAATCCACTTATTTGGTAGACACAGAATACCTGTGTTAGCCACCTCTCTTGACCTATGTTGCTAATTCATGATCTACGTTAAATAGCTAATATTTTCATCTGTCCATTTACGAAGGTTTAAACATACATCATGTTTTTTGTTTTGTTTTGTTTTGTTTTGTTTTTTGTTTTTGTTTTTTGTTTTTTTGTTTTTTGTTTTTGTTTTTGTTTTTTTTTTTTTTTGAGACAGGGTTTCTCTGTGTAGTCCTGGCTGTCCTGGAACTCACTCTGTAGACCAAGCTGGCCTCGAATTCAGAAATCTGCCTGCCTCTGCCTCCTGAGTGCTTGGATTAAAGGTGTGTGCCACCACTGTCCGGCCATATATCACCTTTAATTAAGATCTTATTAATTTTACTGTTCAATCTGGGTCACTTAAGCTTTTTGGAATAAGAATACAATCCTGGAGTGAATATATAAATCTGTAGAGCAACTTCAGTGAAGACCTTTCAGTTCTTTCTAATTTTTTTGTTTGTTTGTTTCTTTGATTTGGTGATTTTTGCAGGGGAGTTCCTGTCTCAATATGTTCCTGTCACTGTACTGTAACTCATATGTTAGAGCAGGCTGACATCCACCTCAATGACATATACCCATGTCTGCTTCCTAACTGCTGGGATTAAAAGCAGGAGAGAATGCACCCAGCGTGCTCATCAGGTTTTTTTTTTTTTAAATATTTTTATTTTCTATATTCTTTGTTTACATTCCAAATGATTTCCCCTTTCCCGGATTCCCCCATCCATATGTCCCATAAACCTTCTTCTCTCCATCCCTTCTCCAATCACCTCCCTCCTTTTTCTCTGTCCTTATATTCCCTTCCAATGCTAGATCAATCCTTTCCAGGATCAGGACCCTCTCCATACTTCTTCATGGGAGTCATTTGTTATGCAATTTGTGCCTTGGGTATTCAGGGCTTCTGGGCTAATTAATATCCACTTATCAGAGATTGCATTCCATGTGTATTCTTTTGTGATTGGGTTACCTCACTTAGGATGATATTTTCCAGATCAAACCATTTGCATAAAATTTTGTGAATTCATTGTTTCTAATTGCTGAGTAGTATTCCATTGTGTAAATATACCACATTTTCTGTATCCATTCCTCATTTGAGGGGCATCTACGTCCTTTCCAGTTTTTGGCTATTATAAATAAGGCTGCTGTGAACACAATGGAGCATGTGTCTTTATTGCATGCCGGGGAATCCTTTGAGTATATGCCCAGGAGAGGTATAGCAGGGTCCTCCAGAAGTCTCTTGTCCAGTTTTCTGAGGAACCTCCAGACAGATTTCCAAAGTGGTTGTACCATCTTACAGCCCCACCAGCAGTGGAGGAGTGTTCCTCTTTCTCTACATCCTCACCAACACCTGCTGTCTCCTGAGTTTTTGATCTTAGCCATTCTGACTGGAGTAAGGTGAAATCTCAGGGTTGTTTTGATCTGCATTTCCCTAATGACTAATGATGTTGAGCACATCTTAAGGTGCCTCTTGGCCATCCGAATATCTTCAGGTGAGAATTCTTTGTTTAGATCTGGACCCCATTTTTAATAGGGTTATTTGGTTCCCTAGGGTCTAACTTCTTGAGTTCTTTGTATATATTGGATATTAGCCCTCTATCAGATGTGGGGTTGGTGAATATCCTTTCCCAATTTGATGGTTGCCATTTTGTCCTTTTAACAGTGTCCTTTGCCTTACAGAAACTTTGTAATTTTATGAGGTCCCATTTGTCAATTCTTGATCTTAGAGCATAAGCTATTGGTGATCTGTTCAGGAACTTTTCTCCTGTGCCCATGTCCTCAAGGGTCTTCCCCAGTTTCTTTTCTATTAGTTTCAGTGTGTCTGGTTTTACATGGAGGTTTCTTTATGCACTTGGAGTGACGTTTAGTACATGGAGATAAGAATAGATCAATTCGCATTCTTCTGCATGCTGACCTCCAATTGATCCAGCACCATTTGTTGAAAAGGCTATCTTTTTTCCACTGGATGTTTTGGCTCCTTTGTCGAAGATCAAGTGACAATAGGTGTGTGGATTCATTTCTGGATCTTCAATTCTATTCCATTGGTCCAGTTGTCTGTCACTGTGCCAATACCATGCAGTTTTTATCACTATTGCTCTGTAGTATTGCTTGAAGTCAGGGATACTGATTCCCCCAGAATTTCTTTTGTTGTTGAGAATAGTTTTAGCTATCCTGGGTTTCTTGTTATTCCAGATGAATTTGAGAATTGCTTTTTCTAACTCTGTGAAGAACTGAGTTGGGATTTTAACGGGGATTGCATTGAATCTGTAGATCGCTTTTGGCAAGATGGCCATTTTAACTATATTAATCCTGCCAATCCACGAGCATGGCAGATTCTTCCATTTTCTGAGGTCTTCTCTGATTTCCTTCTTCAGAGACCTGAAGTTCTTGTCATATAGATATTTCACTTGTTTGGTTAGAGACACACCAAGATACTTTATATTGTTTGTGGCTATTTTGAAGGGTGTCATTACCCTAACTTCTTTCTCAGCCTGCTTATCCTTTGAGTATAGGAAGGCAACTGATTTGCTTGAGTTGATTTTATAACCAGCCACTTTGCTGAAGTTGTTTATCAGCTGTAGGAGATCTCTGGTGGAGGTTTTCGGGTCACTTAAGTAGACTATCATGTCATCTGCAAATAGTGATAATTTGACTTCTTCCTTTCCAATTTGTATCCCCTTTACTTACTTATGTTGTCTAATTGCTCTAGCTAGAACTTCAAGTACTATATTGAAAAAATATGGAGAGGGAGGACAGCCTTGTATAGTCCCTGATTTTAGTGGGATTGCTTCAAGTTTCTCTCCATTTAGTTTGATGTTGGCTGCTGGTTTGCTGTATATTGCTTTAAAGATGTTTAGGTATGGGCCTTGAATTCCTGTTCTTTCCAATACTTTTAGCATGATAGGATGCTGGATTTTGTCAAATGCTTTTTATGCATCTAATGAGATGGTCATGTGGTTTTTTTCTTTGAGTTTGTTTATGTAGTGGATAGCATTGATGGATTTCCTTATATTGAACCATCCCTTCATCCCTGGGATGAAGCCTACTTAATCATTGTGGATGATCGTTTTGATGTGTTCTTGGATTTGGTTGGCAAGAATTTTATTAAGTATTTTTGCATCAATATTCATAAGAGAAATTGGCCTGAAGTTCTCTTTCTTTGTTGGATCTTTGTGTGATTTTGGTATCAGCGTAATTGTGGCTTCATAGAACGAGTGGGGTAGAGTTCCTTCTGTTTCTATTTTGTGGAATAGTTTGAAGAGTATTGGTGATAGGTCTTCTATGAAGGTCTGATAGAACTCTTCACTGCAGCCATCTGGTCCCGTGCTTTTTTTGGTTGGGAGACTTTCTATGACACTTTATATTTCTTCAGGTATTATGGGACTGTTTAATTGATCTGTTTGATCATGATTTAGTTTTGGTGTTGGAAATCTGTCTAGGAAACTGTCCATTTCCTCCAGATTCTCCAGTTGTGTTGAGTATAGGCTTTTGGAGTAGGATTTAATGATGTTTTGAATTTCCTCAGTTTCTGTTGTTATATCTCCCTTTTCATTTCTAAATTTGTTAATCTGGGTGCTGTCTAGGTGTCCTTTGTTTAGTCCGGCTAAGGGTTTATCTATCTTGTTGATTTTCTCAAAGAACCAGCTCCTGGTTTTGTTGATTCTTTGTATGGTTCTCTTTGTTTCTACTTGGTTGATTTTGGCCCTGAGTTTGATGATGTCCTGCCTTCTACTACTCCTGGGTGAAATAGCTTCTTTTTGTTCCAGGGCTTTCAGGCTTGTCATTAAGCTGGTAGTGTATGCTCTCTCCATTTTCTTTTTGGAGGCACTCAGGGCTATGAGTTTTCCTCTTAGCACTGCTTTCATTGTGTCACATAGATTTGGGTATGTTTTGTCTTCATTTTCATTGTGTTCTAAAAACTCTTTAATTTCTTTCTTTATTTTTTCCTTGACCAAGGTATCATTGAGTAGAATATTGTTCAGTTTCCACGTGTATGTGGGTTTTCTGTTGCTTTTGTTGCTATTGAAGACCACTTTTACTCCATAGTGATCTGATAGGAGGCATGGGATTAGTTCGATCTTCTTATATATGTTGAGGTTTGTCTTTTGACCAATTATATGGTCTATTTTGGAGAAGGTACCATGAGGTGTTGAGAAAAAGGGTATATTCTTTTGCTTTAGGATAGAATGTTCTATATATATCTGTTAAATCTAATTGGTCCAAAGCTTCAATTAGTTTCATTGAGTCCCTGTGTAGTTTCTGTTTTCCTGATCGGTCCATTGAGGAAAGTGCAGTGTTAAAGTCACCCACAATCATTGTGTTAGGTGCAATGTGTGCTTTGAGCTTTAATAAAATTTCTTTTATGAATGAGGATGCCCTTGCATTTGGAGCATAGATGTTCAGGATTGAGAGTTCTTTTTGTTGTATTTTTCCTTTGACCAACAAGAAGTGTCCCTCGGAGTCTCTTTTGATGACTTTGGGTTGAAAGTCAATTTTATCTGATATTAAAATGGCTACTCCCGATTGTTTTCTGAGACCATTTGCTTGTAAAATTGTCTTCCAGCCTTTTACTCTAAGGTAGTGTTTGTCTTTGACCCTTAGGTGTGTTTCCTGTAAGCAGCAAAATGTAGGGTCCTGTTTACGTATCCAGTTAGTTAGTCTATGTCTTTTTATTGGGGCATTGAGTCCATTGATGTTAAGAGATATTAAGGAATAGTGATTGTTAGTTCCTGTCATTTTTGACGTTCTTTTTTAAATTTGATTGCTTAACTTCTTTTGGGTTTGATGAAAGGTTACTATCTTGCTTTTTCCAGGGTGAAGTTTCCCTCCTTGTATTGGTGTTTTCCTCCTATTATCCTTTGTAGGGCTGGGTTTGTGGATAGATATTGGGTAAACTTGGTTTTGTCATGGAATATCTTAGTTTCTCCATCTACAGTGATTGAGAGTTTTGCTGGATATAGTAGTTTTGGCTGGCATTTGTGTTCTCTTAGAGTCTGCATGAGATCAGCCCAGGATCTTCTAGCCTTCATAGTCTCAGGTGAAAAGTCTGCTGTGATTCTGATAGGTCTTCCTTTATATGTTACTTGGCCTTTTTCTCTTACTGCCTTTAATATTCTTTCGTTGTTTAGTACATTTGGTGTTTTGATTATTATGTGACGGGAAGTATTTCTGTTCTGGTCCAGTCTGTTTGGAGTTCTGTAGGCTTCTTGTATATTCATGGGCATCTCTCTCTTTAGGTTAGGGAAGTTTTCTTCCATAATTTTATTGAAGATATTTGCTGGCCGTTTAAGCTGTAAATCTTCACTCTCATCTATGCCTATAATCCTTAGGTTTGGTCTTCTCATTGTGTCCTGGATTTCCTGGATATTTTGGGTTACAAGCTTTTTGTTTTTTGCATTTTCTTTAACTGTTGAGTCCATGGTTTCTATGGTATCTTCAGCGTCTGAGATTCTTTCTTCTATCTCTTGTATTCTGTTGTTGATATTTGCATCTATGTCCACTGATTTCTTCCCAAGGCTTTCTATCTCCAAAGTTGTCTCCCTTTGAGTTTTCTTAGTTGTTTCTACTTCTGATTTTAGATCCTGGATTGTTTTGCTTAGCTCCTTCACTTGCTTGTTTGTGCTTTCCTGTAATTCTTTAAGAGATTTTTGTGTTTCCTCTTTCATGACTGCAGCCTGTTGACCAAAGTTCTCCTGTATTTCTTTAAGTGATTTTTGTGTTTCCTCATTATTGGCTTTTGTATTCTCCTGGATTTCTTTCAATGATTTTTGTGTTTCCCTTGCAAGGGCTTCTAACTTTTGATCCATTTTCTCCTGAATTTCTTTAAGTATGTCCTTCATGTGTTCCTGTACCAGCATCATGACCAGTGATTTTAAATCCAAATCTTGTTTTACTGGTGTGATGGGGTATCCAGGACATGCTGGTAAAGGAGAATTGGGTTCAGATGTTGCCATATTGCCTTGATTTCTGTTAGTGATGTTCCTGGGTCTGCCTTTTGCCATCTAGTTCTCACTGGTGTTAGTTGGTGTTGTCAATGCTGGACTCACCAGTGCAAGCTGCCCCTTCCCAGGTGGCCTCTGGTGCACAGCTTACCTCCTGCACTGCCTGGAGACAGGGTGTTGTTGTCCAGGCTGTTCAGACCCCGAAGCAGACACCTGAAGGCTCCTGCTGGGGCCCGTTGGATTCCCTGGAGCACACTGACTTCTCCCTGCTGGCCGCCTGGAAGTCCCACTTGCCTCTTTCAGGACTTGGAGATGTGGTGTTGCTGCTCAGGCTGATCTGGATCCACAAGCAGAGAGGTCCGAGGGCTACCACCAGAGGCCTCAGGACTGAAGCATAAACTCTGTGCCACAGGGAAGGAGCTGTGCTGTGAGCTCCCAGACTGCCTCTGGGCGCACACCAGGACCCCCGCACTTCCTGGAGACCGAGTTCTGTGGCCCAGGCTGTTCAGATCCTAAAGCAGGTGCCTGAAGGCTCCTGCTGGGGCCCGCTGGATTCACTGGAGCATACCGACCTCTCCTGCTGGCCGCCCGAAAGCCCAACCTGCCTCTTTCAGGACCTGGAGATGTGGCGCTGCTGCTCGGGCTGATCTGGTTCCGGAAGCAGAGAGGTCCGAGGGCTACCGCCAGAGGCCTCAGGACTGAAGCCTAAGCTGGACCGAGCTGTGCTGTGTGCTCCCAGACTGCCTCTGGGCGCACACGCCTTTCTTCTATATCTTGTATTCTGTTGTTGATATTTGCATCTATGGCCCCTGATTCCTGCCCAAGGTTTTCTGTCTCAGACGTTTTCTCCCTTTGTGAGTTCTTAGTTGCTTCTACTTCTGTTTTTAGATTCTGGATGGTTTTGCTCAGCTCCTTCACTTCCTTGTTGGTGTTTTCCTGTAATTCTTTAAGAGAATTACAGGAAATTCTCTTAAATTTCTGTTTCCTCAGGCAGTAAAGATGGCGACAAGGAGTCACTCCCTGTGCTGATCCCCATGTAGGGCACAGGCCCCATGACAGGCTGTCATACAGATGAACCAAGAGGTCTTAAATTCCCATTCAGTGCTCTTAAACATTGAGTTATCTCTCCAGCCTGAACAAGGAAATTCTTTTTGCTTGTTTTTTTTGTTTTTTTGTTTTTGTTTTTGTTTTCCTGAGACCAAGGAAATTGTTATAAAGAAAATATTTAATTTGGGTTGGCTTACCGTTTCAGAGGTTCAGTCCATTATTATCAAAGCAGGAAGAATGGTAGTGTCTAGGTAGGCATATTACTTGAAAAGGAAGTCACTCATTCATATGGATTGAGGGGAGCCAGAAAAAGTGTCTCCTCTTCAGCAGGAAGTCAGGAAGAGTGCCTCTTCTGCAGTGAGTGGAGCTTGAACATAGAACCTTAAAGGCTACCTCACAGTGACACACATCTTCCAAAAAGGCAACACCTTTCTCAAGAATACAACTCCACATACACCCTGTGGACTCTAGCATTTAAACACATGTCTATATGGAGCTAAAACCTATTCAAACCATTAAAAGTACAAATACCCTTAGTCTCCCAGAACACATGCTATTCCTCTTCCCAGGGATAGGGTCTTTAGTCTCATATTTTATTTACAACTCATGTTCAAAGAAACCCTCCATTGCCTTATAGCTGGGAAGTCCAGTAGGCAAAATTTGATATAATTCAAACAGTGACAACAATTAAAGCAAAAAGACTCCATGAATTTCAAAACAATAAGGGGTCTATTCAAGAGAGGGAAGAGGAGATGATAATGATATAATGATATTCTCAAAAAATATTTAATCTTTGAAACAGGCTTTATGACCCCATGGACTCCAGTGATATGTGAGATGTGTATTAGAGCACACCAAGGTTTACTCACAGTTTTACTCTCAGGCAGCACATTTTCAGCAAGGAAAAAGAACAATTCTGTTCAACATGGACACATTAGTTTGTCTACAAACTCTGTTTTGCTTAAACTACAGAAATTTAATTTCACAATAAGTTCAGTTCTTTATTTTGATTCCTGATTGCTCCATTCTGAGAACCCTAGGAAACAGCCATAAGAACATTGTTCTATCAGCTATATTTGGTCACCTGAGTAATCCAAACTGCTGTCAAGGTATGAAACCTTTCAATCTTCTTCCTGAGCTCCGTTTCTGTGCTGGAATATATTTGCTTCAATGTTGGTCAGTTATCTCGATTTCTGCGTGTGCTCCTCTTCAGTTATTTATTTATTTCTTTATTTCTTTCTTTCTTTATTTATTTATTTATTTTGGATTTTATTTTTTCCGAGACAGGGTTTCTCTGTGTAGTGCTGGCCATCCTGGAACTCACTTTGTAGGCCAGGTTGGCCATGAACTCAGATCTGCTTGCCTCTGCCTCCCAGAGTGCTGGAATTACAGGGTTGTGCCACCACTGCCCAGCACTCCTCTTCAGTTTTAATTCCACAATAAATTTCAGATAGGTTGAAGGACTCTCATTCACTGGACTCTTGTACTTCTCACTTCCTTCTCTCTCAGTCAAGACTCACCTTAGAAAAATGCTTAGCTATATAGGCTTTGAAAAGGAGTGGGACTTTACATAGCCGAGGGTAAACCATTAATAAGATACTGAGTGAATTTGCCCCTATATACAAGGTTAGCTGGTGAGATCTGTAACTAATTACAAGCTGCAACAATCAGTAAATATCCTATTTCACACCACTGAGCTGACATATTAGGGTCAACCAGAATTGCACACATCTTCATAGCAGAGTTCCCTAGTAGGAAATTCCATGTAGTTTGGGTCATATGAAGCTCGCTAAATTATACATCTCCCCGTCCGGTATACCTTCATTTATGTCATGACTTAATACAAGCTTAGAAATTATTAAATTTCTACTGTATCCCAACTATATCCTTCTTTATAATAATGACCCAGAAAGCAGAATGCCTGAAACTTCAGTCTGTGATCTAGCTATTATCTACCTCATTTATTCATCAGTGTACCTACCATATTATCCATCTATATGTGGTCAAAATAATAACAGCATGCCAATTAAATCTTTTCCAATATCAAAATAAGACTTGTTAAATATAGAGATTGGATACATTTTTTAATATTATATGGTATTTCATTATGGAACATAACAGTTTTCTTCTGACTCAGTTTGCCAAAATGAACTAAAGCATTACAATGATTATAAAAACATCGTTAAATATATATGTTTTATTCATCTGTCTGTCTGTCTATCTATCTATCTATCTATCTATCTTTTTTTATTCGATATAATTTATTTACATTTCAAATGATTTCCCTTTTCTAGCCCCCCCACTCCCCGAAAGTCCCGTAAGCCCCCTTCTCTTCCCCTGTCCTCCCACCCACCCCTTCCCACTTCCCCGTTCTGGTTTTGCCGAATACTGTTTCACTGAGTCTTTCCAGAAACAGGGGCCACTCCTCCTTTCTTCTTGTACCTCATTTGATGTGTGGATTATGTTTTGGGTATTCCAGTTTTCTAGGTTAATATCCACTTATTAGTGAGTGCATACCATGATTCACCTTTTGAGTCTGACCATATAATTGGTCACAAGACAGACCTCAACAAATATAAGAAGATAGAACTAATCCCATGCCTCCTATCTGATCACTATGGAGTAAAAGTGGTCTTCAATAGCAACAGAAACAACAGAAAACCCACATACATGTGGAAACTGAACAATACTCTACTCAATGATACCTTGGTCAAGGAAGAAATAAAGAAAGAAATTAAAGACTTTTTAGAACACAATGAAAATGAAAACACAACATACCCAAATCTATGGGACACAATGAAAGCAGTGCTAAGAGGAAAACTCATAGCCCTGAGTGCCTTCAAAAAGAAAATGGAGAGAGCATACATTACCAGCTTAATGACACACCTGAAAGCCCTAGAACAAAAAGAAGCTATTTCGCCCAGGAGGAGTAAAAGGCAGGAAATCATCAAACTCAGGGCCGAAATCAATCAAGTAGAAACAAAGAGAACCATACAAAAAATCAACAAAACCAGGAGCTGGTTCTTTGAGAAAATCAACAAGATAGATAAACCCTTAGCCAGACTGACCAAAGGGCACAGAGAAAGTATCCAAATTAACAAACTTAGAAATGAAAAGGGAGATATAACAACGGAAACTGAGGAAATCCAAAAAATCATCAAATCCTACTACAAGAGCCTATACTCAACACAACTGGAGAATCTGGCGGAAATGGACAATTTCCTTGACAGATACCAAATACCAAAATTAAATCAGGACCAACTAGACCATCTAAACAGTCCCATAATGCCTAAAGAAATAGAAGGAGTCATAGAAAGTCTTCCAACCAAAAAAAGCACAGGACCAGATGGCTTCAGTGCAGAATTCTACCAGACCTTCAAAGAAGAGTTAACACCAATACTCTTCAAACTATTCCACAAAATAGAAACAGAAGGAACACTACCCAATTCCTTCTATGAAGCCACAATTACGCTGATACCAAAGCCACAAAAAGATCCAAGAAAGAAAGAGAACTTCAGACCAATTTCCCTTATGAACATCGATGCAAAAATACTCAATAAAATTCTTGCCAACCGAATCCAAGAACACATCAAAACGATCATCCACCATGATCAAGTAGGCTTTATCCCGGGAATGCAGGGTTGGTTCAATATACGGAAATCCATCAATACAATCCACTACATAAACAAACTCAAAGAACAAAACCACATGGTCATTTCATTGGATGCTGAAAAAGCATTTGACAAAATTCAGCATCCTTTCATGCTTAAAGTCTTGGAGAAAACAGGAATTCAAGGCCCATACCTAAACATAGTAAAAGCAATATACAGCAAACCGGTAGCCAGCATCAAACTAAATGGAGAGAAACTTGAAGCAATCCCACTGAAATCAGGGACGAGACAAGGCTGCCCCCTTTCTCCTTATCTTTTCAATATTGTACTTGAGGTACTAGCTCGGGCAATTCGACAACATAAGGAGGTCAAAGGGATACAAATTGGAAAGGAAGAAGTCAAACTGTCATTATTTGCACACAACATGATCGTCTACCTAAGTGACCCAAAGAACTCCACTAGAGAGCTCCTACAGCTGATAAACAACTTCAGCAAAGTGGCAGGTTATAAAATCAACTCAAGCAAATCAGTGGCCTTCCTATACTCAAAGGATAAGCAGGCTGAGAAAGAAATTAGGGAAATGACCCCCTTCACAATAGCCACAAACAGTATAAAGTATCTTGGGGTGACTCTTACCAAACATGTGAAAGATCTGTATGACAAGAACTTCAAGACTCTGAAGAAGGAAATGGAAGAAGACCTCAAAAAATGGGAAAACCTCCCATGCTCATGGATCGGTAGAATCAATATAGTTAAAATGGCCATTTTGCCTAAAGCACTATACAGGTTCAATGCAATACCCATCAAAATCCCAACTCAATTCTTCACAGAGTTAGAAAGAGCAATTATCAAATTCATCTGGAACAACAAAAAACCCAGGATAGCCAAAACTATTCTCAGCAACAAAAGAAAATCTGGGGGAATCAGTATCCCTGACCTCAAGCAATACTACAGAGTAATAGTGTTAAAAACTGCATGGTATTGGTACAGTGACAGGCAGGAGGATCAATGGAACAGGATTGAAGATCCAGAAATGAACCCACACATCTATGGCCACTTGATCCTCGACAAAGAGGCTGAAAACATCCAATGGAAAAAAGGTAGCCTTTTCAACAAATGGTTCTGGATCAACTGGAGGTCAGCATGCAGAAGAATGCGAATTGATCCATCCTTGTCTCCTTGTACTAAGCTCAAATCCAAATGGATCAAGGACCTCCACATAAAGCCAGACACTCTGAGGCTAATAGAAAAGTAACTGGGGAAGACCCTTGAGGACATCGGTACAGGGAGAAAGTTTCTGAACAGAACACCAATAGCGTATGCTCTAAGAGCAAGAATTGACAAATGGGACCTCATAAAATTACAAAGTTTCTGTAAGGCAAAGGACACCATCAAGAGGACAAATCGGCAACCAACAAATTGGGAAAAGATCTTCCCCAATCCTACATCAGATAGAGGGCTAATATCCAATATATAGAGAGAACTCAAGAAGTTAGACTCCAGAAAACCAAACAGCCCTATTAAAAAATGGGGTACAGAGTTAAACAAAGAATTCTCACCTGAAGAACTTCGGATGGCGGAGAAGCATCTTAAAAAAGTTCAACTTCATTAGTCATTAGGGAAATGCAAATCAAAACAACCCTAAGATTTCATCTTACACCAGTCAGAATGGCTAAGATTAAAAATTCAGGAGACAGCAGGTGTCGGAGAGGGTGTGGAGAAAGAGGAACACTCCTCCACTGCTGGTGGGGTTGCAAATTGGTACAACCACTCTGGAAAGCAGTCTGGCGGTTCCTCCGAAAACTGGGCACCTCACTTCCAGAAGATCCTGCTATACCACTCCTGGGCATATACCCAGAAGACTCCCCACCATGTAATAAGGATACATGTTCTACTATGTTCATAGCAGCTCTATTTATAATTGCCAGATGCTGGAAAGAACCCAGGTATCCCTCAACAGAAGAGTGGATGCAAAAAATGTGGTATATCTACACAATGGAGTACTATTCAGCCATTAGAAACAATGAATTCATGAAATTCTTAGGCAAATGGATGGAGCTAGAGAATATCATACTAAGTGAGGTAACCCAGACTCAAAAGGTGAATCATGGTATGCACTCACTAATAAGTAGATATTAACCTAGAAAACTGGAATACCCAAAACATAATCCACACATCAAATGAGGTACAAGAAGAAAGGAGGAGTAGCCCCTGGTTCTGGAAAGACTCAGTGAAACAGTATTCGGCAAAATCAGAACGGGGAAGTAGGAAGAGGTGGGTGGGAGGACAGGGGAAGAGAAGGGGGCTTACAGGACTTTCGGGGAGTGGGGGGGCTAGAAAAGGGAAATCATTTGAAATGTAAATAAATTATATCGAATAAAAAAAAGAATTACAGGAAAGCACAAATAAACAGGTGAAGGAATTTAGCAGAACCATTTAGGATCTAAAAATAGAGGTAGAAATATTAAACAAAATGCAAAGGGAAAAAACTCTGGACATAGAAAACTTAGGAAGGACTGTCAGGAGTCATGGTTGCAAGCATCAACAACAGACTACAAGATATAGAAGAGAGAATCTCAGACGCAGAATGTATCATAGAAAGCACGACACAACAGCCAAAGAAAATGGAAAATGCAAAAAGCTCCTGACCCAAAATGTCAAGGAAATTCAGGACACAATGAGAAGACCAAACCTAAGGATTATAGGTATAGAAGAGAGTGAAGATTTCCAACTAAAGGGCCAGTAAATGTCTTCAACAAAATTATAGAACCTGACCTAAATAAAGAGATGCCCATGAACATACAAGAACCTTAGAGAACTCCAAACAGATTTCACCACGAAAGAAATTCTTCCCATTACATAATAATTAAAACACCAAATGTACCAAAGAAAGAAAGAAAGAAAGAAAGAAAGAAAGAAAGAAAGAAAGAAAGAAAGAAAGAAAGAAAGAAAGAAAGAAAGAAAGAAAGATAGAAAGAAAGAAAGAATATTAAAAGCAGTAAGGGGAAAATGCCAAGTAACATTTAAAGGCAGACCTATCAGAATTACATCAGACTTCTCATCAGACACTATGTAGCCAGAAGATCCTGGGCAGGTATCACACAAACCCTAAAAAACACAAATACAAACACAGCCTATTATATCCAACAAATCTTTCAATTATCACAGATAGAGAAACCAAGGTATTCCATGACAAAAACAAATTTACACAATATCTACCCACAAATCCAGCCCTTTAAAAGATAATACAAAAGGATGCATTAAAAGATACACAAACAAAAGGATGGAAACTACACACTAGAAAAATCAAGAAATTACTCTTTTTTTAACAAACCAAAAAGAAGAGAACCACACAAACATAACTCCACCTCTAATAAGAAAAATAACAGGAACCAAAAATCATTTATCCTTCATATCGCTTAATATCAATGGACTCAATTCTCTAACAAAAAGACATAACTAGGCTGGGCAGTGGTGGTGCAGGCCTTCAATCCCAGCACTCAGGAGGGAGAGACAGGTGGATTTATGAATTTCAGGCCAGTCTGGTCTACAGAGTCAGTTCCAGGACAGCCAGGACTACAAAGAGAAATCCTGTCTCGGAAAAAAAAAAAAAAAAAAAAAAAAAAAAAAAACAGAAAACAAAAACAAAAACAAAACAAAAACAAAAAACAAAAAACATAACTGACAGACTGGTACATAAGCAGGACACAATATTTTGCTACATACATGAAACACACCTCAGGCAAAAAGACAGGTACTACCTCAGAGTTAAAGGCTGGGCAACAATTTTCCAAGTAAACGGTCCCAAAAAGCAAGTTGCTATACCCATCCTAAAATCAAATAAAGTTGACTTTCAACCTAAAATAATCAAAAAAGACAAGGAATGACACCTCATCCTCATCAAAGCAAAAATCTGATGAAATGAACTCTCAATTCTGCACATGTATTCTTTAAATACAAGGGCACCAACATTCATAAAAGAAACTTTAATAAAGCTTAGAGCACACAATGCACTTCACACAATAATAGTGGGAGACTTCAACACCCTACTCTCATCAATGGACAGATCAGGGAAACACAAACTAAATAGGGAAACAGGGAAACTAACAGTAGTTATGAACCAAATGGATTTAACATATATCTATAGAACATTTTATCCTAATACAAAAGAATATACCCTCTTCTCAGCACCTTAAGGTACCTTCTCCAAAATTGACCATATACTCGGTCACAAAACAGACCTCAGCAGATAAAAGAATATTAAAATAATTCCATGCACCCTATGAGATCACCATGGACTAAGCCTGGTCTTCCTTACAAAAAAAAAAAAAAAAAAAAAAAAAAAACAACCAAAAGCCCACATACACATGGAAACTGAACAACACTCTATTCAATGATAACTTGGTCAAGGAACAAATAAAGAAAGAAATTAAAGACTTTTTAGAATTAAATGAAAAGTAAGGCTCAACATACAAAAACTTATGTGACACAATGAAAGCTGTGCCAAGAGGAAAACTCATAGCTCTGAGTGCCTCCAAAAAGAAACTGGAAACACCATGCCCTAACAGCTTAACAGCATAGCTGAAGGCTCTAGAACAAAAAGATGCAAATACACCCAAGAAGAGTAAACAGCAGGAAATAATCAAACTCACTGCTGAAAACAACCAAGGAGAAACAAAAATAGCTATACAAAGAATCAACCAAAGCAGAAGCTGATCTTTTGAAAAAACTGAAAAGATAGATAAACCCTTAGCTAAACTAACCATAGGGCAAAGAGACAATATCCAAATGAGCAAAATCAAATATGAAAAGGGAGACACAACAACAGATACTGAAGAAATCCAAAAAAAATTATCGGATCCTACTACAAAAGCCTATACTCAACAAAAAAGGAAAATCTAGATGAAACAGACAATTTTCTAGACAGATACCAGGTACCAAAGTAAAATCAGGATCAGTTAAATGATCTAAACTATCCCATAACCTTTAAAGTAATAGAAGCAGTCATTAATAGTCTCCCAACCAAAAAGCCCAGGACCAGATGGGTTAAATGCAGATTTATAGTGAAAAAGAAGAATTATACTTACAAAGAAGACTTAACACCAATACTCTATAAACCATCCCACAAAATGGAAACACAAGGAAAACTGCCCAACTTGTTTTATGAAGCCACAATTACTCTGATACCTAAGCAACACAAAATGACCCAACAAAAATAGAACTGTACACCAAATTCCCTTATCAATATTGATGCAAAAATACTCAATAAAATTCTTGCCAACAAAATCCAAGAACATATCAAAATGATCATCCACCATGATCAAGTAGGCTTCATCCTAGGGATACAGAGGTGTTTCAGTATACGGAAATCCATCAATGTAATCCACTATATAAACAAACTCAAAGAAAAAAACCACATGATCATTTCATTAGATGCTCAGAAAGCATTTTACATAATCCAACACTTCTTCATGATGAAAGTCATGGAAAGATCACAATTAAAGGCCCATATCTAAACATAGTACAAGCAATAGACACCAAACCAGTAGCCAACATCAAACCCAATGGAGAGAAAATTAAAGCAATCCCACTGAAATCAGAGACTAGACAAGGCTGTCCTCTCTCTCCCTACCTGTCCAATATAGTACTCAAAATCCTAGCCAGAGAAATTAGACAACAAAAGGAGGTCAAAGGGATTCAAATTGGAAAGGAGGAAGACAGAGTATCACAATTTGCAGATGATATGACTACTGTGATCCCAAAATTCTACCAGATAACGCCTAAATCTGATAAACAAGTTCAACAAAGTGCCTGGATATAAAATTAACTCAAACAAAACAGTAGCCTTACTATGTCCAAAGGATATAGAGGCTGACAAAGAAATTAGGAAAATGACACCCTTGATAATAGTCACAAACAATATAAAATACCTTCCTGTGACGCTGACCAAGCAAGTGAAAGATCTGTAGGACAAGAACTTTAAGTCTGTCAAGAAAGAAATTGAAGGAGATCTCAGAAGATGGAAAGATCTTCCATACTCATAGATTTGGCATGGTTAATATAGTAAAAATGGCCATCCTGCCTAAAGCAATCTACAGATTCAATGCAATCCCCATCAGAATTCCACCTCAATTCTTCATAGCGTTAGAAAGAGTGGCCAGGCTGTGGTGGTACACCCCTTTAATCCCAGCACTTGGGAGGCAGAGGCAGGCAGATTTCTGAGTTCTAGGCCAGCTTGGTCTACAGAGTGAGTTCCAGGACAGTCAGGGCTACACAGAGAAACCCTGTCTCGGAAAAAAAAAACCAAAGAGCAATTTCCAAATTTATCTGGAATAACCAAAAATCCAGGATAGCGAAAACCATTCTCAACAATAAAACAACTTCTGGGGGAATAGCCATCCTATGGTGAAAACTGTGTGGTATTGGTATCCAGACAAGCAGGAATTTGAAAGGAATAGAATTGAAGACCCAGAAATGAACCCACACACCTATGGTCACTTGATCTTTGTCAAGGAAGCTAAAACCATCCAATGGAAAAATGACAGCATTTTCAACAAATGATGCGTCATCAACTGGATGTCAACATGTAGAAAGATGCAAATTCTTCCTTTCTTATTTCCCTGTAAAAAGCTCAAGTCTAGATGGATAAAGGACCTCCACATAAAACCATATACACTTGATCTAATAGAAGAGAACGTAGGGAAGAACCTGGACAACATGGGAAAAAGAGAAAATTTCCTGAATAGAACACAATAGCTAATGTTCTAAGATCAAGTATTGATACATAGGACCCCATAAAATTGCACAGCTTCAGTAAGGCAAAACACACATTTTTGTTGTTTTGTTTTTTTGGATGTGTTTTTTACAAGACAGGGTTTCTCTGTATAGCCCTGGCTGTCCTGGAACTCAATCTGTACACCAGGCTGGCCTCGAACTCAGAGATCGGTCTGCCTCTGCCTCCCAGAGAGCTGGGATTACAGGTATGCGACAGCACTGCCCTGCTCAAAAGACACTTTCAACAGGACAAAACAGCAACCAACAGATTTGCAAAAGATCTTTACCAATCCTACATCTGATAGAGGGCTAATATTCAGTATATACAAAGAACTCAAGGAATTAGACTCCAGAGAACCAAATACCCCTATTAAAAAATGGAGAACAAGCTGGCAAGAATATTAAAAGCTGTAAGGGAAAAAGGTCAAGTAACATATAAAGGCAGACCTTTCAGAATTATACCAGACTTCTCCCCAGAAACAATGAAACAATGAAAGCCAGAAGATCCTGAGTAGATCTCATAAAGACCCAAATAGAAAATATATGCCTGCCCAAGCTACTATACCCAGTAAAACTCTCAATTGCCATAGATGAAGAAAAAAAAGATATCTCATGACAAAACCAAATTTGCACAATATCTTTCCACAAATCCACAGCTACAAAGGATATTAGATAGAAAATTCCAACACAAAGAGGGAAACTACACGTTAAAAAAGCAAGAAAGTAATCTTTCAACAAACTGAAAAAAGAAACCCACAGAAACATAATTCTACCTCTAACAACAAAAATAACAGGAAATAATAATAATTTTTCCTTAATATTTATTTTTTTTAAGGTTCATTTATTGCTTATATGTAAGTACACTGTAGCTGTCTTCACACACACCAGAAGAAGGCATCAGATCTCATTACAGATGGTTGTGAGCCACCATGTGGTTGCTGGGATTTGAACTCAGGACCTCTGGAAGAACAGTCAGTGCTATGAACTGCTGAGCCATCTCTCCAGCCCAGTTAAATTGTTTTTTTTTTTTTTGTAAATATTTTTCTTTTCTATATTCTTTGTTTACATTCCAAATGATTTCCCCTTTACCGGATCTCCCCTCCCCATATGTCCCATAAACATTCTTCTCTCCATCCCTTCTCCAATCACCTCCCTCCTTTTTCTCTGTCCTTATATTCCCTTCCAATGCTAGATCAATCCTTTCCAGGATCAGGACCCTCTCCATACTTCTTCATGGGAGTCATTTGTTATGCAATTTGTGCCTTGGGCATTGAGGGCTTCTGGGCTAATTAATATCCACTTATCAGAGATTGCATTCCATGTGTATTCTTTTGTGATTGGGTTACCTCACTTAGGATAATATTTTCCAGATCAAACCATTTGCCTAAAAATTTTGTGAATTTATTGTTTCTAATTGCTGAGCAGTATTCCATTGTGTAAATATACCACATTTTCTGTATCCATTCCTCCTTTGAGGGGCATCTGGGTTCTTTCCAGCTTCTGGCTATTATAAATAAGGCTGCTATGAACATAAGGGAGCCTGTGTCTTTATTGCATGCCGGGGAATCCTTTGGGTATATGCCCAGGAGAGGTATAGCAGGGTCCTCCAGAAGTATCATGTCCAGTTTTCTGGGGAACCGCCAGACTGATTTCCAAAGTGGTTGTACCATCTTACAGCCCCACCAGCAATGGAGGAGTGTTCCTCTTTCTCCCTATCCTTGCCCAATACCTGCTGTCTCCTGAGGTTTGACCTTAGCCATTCTGACTGGTGTAAGGTGAAATCTCAGGGGTGTTTTGATTTGCATTTCCCTAATGACTAATGATGTTGAGCACTTCTTAAGGTGCCTCTTCCCTAATGACTAATGATGTTGAGCACTTCTTAAGGTGCCTCTCGGCCATCTGAATTTCTTCAGGTGAAAATTCTTTGTTTAGATCTCTACCCCATTTTTTAATAGGGTTATTTGCTTCCCTGGGGTCTAACTTCTTGAGTTCTTTGTATATATTGGATATTATCCCTCTATCAGAGGTAGGGTTGGTGAATATCCTTTCCCAATTTGATGGTTGCTGGATTGTCCTTTTAACAGTGTCCTTTGCCTTACAGAAACTTTGTAATTTTATGAGGTCCCATTTGTCAATTCTTTATCTTAGAGCATAAACTATTGGTGATCTGACAGATTGGCTTGGAGCATTCTCAGGTTTCAATATCGTAGAACATAGTTTGGACCACAAAAGACATCTCATGCTCTTTGGTAAGGAACAGCATGTCTCTGAGGATCATTGGTATATCTGTTTGAGAGAAAATATCTTCCATGTGTGTATACAGAGAAGTCATCAGAGAAGAGGGTTTTGGATCCCCTGGATCTTGGGTAGTGAGTATTCATGATGCTCCCAACCTGGATGCAAGGATATGAACTCAGGTCATCCATAAGACTACGAAGTACTGAGTGATTTGCCCAGTCACATAGTCTTTTACTTTTTTAAGGACAGGGTTTCTCTGTGTAGCCATGGCTGTCATGGAAGTCACTCTATAGACCAGGCTGGCCTCAAACTCAGAAATCTATTTGCCTCTGCCTCCCAAGTACTGGGATTAAAGGTGTGCATCACCACCGCCCAGCTACATAGTATATTTTATCCAATATACTATATCTTTCAAAGATTAACTAAATAATTAAATGAATGAGTTAATAAATTATCCATAGGATTATACTCATGCATCAATATTAAGATCATGCATATGTTGAATTTGTACCATAAATTGAATAAAATCTGAAAAAATTCCTAATAATGTTTCATAGAAAAGGTGTTTGCCAAGCCAACTCTAAACACTCAGAATGCTCAATAGTATAATGAGGACTTAGAACACACATTGCTACAATGTGGTATCTATAATTATATTCACCTAAGTACTTCAATCATGAATGTATATGATCCTTACAAGGAAACAAAAAGTTCAAGAGAAAAAGCCATGGACAAATGCACATAAAAACACTCAAGGACCAAACAGAAGACATAGAAATACTCAGTCAAAATATAATCTTGACCAATGTTACCTAACTACGCATGATTATATATGTATAGAAATTAAATAAAAACACAGATTTCAAAACAGGAGACACTTAACTCAATATGATTCCTAAGTTGTTAGGTGACTCACTCTACAGCTTATGATCTCTTTCTTTCAAAGAGAGGCTCTACACTCTAATGCTCTGTCTAGAAATGGAGCTCACCAGAGAGGTCTGTTATGACTCTGCAATTTCTCAGGACCCTTTGTGCATTCAGGCAAACCCAGCCCCTACTGATGCTCATACACAAAACAACATCGAAGAATAATTTTTTGTTGTTTTTTATTTCTGAGACAGGATTTCTCTGTGTAGCTCTGGCTGTCCTGGAACTCACTCTGTAGACGAGGCTGGCCTTGAACTCAGAAATCTCCCTGCCTCTGCCTCCCAAGTGCGGGATAAAAGGCATGTGCCACCACTGCACAGCTGAAAAATAATTTAATGCATGCTTCATGCAACTTAGCAGAGGTTCCCCCCTTCCCAGAGAATCAACACAGGGAGACTCATAGACCAATGACCCAAGCTCAGGCTACCACACGACTAACAGAATCACAGTCTGGTTGAGAGTCCATTCCAGTTTCAACAACACTGACAGCCTACTTTTGCTAGAAAAACAGTAGCATACATATGCACCATGACCTGACTTGAGGTCTCCCCCACAAATTCTTACAGCAGAAGCAGAGCAGAAAACTGGAAATTTCCAATAAGGTACCATGCCAATGGTACCCATGCTTACTAGGCATGCCCAGAGTCCCACACAAACTAGAGCCACTCAGCTAGGCTTTAGAACAGCAGCAGTTCCTCTAATGGGTGAACAGTTTGACTTAGCAATGATGCAGTAAATTGACTCACACAGCACAAGGCTTCCAAGCTCTAACATTCTACCATAGGGGCAGATAGAGAATTAGTCGAGGAAATGTGTATTTTAGTGGTGTCTAAGTTAGGCTTTGCATTGCTGTGAGAAGACAGCATGACCAAGGAAATTATTATTATTATTATTATTATTATTATTATTATTATTATTATTTATTCGATATATTCTTTATTTACATTTCAAATGATTTCCCCTTTTCTGGGTCCCCACTCTTTTAAGATTTATGGACTTTTTGAGTACACTGTTGCTGTCTTCAGTCACACCAGAAGGGGTCATCAGAAACCATTAGAGATGGTTGTGAACCACGACATCATTGCTGGAAATTTAACTAGAGACCTATGGATAAGCATTCAGTGCTCTTTTTTTTTTTTTTTCAATGCAAAAAGCAAGAGGAATTTTATTTAATCCAGCATGCTGGTGTTGCCCTGCACATGGGGAGAGAATGACCCCTCATTTTTTCCCATATCTAGTACCTAAATCAGTGCCAGCATAGAGGACCTACTTAATATTTACTACAAATATATACTTCATGTGACTAATTATTAACCACATCTAAACATATTGACATGGACAAGTGTAGACAGATTTTAGAATATCCACTCTTTAGGATTACTTATACTTTGTATGCCTTATTTTAATAGTCAAGTAACTACATGTATAAAGTCCAGTCCTATTTTCTTCTCTCAGTAAAGTTGTTTATGTGAGCAGCATTACAATATGATATCTCTGCATCTTATTTAACAGTGTTATCATAGAGCCAGGTGTAGTGGCTCATGCCTGTAATCCCAGCCCTTAAGAGGCAGAGGCAGGCAGATTTCTGAGTTCAAGGCCAGCCTGATCTACAGAGTGAGTTCCAGCTAGGACTACACAGAGAAATTCTGTCTAAAAAACCCAAAAAAAAAAAAAAAACAAAACAAAACAAACCAAACCAAACCAAACCAAACAAAACAAAACAAAAACAGTGTTCCCAGGCTGAGGATGGGACCAGGGCTCAGTGTATAGACTACTTGTTTGCCTAACATGCATGAAGCTCTGGGTTGCATCACTGCAAGAAGTACATAACCTGGGCATGGTGATACACACTTGGTTGTTTTCGTTTTTGTTTTGTTTTGTTTTTGTCTGTATTCTTTGTTTATATTCTAAATGCCAACCTCTTTCCTGGTTCCCCCCTCCCCATAGGCCTCATAAGCCCTCTTCCCTCTGCCCATTCCCCAATCACCCCCTCTCATTTCTCTGTCCTGGTACTCCTCTACAATGCTGAATCAAGTCTTTTCAGAACCAGGGGCCTCTCTTTCCTTCTTCTTGGGTATCATTTGATATGCTAATTGTGTCTTGAGAATTCAGAGCTTCTCCACTAATTACCATCCACTTATCAGTGATTACCTTCCATGTGTATTCTTTTGTGATTGGGCTACCTCACTTGGGATGATGCAGTTCTGACAATTAGCCTAAGAATTTCATGAATTCATTGTTTTTAATTGTTGAGTAGTATTCCATTGTGTAAATATATACCACATTTTCTGTATCCATTCCTCTGCTGTGGAACATCTGGCTTCTTTCCAGCCTCTGGCTATTACAAATAAGGCTGCTATGAACATAGTGGAGCATGTGACCTTATTGCATGCCTGGGAATCCTCTGGGTATATGCCCAGGAGAGGTATAGCAGGGTCCTCTGGAGGTGTGATGTCCAGTTTTCTGAGGAACCGCCAGACTGATTTCCAAAGTGGTTGTACCATCTTGCAATCCCACCAGCAGTGGAGGAGTGTTTCTCTTTCTCCCCATCATCACCCAATCACTGCTATCTCCTAAGTTATGAACCTTAGCCATTCTGACTGGTTTAAGGTGAAATCTCAGTGTTGTTTGGATTTGCATTTCCCTAATGATTAACGATGTTAAACATTTCTTAAGGTGCTTCTTAGCCATCTGAAATTCTTCAGTTGAAAATTCTTCGTTTAGCTCTGTACACCATTTTAATAGGGTTATTTGGTTCCCTGGAGTCTAACTTCTTGAGTTCTTTGTATATATTGGATATTAGCCCTCTGTTGGATGTAGGGTTGGTGGAGATACTTTCCCAATCTGTTGGTTGCCGTTTTGTCCTTTTGACAGTGCCCTTTGCATTACAGAACCTTTTTTAATTTTATGGGGTCCCATTTGTCAATTTTTTTCCCAGAGGAGCCTGAATTTATTTTATTTTTTATTTATTGATATATTTTTATTTACATTTCAAATGATTTCCCCTTTTCTGGGTCCCCACTCCCCGAAAGTCCCATAAGCCCTCTTCCTTCCCCCTGTTCCTCCATCTACCCCTTCCCGCTTCCCTGTTCTGGAATTCCCCTATACTCTTGCACTGAGTCTTTCCAGAACCAGGGGCCACGCCTCCATTCTTTTTGGACCTCATTTAATTTGTGGATTATGTCTCGGGTATTCAAAGTTTCTAGGCTAATATCCACTTATCAGTGAGTGCATACCATGTTTGATCTTTTGAGACTGGGTTACCTCACTTAGTATGATGTTCTCTAGCTCCATCCATTTGTCTAAGAATTTCATGAATTCGTTGTTTCTAATGGCTGAATAGTACTCCATTGTGTAAATATACCACATTTTTTGTATCCATTCCTCTGTTGAAGGACACCTGGTATCTCTCCAGCTTCTAGCTACTACAAATAGGGCTACTATGAACATAGTGGACCATGTGTCCTTATTGCATGCTGAAGAATCCTCTGGATATATGCCCAGGAGTGGTATGACAGGGTCCTCAGGAAGTGTCATGCCCAGTTTTCTGAGGAACCGCCAAACTGATTTCCAAAGTAGTTGCACCATCTTGCAATCCCACCAACAGTGGAGGAGTGTTCCTCTTTCTCCATATCCACCCCAACACCTGCTGTTGCCCAGAGAGCTGCAGAAGGAGAGAAGCCCCGGGACCATTTGTCAATTCTTGATCGTAGAGCATAAGCTACTGGTGTTCTGTTCAGGAACTTTCCCCCTGTGCCCATGTCCTCAAGGGTCTTCCCCAGTTTCTTTTCTATTAGTTTCAGTGTGTCAAGTTTGATGTGAAGGTCCTTGATCCACCTGGAGTTGAGCTTAATACAAGGAGATAAGAATGGATCAATTCACATTCTTCTGCATTCTGACCTCCAATTAAACCAGCACCATTTGTTGAAAAGGCTATTTTATTTCCACAGCTCCTTTGTCAAAGATCAAGTGACCATAGGTGTGTGGGTTCATTTCTGGGTCTTCAATCCTTTTCCATTGGTCCACTTGCCTGTCACTGTGCCAATACCATGCAGTTGTTATCACTATTGCTCTGTAGTAATGTTTGAGGTCTGGGATACTAATTTCCCCAGAATTTCTTTTACTGTTGAGAATAGGTTTAGGTATCCTGGATTTTTTTGTTATTCCAGATGAATTTGAGAATTGTTCTTTCTAACTCTATGAAGAACTGGGTTGGGATTTTGATGGGGATTGTGTTGAATCTGTAGATTGCTTTTGGCAAGATGGCCTTTTTTAACTATATTAATCCAGCCAATTAATGAGCATGGAAGATTTTTTCCTGAGGTCTTCTTTGATTTCTTTCTTTGATTTGCTTTCTACAACCCCTTCTATTTTTTTTAGGGGTTATGGGACTGTTTGGATGATATATTTGATCCTATTTTAATTTTGATGTTTAATATTTATCTAAGAAATTGTCCATTTCCTCCAGATTCTCCAGTTGTGTTGAGCACAGGCTTTTGTAGTAGGATCTGATAATTTTTTGAATTTCCTGTTTCTGTTGTTATATTTTGCTTTTCATTTCTAGTTTTGTTACTTTGGATACTTTGTCTGTGACCTGTAGTCCATCTAAGGGTTTATCTATCTTGTTGATTTTTTTTCAAAGAATCCGCTCCTGGTTTTGTTGATTCTTTGTATGGTTCTCTTAATTTCTAGTTGATTGATTTCAGCCCTGAGTTTATGGTTTCCTGTCTTCATCTCCTCCTCTGTGAATTAGCTTCTTTTTTTTCCAGGGCTTTCAGTTGTGCCATTAAGCTTCTGGTGTATGCTCTCTCCATTTCCTTTTTGGAGGCACTCAGGGCTATGAGTTTCCCTCCTCACACTGCTTTCATTGTGTCCCAAAGATTTGGGTACGCTGTGTGTTCATTTTCGTTAAATTCTAAAAAGTCTTTGATTTCTTTATTTCTTCCTTGACCAAGGTATCATTGAGTAGAGTATTGTTCAGTTTCCATGTGTATGTGGGCTTTCTGTTGTTTTTGTTGCTATTGAAGACCACTTTTACTCCGTAGTGATCTAATAGGAGGCACGGGATTATTGCGATCTTCTTATATTTGTTGAGGTCTGCCTTGTGACCAATTAAATGATTAATTTTGGAGAAGGTACAATGAAGTGCTGAGAAAAAGGTATATTCTTTTGCTTTGGGATGAAATATTATATAAATATATATGTGTGTGTATGTGTGTGTGTGTTTATGTGTATATATATATATGTATATACATATATATATATACATATATATATATATATATATAATGTTAAATCCAATTGGTCCAAAGCTTCAATTAGTTTCACTGTGTCCCTGCTTAGTTTCTGTTTCCCTGATTGGTCCAATGAGGAGAGTGGGGTGTTGAAGTCATCCACAATTATTGTTTTAGGCGCAATGTGTGCTTTGAGCTTTAGTAAAGTTCTTTTATGAATGAGGGTGCCCTTGCATTAGGAGCATAGATATTCAGAATTGAGAGTTCTTCTTGGTGGATTTTTCCTTTGACCAGCAAGAAGTGTCCCTCAGTGTCTCTTTTGATGACTTTAGGTTGGAAGTCAATTTTATCTGATATTAGAATGGCTACTACAGCTTGTTTCCTGAGACCATTTGCTTATAGAATTGTCTTCCAGCCTTTTACTCAAAGGTAGTTTTTCTTTGACATAGAGGTGTGTTTCCTGTATGCAGCAAAATATAGGGTCCTGTTTAGGTATCCAGTCTGTTAGTCTATGTCTTTTTATTGGGATAGTGAGTCCATTGATGTTAAGAGATATTAAGGAATAGTGATTATTGCTTCCTGTCATTTTTGATGTTAATTTTATATTTCAGTGTTTATCTTCCTTTGGGTTTGATGAAAGAAGGTTACTATCTTGCTTTTTCCAGGGTATACTCTCCCTCCTTGTATCGGTGTTTTCCACCTATTATCTTTTGTAGGGCTGGATTTGTGGAAAGATATTGTGTAAATTTGGTTTTGTCATGGAATATCTTGGTTTCTCCATCTATAGTGATTGAGAGTTTTGCTGGGTATAGTAGTCTTGGCTGGCATTTGTGTTCTCTTAGAGTCTGCATGAGATCTGCCCAGGATCTTCTAGCTTTCATGATCTCTGGTGAGAAGTCTGGTGTAATTCTGATAGGTCTTCCTTTATGTGTTATTTGGCCTTTTTCTCTTACTGCCTTTAATATTCTTTCTTTGCTTAGGACATTTGGGGTTTGGATTATTATATAACAGGAAGTATTTCTATTCTGGTCCAGTCTGTTTGGAGTTCTGTAGGCTTCTTGTATATTCATGGGCATCTCTCTAGGTTAGGGAAGTTTTCTTCCATAATTTTTTGAAGATATTTGCTGGCCCTTTAAGTTATAAATCTTCACTCTCATCTATACCTATAATCCTTATGTTTGATCCTCTCATTGTGTCCTGGATTTCCTGGATGTTTTGGGTTAAAAGCTTTTTGCATTTTGCATTGTCTTTAACTGTTGAGTCCATGGTTTCTATGGTATCTTTTGCATCTGAGATTCTTTCTTCTATATCTTGTATTCTGTTGTTGATATTTGCATCTATGGCCCCTGCTTTCTTCCCAAGGTTTTCTGTCTCAGAAGTTTTCTCCCTTTGTGAGTTCTTAGTTGCTTCTACTTCTGTTTTTAGATTCTGGATGGTTTTGCTCAGCTCCTTCACTTCCTTGTTGGTGTTTTCCTGTAATTCTTTAAGAGATTTTTGTGTTTCTTCTTTCATGACTTCTGCCCATTGACCAAAGTTCTCCTGTATTTCTTTAAGCAGTTTTTGCATTTCCCCCTTATTTGTTTCTATCTTTTGACCCATATTCTCCTGAGTTTCTTTTAATGAATCTTGTGTTTCCCTTGTAAGGGCTTCAAACTTTTGATACATTTTCTCCCAAATTTCTGTAAGAGATTTATTTATGTCCATTATGTGTTCCTCTAACAGCATCCTGACCAGTGTTTTTAAATCTAAATCTTGTTTTTCTGGTGTCTTGGGTTATGCAGAACTTGCTATTGTTGGAGAATTGGGTTTAGATGCTGCCATATTGCCTTGATTTCTGTTAGTAATGTTCCTACCTTTGCTTTTTTTTTAATTTTTTTTTATTTGATATAATTTATTTACATTTCAAATGATTTCCCCTTTTCTAGCCCCCCCACTCCCTGAAAGTCCCGTAAGCCCCCTTCTCTTCCCCTGTCCTCCCATCCACCCCTTCCCACTTCCCCGTTCTGGTTTTGCTGAATACTGTTTCACTGAGTCTTTCCAGAACCAGGGGCTACCTTTGCTTTTTGCCAACTAGTTCTCACTGGTGTTAGGTGGTCATGTTGTTACTGGCTGGTGCTTCAACCTCCTGTGAACCTGTAAGGCTATTTCTGCAACACTGGATGGGTGGGTTTCCCCTGGCACAGATTGCTGCCCTCCTCTTGTGTGCTGTTGGAGCCCTGCTGTGTTTTCCTCAAGCAATGTTATACTTGGATTGTCTCAGTGAACCTGGTTCTCCCTGTCTGCTAAGGCAGTGAAGAAGGAAGCAGGGAGTCACCCCTTGTGCTGATCCCCACATAAGGCACAGGCCCCATGACAGGCTAGCACACAGACAAACTGCCTATCTGCCCAGGTCCTGGGTACAGGCAGACACCTGGCAGTTTGCGCTCCCAGAAATCTCAAACTTGGGATCTCTCAGTACATGGTGCTGCCTTCCTGCTCCCTCAGGCAGGGAAGATGGCAGCAGGGAGTCACTCCCTGTGCTGATATCCACGTAGGGCACAGGCCCTATGACAGGCTGGCGCACAGATGAACTGCCATCTGGCCAGGTCCTGGGTGCAGGCACACCCCTGGCAGTTTGTGCTCCCAGAGATCTTAAGCTTAGGATATCTCAGTACCTGGTGCAGTCTTCCTGCTCCCTCAGGCAGTAAAGATTGCAACAGGGAGTCACTCCCTGTGCTGATACCCATGTAGGGCACAGGCCCCATGACAGGCTGTCATACAGATGAACCAAAAGGTCTTAAATTCCCATTCAGTGCTCTTAAACATTGAGTCATCTCTCCAGCCTGAACAAGGAAATTCTTTTTGCTTGTTTGTTTGGTTTTTTTTTTGTTTTGTTTTTGTTTTTGTTTTCCTGAGACCAAGGAAATTGTTATAAAGAAAATATTTAATTTGGGTTGGCTTACTGTTTCAGAGGTTCAGTCCATTATCATCAAAGCAGGAAGCATGGTAGTGTCTAGGTAGGCATATTACTTGAAAAGGAAGTGACTTATTCATATGGATTGAGGGGAGCCAGAAAAAGTGTCTCCTCTTCAGCAGGAAGCCAGGAAGAGTGCTTCTTCTGCAGTGAGTGGAGCTTGAACATAGAACCTTAAAGGCTACCTCACAGTGACACACATCTTCCAAAAAGGCAACACCTTTCTCGAGAATACAACTCCACATACACCCTGTGGACTCTAGCATTCAAACACATGACTATATGGAGCTAAAACCTATTCAAACCATTAGAAGTACAAATACACTTAGTCTGGCAGAACACATGCTGTTCCTTAGTTAGTCTCATATTTTATTTCCAACTCATGTTCAAAGAAATCCTCCATGGCCTTATAGCTGGGAAGTCCAGTAGGCAAAATTTGATAAAATTCAAACAGTGACAACAATTAAAGCAAAAAGACTCCATGAATTCCAAAACAATAAGGGGTCTATTCGAGAGAGGTAAGAGGAGATGATAATGATATAATGATAATCTGCGTGTGCTCCTCTTCAGTTTTAATTAATTTATTTATTTATTTTGGATTCGATTTTTTCCGAGACAGGGTTTCTCTGTGTAGTGCTGGCCATCCTGGAACTCACTTTGTAGGCCAGGATGGCCATGAACTCAGATCTGCTTGCCTCTGCCTCCCAGAGTGCTGGAATTACAGGGTTGTGCCACCACTGCCCAGCACTCCTCTTCAGTTTTAATTCCACAATAAATTTCAGATAGGTTGAAGGACTCTCATTCACTGGACTCTTGTACTTCTCACTTCCTTCTCTCTCAGTCAAGACTCACCTTAGAAAAATGCTTAGCTATATAGGCTTTGAAAAGGAGTGGGACTTTACATAGCCGAGGGTAAACCATTAATAAGATACTGAGTGAATTTGCCCCTATATACAAGGTTAGCTGGTGAGATCTGTAACTAATTACAAGCTGCAACAATCAGTAAATGTCCTATTTCACACCACTGAGCTGACATATTAGGGTCAACCAGAATTGCACACATCTTCATAGCAGAGTTTCCTAATAGGAAATTCCATGTAGTTTGGGTCATATGAAGCTCGCTAAATTATACATCTCCCTGTCTGGTATACCTTCATTTATGTCATGACTTAATACAAGCTTAGAAATTATTAAATTTCTACTGTATCCCAACTGTATCCTTCTTTGTAATAATGACCCAGAAAGCAGAATGCCTTAAACTTCAGTCTGTCATCTAGCTATTATCTACCTCATTTATTCATCAGTGTACCTACCATATTATCCATCTATATGTGGTCAAAATAATGACAGCATGCCAATTTAATCTTTCCAATATCAAAATAAGACTTGTTAAATATAGAGATTGGATACATTTTTTAATATTATATGGTATTTCATTATGTAACATAACAGTTTCCTTCTGGCTCAGTTTGCCAAAATGAACTAAAGCATTACAATGATTATAAAAACATCGTTAAATATGTATGTTTTATTCATCTGTCTATCTATCTATCTATTAGTGCAGAGACTTTAAGAATTGTTACTAATGAAATTATTTTTTCTTGTTGAACTTAAATGGTGTCTTTGTTTGTTTGTTTATTCACCTTACATCCTGACCACCACCCCACTTTCTCCTTGCAGTACATCTTATATCTCCTTCCCACTTTCCACTGTGATGTGCCCGCATAGGTACGAATCCACTTTTGCACATAAATTTGCAGCAGGACTATATGTAACCTTGGCAGGAAACACCAGGCAGCACAACTATCAGAAAGGAACCTAAGGCCAAGCAAGTGTGTGAGACATGGCTGTTGCTGCAGTTGTTAGGAGACCCTCATGAAGAACAAGCTGCACGTGCATGGCATATGTGCAAGGGCAAGGGTGTGGGCAATGCGTACTCTTTACATGGTGGTTTAATTTCTGTCACCTCTAAGGGCCAAGGACAGTTGACTCTTGGGTCATCTTCTGGTGATATTGACCATTCTGGCCCTTTAATCCTTCTCCCAAGTTCCCACAAGACACCCCAGCTCTGTCTAGCTTTTCACTGTGTCTCTATGTATCTGCTTCCAGCAGATGCTTGGTGAATGCCAGTAGGATTTGCTAAAGGAAGCAAAACAAAGATCATAAGTTTGAGGTCATCCTGGACATATATTTTTAAATTAGTCTCTGGTAGCTTGAACAGACCTTAGGAAAAGAAAGACATATTTTAAAGCCAGTGATAATACAAAACTTTTAAAGTGTTTTGGTGATCCCAAGTATAAAACAAACAACTTTGCAGCCAATCATAGAAAACGCAAGGGGGGGTTGGAGCAGAGACTTTAGTAAAGGTCAGTCAATAATTAGCCCAACTTGACTTGCATTGCACAGGCGAGGGCAAATCCCTGACACTATTAATGATAGTGTTAGGTGTACAGTGTAGCATGTCTTCTGAGAGTCTCTACCCAGTAACCAACTCAGAGGGATCCAGATACCCACAGCCAAACAGTGGAGGGAACTTGGAGACTCCTATGGATGGATTGAGGGAAGGATTATGGGCCTGAAAGGAGATAGAAGTCTACATGAAGATGAGCTATACCAACTAACCTGGACACTTGGGGCTCTTCTAGATTGAACCACCAACAAAAGAGCATACACAGGCTGGACCTAGGCCTCCATGAACAAACATGCAGCTTGGTCTTCATGTTGGTCTCAAACAACTGTGGCGGGGTAATCCTAAAGCTATCACCTGTTTGTAGATTATGGTCTTGTAGCTGAGCTGCCTTGTCTAGTCTTACAGAGACCTGAAGTGCGAGTGTGGGGGATACTCATAGGGACCAACAGACACTCAGAGAAGAAATAAATGTGGGGATAGGGTAAGGATTAGGGAGGGTGATGACCAGGAAGGGCGGGGGAGGGGCAGAGAGTAGAACGTATACTGAATAAATTAAGAAAAATATCTGGTCTATAAAGGGGATTGGATCTAATGCTTTGATTTAATGAGGAATCTGTGTCCAAATGCTAAAGGTCTTTATCACCATTTGGTTTTTGACCCATCAATAAAGATGCTGACAGCCAATGACTGGGCACGGGGTTGGACATTTAGAGCTGTACATTAGGACAGAGAGATTTGCCATGATCCAGGAGGACAGAGATGGGCAGACTTAGAAGTCTGAAGGGGATCATCCAAAATGTAGGTGGAAAGTAAAAGTGGAGCATTGAGGGGCATTCCAAAAGCATCTTGGGCAGCAAGAACAATTGGCTTCATTGAAAATGAACGGGCAACTAAGCTGAAGACAGATTTAGAGGTGTTCAGCCCGAAGAACCAGAGGGAAGATGTGACCACCCTCGCCAGCAAGGAAGGATGCAACAACAAGCATCTTCTTCAAGCAGTTTATTCAGGAGACCTTTACAGACTTGAAGCTAATGGCCGAAGACCCCGGGGAGAGCTGGGGCAGCCCCTATATACTAACCCCAAACTAATCAATCTTTGCCACATGGGTAGTGTGGATAGGTCCTTGTTATGCGGAAGGCCCGAAACTCAGCAAGCTACTCCAAATAAGGAGCTATATATCTCAGGGAGTGCTCGCCATAGGGAAGGCAGAAGGGGGAAGTCAGTACCATCTTTAGGGTGCAGCATGCCGCAGCTCCCAACAAGAAAAAAATTCTAGTCATGGGAGTCATCGCCATGACCAGGCACTGAGCAAAATGACAAGTTAAAACGGGCTATTGTTTGTTTGTCATTCATCCCATGGATCCTTAGTCATCAGAGAAATGCAAATAAAAAGGACACTGAAAGCCTGGCTGTGGTGGTGCATGCCTTTAATCCCAGCACTCTGGGAGGCAGAGGCAGGTGGATTTCTGAGTTTGAGGCCAGCCTGGTCTACAGAGTGAGTTCCAGAATAGCCAGGGCTACAGAGAGAAACCCTGTCTTGAAAATAAATAAATACATAAATAAATAAAAGGATGCTGATATTCCACCTTACACCCATGAAAACAGCTAAGATAAAAAAGTCAAGGGACAGCACATGCTGGCAAGGATGTGGAGCAAGGGGAACACTTCTCCATTGCTGGTGGGAGTGAAAATTTGTAGAACCTCTCTGGAAATAAATGTGCAAGTTTCTTAGTAAACTGGGAATAATTCTACTCAGGACACAATCATACGACTCCTGGGCATATACCCAACCTATGTTCTACCATACCACAGGACACCTACACCATTATGATCAAAGGAGCTTTATTTGTAATACCAGAAACTGGAAATCATCCAGATGTCACTCAGCAGACAAATGAGTAAAGAAAATGTTTCATTTATACAATGGAATACAATGCAGTTATTAAAAACAAGGACAAAAAGGATTAACCACATTGATTGCATTCATGGACTCATGGAAAAGATTTCTCTCCTGTATGAACTATGTCTTCTTTTATGATATGTGAATCCAGATGGACTTGAAAAAGTTTTGCCACATTGATGACATTCATAGGGTTTCTCTCCAGTATGTGTTCTTTTATGTATTTGGAGCTCACAGTTTTGTACAAAGGCTTTACCACACTGGTTACATTCAAAAGGTTTCTCTCCAGTATGTATTCTTTTATGTGTTATAAGAGTACTATTTTGTGCAAAGGCTTTACCACATTGGTTACATTCAAAAGGTTTCTCTCCAGTATGTATTATTTTATGTCTTAGGAGATGATAGTTTCTTGAAAAGGCTTTGCCACATTGGTTACACTGAAAAGGTTTCTCTCCAGTATGTATTTTTTTATGTTTTAGAAGACTACTATTTTGTGCAAAGGCTTTACCACATTGGTTACATTCAAAAGGTTTCTCTCCAGTATGTGTTCTTCTATGTATTTGAAGATGACTTTTAGATATAAAGGCTTTACCACACTGATGACACACATGGGGTTTCTCTCCTGTGTGTAAACTTTTGTGATATAATAAACCATATGGATATGAGAAGTGTTTGCCACATTGACTACATTCATAACGCTTCTCTCCAGTATGTGTTCTTTTATGTCTTTGGAGATTACTGTTTTTTGAAAAGGCTTTACCACAGTGGTTACATTCAAACCCTTTCCATCCAGTATGTACTCTTTGATGGGTTTGAAGATAGCTGTAAGATACAAAATCTTTACCACAATGGTTACACTCATAGGTTTTCTCTCCATCAACTCTTGTTTTATGTACTTGGAGACTACTGTGATATGCAAAGGCTTCAAAATGTTGGACACCTTCATAGGGTTTCTCTCCAGTATGAATTCTTTCTTGTCTTAGGTTATGACTCTGAAATGAAAAGGCTTGCCCATGCTGAAAAATCTCAGAGGCTTGCTCTTCAGTATGACTTCTTTCATGCCTGCAAAGACAATTGGCACATGTGAAAGATTTCTCACATTCTAAACATATATAAATCATTTCATCTGTGTGAATAAGGTTTACCATTTGGACTAATTGTCAAGGACAACCTGATCTCAATGTATTGCCACTTTGTTTACATCCACGGAGTTCCCCTTCATTGTGGGTTCTTTTGCATCTTTGAAGACACATGAAAAGGGAAGGACACTGATGACATGGCACACATTTATAGCATCTTTTCCTATAGGAGTTTATTCACATATTTGAAGAGAACAGGAAGAACTCAGAACTTTAGTACCCTCACTTCATTCATAAACTTTGCTATTGTGTGAGTAATACTACATTTGCAAAGTGAACCAAGGGAAGCAAGAATTTGCATTCCTAGTACTCATAGTGATTTTGTACAGTGTGATTATTTTAAATACACCTAGTAAGTAGGAAAACTAAATATTTGTAAATTTCTAGCACATTTAGAAGTCTACTCAATGTGGGGAGCATTGCATATCTTCTAATAGTGCAGGAGAGGGAGGGGTTGTTGCCTCTTTCAATATACATATGTTCACGTGGCTTGTATCCATTATAACTAATGACATTCCTATTAAAAAAAATGAGTAATATAGGGATTAAAGTTTCTCCACAACAGCTTTATTGACTGTCATAAACTGTCCATCTCACAAAATCTGGCAACATTATTAAAAATTATATGATTGTCACCAGCTTTAGTATGAATATATGTTTATTAGAGGTTTTGGGATATAAACTTTCTACCTATTCGACGTATCTTTGGTAATATCTATGTGGTAGGAGATTAATTCTACAGCATAACTCTATTGGGCTGAGATTCAAATGGTGAGATGTGTTAAGGCATTATTTTCTTGTCTTTGTACTTAAAGGAGTGTCTTGCAAACATAAATTAGATTCCTGACGTTGTTGTACATGATTTTGTAAGAATTTAATTATCATCTATAACCTAAAGTCATTTTTTTAACCATCTTGCTTTCCTTTGAATTTTTGAGGATGTAATAAAAGTTCTTAGGAAACATATTCTTATCAGGTTGCACATGAATCTTACCTTTCATATCTTCTAGATCTTTGAAAGAATTCTTCAATATTATGATCTTCCCAAACGTAGCCTAAAATGTAGTTCCAGAGAGTGTATATTACATTACTGGAAGTTACACAAAATTTAAGGTACTAAATTCAGTGAACTTTAGAACCATGATTGTATATTGCCCTCATTCTTCATCATTTTCAACTGAAATTACAGAAAGAAATAATAATAACAAAGTAAGAGTTGTCCCTACATTTTAAAAGGTGAAAGGAAATTTACTGCTTTACCTATAGCTGTAAGATTCCCATAGGTCTCTACCATCACATCTTTGTACAGATTCTTCTGGGAAGGATCCAGCAAAGCCCACTCTTCCTGTGTGAAGTTCACATGCACATCTTCATAGGTGAGTATACCCTAAAATATTGCATACATGTGGACATTAAAGAATATATTGCTGAGAATATTGTAAATGTATACTTTATTGAGAATACAGTCACATAATTCTGGTATTTCCTCTACTTGATCCATGACACAAATACTCTAATATAATCAAGGCATTTTAGAAGGAAACTGAATAATGAATGAGGTTCACCTGTCATTTCTGCACCCTGTGAGTAGGACAAAGCCTTCCACATGGAATGTCAATTAACACACATACAGACACACAAGTGTACAGTTCAACAGTGCTGAGCATGCATCAGATAAACTGTATGAATAAATATTAACCAAAAAAAACCTTATGAGCACGCTGGGTGTATTCACTCCTGCCAGTATTAATCCTAGTAGACAGGAGGCAGACACGGGTACATGTCATTGAGGTGGATGTCAGCCTGGTACAAAATAGTTATTCCAGGACAGCAACAGGTACATAATGAGACACTAACTCCCTTGCAAAATCAATCAATTGATCAATCAATCAAACAAAAACATAAAAAGAACTCAAAGATCTTCACTTAAGTTCTTACAAATAATTATACATTCACTCCAAGTCTGCATTCTTTTTCCAGAAATCTTAAGTGACCCAGGTTCAACAGTAAAATTAGTAAGATCTTGATAAAAGGTGATGTATGTTCAAACATTTACAAATGGACCGATGAAAATATTAGCTTTATAACATTAATCATGAATCAGCAACATAGGGCAGGAGACGTGGCTCACCAGAGGTATTCTGTGTCTACCAAATAAGTGGATTAAATTGCCAATATTTATATGGAGGAGCACAACTGTCCACTGCACCAAGTTCAGCAGGTCTGAGACCATCTTCTGCCTACTGTAAGCATCAGGCACACAAGATGAACATATTCATGCATATAGAAAAAATATTCATATTCATTCAAAGAATTCAAAACAAGCCTCACAGGCAGTAATCTTGCCACACATCTGCAATCCAATGGAACATACAAGTAATGACACCAACACATGACATCTCGAGAAACATAATATACTCTCTACCATGTTTCAAAATTCAGTGAAGTTCGTACACCAGCATATACTTATATGTACCAAAACTACATTCTAAATTTATCTGCTAATAATTGAAAAACAAAACAGATCTTCTCTCCTGCCACTGAGCAGAAAGCTCCCACAACAGCAAGTCCTGGGCACCCCAACATACCAGAAAAGCAAGATTTGGGTTTAAAATCACAGCTCATGATGCTCAAAGAGGGCTTCAAGAAGGACATAAATAACACCCTTAAAGAAATTCATAGGTAAACAGGAAAAATACCCTTAAAGAATTACAGGAAAGGACAACAAAACCGGTGAAGGAATTGAACAAAAACATCCAGGATCTAAAAGTAGAGGTAGAAATAATGAAGGGAAACAACTCTAGACATAGAAAGTCTAGGAATGAAGTCAGGAGTCATCGATGCAAGCATCCAAAACAGAAAAAAAAGAGAAAGACGAGAGAATCTCAGATGCAGAAGATCCCATAGAAAGCATTGAAACAACAGTCAAAGAAAATGCAAAATACAAAAAGCTCCTGACCCAAAACATCCAAGAAATCCAGAGAACACCAAACATAAGGATTATAGGTATGGAGGAAAGTGAAGATTTTCAAGGGTCAGTACATATCTTCAACAAAATTTTAGAAGTAAACTTCCAAGCTGGGTGGTTGTGGCACAGGCCTGTAATCCCAGGACCCTGAGAGTCAGAGGCAGGTGGATTTGAGTTCAAGGCCAGCCTTGACTACAGAGTGAGTTCCAGGACAGCCAGCGCTATACAGAGAAACCCTGTCTAGAAAAAACCAAATACAAAAAACCAAAAAACAAACAAACAAACAAACAAAAAACCCCACAAAAAATACAACCAAAACAAAACAAAAACAAAAGAACAATAAAATAAAACTTCCCTAACCTAAAGGAAGAGATTCCTTTTTGTTGTTGTTTTTGTTGTTGTTATTGTTGTTGTTGCTGCTATTTTTCGAGATGGGGATTCTCTGTGTAGCTCTGGCTGTCCTGGAACTCACTCTGTAGAACAGGCAGGCCTCAAACTCAGAAATCCGCCTGCCTCTGCCTCCCAAGTGCTGGGATTAAAGGCACTCACCACCACAGCCTGGCAAGAAAAAGATTCCTATGAACACACAAGAAGCCTACAGAATTCCAAATAGACTGGACCAGAAAAGAAATTCCTCCTGTCATATAATAATCAAAACACCAAATGCACTAAACACATAAAGAATATTAAAAGCAGTAAGGGAAAAAAGCCAACATATAAAGACAGACTTATCAGAATCATACCAGACTTCTCAGGAGAGACTATAAAAGCCAGAAGTTCCTGGGCATCCCATTTCCTTTTGATGAGTGTCATACAGATACTAGGGGCAAACAAATGCAAACCCAGGCTACTATACCCAGCTAATCTCTCAATTACCATAGATGTAGAATCCAAGGCATTCCATGACAAAAACAAATTTACACAATATCTTTCCACAAATCCAGCCCTTCAAAGAATAATAAAAGGAAAACACCAATAAAAGGAGGGAAACTACACACCAGAAAAAGCAAGAATCTAATCTTTTAACAAACCAAAAATAAAGGACAATCACACAAACATAAGCCCACCTCTAATAAGAAATTAACAGGAACTGGGGGTGGTGGCACACACCTGTAATTCCAGCATTTGGGAGGCAGAGACAAGCAGATTTCTGAGTTCGAAGCCAGCCTGGTCTACACAAAGAAACCCTGTCTGTCTCAAAAAAATGAAGGAAAAAAAAAGAAAAAGAAAAATAACACGAAGCAACAATTACTTCTCCTTAATATCTCTTAATATCAATGGAATCAATTCTCCAATACAAAGACATAGACTAACAGACTGGATACATAAGCACGACCCAACATTTTGCTACATACAGGAAACCCAACTCACTCAGAAAGAGACACTACCTCAGAGTAAAAGGGTAGAAAACAATTTGCCTAAGAAATGGTCCCAAGAAAAAAGTTGCTGTAGCTATCCTAATAGAGAATAAAATCAACTTTCAACCTAAAGTAATCAAAAAAGACAGAAGGACACTTCATAATCAAAGGAAAAATCTACCAAGATGAACTCTCAATTCTGAACATATATTCTCCAAAAACAAGGGAACACACATTCATATAAGAAACTTTAATAAAGCTCAAAGCTCACATTGAGCCCCACACAATAATAGTGGGAGACTTCAACACCCCACTCTCATCAATGGACAGATCAGGGAAACACAAACTAAATAGAAAAACAGTGAAACTAACAGAAGTTATGAATCAAATGGATTTAACAGATATCTAGAGAACATTTTATCCTAAGACAAAAGAATATACCTACTTCTCAGCACCTTACAGTACTTTTTCCAAAACTGACCATATACTTGGTCACAAAACAGACCTCTGCAAATATAAGAAGACTGAAATAATTCCATGCACCCTATCAGATCACCATCAACTAAGGCTGGTCTTCATTAACAACAAAAACAACAGAAAGTCCGCATACATATGGAAACTGATCAACACTCTACTCAACTATAACTCAGTCAAGGAAGGAAGGAAGGAAGGAAGGAAGGAAGGAAGGAAGGAAGGAAGGAAGGAAGGAAGGAAGGAAGAAAGAAAGAAAGAAAGAAAAAGAAAGAAAGGAAGGACTGTTTAGGCTGGGCTGTGGTGGCACATGCTTTTAATCCCAGCACTTGGGAGGCAGAGGCAGGTGGGTTTCTGAGTTCGAGGCCAGCCTGGTCCTAGAGTGAGTTATAGGATAGCCAAAGTTATACAGAGAAACACTGTCTCGACAAAACCAAAACAACAACAACAACAACAACAAAGAAAGACTCTTTAGAATTTAATGAAAAGGAAGGCACAACATACCCAAACTTATGGGACACAACGAAAGCAGTGCTAAGAGGAAAACTCATAGCTCTGAGTGCCTCCACAAAGAAACTGGAAAGAAAGTACAATAACAGCTTAACAGCACAGCTGAAAGCCGTAGAACGAAGAGAAGCAAATACACCCAAGAGGAGTAGACAGCAGGAAATAATCAAACTCAGGGATGAAATCAACCAAGCAGAAACAAAAAGAACTATATAAAGAATCAATCAAACCAGGAGCTGCTTCCTTTAAAAAAAAAAAAAAACAACAAGATAGATTAAACCCTTAGCCAAACTAACCAGAGGACACAGGGACAGTATCTAAATCAACAAAATAAGAAATGAAAAGGGAGACATAAAAACAGATACTGAAGAAATCCAAAAAATCATCAGATCCTACTACAAAAGTCTATACTCAACAAAAGTGGAATGTCTAGATGAAATGGAAAATTTTCTAGACAGATACCAGGTACCAAAGTTAAATTAGGATCAGATAAATGATTTAAACAATCCCATAACCCCTAAAGAAATAGTGCATACCTATAATCCCAGCACTCTGGGAGGCAGAGGCAGGAAGGAAGATCTGAGTTCAAGGCCAGCCTGCTCTACAGAGTGAGCTCCAGGACAGGCAAGGCTATATATACAGAGAAAACCTGTCTAAAAAAAACCAAATCGAGTAAAAAAAAAAATTGAAGAAGCTATTAATAGTCTCCCAACCAAAAGAAGCTCAGGACCAGATGGGTTAAATGTAGTTTTACCAGACCTTAAAAGAAGACTGAACTACTGGTGGTGGTGTGCCATGCCTGTAATCCCAGCATTCCAGGAGGCAGAGTCAGGGGGATTTCTGAGTTCGAGGCCAGTCTGGTCTACATAGTGAGCTTCAGGACAATCAGTGCTATACAGAGTCTCGGAAAAAAAAAAAAAACAAATCCAAAAAACCAACCCCCCCAAAAAAATAATAATAATAAGACGACTTAAAACCAACACTCTTCAAACTATTCCATAAAATACAAACACAAGGACCACTACCCAAATCGTTTACTGAAGCCACAATTACTCTGATACCTAAACCACTCCAAAACCCAACAAGAAACAGAACTTTACACCAATTTCCCTTATGAATATTGATGCAAAAATACTCAATAAAATTCTTGCCAACCAAAGCCAAGAACACATCGAAATGCTCATCCACCATGATCAAGTAAGCTTCATCCCAGGAAGGCAGGGATGGTTCAATATATGGAAATCTATCAATGTTATCCACTACATAAACAACCTTAAAGAAAAATACCACATATCACTTCATTTGACAACATCCAACACCTCTTCATGATAAAAGTCTTGGAAAGACCAGGAATTCAAGGCCTATACTTTAACATAGTAAAAGCAATATACAGCAAACCAGTAGCCAACATCAAAATAAAAGGGGAGAAACTTGAAACAATCCCACTGAAATCAGGGACTAGGCAAAGCTGTCCACTCTCTCCCTTCCTGTTCATTATAGTACTCGAAGTCCTAGACAGAGCAATTAGATGACAAAAGGAGGTAACTGGGATTCATATTGGAAAGGAAGAAATCACAGTATCACTATTTGCAGATGATATGATAGTACACTTAAGTGACCCCACAAATTCCACCAGAGAACTTCTAAACCTGATAAACAATTTCAGAAAAGTGGCTGGATATAAAATTAACTCAAGCAAATCAGTAGCCTTCCTATACTCAAAGAATAAAGAGGCTGAAAAAGAAATTCGGGAAATGACACCCTTCACAATAGTCACAAATGATATAAAATACCTTGGTGTGACTCTAACCAAGCAAGTGAAAGATCTGTATGACAAGAACTTCAAATCTCTGAAGTAAGAAATTGATGAAGATCTCAGAAGATGGAAACATCTCCCATGCTCATGGATTGGCAGGGATAATAAAGTAAAAATGGGCATCTTGCCTAAAGCAGTCTACAGATTCAGTGCAATCTCCATCAAAATTCCAACTCAATTCTTCTTAGAGTTAGAAAGAACAATCCCAAATTTATGTAGAATAACCAAAACTCCAGGACTGCGAAAAGTATTCTCAACAATAAAAGAACTTCTGGCAGAATCACCATCCCTGACCTCAAGATCAACTACCGAGCAATAGTGATAAAAGCTGTATGGTACTGGTACAGAGACAGGCAGGAAAATCAATGCAATGGAATTGAAGACCCAGAAATGAACCCATACACCTATGGTCACTTGATCTTTGACAAAGGAGCTAAAAGCATCCAGCAGAAAATAACACTGCACTTTCAAGAAATGGTGCTGGGTCAACTGGCAGTCAACAGGTATAATGATGCAAATTGATCCATTCTTATTTCCCTATACAAAGCTCAAGTCCAAGTGGATCAAGGACCTCAAAATAAAACCAGGTATACTCAATCTAATAGAAGAGAAAGAGGGAAAGTGAACTTATTGGCACTGGAGAAATTTCTTAAACAGAACTCCAATGGCTCATGCTCTAAGACCAAGAATTGATAAATGAGACCTCATGAAACTGGAAAGCTTCTCTAAGGCCAAGGACTAATCAATAAGACAAATCGGCAATATACAGATGGGAAAATAAATGTTCGCTAACCCCACATCCGATAGAGGACTAATATACAAAATATATAAGAACTCAAGAAGCTAACCAGAAAACCAAACAAACCAATCAAAAAATGATATATAGAACTAAACAGCGAATTCACAAACAGAGGAACCTTCAATGATTGAGACACACCTAAATAAATGTTCAAAGTCCTTAGTGACCAAGGAATGCAAATCAAAACAACCCTGAGATTCCACCTTATACCAATCAGAATGGCTAAGATCAAAACCTCAGGTAAAAACAGTTGTTGGCAAGGATGTGGAGAAAGTGGAATACTCCTCCATTGCTGGTGGGACTGCAAACTGGTTCAAACACCCTGGAAATCAGTCTGGAGGTTCCTCAGAAAATTGGAAACAGATTTAACTGAAGATCTAGCAATACCATTCTTGGGAATATAGCCACAAGATGCCCCACCATGTCAGAGGGGACCACGTTCCATGACTATGTTCATGGCGGTCTTTTTTTGTGAGAGTCAGAAACTGGAAACAACCTACGAGTCCCATGACAGAAAATGGATAGAGAAATTGTGGTTCATTTACACAGTGGAATGATACTCAGCTATTAAGGACTACAAAGATATCTTACATGTACCCATTAAATGCTAAGGGCGGAACTTCTAGATGATAATAAAGAAATGAGGGCTCTTTGGTTTGGCATTTTGCAAAGGATTTTTCTACACACAAGCTCCAAAAGTTTATTATGGATGCAGACGCAGACTCCATAATAATGTTATTCAAACACCATCTATGGATTAAAGGAGAGACTAGAACCACATAGGACCTCACAGGCAGCCATAGCTTTGGGTGCTGCTTACAATCCAGCTGCTGGGAAGACCCACCACACCTGCACCCTTTGCTAAACTGCTTGTTCCTCCCCTTTATCAGAGATGACCCTGCACTTACCATGTCTGCAGTTTTGAGCTTTTTGTTCCTCCCCTTTATGAGAGATGACCATCCACTTAGCATGTCTGAAGTTTTGAGCTTGTCTGAGCTCCCTCAGAGCACCCAGAAGACACACTCAGAAAAAAACAGGCAGGACAAATCATGCCTACTCAGTTACAGAGAGGAAATCTCAGTCTCTGGGAACCGGAAGAGCCTCCTCCTCTAATGACTGGCAGGGCCGTGTGGAGGTTTTGATTGGCTAATGAGTCTCGAGTGACAGGAGCACTACCTTTAGGGTTAGACTGCACTGAAGAGAAACTACTCAGTGGTTCCAGCCTGAAACCAATCCTTTTCCAGATCTTCAGATTTACATCTCAGTCACACTAGTGCCTTCCCTCCAATACTCTACCTGTGTGCCCTCCCACCGAGCCCTAGAAGAACCCATAACTCCAGGTCCCTGCTGTTAAGTCACCTGCTTCTCCCCTTGTAGGCATAGATCCAGTGCTGAGCTCTTTGCTAATTGGGACCTCACCTGAGCTCCAGTCACAGCACTCAGCAGGCACTTACCCTTCCTCTGCGGGCATCAGGCTGGATAACTTCCATATCCATCACTCAACATTTAGTGCAGTTGTCAATGTGTCCCACAACTGGATCGGGCCCCAGAATATACCAATTAAAGAGGGACTGTCAGTAGCAAGATATTGTTTAGTGCCTTCAGGCTGGGTTCACATAAACAGCAAGTACTTTTCACCTGATACTTCTGAGACAACCCTCAGAGCAAAGAAGGCAACACATGGTAAACACTGTGGAGCACTATTGTTAACCAGCACCTCTTCCTCCGTGGGTCTGAAAACAAACAACAACAACAAACTCACAGCTGCATTAGTAAAGGTTCTCCTGGTGAACAAAATGATAGAATGAGTCGCTCTCTATAATGTAGGAAATGTATTTATTAGAATGGCTTTTAGGCTGTGGTTCAACTAATCCAAAACTGGCTTTTGACCAATGGAAAGTTGAAGAATCCAATAGTTGTTCAGGCTGTGTTTAGATGTCTCAGCTGATCTTCAGCATATACCTGAATTTCAAAGAAGTAGGCTCTAATGCAGCAAAATAAATAAACAAATTAATTAATTAAATAAAATGAACTTGCTCTCTGGAGGTAGGACAAGCAGAAAAAGTGAAAGATCTGCCATCTTCAATATCCTTTGTGTAGGTAGATTGCTATCAGAAGCTGTGGCCTAATTTAAAGGTGAATCTTTTCACCTCGAGAGATCCAGATTAAGATTTTTCTCAGGTCCAAAAATAAAATTAAGAAAAATCCCACACAGTACCCAACTCTTTGGATTTTAGTTAATTCAAGTTGTGGCCCATTAAATTGCCAATATTTGCATGGAGAACCACAACTGTCCACTGGACCATGTTCACGTGGTCTGAGACGATTTTCTGCCTTCTGTGAGCATCAGGCACACAAGATGAACATATTCATGCACATAGGGAAATATTCATATTCATTCAAAAAATTCAAACAAGCCCCACAGGCAGTAATCACGCCACACATCTGCAATCTAATGGAACATAAGGTAATGAAAACATCTCGAGAAACATAATATACTCTCTACCACATTTCAAAATTCAGTTAATTTCTTACACCAGCATATGCTTCTATGTACCAAAACTACATTCTAAGTTCATCCGCTAATAATTGAAAAACAAAACAGATCTTCTCTCCTGCGACTGAGCAGACAGGTACATCCAGTAGCGCAGGGAACACCAGAGTGCCAGAACAACTGAGACAGGGTCTGCCAGGGCCACACCTACACACAGGAGCTGGGCACTGCCAGAGCTCTGTGCTGGGGGAGAACATATCACCCAAGGGTGCTGAGCCAGCCTTGCAGGCCTACAGGAGGGACAAGCACCAGCCAGAGCCAACAGGACCAATTAACACCAGAGAAAACCAGATGGCAAAAGGCAAACATAGGAATGTTACCAACAGAAATCAAGGAAACATTGCATCATCTGAACCCTATTCTCCCACAACAGAAAGTCTTGGATTCCCCAACATACCAGAAAAGCAAGATTTGGATTCAAAATCACAGCTCATGATGTGGAAAGAGGGCTCAAGAAAGACATAAATAACACCCTTAAAGAAATTCACATGCAAATAGGAAAAGGCCCTTAAAGAATTACTGGAAAGAACAACAAAACCAGTGCAGGGACTAAACAAAAACATCCAGGATCTAAAAGTAGAGGTAAAAATAATAAAGAAATAATGAATTAAAACAACTCTGGACATAGAAAGTCTAGGAAAGAAGTCAGGAGTCACGGATGCAAGCATCAACAACAGAAAAAAGAGAGAGAAGAGAGACTCTCAGATACAGAAGATCCCATAGAAAGCATTGAAACAACAGTCAAAGAACATGCAAAATACAAAAAGTTCCTGACCCAAAACATGAGGAAATCCAGAGAAGACCAAATCTAAGGATTATAGCTGTAGAGGAGAGTGAAGATTTTCAAGGGCCAGTAAATACCTTCAACAAAATTATAGAAGAAAACTTCCAAGCTGGGTGGTGGTGGCACATGCCTGAAATCCCAGCACTTTGGGAGGCAGAGGTAGGTGGTATTTATGTTCGAGGACAGCCTGGTCTACAGAGTGAGTTTCAGGACAGCCAGGAACTATTCAGATATACCCTGTCTTGAAAAAAACCAAATCCAGAAATCCAAAAAAAAAAAAAAAAAAAAAAAAAAACCAAAACAAAACTTCCCTAACCTAAAGAAAGGGATTCCATTTTGTTGTTGTAGTTGTTGCTATTGGTTTTCCAGACAGGGTTTCTCTGTATAGCCCTGGCTGTCCTGGAACTCACTCTGTAGACCAGGCTGGCCTGGAACTCAGAAATCCACCTGCCTCTTCCTCACAAGTGCTGGGATTAAAGGCATCTGCCACCACAGCCTGGCAAGAAAGAGATTCCTATGAACACACAAGAAGCCTACAGAACTCCAAATAGAAATTCCTCCTGCCATATAATAATCAAAACACCAAATGCACTAAACAAATAAAGAATATTAAAAGCAGTAAGGGAAAAATGTCAACTAGCATATAAAGGCAGACTTATCAGAATTATACCAGCATTTTCACCAGAGACTATGAAAGCAAGAAGTTCCTGGGCAGCCCTTTTCCTTTTGATGAGTGTCATACAGACACTAAGGGAACACAAATGCAAACCCAGGCTACTATACCAAGCTAATCTCTCAATTACCATAGATGTAGAAATCAAGGTATTCTATGACAAAAACAAATTTACATAATATCTTTTCACAAATCCAGCCCTACAAAGAATAATGAATGGAAAACACCAATAAAAGGAGGAAAACTACACACCAGACAAAGCAAGAAATTAATCTTTTAACAAACCAAAAAAAAAAAAAAGAGAGCCACACAAACATAGCCCCACCTCTAATAAGAAAAATAACAGGAACTGGGCGTGGTGGCACACGCCTGTAATCCCAGGACTTGGGAGCCAGAGACAAGGGGATTTCTGAGTTTGAGGCCAGCCTGGTCTACACAGTGAAACCCTGTCTCAAAAAACTGAAGGAAAAAAAAAGAAAGAGAAAAATAACAGGAAGCAACAATCACTTCTTCTTAATATCTCTTAATATCAATGGAATCAATTCTCCAATAAAAAGACATAGACTAACAGACTGAATACATAAGCAGGATGCAACATTTTGCTGCATAGAGGAAACCCACCTCACTCAGAAAGAGACACTGCCTCAGAGTAAAAGGGTAGAAAACAATTTTCCCAACAAATGGTCCCAAGAAATAAGTTGCTGTAGCCATCTAATAGCGAATAAAATCAACTTTCAACCTAAAGTAATCAAAGAAGACAGGACACTTCATACTCAAAGGAAAAATCTACCAAGATGAACTCTCAATTCTCAATGTAATTTCTCCAAAAACAAGGGAACCCACACTCATATAAGAAACTTTAACAAAGCTCAAAGTTCACATAGCACCCCACACAATAGTACTGGGAGACTTCAACACCCCACTCTCATCAACGGACAGATCAGGGAAACACAAACTAAATAGAAAAACAGTGAAACTAACAGAAGTTATGAACCAAATGGATTTAACAAATATCTATAAAGAAAAGAATATACCTACTTCTCAGCACCTTACAGTACCTTTTCCAAAACTGACCATATACTCAGTCACAAAACAGACCTCTGCAGATATAAGAAGATTGAATTAATTCCATGCACCCTATTAGATCACCATGGACTAAGGCTGGTCTTCATTAACAACAAAAAGAACAGAAAGCCAACATACATATGGAAACTGAACAACACTCTATTCAATGATAACTCAGTCAAGGAAGAAATAAAGAAAGAAATAAAGGACTGTTTAGGCCTGGCTGGGGTGTCACATGCCTTTAATCCCAGCACTTGGAAGGCAGAGGCAGGCAGGTTGCTGAGTTCAAGGACAGCCTGGTCTACACAGTGATTTACAGGACAGCCAAGGTTATACAGGGAAAACCCTGTCTCAAAAAAAACCAACCAACCAAAGAAACAAACAAACAAAAGACTCTTTAGAATTTAATGAAAAGTAAGGCACAACATACCCAAACTTATGGGACACAATGAAAGCAGTGCTAAGAGGAAACCTCATAGCTCTGAGTGCCTCCACAAAGAAACTGGAAAGAAAGTACAGTAACAGCTTAACAACATAGCTGAAAGCTCTAGAACGAAGAGAAGCAAATACACACAAGAGGAGTAGACGGCAGGAAATTATCAAACTCAGGGATGAAATCAACCAAGCACAAACAAAGAGAACTATACAAAGAATCAACCAAACCAGGAGCTGTTTCTTTAAAAAAAAAAAAAAAAAAAAAAAAAAACCAACAAGATAGACTAACCCTTTGGCAAACTAACCAGAGGGCACACAGACAGTACCTAAATCAACAAAATCAGAAATGAAAAGGGAGGCATAAAAACAGATACTGAAGAAATCCAAAAAATCATCAGATACTACTACAAAAGTCTATACTCAACAAAAGTGGAATGTCTGGATGAAATGGACAATTTTCTAGACAGACACCAGGTACCAACGTTAAATCAGGATCAGATAAATGATCTAAACAATCCCATAACCCCTAAAGTTGTCCCGACCTGCAGGACAGTCAGCAGGGTCCTGGAACCACCTAGGAAAAGGTGAGAGACAAGATAGACGTGAAAAAACTGAACAGCAAGTCGAAATTCAGATCAAGCTGTCAATCTTTAATTTTCACACAAGGCTTTATAAAGGCAAGCAAGCAGGATTGGGGAGGGGTAGTGCGGGAAAGTCATTGTATTCGGGGGAACAATCTCAGGGGGCTAGCATCATTCTTCAGGAACAGTTTCTCAGAATTGTCTCTCAGGGTCTAAGCTAAGATTTGTCAGGTGCAGTAGGAACTTGGCATCATATTTCGATCATGAGGAGGTGAAGAGGAAAGGAGTTGCTATGGTAACCTAACCACAGGTGAGCTCTGTACTTACTGACCATCTAGATTACTTGCCTAATCTTTAAGCTAGTACATATTCTCCTAAAAACAGCTTATAGAAAGCCAGTTGGAAATGGCTGAGAGGAGGGGGTTTTTGAAAACTCTGTGAGAATGGCCCCTGGCACTAAAGAAATAGCACACAACAGTAATCCCAGCACTCTGGGAGGCAGAGGCAAGGGGGTTTCTGAGTTCGAGGCCAGCCTGGTCTATAGAGTGAGTTCCAGGACAGCCAGGCCTATACAGAGAAACCGTGTCTTGGAAAAAAAAATCCAAAAAACAGAACAAAACAAAACAAACAAAAAGAAGAAGACTTAATACCAATAGTCTTCAAACTATTCCACAAAACACAAACACAAGGAACACTACCCAAATCGTTTACTGAAGCCACAATTACTCTTATACTTAAGCCACTCCAAACCCAACAAGAAAGAGAACTTTAGACCAATTTCCCTTATGAATATTGATGCAAAAGTAATCAATAAAATTCTTGCCAACCAAAGCCAAGAACACATCAAAATGTTCATCCAGAATGATCAAATAGACTTCATCCCAGGAATGTTGGGATTGTTCAATATAAGGAAATCTATCAATGTAATCCACAAAATAAACTAACTCAAAAGAAAAATACCACATGTCATTTAATTGGACAACATCCAACAACTCTTCATGATAAAAGTCTTGGAAAGACCAGGAATTTAAGGCCCATGTTTTAACATAGTAAAAGCAATATATAGCAAACCAGTAGCCAACATCAAAATAAAAGGAGAGAAACTAAAAGGAATCCCTCTGAAATCAGGGACAAGGCAAAGCTTTCCACTCTCTCCCTTCCTGTTCAACATAGTACTCGAAGTCCTAGGCAGAGCAATGAGATGACAAAAGGAGGTAATTGGGATTCAAATTGAAAAGGAAGAACTTGCAGTATCACTATTTACAGATGATATGATAGTATACATAAGTGACCCCCCAAATTCCACCAGAGAACTTCTAAACCTGATAAACAAGTTCAGCAAAGTGGCTGGATATAAAATTAACTCAAGCAAATCAGTAGCCTTCCTATACTCAAAGGATAAAGAGGCTGAGAAAGAAATTAGGGAATTGACACCCTTCACAATAGTCACAAATGATATAAAATACCTTGGTGTGACTCTAACCAAGCAAGTGAAAGATCTGTATGACAAGAACTTCAAATCTCTGAAGCAAGAAATTGATGAAGATCTCAGAAGATGGAAAGATCTCCCATGCTCTTGGATTGGCAGGGATAATAGAGTAAAAATGGCCATCTTGCCTAAAGCAATCTACAGATTCAGTGCAATCCCTATCAAAATTCCTACTCAATTCTTCTTAGAGTTAGAAAGAGCAATTTCTAAATTTATGAAGAATAACCCAAACTCCAGGATTGCAAAAAGTATTCGCAACAATAAAAGAACTTCTGGCAGAATCACCATCCCTGACCTCAAGATTTACTACGGAGCAATAGTGATAAAAGCTGTATGGTATAGGTACAGAGACTGGCAGGAAAATCAATGAAATGGAATTGAAGACCCAGAAATGAACCCATACATCTGTGGTCACTTGATCTTTGACAAAGGAGCTAAAAGCATCCAGTAGAAAAAAACACTGCATTTTGAACAAATGGTATTGAGTCAACTGGCAGTCAAAGTGTATAATGATGCAAATTGATCCATTTTCCCTGTACAAAGTTCAAGTTCAAGTGGATCAAGGACCTCAAAATAAAAGCAGATACACTCAATCTAATGGAAGAGAAAGAGGGAAAGTGAACTTATTGGCACAGGAGAAATTTCCTAAACAGAACTCCAATGGCTCATGCTCTAAGACCAAGAATTGATAAATGAGACCTCATGAAACTGGAAAGCTTCTCTAAGGCCAAGGACTAATCAATAAGACAAATCGGCAACTTAGAGATTGGAAAATAAATGTTCACTAACCCCAAATCTGATAGAGGACTAATATTCAAAACATATAAGAGCTCAAGAAGCTAACCACTAGAAAACCAAACAAACCAATCAAAAAATGGTATATAGAACTAAACAGAGAATTGACAAACAGAGGGACCTTCAATGACTGAGACGCACCTAAATAAATGTTCAAAGTCCTTAGTGACCAAGGAATGCAAATCAAAACAACCCTGAGATTATACCTTACACCAATCAGAATGGCTAAGATCAAAACCTCAGGTAACAACATTGTTGGCAAGGATGTGGAGAAAGAGGAACACTCCTCCATTGCTGGTGGGATTGCAAACTGGTACAACCACCCTGGAAATCAGTCTGGAGGTTCCTCAGAAAATTGGAAACAGATTTAACTGAAGATCTAGCAATACCATTCTTGGGATTATAGCCAAAAGATGCCCCACCATGTCAGAGGGACCACGTTCCACCACTATGTTCATGTTCATGGTGGTCTTGTTTGTGAGAATCAGAAACTGGAAACAACTTACAAGTCCCATGACAGAAGAATGGATAGAGAAAATGTGGTTCATTTACACAGTGGAATAATACTCATGTATTAAGGAGTACAAAGAGATGTTACATATACACATTAAATGCTAAGGGCAGAACTTCGAGAAGATAATAAAGAAATGAGGGCTCTCGCGTTTGGCATTTTGCAAAGGATTTTTCTACACACAAGCTCCAAAAGTTTATTACGGATGCAGACACAGACTCCATAATAATGTTATTCAAACACCATCTATGGATTAAAGGAGAGACTAGAACCACATAGGACCTCACAGCACCCCATAGCTCTCTGGGAGCTGCTTACAATCCAGCTGCTGGGAAGACCCACCACACCTGCACCCTTTGCTAAGCTGCTTGTTCCTCCCCTTTATGAGAGATGACCTTGCACTTACCATGTCTGCAGTTTTGAGCTTCTTGTTCCTCCCCTTTATGAGAGATGACCCTGCACAGCTTAGCATGTCTGAAGTTTTGAGCTTGTCTGAGCTCCCTCACAGCACCCAGTAGACACACTCACAACACAGCAAGGGGGACAAATCATGCCTGATCAGTTACAGAGAGGAAATTTCAGGCTTGGGAACCGGACAAGCCTCCTCCTCTAATGACTGGAAGGTCTGTATAGAGGTTCTGATTGGTTAATGTGTCTTGAGTGACATGAGCACCAACCTAAGGGTTAGACTGCACTGAAGAGAAACTACCCAGTGGTTCCAGCCTGAAACCAATCCTTTTCCTGATCTGCAGATTTATATCTCAGTAGCACTAGCAGTACCTTTCCTCCTGCCTCTGCCTCCCAGAGGTGTGTGCCACTACAGCGCAGCGCCTTAAAATTACTAAGTTATCCCACTCTGGGTTCTCCTTCTACTCTTGCTCAATCCTGCTCTGATGTAGCAGTGCCCTCACCCCTAGTGCCTTATTCCCAATGCCTTACACCCAATGCTATGTTCCCAAGGTTATGCTTGCAATGGAATCTTTAGTAATCTTCTACCTTTTCTAGCAGAATACACCACATTGTTTTTCCAAGGGTCTTTTTTTAACAAAAGTTTACTAGAACTTGAAACATAAATTCAAATCATTTATTCAAAAATAACTATACAAAAATGTTTGCTTTAAGCCAGGCAGTGGTGGCACATGCCTTTAATCCCACCAATTGGGAGGCAGAGGCAGGCGGATTTCTGCATTCCGAGGCCAGCCTGGTCTACAGAGTGAGTTCCAGGACATCCAGGGCTATACAGTAAAACCCTATCGCGAAAACAAACATATGAATATCACCCCCCCATAAAAAAACAAAACATGAAAGATAGTTTGCTTGCATACCATTAAGAGTACTTATCTTGCTAAAAATCATTATCTATCAGTAGATCAACAGATTGGTTAAAAGGTAAAAAGCATAATTTTTGTTTTTAGTTAAGTTTCATATAGATAAACCCAGTCACCATTTTATTTTCTGTCCTTGCACCTATAGTAAATATTTCCTTGTCTTTTTATGACCTTTGGTTAATGGTTTTGCAATCTCTTAGAAAGTACTATACTGGAATAGGTACCTAGTTACTATCTCAGAAGCAATTAACTCATGATACTTGAAGATTGGAAGAGTTTTATTGTAATTTTTATTTTATTTTTTTTTAGATTTTTTTTTTTTTTTTTTTTTTGGAGACAGGGTTTCTCTGTATAGCCCAGGCTGTCCTGGAACTCGCTCTGTAGACCAGACTGGCCTCGAACTTAGAAATCTGCCTGCCTCTGTCTCCCAGAGTGCTGGGATTACAGGCATGTGCCACCACCGCCAAGCTAGTGCTTTTTATTATTATTATTATTACCAGGAAGGACTTAATAGCAGTGCTATTAGAAAAGAAATTAAAATTTCTAGTATAATTTTATCAATTTTTTAATTTTTTTTTTATTTTTCGAGACATGATTTCTCTGTGTAGCCCTGGCTGTCCTGAAATTAACTCTGTAGACCAGACTGGCCTTAAACTCAGAAATCTGCCTGCCTCTCTCTCCCAAGTGCTGGGATTAAAGACATGTACCACCACCTCCCGCTAATTTTAACAATTCTTATTGGATCATTATTAAAAATTAAGAGTTGGGCATTGGTGGCACTTGCCTGTAATTCCAGCACATAGGAGGCAGAGGCAGGAAGATTTCTGAGTTTGAGGCCAGCCTGGTCTACAGAGTGAGTTCCAGGACAGCCAGGGCTATACAGAGAAACCCTGTCTCAAAAAAAAAAAAAAAAAAAAAAAAAAAAAAAAAAAACTAAAAGAATAAATAAATAAATAAAAGGACAACCTGATCTCAATGTATTGCCACTTTGTTTACATCCATGGAGTTCCCCTTCATTGTGGGTTCTTTTGCATCTTTGAAGGCACATGGGATGGGAAGGACATTGATGACATGGCTCACATTTATAGCACCTTTTCCTATAGGAGTTTATTCACATATTTGAAGAGAACAGGAAGAACTCATAAGTTTACTACCCTGACTTCATTCATAAACTTTGCTATTGTGTGAGTAATACTACATTTGCAAAGTGAACCAAGAGAAACAGAAGAATTTACATTCCTAGTACTCATAGTGATTTTGTACAGTGTGATTATTTTAAATACTCCTAGTAAGTAGGAAAACTATATATTTGTAAATTTCTAGCACATTTAGAAGTCTACTCAATGTGGGGAGTATTACATATCTTCTAATAGTGCAGGAAGAGCAAGGGGTTGTTGCTTCTTTCAATATACCTATGTTCACATGGCTTGTATCCATTGTAACTAATGACATTCCTATTTAAAAAATTAAGTAATATAGGGATTAAGGTTTTTCCACAACAGCTCTATTGACTCTCATAAACTGTCCATCTCACAAAATCTGGCAACAGTATTAAAATTATACAATTGTCAACAGCTTTAGTATGAATATATGTTTGTTAGAGGTTTTTGGACGTACATTTACCACCTGTTCATTGTATCTTTTGCAATATCTAAGTGGTAGGAGATTAAACACACTGTTAATTCTACAGCATAACTCTATTGGGCTGAGATTAAATGGTGAGATGTGTTAAGGCATTATTTTCTTGTCTTTGTACTTAAAGGAATGCCTTACAAACATAAATTAGATACCTGACATTGTTGTACATGATTTGTAAGAATTTAATAATTATCTATAACCTAAAATCCTTTATTTTAACCATGTTGCTTTTCTTTAAATCTTTGAGGACATAATAAAATTTCTTATGAAACATATTCTTATCTGGTTGCACAGGAATGTTAATTACCTTTCATATCTTCTGGAAGTTTGAACGAGTTCTTCAATATTATGGTCTTCCCAAACGTAGCCTAAAATATAGTACCAGAGAGTGTATGTTACATTACTGGAAGTTACACAAAATTTCAATTACCAGCTTCAGTGAACTTTAGAACCATGATTGTTTATTGCCCTCATTCTTCATCATTTCCAACTTAAATTACAGAAAGAAATAACAATAATAAAGTAAGAGTTGTCCCTACATTTTAAAAAGTGAAAGGAAATTAGGAAGACTTGTCCCTACATTTTAAAAAGTGAATGGAAATTCACTGACTTACCTATCCAGTAAGATTCCCATAGGTTTCTAGCATCACATCTTTGTAGAGACTCTTCTGAGAAGAATCCAGCAAAGCCCACTCTTCCTGTGTGAAGTTCACGTGCATATCTTCATAGGTGACTATACCCTAAAATATCCCATACATGTGTACATAAGAGAATATATTGCCAAGAACATTGTAAATGTATACTTCATTGAGAATACAGTCATATAATTCTGCTATTTCCCATACTTGATCCATGACATAAATACTCTAATATAATCAAGGCATTTTAGAAGGAAACTGAATAATGAATTAGGTTCACCTGTCATTTCTGCACCCTGTGAGTAGGATGAAGCCTTCAACATGGAATGTCAATTAACACACATACAGACACACATGCATACAGTTCAACAGTGCTGAGCACGCATCAGATAAAATATATGAATAAATATTAACCAAAAAAAAAGAAAGAAACCAACTGATGAGCACACTGGGTGTATTCACGCCTGCCTTTAATCCCAGCAGACAGGAGGCAGTCACAGGTATATGTCATTGAGGTGGATGTCAGCCTGGTCCAAAATACTTATTCCAGGACAGCAAAACGTACATAATGAAACACTAACTCCCTTGCAAAATCAATCAATTGATCAATCAATCAAACAAAAAACATGAAAAGAACTCAAGGGTCTTCACTTAAGTTCCTACAAATAATTATACATTCACTCCAAGTCTGTATTCTTCCCAAAATCTTATGTGACCCAAGTTCAACATTTAAATTAATAAGATCTTAATAAAAGGTGATGTATGTTTAAACATTTACAAATGGACAGATGAAAATATTAGCTATATAACATTGATCATGGATCAGCAACATAGGGCAGGAGAGGTGGCTCAACAGAGGTATTCTCTGTCTACTAAATAAGTGGATTAAATTGTCAATATTTACATGGAGGAGCACAACTGTCCACTGCACCAAGTTCAGGAGGTCTGAGACCATCTTCTGCCTACTGTGAGCATCAGGCACACAAGATGAACATATTCATGCATATGGGGAAAATATTCATATCCATTCAAAAAATTTAAAACAAGCCTCACAGCCAGTAATCATGCCACACATCTGCAATCCAATGGAACATACAGGTAATGACGCCAACACATGACATCTCAAGTAACATACTCTCTACCACATTTCAAAATATATGAAGTTCGTACACCAGCATATACTTATATGTACCGAAACTACATTCTAAGTTCATCCGCTAATAATTGAAAAGCAAAACAGATTTTCTCTCCTGCGACTCAGCAGACAGGTACATCCAGTAGCGCAGTGGACACCAGAGTGCTAGAACAGCTGGAACAGGGTCCACCAGGGCCGCACCTACACACAGGAGCTGGGCAGTGCCAGAACACTGTGCTGGGGGAGAGCATATCACCCAAGGGTGCTGAGCCAGTCTTGCAGGCCTACAGGAGGGACAAGCACCAGCTAGAGCCAACAAGACCAACTAACACCAGAGATAACCAGATGGCAAAAGGCAAACAGGAATTTTACCAACAGAAATAAAGGAAACATCACATCATCTGAACCCAATTCTCCCACAACAGAAAGTCCTGGATACCCCAACACACCAGAAAAGCAAGATTTGGATTTAAAAATCACAGCTCATGATGCTGAAAGAGGGCTTCAAGAAGGACATAAATAACAACCTTAAAGAAATTCACAGGTAAACAGGAAAAAAGGCCCTTAAAGCATTACAGGAAAGGAAAATAAAACCAGTATAAGAATTGAGCAAACCCATCCAGGATCTAAAAGGAGAGGTAGAAATAATAAAGGAATAATAAAGGGAAACAACTCTGGACATAGAAAGTCTAGGAAAGAAGTTAGGAGTCATGGATGCAAGCATCAACAACAAAAAAAAGAGAGAGAAGAGAGACTCTCAGATGCAGAAGATACCATCGAAAGCATTGAAACAACAGTCAAAGAAAATGCAAAATACAAAAAGCTCCTGACCCAAAACATCCAGGAAATCCAGAGAAGACCAAACGAAAGCATTATAGGTATAGAGGAGAGTGAAGATTTCCAAGGGCCAGTAAATGTCTTCAAGAAAATTATAGAAGAAAACTTCCAAGCTGGGTGGTGGTGGTGGTGCACGCCTGTAATCCCATCACTCTGGGAGGCAAAGACAGGCAGATTTCTGAGTTCGATGCCAGCCAGGTCTACAGAGTGAGTTCCAGGACAGCCAGTGCTATACAGAGAAACCTTGTCTCAAAAAAAAAAAAACAAATCCATAAACCCCCCCCAAAAAAACAAAAACAAAAACAAAACAAAAATCAAAGACAAAAACAAAATAACAAAAACAAAAAAAACAAAAATATACAAAAACAAACAAACAAACAAAGACAGAAAACGTTCCTAACCTAAAAAATAGATTCTCTTTTTTGTTGTTATTGTTTTTTGAGACAGGCTTTCTCTGTATAGCCCTGGCTGTCCTGGAACTCACTCTGTAGACCAGGCTGGCCTCAAACTCAGAAATCTGCCTGCCTCTGCCTCCCAAGTGCTGCCTCCCAGCACCACCACCTCCTGGCAAGACAGAGATTCTTATGAACACACAAGAAGCCTACAGAACTCCAAATAGACTGGATCAGAAAAGAAATTCTTCCTGTCATATAATAATCAAAACACCAAATGAACTAAACAAAGAAAGAATATTAAAAGCAGTAAGAGAAAAATGCCAACTAACATATAAAGGCAGACTTATCAGAATTATACCAGACTTCTCACCAGAGACTATGAAAGCCAGAAGTTCCTGGGCAGCCCTTTTCCTTTTGATGAGTGTCATATAGACACTAAGGGAACACAAATGCAAACCCAGGCTACTATACCCAGCTAATCTCTCAACTACCATAGATGTAGAAATCAAGGTATTCTATGACAAAAACAAATTTACACAATATCTTTCCACAAATTCAGTCCTTCAAAGAATAATGAATGGAAAACACCAATAAAAGGAGGGAAACTGCACAACAGAAAAAGCAAGAAATTAATCTTTTAACAAACAAACAAACAAAAAAGGAGACCCACAGAAACATAACCCCACCTCTAATAAGAAAAATAACAGGAAATGGGCGTGGTGGCACAGACCTGTAATCCCAGCACTTGAGAGGCAGAGACAAGCACATTTCTGACTTCGAGGCCAGCCTGGTCTACACAGAGAAACCCTGTCTCAAAAAAAAAGAAAAATAAATAAATAAAAGAAAACTAACAAGAAGCAATAATCACTTCCCCTTAATATCTCTTAAAATCAATTGAATCAATTCTCCAATAAAAAGACATAGACTAACAGACTGGATATATAAGCAAGACCCAACATTTTGCTGCAGACAAGAAACCTACCTCCCTCAGAAAGAGACATTACCTCAGAGTAAAAGGGTGGAAAACAATTTGCCTAAGAAACGGTCCCAACAAATAAGTTGCTGTAGCCATCCTAATAGCGAATAAAATCAACTTTCAACCTAAAGTAATCAAAAAAGACAGGATACTTCATACTCAAAGCAAAAATCTACCAAGATGAACTCTCAATTCTGAACATATATTCTCCAAAAACAAGGGAACACACATTCATATAAGAAACTTTAATAAAACTCAAAACTCACATTGCGCCCCACACAATAATAGTGGGAGACTTCAACACCCCACTCTCATCAATGGACAGATCAGGGAAACACAAACTAAATAGAGAAACAGTGAAACTAACAACCAAATGGATTTAACAGATATCTATAGAAAATTTTATCCTAAAACAAAAGAATATACCTTCTTCTCAGCACCTTACAGTACTTTTTCCAAAATTGACCATATACTCGGTCACAAAACAAACCTCTGCAGATATAAGAAGATTGAAATAATTCCATGCACCCTATCAGATCACCATGGACTAAAGCTGGTCTTCATTAACAACAAAAACAGAAAGCCCACACACATATGGAAATTGATCAACACTGTACTTACCGATAACTCAGCCAAAAGAGAAATAAAGAAAGAAAGGAAGGACTGTTTAGGCCTGGCTGTGGTGGTGCATGCCTTTAATCCCAGCACTTGGGAGGCAGAGGCAGGCAAACTTCTGAGTCTGAGGCCAGCCTGGGCTACAGAGTGAGTTACAGGACAGCCAAGGTTATACAGAGAAACCCTGTCTCGAAAAAACCAAAAAAACAAAAGACTCTTTAGAATTTAATGGAAAGGAAGGCACAACATACCCAAACTTATGGGACACAATGAAAGCAGTGCTAAGAGGAAAACTCATAGCTCTGAGTGCCTCCACAAAGAAACCTGAAAGAAAGTACATTAACAGCTTAACAGCACAGCTGAAGGCTCTAGAACGAAGAGAAACAAATACACACAAGAGGAGTAGATGGCAGGAAATAATCAAACTCAGGGATGAAATCAACCAAGCAGAAACCAAAAGAACTATATAAAGAATCAACCAAACCATGAGCTGGTTCTTTAAAAAAAAAACCCAACAAGATAGTTAAACCCTTAGCCAAACTAACCAGAGGGCACGGGGACAGCATCTAAATCAACAAAATCAGAAATGAAAAGGGAGACATAAAAACAGATACTGAAGAAATCCAAAAATATCATCAGATCCTACTACAAAAGTCTATACTCAAAAAAAGTAGAATGTCGAGTTGAAATGGACAAATTTCTAGACAGATACCAGGTACCAAAGTTAAATCAGGATCAGATAAATTATCTAAACAATCCCATAACCTCTAAAGAAATGGTGCACATCTGTAATCCCAGCACTCTGGGAGGCAGAGGCAGGCAGATTTCTGAGTTTGAGTCCAGCCTGGTCTACAGAGTGAGCTCCAGGACAGGCAGGGCTGTATATACAGAGAAACACTGTCCCCACACCCCAAAAAAAGAATAGAAGCAGCTATTAATAGTCTCCCAATCAAAAGAAGCCCAGGACCAGATGTGTTAAATGCAATTTTACCCGACCTTAAAAGAAGACATTACAACTATTGGTGGTGGGCCACACCTGTAATCCCAGCCACTCTGGGAGGCAGAGGCAGGGAGATTTCTGAGTTCGAGGCCAGACTGGTCTACAGAGTGAGTTCCAGGACAGCCAGGGATATACAGAAAAAAACCAAATCCAAAAAAAAACCAAAAAAAAAAAACAAAAAACAAAAAACAAAACAACAACAAAAAAAAACAAGACTTAACACCAATTCTCTTCAAACTATTCCACAAAATAGAAACACAAGGAACACTACCCAAATCATTTAATGAAGCCAAAATTACTCTGATACCTAAACCACTCCTAAACCTAACAAGAAACAGAACTTTAGACCAATTTCCCTTATGAATATTGATGCAAAAGTAATCAATAAAATTCTTGCCAACCAAAGCCAAGAACACATCAAAATGTTCATCCACCATGACCAAGTAGGCTTTATCCCAGGAATGCAGGGATGGTTCAATATATGGAAATCTATCAATGTAATCCACTACATAAACAAACTCAAAGAAAAATATCACATATCATTTGACAACATCCAACACCTCTTAATGATAAAAGCCTTGGAAAGACCAGGAATTCAAGGCCCATGCTTTAACATACTAAAAGCAATATACAGCAAACCAGTAGCCAACATCAAAATAAAAGGAGAGAAACTTGAAACAATCCCACTGAAATCAGGGACTAGGCAAAGCTGTCCACTCTCTCCCTTCCTGTTCACTATCAAAGTCCTAGGCAGAGCAATTAGATGGCAAAAGGAGGTCATTGGGGTTCAAATTGGAAAGGAAGAAATCACAGTATCACTATTTGCAGATGATATGATAGTACACTTAAGTGACCTCACAAATTCCACCAGAGAACTTCTAAACCTGATAAACAAGTTCAGCAAAGTGGCTGGATATAAAATTAACGCAAACAAATCAGTAGCCTTCCTATACTCAAAGGATAAAGAGGCTGAGAAAGAAATTAGGGAAATGACACCCTTCACAATAGTCACAAATTATTTAAAATACCTTGGTGTGACTCTAACCAAGCAAGTGAAAGATCTGTATGACAAGAACTTCAAATCTCTGAAGTAAGAAATTGATGAAGATCTCAGAAGATGGAAAGATTTCCCATGATCATGGATTGGCAGGGATAATAGAGTAAAAATGGCCATCTTGCCTAAAGCAATCTACAGATTCAATGCAATCCCTATCAAAATTCCATCTCAATTCTTCTTAGAGTTAGAAAGAGCAATTTCCAAATTTATGTGGAATAACCAAAACTCCAGGATTGCAAAAAGTATTCTCAACAATAAAAGAACTTCTGGCAGAATCACCATCCCTGACCTCAAGATCTACTACAGAGCAATAGTGATAAAAGCTGTATGGTATTGATACAGAGACAGCAGGAAAATCAATGAAATGGAATTGAAGACCCACAAATGAACCCATACACCTATGGTCACTTGATTTTTGACAAAGAAGTGTCCCGCGCTTTTGTCTCGCCAGCAAGAATGCACACAGGATACTAGGATCCTTCTGCAGCCAAGCCTTTATTGACGCTTTTCGTGGAGGAAGACCCCGAGCCCAAAATGGACGCTGCTTATATACCCTTTGGCGTGGCGTGTACACACTTAATTGGCTGTTCACTCATCACCTCATTAGAATGCCTCGGGATGGGCAGAGATTTGGCGCGAAAATACTCTTGCACATGCGCAGATATCTTGTTTACTAAGAAAGCAGAGCTGGCACAGTGGAAGCCAACGCCATCTTGTAATGGCGAATACTGCCACAGCTTTCCACAAAGGAGCTAAAAGCATCCAGTGGAAAAAACACTGCATTTTCAACAAATGGTGCTGGGCCAACTGGCAGTCAAATTGTATAATGATGCAAATTGAACCATTCTTATTTCCCTGTACAAAGCTCAAGTCCAAGTGGATCAAGGAATTCAAAATAAAACCAGATACATTCAATCTAATAGAAAAAAAAAAGAGAAAGAGGGAAAGTGAACTTATTGGAACAGGAGAAATTTCCTAAACAGAACTCCAATGGCTCATGCTCTAAGACCAAGAATTGATAAATGAGACCTCATGAAACTGGAAAGCTTCTCTAAGGCCAAGGACATAATCAATAAGACACATCGGCAACCTACAGATTGGAAAATAAATGTTCACTAACCCCACATCAGATAGAGGACTAATGTCCAAAATATATAAGAACTCAAGAAGCTAACCATCAGAAAACCAAACAAACCAATCAAAAAATGGTATATAGAACTAAACAGAGAATTCACAAACAGAGGAACCTTCAATGACTGAGACGCACCTAAATAAATGTTCAAAGTCCTTAGTGACCAAGGAATGCAAATCAAAACAACCCTGAGATTCCACCTTACACCAATCAGAATGGCTAAGATCAAAACCTCAGGTAGCAACACTGTTGGGAAGGATGTGGAGAAAGAAGAACACTCCTCCATTGCTGGTGGGATTGCAAACTGGGACAACCACCCAGGATATCAGTCTGGAGGTTCCTCAGAAAATTGGAAACAGATTTAACTGAAGATCTAGCAATACCATTCTTGGGAATATAGCCAAAAGATGCCCCACCATGTCAGAGGGGACCACGTTCCACCACTATGTTCATGTTCATGGCGGTCTTGTTTGTGAGAATCAGAAACTGGAAAGAAACTTCAAGTCCCATGACAGAAGAATGGATAGAGAAAGTGTGGTTCATTTACACAGTGGAATAATACTCATCTATTAAGGACTACAAAGATATCTTACACCTACACATTAAATGCTAAGGGCAGAACTTCTAGAAGATAATAAAGAAATGAGGGCTCTCAGGTGTGCACTTTGCAAAGGATTTTTCTACACACAAGCTCCAAATGTTTATTATGGAGGCAGAGGCAGACTCCATAATAATGTTATTCAAACACCATCTATGGATTAAAGGAGAGACTAGAACCACATAGGACCTCACAGGTGGCCATAGCTCTCTGGGTGCTGCTTACAATCCAGCTGCTGGGAAGATCCACCACATGTGCAACCTTTGCTAAGCTGCTTGTTCCTCCCCTTTATGAGAGATGACAGTGCACATATCATGTCTGCAGTTCTGAGCTTCTTGTTCCTCCCCTTTATGAGAGATGACCCTGTACTTAGCATATCTGCAGTTTTGGGCTTGTCTGAGCTCCCTCACAGAACCCAGCAGACACACTCAGAACACAGCAAGAGGGACAAATCATGCCTGATCAGTTACAAAGAGTAAATTTCAAGCTTGGTAACTGGAAGAGCCTCCTCCTCTAATGACTGGCAGGTCCGTGTGGAGGTTCTGATTGGCTCATGTGTCTTGAGTGACATGAGCACCACCCTTAGGTTTAGAGTGGACTGAAGAGAAACTACCCAGTGGTTCCAGCCTGAAACCAATCCTTTTCCAGATCTGCAGATTTACATCTCAGTAACACTAGGGCCTTTCCCCCAATACTCTACCTGTGTGCCCTCCCACCGACCCCTAGAAGGACCCACAACTGCAGGTCCCTGCTGTTAAGTCACCTGCTTCTCCCCTTGTGGGCAGAGATCCAGTGCTGAGCTCTTTGCTAATTTGGACCTCACCTGAGCTCCAGTCACAGCACTCAGCAGGCACTTACCCTTCCTTGTCCGGAATCAGGCTGGATAGCTTCCATATCCATCACTCAACATTTAGTGGAGTTGTCAATGTATCCCACAACTGGATCGGGGCCCAGAATATACCAACTAAAGAGAGATTGTCAGTAACAAGATATTGTTTAGTTCCTTCAGGCTGGGTTCACATAAACAGCAAGTACTTTTCACCTGATAGTTCTGAGACAACCCTCAGAACAAAGAAGGCAACACATGGCAAACACTGTGGAGTACTATTGTTAACCAGCACCTCTTCCTCAGTGATCTGAAAACAAACAACAACAACAAAATCACAGCTGCATTAGTAAAGGTTCTCCTGGTGAACAAAATGATAGAATGAGTCTCTATAATGCTGGAAATGTATTTATTAGAATGGCTCTCAGGCTGTGGTTCAACTAATCCAAAACTGGCTTCGACCAATGGAAAGTTGAAGAATCCAATAGTTGTTCAGGCTGTGGTTAGATGTCTCAGCTGGTCTTCAGCATATACCTGAATTTCAAAGAGATAGGCTCTAATGCAACAAAACAATAAAATAATATAAATAAAATGAACTTGCTATCTAGAGGTAGGACAAACAGAAAAAGTGAAAGATCTGCCATCTTCAATATCCTTTGTGTAGGTAGATTGCTATCAGAAGCTGTGGCCTAATTTAAAGGTTAATCTTTTCACCTCGAGAGATCAAGATTAAGATTTTTCTCAGGTCCAAAAATAAAATTAAGAAAAATCCCACAGAGTACCCAAGTCTTTGGATTTTAGTTAATTCAAGATGTGGCCACAATAAATGCTAGGTCTTTCAGCTTTAGAAAACACCCTCTTTATCACAGGTGCTTTGTAGAAGAGTTTCTATATAATCACTTTAAGCTTTATTATATACCTAGAAGTAGACTGATTGGACTCATTGTTGCCTTTAAATCTTTCCCAAGTTCTTTTGCATAGTAAGTATCCTGGCAAATATTACCCTGGTATTAGATTCTCCCAGTGTGATCTAGATTGACAAAGTGAATCTGCACTGGGTTTCCATTCTTAACTGTTACCAGGGTTTGCTTTCCTGATAACTGCAGGGATCTTCTCAACAGAAGTTAGAACCTCAAGTGACCTGGAATGACTTGGACAGGAAACATTAGCAGTGCCAGTTTGCCAGTCCCATCTGTTCTTCTTTCTTGGTTCCTCTTGAGGTAGCAGAATGGGAAGAATGTCATTTGAGGATAAGACTTGTTCTTGGGAGATATTTATGGCTACTGTTTAATAAGAAAACATTTCCTCTTCTTTAGCCTAAGTCACTTTGCTACTGTAGCTGACCTGCTGGAGTTCTTTTGAGGCCAGAAACTGCATTCCCTGTTGTTTAGCACATCATAATAAAGCAGCAGGTAATCATGTAAAGGATGAATTGCTAGAGCCCCTTTCTTCTTGACTACATGCCACTTGCATGTCAGGATATGAAAGGTTGGGAGCAATAAACTTCTTTGAATCAGGAAAAAGAGTGACATCCACAGAAGAAAACACTTTTATAAAATCAAAACATAAATTCATATATAAATTCATGTTTGCATATTCATATATCACCATTCAAATCAGTTGGGTTGAGCTACATACTTATCTCATAATTATATACTTACACACACATACATCCATATTTGCATTTTTATATGGAGCAAAAGATCAAGCACCAAGTACCAGGATAGAAGGAACTCACTAATTATGGATGAAAATTATGTTCCAAACTTTATTGTAAAGAGAAAGAAAAAGCTTCTTACGTTTTATTGCTACGTGAATGAAATCCAAGTCTGTAAGGTTCTCTTTTCTAATACTAACCCAGCCTTCTTATTAAGAAAAGACTTATTCTATCCCATGGTAAGGAAGCCTGCCTGTTCTTTCTGCTCTCTTTGAAACTTGTTCCATTTTCCTCATTGCATCTGCATTCTGTATTTTGTTTTCTTACCTTTTTTGAATGGGGTCACACCAAGATACTTTATGTTGTTTGTGGCTATTGTGAAAGGTGTCATTTCCCTAATTTCTTTCTCAGTCTGCTTATACTTTGAGTATAGGAAGGCCACTGATTTGCTTGAGTTGATTTTGTTACCAGCCACTTTGCTGAAGTTGTTTATTAGCTGTAGGAGTTCTCTGGTAGAGTTTTTTGGGTCACTTCAGTATACTATTATATCATCTGAAAATAGTGATAGTTTGACTTCTTCCTTTCCTATTTGTATCCCTTTGACCTCCTTATGTTGTCTAATTGCTCTAGCTAGGACTTCAAGAACTATATTGAAAAGATATGGAGAGAGGGGGCAGCCTTGTCTAGTCCCTGATTTTAGTGGGATTGCTTCAAGTTTCTCTTCATTTAGTTTCATGTTGGCTACCGGTGTGCTGTATATTGCTTTTACTATGTTTAGGTGTGGGCCTTGAATTCCTGTTCTCTCCAAGACTTTTAGCATGAAAGGATGCTGAATTTTGTCAAATGCTTTTTCAGCATCTAATGAAATGAACATGTAGTTTTTTTTCATTGAGTTTGTTTATGTAGTGGATAGCATTGATGGATTTACGTATATTGAACCATCCCTGCATCCTTGGGATGAAGCCTACTTGATCCTGGTGGATGATCATTTTGATGTGTTCTTGGATTCAGTTAGCAAGAATTTTATTAAGTATTTTGCATCGATATTCATCGGGGAAATTGGCCTGAAATTCTCTTTCTTTGTTGGATCTTTGTGTGGTTTTTGTATCAGCGTTATTGTGGCTTTGTAGAAGGAGTTGGGTAGTATTCCTTCTGTTTCTATTTTGAGGAATAGTTTGAAGAGTATTGGTGTTAAGTGTTCTTTGAAGCTCTGATAGAATTCTGCACTATAACCATCTGGTCCTGTGCTTTTTTGGTTGGAAGGCTTTCTATGATCCCTTCCATTTTTTTTTTAGGGGTTATGGGACTGTTTAGATGATCTATTTGATCTTGATTTAATTTTGGTGTTTGGTATCTGTCTAACAAATTGCCCATTTCCTCCAGATTCTCCAATTGTGTTGAGTATGGGCTTTTGTAGTAGGATCTTATAATATTTTGAATTTCCTTAGTTTCTGTTGTTATATCTCCCTTTTCATTTCTAATTTTGTTAATTTTGATACTGTGTCTGGGCCCTTTGGGTAATCTGGCTAAGGGTTTCTTCATCTTATTGATTTTTTTCAAAGAACCATATCCTGGTTTTGTTGATTTTTTGTATGGTTCTCTTAGTTTCTACTTGATTGATTTCAGCCCTGAGTTTGATGATTTCCTGTCTTCTTCTCCTCCTAGGTGAATTAGCTTCTTTTTGTTACAGGGCTTTCAGTTGTACCATTAAGCTTCTAGTGTATGCTCTCTCAATTTTCTCTTTGGAGGCACTTAGGGCTATGAGTTTTTCTCTTAGCACTGCTTTCATTGTGTCCCATAGATTTGGGTATGCTGTGTCTTCATTTTTGTTAAATTCAAAAAATTCTTTGATTTCTTTATTTCTTCTTTGACCAAGGTATCATTAGGTAGAGTTTGTTCAGTTTCCATGTATATGTGGGCTATTGTTTTATGTGGGCATTTGTGGCTATTGAAGACCACTTTTACTCTACAGTGATCTAATAGGAGGCATGGGATTATTTCGATCTTCTTATGTTTGTTGAGGTCTCTCTTGTGACCATTTATATGACTGATTTTGGAGAAGGTACGATGAGGTGCTGAGAAAAAGGTATATTCTTTTGCTTTAGAATGAAATGTTTTATATATATATATATATATTTAATCCAATTGGTCCAAAGCTTCAATTAGTTCCACTGTGTCCCTGCTTAGTTTCTATTTCCCTGATTGGTCCATTGCAGAGAATGGTGTGTTGAAGTCACCCACAATTATTGTGTTAGGTGCAATGTGTGCTTTGAGCTTTAGTAAAGTTCTTTTATGAATGAGGGTGACCTTCCATTTGGAGCATAGAATTGAGAGTTCTTCTTGGTGGATTTTTCCTTTGACCAGCAAGAAGTGTCCCTCAGTGTCTCTTTTGATGACTCTAGGTTGAAAGTCAATTTTAACCGATACTTGATTGGCTACTCCGGCTTGTTTCCTGAGGGCATTTGCTTGAATTGTAGAATTGTCTTCCAGCCTATTACTCAAAGGTAGTCTTTCTTTCAGACAGAGGTGTGTATCATGTATGCAGCAAAATGTAGGTCCTGTTTAGGTATCCAGTCTGTTATTCTATGTCTTTTTATTGGGGAATTGAGTCCATTGATGTTAAAAGGTATTAAGGAATAGTTATTATTGTTTCCTGTCATTTTGATGTTAATTTTATATTTGAGTGGTTATCTTCCTTAGGGTTTGATGAAAGACGGTTTCTATATTGCTTTTTCCATGGTATTGTCTCCCTCCTTGTATTGGTGTTTTCTCCCTATTATCATTTGTAGGGCTGGATTTGTGGCAAGACATTGTGTAAATTTGGTTTTGTCATGGAATATCTTGGTTTCTCCATCTATAGTGATTGAGAGTTTTGCTGGGTATAGTAGTCTTGACTGGCATTTGTGTTCTCTTAGAGTCTGCATGAGATCTGCCCAGGATCTTCTAGCTTTCATGGTCTCTGGTGAGAAGTCTGGTGTAATTCTGATAGGTCTTCCTTTATATGTTACTTGGCATTTTTCTCTTACTGCCTTTAATATTCTTTCTTTGTTTAGGACATTTGGGGTTTTGATTATTATATGATGGGAGGTAATTCTGTTCTGGTCTAGTCTGTTTGGAGTTCTGGAGGCTTCTTGTATATTCATGGGCATCTCTCTCTTTAGGTTAGGGAAGTTTTCTTCCATAATTTTGTTGAAGATATTTGCTGGCCATTTAAGTTGTAAATCTTCACTTTCATCTATGCCTATAATCCTTATGTTTGGTCTTCTCATTGTGTTCTGGATTTCCTGGATGTTTTGGGTTACAAGCTTTTTGCATTTTGCATCTTCTTTGGCTGTTGAGTCCATGGTTTCTATGGTATCTTCAGCATCTGAGATTCTTTCTTCTATACCTTGTATTCTGTTGTTGACATTTGCATCTATGGGCCCTGATTTCTTCCCAAGGTTTTCTGTTTCCAAAGTTGTCTCTCTTTGAGATTTCTTCATTGTTTCTACTTCTGTTTTTAGATCCTGGATGGTTTTGCTCAGTTCCTTCACTTGCTTGTTTGTGTTTTCCTATAATTTTTTAAGAGATTTTTGTGTTTCCTCTTTCATGACTTCTGCCTGCTGACCAAAGTTCTCCTGTATTTCTTTAAGTGGTTTTTGGATTTCCTTGTTATTGGCTTTTATCTTTTGACCTAAATTCACCAGAATTTCTTTTAATGATTGTGGGAAGCCATTAGAGACCCTCACTTCGGCTGACAGGGCAAAGGCCCTGAGAAAAGCAAACAAGAGCCTCTCCATGGGCATTGGTTTAGCCATTGTTTCGAGATAACTGCAGAATGGTCCTGCCTGCGTCAACACCTCCGACACCAGGTAGGTTCATCAGATAACCTCCTCACCTCCTGCCGTAAATACCAGGAATACCTTTGCCCCTCTTTGTCCTTGCCTTGTGGCACGTCCCTCCTGAAAGCCTTAAAACCTGTATACCCCAGAACATTAAACGAGGCTTTGACATAACCCAGACTGACTTGTCTTTCTTAGGGTCCTTGGCCTCCTTCTTTCTCTCCCCTCTTTGACCCTCAGGTAGTGCCCCTTCGGAACCCTGGAATAACTGGACCTGCTGGACAGGTCATAGTGGTGCCCGAACAGGGACCCGAAGTATGGTCAACTACCGGACGACGGAGAAGAAACCCTGGGAAGAGGATTCAAGGACCCCCACAGACTGCATCGCTCGTGCATTGCTGGAGGGGCAGGTGAGTGGCTGAATAATTGTTGTCCGATTTTCATGGGGAAGCAACTATCAAAATAAGCTTGTTTTATAGGAGAAATCAAGCAATCACTCAGGGAGAGAGGAATAAGAGTTAAGAAAAAGGATTTAATTAAGTTCTTTTGTTTTCTTGATAAAACATGCCCTTGGTTGGTTTTAAGTGGACCGGACATTCACCCGCTAACATGGAATAGGGTTGGTAAAGAGATTAATAAGATTTTGAAATCAGGTGAACCAGTGTCTGACACATTTTTTAGTTACTGGGGCCTTATAAGGGACATAATAAAAGATGCTGAGAAAGGAGGAGAAAGAGCCTGTCTGTTAGCTGTTGCTGGTGACTTTCTGCAGGCCTCAAGACCGGCGTCATGCAAAAACGAAGGCAGAGAGAGTGAGCCGCTCTCCATGTCCCTCTGTGATCGTAGATATGCCTGAGGACACAGAGGACCCTCCTCCAAAGATTATGCAATCACTAGAGAATCCCAAAATTCCTAGAAGTATACACCCTTCTCTTAAAGAGTTTTCAGAAGGCCAAAATGAAACTAAAAACAAGTGCCACCCGTACCGTTCCTCAGACCTAATATTAGACCCAACCTCCGAGCTTGAGTTAGAGGAGGAAGCTGCCAGATACGTAGAGGAGAGGTACGGTGACGGACCCCGAGAACCTCGAGTCTTTTTCACACAAAGACCCCGATTCGCTCGGCCCCTGCCATACCTACCTCAGATGCAGTCAGCCCCTATTGCGCCTCTGCCAATCGCAGTGGTTGAAGGACTAACCCAAACAAAAGCTATGCTCCAGGCGCAAATTACCGGGCTCAGGCAGGTCTTACATTTGCAACAAGAATTAGGAGACCTTTCTTTAGAAATTCAGAACTTACAAGAAACTATGAGAAAGGGACAAGATTCCCCTTACAAAAGACTGCCCAGCTCCTTGAAGAAACATCAGCCTAAACTAGCCTTCCTAGTCATGACCAGGGCACGTGCTAGGCAAAGCAGAGATAAACCTGAGCCAGACACCACTGGTCTTAATCAAGAGGGAGACAGTGATGAGGATCAAGAAACTGATGGAGAACAAGACTATGATGAGTTTGCCGAGGACTCCTTTCCCAGGGATGAACCCCGTTTTTAACATTTGATTTGTAATTATTTCGTTAGGACTACACATCATCATTGCCATTTGGGATAGAATATCTCTCCCCCAAAGGTTACCAGGGAGTCCAGGTACCACAAAGGGCCTAATCGTCCCTGTATTTTCCTCATTGTCTCTCCAAGATAGAAGCCTTGAACTTTGTAATGTGTCTTGCAACTGTTGTATTCCCCTTAGATGTGTGGCTGTAGATTCAGACACAATTTCTCTTCTCGTTTCTGGGATTCCAACTAGGACCTATTACTATCTGCTCTCAAAAGTTATCAATCAGAAAATCACAATTACAGACCTTAAATGATTTTCAAAACCTTTTAGGTGATATTAATTGGCTCAGACCATATCTTAAGCTGACCACGGGTGATCTTAAATCCCTCTCTGACATTCTTAAGGGCAATGCTGATCCTCTTTACCCTAGAATATTGACCCCAGAGGCTAAGAGCTCTTTACAGCTGGTGGAGAGGGCTATTAGCCAACAATTTATAGGATATTTTGACCCATCCAAAAATCTTTTTTTAATTATTTTCACAACAACATTTACACCAACAGGCCTTCTGTGGCAGGATGGGCAGCCATTTACGTGGATTCACCTACCAGCCACTCACCCTAAAATACTCCCTACTTACCCTTCCCTAGTTTGCCAGGCCATATTTCTAGGGCTCAAAACAGCTATCTGCTATTTTGGCCGCGATCCAGAGATAATTATCTCACCCTAATCACAAGAGCAACTTGCCTGACTACAACAGAGAAATGATGACTGGACTGTTTTATTATCCAGCTATCAAGGGAAGTTTGATACCCACCTACCAGGAGATAAACTATTACAATTTCTTCATAACACCCCTTTTGTCTTCCCGAAAGTTACTGCTGCAAGGCACCCTTGAGGTATTTAAAACAATTAATGAAAGTTTTCATCTTTATTCAGATAGCCATTATGTAGTCACAGCCCTCCAAGTTCTTGAAGTTGTCCCCATTATACAGCCCTCGTCACCAGCCTTCTCGTGGTTTTTTGAGATACAACAGCAGATAAGGGCTCGAATAAACCCATTCATTGCAGGACACATAAGGGCCCATACAAACTTACCTGGCCCTCTTGCTAAAGGGAATGATTTGGCTGATAGAGCTACACGCTTAGTAGTATTGGCCTCCCTCACCGATCCACTTCGAGAGGCTCAGATGGCTCATTCCCTTCATCACCTAAATGCTCAAACATTAAGACTTAAATATAAAATAACCTGAGAACAGGCCAGGCAAATTGTAAAAAATTGCAAAAATTGCCTAACATTGCTTCCTGAGCCGTATCTAGGAGTTAATCCCAGGGGCCTTGTCCCCGGAGAACTCTGGCAAATGGATGTTACTCATGTTCCCTCTTTTGGAAAACTTAAATTTGTGCATGTGACTAGTGATATCTTTAGTGGATTTTTATGTGCCTCTGCCCAGATGGGAGAGGCCACAAAGAATGTTATTTCTCACATGTTATTTACCTTCTCTGTTATGGGCCAACCCAAAATACTTAAGACAGACAATGGACCTGGTTATACCAGCCAAAAATTTAAACAATTTTGTTCACAAATACAAATAAAGCACATTACAGGCATCCCCTATAATCCCCAGGGTCATGGAATTGTTGAGCAGGCCAATCAAATGCTTAAAAACACCCTGTTAAAGCTCACTGCTCAAGAAACCCTTTATTCTTTTAAAGGCAATGCTAAGCTTCTACTATCCCATGCCCTGTTTGTTTTAAATTTCTTTTTTTTTTATTCGATATAATTTATTTACATTTCAAACGATTTCCCCTTTTCTAGCCCCCCCCACTCCCCAAAAGTCCCGTAAGCCCCCTTCTCTTCCCCTGTCCTCCCACCCACCCCTTTCCACTTCCCCGTTCTGGTTTTGCTGAATACTGTTTCACTGAGTCTCTCCAGAACCAGGGGACACTCCTCCTTTCTTCTTGTACCTCATTTGATGTGTGGATTATGTTTTGGGTATTCCAGTTTTCTAGGTTAATATCCACTTATTAGTGAGTGCATACCATGATTCACCTTTTGAGTCTGGGTTACCTCACTTAGTATGATGTTCTCTAGCTCCATCCATTTGCCTAAGAATTTCATGAATTCATTGTTTCTAATGGCTGAATAGTACTCCATTGTGTAGATATACCACATTTTTTGCATCCACTCTTCTGTTGAGGGATACCTGGGTTCTTTCCAGCATCTGGCAATTATAAATAGGGCTGCTATGAACATAGTAGAGCATGTATCCTTATTACATGGTGGGGAGTCTTCTGGGTATATGCCCAGTAGTGGTATAGCAGGATCTTCTGGAAGTGAGGTGCCCAGTTTTCGGAGGAACCGCCAGACTGATTTCCAGAGTGGTTGTACCAATTTGCAACCCCACCAGCAGTGGAGGAGTGTTCCTCTTTCTCCACACCCTCTCCAACACCTGCTGTCTCCTGAATTTCTACTCTTAGCCATTCTGACTGGTGTAAGATGAAATCTTAGGGTTGTTTTGATTTGCATTTCTCTAATGACTAATGAAGTTGAGCATTTTTTAAGATGCTTCTCTGCCATCCGAAGTTCTTCAGGTGAGAATTCTTTGTTTAACTCTGTACCCCATTTCTTAATAGGGTTGTTCGGTTTTCTGGAGTCTAACTTCTTGAGTTCTTTATATATATTGGATATTAGCCCTCTGTCTGATGTAGGATTGGTGAAGATCTTTTCCCAATTTGTTGGTTGCCGATTTGTCCTCTTGATGGTGTCCTTTGCCTTACAGAAACTTTGTAATTTTATGAGGTCCCATTTGTCAATTCTTGCTCTTAGAGCATACGCTATTGGTGTTCTGTTCAGAAACTTTCTCCCTGTACCGATGTCCTCAAGGGTCTAACCCCACCTCTAATAAGAAAAATAACAGGAAATGGGCCTGGTGGCGCACACCTGTAATTCCATCACTGGGAGGCAGAGACAAGCGGATTTCTGAGTTCAAGGGCAGCCTGGTCTACATAGAGAAACCCTGTCTTGAAAAACTGAAGGAAAAAGAAAAAAAGAAAAAGAAAAATAACAGGGAGTAACAATCACTTCTCCTTAGTATCTCTTAATATCAATGGAATCAATTTTCCAATAAAAAGACCGAGACTAAGAGACTGGATACACAAGCAGGACCCAATATTTTACTGCATACAGGAAACCCACCTCACTCAGAAAGAGACACTACCTCAGAGTAAAAGGGTTGAAAACAATTTTACAAAGAAATGGTCCCAAGAAATAAGTTGCTATAGCCATCCTAATAGTGAATAAAATCAACTTTCAACCTAAAGTAATCAAAAAAGACTGAAGGACACTTCATACTCAAAGGAAAAATCTACCAAGATGAACTCTCAATTCTGAACATATATTCTCCAAAAACAAGGGAACCCACATTCATATAAGTAACTTTAATAAAGCTCAAAGTTCACATTGCGCCCCACACAATAATAGTGGGAAACTTCAACACCCCACTCTCATCAATGGCCAGATCAGGGAAACAGAAACTAAATAGAGAAACAGTGAAACTAACACAAGTTATGAACCAAATGGATTTAACAGATATCTGTAGAACATTTTATCCTAAAACAAAAGAATATACCTTGTTCTCAGCACCTTACAGTACTTTTTCCAAAACTGACCATATAATTGGTCACAAAACAGAACTCTGCAGATAGAAGAATATCTACATAATTCCTTGCACTCTATCAGATCACCATCGACTAAGGTTGGTCTACATTAACAACAAAAACAACAGAAAGCCTACATATATATGGAAACTGATCAACACTCTACTCAACGATAACTCAGTCAAGGAAGAAATAAAGAAAGAAAGTAAGGACTGTTTAGGCCGGGCTCTAGTGGCACATGCTTTTAATCTCAGCACTTGGGAGGCAGAGGCAGGCAGATTTCTGAGTTTGAGGACATCCTGGTCTACAGAGTGAGTTACAGGACAGCCAAGGTTATACAGAGAAACCCTGTCTTGGAAAAAAACAAAACAAAACAACAACAACAAAAAAGACGCTTTAGAATTTAATGAAAATGAAGGCACAACATACCCAAACTTATGGGACACAATGAAAGCAGTGCTAAGAGGAAAACTCATAGCTCTGAGTGCCTCCACAAAGAAACTGGAAAGAAACTACAATAACAGCTTAATAGCACAGCTGAAGGCTCTCGAATGAAGAGAAGCAAAAACACACAAGAGGAGTAGACGGCAGGAAATTATCAAACTCAGGGATGAAATGAACCAAGCAGAAACAAAAAGAACTATACAAAGAATCAACCAAACCAGGAACTGGTTCTTTAAAAAAAACCAACAACATAGATAAACCCTTAGCCAAACTAACCAGAGGGCACAGGGACAGTATCTAAATCAACAAAATCAGAAATGAAAAGGGAGACATAAAAACAGATACTGAAGAAATCCAAAAAATCATCAGATCCTACCACAACAGTCTATACTCAACAAAAGTAAAATGTCTAGATGAAATGGACAATTTTCTAGACAGATACCAGGTACCAAAGTTAAATCAGGATCAGATAAATGATCTAAGCAATCCCATAACCCCTAAAGAAATAGTGCACGCCTGTAATTCCAGCACTCTGGGAGGCAGAGGCAGGCAGATGTCTGAGTTCGAGGCCACCCTGGTTTATAGAGTGAGCTCCAGGGCAGGCAGGGCTATATATACAGAGAAACCCTGTCTCAAAAAAAAAAAAATCAAAAAAAAAAATTGAAACAGCTATTAATAGTTTCTCAATTAAAAGAAGCCCAGGACCAGATGGGTTAAATGCAGTTTTACCAGACCTTAAAAGAAGACCTAACAACTGGTGGTGATATGCCATGCCTGTAATCCCAGCACTCTGCGAGGTAGAGGCAGGTGGATTTCTGACTTCGATGCCAGCCTGGTCTACAGAGTGAGTTTCAGGACAGCCAGGGCTATCCCAAAAAAACATGTCTGGAAAAGAAAAAAAAAAACAGATCCAAAAACCAAAATTAAATAAATAAAAAAGAAGATTTAATACCAATACTCTTCAAACTTTTGTCCAGAAAAGACAAACACAAGGAATATTACCCAAATCGTTTAATGAAGCCACAATTACTCTGATACCTAAACCACTCCAAAACCCAACAAGAAACAGAACTTAACACCAATTTTCCTTATGAATATTGATGCAAAAATACTCAATAAAATTCTTGCCAACCAAAGCCAAGAACACATCAAAATGCTCATCCACCATGATCAAGTAGGCTTCATCCCAGGAATGCAGGGATGGTTCAATAAATGGAAATCTATCAATGTAATCCACTACATAAACAAACTCAAAGAAATGTACCACATGTTACTTCATTTGACAACATCCAACTCCTCTTCATGATAAAAGTCTTAGAAAGACCAGGAATTCAAGGCCCATAATTTAACATAGTAAAAGCAATATACAGCAAACCAGTAGCCAACATCAAAAAGAAAAAGGAGAGAAACTTGAAGCAGTCCCACTGAAATCAGGGACTGGGCAAAGCTGTCCACTCTCTCCCTTCCTGTTCACCATAGTACTCGAAGTCCTAGACAGAGCAATTCGATGACAAAAGGAGGTCACTGGGATTCAAATTGGAAAGGAAGAAGTCACAGTATCACTATTTACAGATGATATGATAGTATACTTAAGTGACCCCACAAATTCCACCAGAGAACTTCTAAAACTGATAAACAAGTTCAGAAAAGTGGCTGGATATAAAATTAGCTCATACAAATCAGTGGCCTTCCTATACTCAAAGGATAAAGAGGCTGAAAAAGAAATTAGGAAATGACAGCCTTCACAATAGTCACAAATGATATAAAATACCTTTGTGTGACTCTAACCAAGCAAGTGAAAGATCTGTATGACAAGAACTTCAAATCTCTGAAGAAATTGATGAAAATCTCAGAAGATGGAAGCCCAGGCTTCATCCTTGACAAGAACCCACATGAAGGGGAACTCCATGGATATAAACAAGGTGGTAATACATTAAAATCAGGTTCTTGACAATTAGTCCAAATTGTAAACCTTATTTATACAGGTGAAAAGATTCATGTGCTTTGAATGGGAGAAAGCACCCTCATTGTGGGTTCTTTTGCATCTTTGAAGACTCATGGGATCTGAAGGACATTGATTGCTTGGCTCACATTTATATCACCTTTGCTATATGCGTTTGCCCACATATTTGAAGAGAACAGGAAGAACTCAGAGGATTGGCAGGGATAACAGAGTTAAAATGGCCATCTTGCGTAAAGCAATCTACAGATTCAATGCAATTCCTATCAAAATTCCAACACAATTCTTCTTAGAGTTAGAAAGAGCAATTTCCAAATTTATGTGGAATAACCAAAACTCCAGGATTGCAAAAAGTATTCTCAACAATAAAAGAACTTCTGGCAGAACCACCATCCCTGACCTTAAGATCTACTACAAAGCAATAGTGATTAAAGCTGTATGGTTTCGGTACAGAAACAGGCAGGAAAATCAATGGAATGGAATTGAAGACCCAGAAATGAACCCATACACCTATGGTCACTTGATCTTTGACAAAGAAGCTAAAAGCATCCAGTAGAAAAAACACTGCATTTTCAACAAAAGGTGCTGGGTCAACTGGCAGTCAACATGTATTATGATGCAAATTGATCCACTCTTATTTTCCTGTACAAAGCTCAAGTCCACGTGGATCAAGGACCTCAAAATAAAACCAGATACACTCAATCTAATAGAAGAGAAAGAGGGAAAGTGAACTTATTGGCACAGGAGAAATTTCCTAAACAGAACTCCAATGGCTCATACTCTAAGACCAGGAATTGATAAATGAGACCTCATGAAACTGGAAAGCTTCTCTAAGGCCAAGGACATAATCAATAAGACAAATCGGCAACCTACAGATTGGAAAATAAATGTTCACTAACCCCACATCTGATAGAGGACTAATATCCAAAATATATAAGAACTCAAGAAGCTAACCACCAGAAAACCAAACAAACCAATCAAAAAATGGTATATAGAACTAAACAGAGAATTTACAAACAGAGGAACATTCAGTGACTGAGACGCACCTACATGAATGTTCAAAGTCCTTAGTGACCAAGGAATGCAAATCAAAACAACCCTGAGATTCCACCTTACACCAATCAGAATGGTTAAGATCAAAGCCTTAGGTAACAAGACTGTTGGCAAGGATGGGGTTAAAGAGGAATACTCCTCCATTGACAGTTCAGTTGCAAATTGGTACAACCTTCCTCGAAATCAGTCTGGAGGTTCCTCAGAAAATTTGAAACACATCTACCTGAAGATCCAGCAGTACCATTCTTGGGAATATAGCCAAAAGATGCCCCACCATGTCAGAGGGACCACGTTCCACCACTATGTTCATGGCGGTCTTGTTTGTGATAGTCAGAAACTGCAAACAACCTACAAGTCCCATGACAGAAGAATGGATAGAGAAAATGTGGTTCATTTACATAGTGGAATAATACTCATCTATTAAGTACTACAAAGAGATCTTACACTACACATTAAATGCTAAGGGCAGAACATATAGAAGATAATAAAGAAATGAGGGCTCTTGGGTTTGGCATTGTGCAAAGGATTTTTCTACACACAAGCTCCAAAAGTTTATTACGGAGGCAGACGCAGACTCCATAATAATGTTATTCAAACACCCAACATCTATGGATTAAAGGAGAGACTAGAACCACATAGGATGTCACAGGCGGCCATAGCTCTCTGGGTGCTGCTTACAATCCAGCTGCTGGGAAGACCCACCACACCTGCAACCTTTCCTAAGCTGCTTGTTCCTCACCTTAATGAGAGATGACCCTGTACTTACCATGTGTGAAGTTTTGAGCTTCTTGTTCCTCCTCTTTATGAGAGATGACCCTGCACTTAGCATGTCTGAAATTTTGAGCTTGTCTGAGCTCCCTCACAGCACCCAGCAGACACACTCAGAACACAGCACCCAGGACAAATCATGCCTGATCAGTTACAGAGAGGAAATTTCAGGCTTGGTAACCGGAAGAGCCACCTCTTCTAATGACTGGCAGGTCCGTGTTGAGGTTTTGATTGGCTAATGAGTCTTGAGTGACATGAGCACCTAGCTTAGGGTTAGAGTGGACAGAAGAGAAACTACTCAATGGTTCCATCCTGAAACCAATCCTTTCCAGATCTGCAGATTTACATCTCAGTAGCACTAGTGCCTTCCCTCCAATACTCTACCTGCGTGCCCTCCCACAGAGCCCTAGAAGGACCCACAACTCCAGGTCCCTGCTGTTAAGTTGCCTGCTTCTCCCCATTGTGGGCAGTGATCCTGTGTTGAGCTCTTTGCTAATTTGGACCTCGCCTGAGCTCCAGTCACAGCACTCAGCAGGCACTTACCCTTCCTTGCCTGGCATCAGGCTGGATAGCTTCCCTATCCATCACTCAACATTTAGTGCAGTTGTCAATGTGTCCCACAACTGGATTGGGGCCCAGCCAGTGCAAGCTACTTAACTTCCGATTTCTGTGGCTGGCAGGAAGTCCCGCCCTGCGCCACCACAATCACTAACCTTTCCCAGCTACTTTTCTCGCTGACAACTGCTACCATCCGCGGGTTTGTGGCACGTTGGCCTTGGTCGCCACCAGGTGCCCCATGCTTTGGCGCACTGGCTCTGGTAGTGGCCAGGTGCCCGCACGTTCCTTTCCAGCCCACCAGGTGGTGGTTCCCCCCTCCCGCAACATTGTTAAGATACAAAACAAACTACTTCCCAGACATTGCTGGCTACTTGACTTCCTAATTCAACTGCTGGCAGGAAGTCCTGCCCTGCGCCTGCATCATCACTAACCTTTTCCTGCTACAGCTTTACTCCCTAAAAGCCACTACCATCCACACAGCCGCCACCATCCATGCCACCATGGGTTCTGGCAGGACCACAGCTGCTGCTGCCTGGTTCTCTCCAGGCTCTCAGAACCTCATCAATGCTATGTTACATCCCCGCCTAGCGGTGCCTTGTGGTCACGCTGCCATCGCTCTCAGAGCCCAGTGCTCTCAGAACTGCAGCAAGCTTTTTCTAACTCAGAAGAACTGAGTTGGGATTTTGATGGGGATTGGGTTTAATCTGTAGATTGCTTTTGGCACGATGGCCATTTTAGCTATATTAACCCTGCCAATCCAAGAGCATGGCAGATTTTTCCACTTTCTGAGGTCTTCTTCGATTTCCTTCTTCAGAGACCTAAAGTTCTTCTCATATAGATCTTTTATGTGTTTAGTTAGAGTCACACCAAGATACTTTATATTGTTTGTGACTATTGTGAAGGGTGTCACTTCCCTAACTTCTCAGCCTCTTTATCCTTTGAGTATAGGAAGGCTACTGATTTGTTTGACTTGATTTTATAACCAGCCACTTTGCTGAAGTTGTTTATCAGCTGTAGAAGTTCTCTGGTGGAGTTTTTTGGGTCACTTAAGTATACTATCTTATCATCTTCAAATAGTAATAATTTGATTTCTTCCTTTCCAATTTGTTTCCCTTTGACCTCCTTATGCTGTCTAATTGCTCTAGCGAGAACTTCAAGTATGCACTCACTAATAAGAGGATATTAGCCTGGAAAACTGGAATACACAAAACATAATACACACATTAAATGAGGTAAAAGAAGAACAGAGGAGTGGCAACTGGTTCTGGAAAGTCTCAGTGTAGCAGTATAAGGCAAAACCAGAACAGGGAAGTGGGAAGGGGTGGGTGGGAGAACAGGGGGAGGGAAGGGGGCTTATGTGACTTTCAGGAAGTCGGGGGCCAGAAAAGGGGAAATCATTTGAAATGTAAATAAAAATATATCGAATAAAATTTAAAAAAAGAAACTATATTGATGTACAAAGTGTTTGCCACATTGGCTACATTCATAAGTCTTCTCTCCAGGATGTGTGCTTTTATGTCTTTGGAGAGGAATGTTTTGTGCAAAGGCTTTATCACACTGGTTACATTCAAAACATTTCTCTCTGCTATGTACTATTTGACGGCTTTAAAGAGAACTGTGAAGTACAAAATCTTTAGCACATTGGTTATACTCATAAGTTTTCTTTCCAGCAACTCTTGTTTTACATATTTGGAGACTACTGTGATATGCAAAGGCTTCAAAATATTGGTCACTTACATAAAGTTTCTCTCCGGTATGTATTCTTTCTTGTCTTAGGTTATGACTCTGAAATGCAAAGGCTTGCCCACACTGAAAAAAACTCAGAGGGTTGTTCTGCAGTATGACTTCTTTCATGCCTGCAAAGACAATTGGCCCTATATGAGACTAGGAATGTGCAAATTCTTCTGTTTGCCTTGGTTGACCTTGCAAATGTGGAATTGCTCACACATTAGCAAAATTTATGAATGAAATCAGTGTAGTAAACCTCTGAGTTCTTCCTGTTCTCTTCAAATATGTGGGCAAATGAATATAGCAAAAGGTGCTATAAATGTGAGCCATGCCATCAGTGTCCTTCAGATCCCAAAGATGCAAAAGAACCCACAATGAGGGTGCTTTCTCCCATTCAAAGCACATGAATCTTTTCACCTGTATAAATAAGGTTTACAATTTGGACTAATTGTCAAGAACCTGATTTTAATGTATTACCACCTTGTTTATATCCATGGAGTTCCCCTTCATGTGGGTTCTTGTCAAGGATGAAGCCTGGGCTTAGAGGGGAATTCTAAGAGCAGGGGTGTCTGGGAGCAGCAAAACAAAGGACTGGCACTCAAATACTGGGTCCAAGTTGGAGGCTTATGCTCTGCTGGAGACAAGTTTCCAGCCTGCTTTTTCTTAGTAACTCTTTCTTACTCTGTTATTTGTTTCTCTAGAGATCTCTCTCTATGACCTCCTGGAGACTCTTCCCCAAGCACTTCACCCTAGCTATTATAAAGGCTTTTATTTTACATACCCAAGCAGTTATTTACTCCAAATTCCCTTTTCATTGTCTTAATAATCAGCACCCCTTGAGCCCAGGCCCTTAATAATTAGGAGAGGGCAGGCAGACATTTTCTTTTTAACATTACAAAACATTCAGAGGTGTCTTTGCTTCTGTTACCAGAGATGCTAAACTAGCTGGGTGGGAACCAGTCCTGAAATTAGCATTTCTATCACTTCTGGGCCTAACCTTGCTCTGTCCAGGTCCACTCAAGAATATGTCTGCCTTTGTAAGCATAAACAACAGCAGCAGCAACAACAACAAATTTAGCTGGGAGGAATATCCTGTGATCACCACTTCCTAATCTCTTTATAGCTTATCTCCTTCCTTACCATCTTTCTAACTAGTTGGTGCTTATCACACCTGCTTTTGTTCTATTAGATTTGGAAAGTTTCTCATAATTCATATTGCATCCTTAATTGGTCAGAAACAAAATATTTTTGAACCCTTGTTTTAGACATCTTTTCCACAGCCTTCAGTGCTGTTCTGAAGGTCCTAGCATTTACCATTTGCTGAGGCATTAGCCACACTTTGCCTCCTGGACTAGTGCTGTCTGTCCAGGATTGTCCTGAAGTCATTAACATTAACAAGAGAAAGCCCAGGGGTGGTGGCTCCAAATAAAAAAGACGAAGAAGAAGAAGAAGAAGAAGAAGAAGAAGAAGAAGAAGAAGAAGAAGAAGAAGAAGAAGAAGAAGAAGAAGAAGAAGAAGAAGAAGAAGAAGAAGAAGAAGTTAGACTCTAGAGAACCAAATAACCCTTTTTTAAAAAATGGGTTACAGAGCTAAACAAAGAAATTTCACCTGAGGAATAGGGAATGTTTTTGTGTGTTTAACCATGACTCCCCTTCCCTTTTCATTGGTTTCAAATGTTAAAAATCAAATTCCAAGCAAATGTTCTGTTCAATATTTTTTTTTTTGAGAAGGTGTTCTTTTTGTTGGTGGTTGGTTTTTTGTTTGTTTGTTTCTTTTGTTTTGTTTCTGCTAATGTTCTATTACTTGCTTTAACAATTTCCTCTTTTTTGTTTTTTGTTTTCTGTTTTTTGAGACAGTGCATGTCTGGGAAGCCCTGGCTGTCTTGGAACTCACTCTGTAGACCAGGCTGGTCTCGAACTGAGAAATCTACTTGCCTCTGACTCCCAAGTGCTGGGATAAAATGCGTGCACCACCACCGCCCAGCTGGAGTCTAACTTCTTGAGTTCTTTGCATATATTGGATATTAGCCCTCTGTCAGATGTAGGGATGGTAACAATCTTTTCCCAATTTGTTGGTTGCTGATTTGTCCTATTGACAGTGTCTTTTGCCTTACAGAAATTTTGTAATTTTATGAGGTCCCATTTGTCAATTCTTGATCTTAGAGCATAGGCTATGGGTGTCCTGTTCAGGTAAATTTCCCCTGTTCCCAAAGTATTTTCAGCTGAGGAATATCGAATGGCAGAGAAGCACCTAAAGAAATGTTCAACATCCTTAGTCATCAAGGAAATGCAAATCAAAACAACCCTGAGATTTCACCTCACACCAGTCAGAATGGCTAAGATTAAAAACTCAGGAGACAGCGGGTACTGGTGAGGATGTGGAGAAAAAGAAACACTCCTCCACAGCTAGTGGGATTGCAAGCTGGTACAACCACTCTGGAAATCAGTTTGGCGGTTTCTCAGAAAACTGAGCATACTACTACTGCAGGACCCTGTTAGACCACTCGTGGGCATATACCCAGAGGATTCTCCAGCATGCAATAAGGACACATGCTCTGCCATGTCCATAGAAGCCCTATTTATAATAGCCAGAAGCTGGAAAGAACCCAGATGTCCCTCAACAGAGGAATGGATACAGAAAATGAAGTGTATGTACACAATGGAGCAATTAAAAACAATGAATTCATGAAAATCTTAGACAAATGGATGGAACTGGAAAATATCCTGAGTGAGGTAACCCAATTACAACAGAACACACATGGCATGCACTCACTGATGAGTGGACATTAGCCCAGAAGCTTGGAATACCCAAGACATAGTTCACATATCAAATGATGCCCAAGAAGGAGGAAGAACAAAGTATGGATTCTCTAATCCTTCATAAAAGGGAGAACAAAATACCTACAGAAGGAGATACAGAGACAAAGGGTGGAGCAGAGTCTACCATACCCAGGGATCCATCCCATATGCAGTTATAAAACCCAGACAATATTATGAATGCCCGCAAGTGCTTGCTGACTGAAGCCGGATATAGCTGTCACCTGGGAGGCTCTGCTAGTGCATAAGAAATACAGAGAGGGACACTCAACCAGTCATTGAACTGAGCACAGGATCCGCAATGGAGGAGCTAGAGAAAGGACCAAAGGAGCTGAAGGGATTTGCAGTGTCATAGGAAGAACAACAATATGAGCCACCCAGTATTACCAGAACTCCAAGGGACAAAAAAACCACAGAGTACACATGGAGTTACCCATGGCACCAGATACATAGTCAGCAGAGGATAGCCTTGCTAGACACCAAAGGGAGGAGAGGCCCTTGGTCCTGGAAAGACTTGAAGCCATAGTTTAGAGGAATACCAGGATAGAGGAGCAGGAGAGGGTTGATTGGGGAAGGGGAGATGGCTTATGGGATTTTCCATGGAGGGAGGAACCAGGAAAGGGAACAACATTTGAAATGTAAATTAAGAGTATATCTAATAAAAAAAAAACCCACACAAAACAAACCAATTCCATTAACTGAGATGATATATTGCCCTATACAGGTGAGCATGTGTTACTTCATTGAGGCCTCAGTCTGAAGAAAAATATCAGAAAGGATAATGCCACCAAGACCTGTAACAAATGGGGAAAGGAAAATGAACTACACTTAATGGAATCCTAAACAGAAAAAGAATTTTCTCCCTTTGCAAAAAGGGAGATCACTGATGAGAGACAGTGTTGAATCTTTGAAATGGAGGAAGGTTCTTCAATTTGAATTGTGGATTTTTATAAAAACTAATTCTTCCCAAGATTGGTTGATGGTATCTCTACTGGTAGCTGCATTTGTCCATGTAGCAAATCCATTCGGAATTTATATCATGTTCATGTATTTTCTTATTCCCTCTGAAGGCAATGTCACACATGTGGAGATCAGACGTCACATCATGGGAACCAGCTCTCTCTTCCCACCATGTAAGGTCCCTGAGAATCTACTCAAGTTAAGAGGCTTGTTGGACAGTGTATTTTTTTATGTAGATCTAACTAATGAGCTTAGAAATGACTTAACATTAGAGGTAAAAGATTAATTACTTTTCCACAGGGAAGGCGCTGTTATGTGCCTTAATTGGTATCAGGAATGTTTTTTTCTAAATGAATGTATGTAAAAAGCACTGTTGAGAGGTATGCTGGAAATATTGCAAAGTTATTATTATTGCTAGGCATAAACTTGAAATTTTTACTTTGAGAAAATTTGCTTCCTCTTATATAAAGCAGAAAGGTAGGATATAGCACATGAATTACACTTTAAAGTCCCAAATAGGAGTTACAATTAATATAACTGAAAGTTTGCAAGCTTACACAGACTTTACCAATGCATTATGGCTACAGATATGGATCTGAAACTTTGTTCTCAAGGTAGGCCTTCCTTATCTTCTTCAGGAAATGCAACCCTGTCACATGGTGCCAAGCCTCACCCTATTTGTGTGATACCTTTAATCTGGAGGTTGCTCTGTAACTGAGGCTACACCACTCCCAAAGGCCTTTCTTCAGTGACTCAAACATCTCTACACAGGGCCAAGTCTAAGGTGTTCTCCATGACATTTCCAATCCCACAGTTTCCACACTGTCAAACAAATAACACCTGCAAAACTATTGCATATTATATGATTCTACTGTGGGCACAAAGTGTAGCCTTCAACTTTTATAGAACAAGACTTCCATTTACTGACTGTCAGGAAATACTTTCAAAAAAGTTTTGACAACGGGACTGATTTTTTTCTTTATTGCATTCAATTTTATATCTCTACTCCACAAATATTAGTTGATCTGATAAAGACAATATTTCACTTCAGAGATACTTTCTACAGTTAATAATTCATGATTTGCCTGTCTAAGAAAACAAAAAAACATAGATTTTTTGTTAATAGGAATACCTCATACACTAACCTGTCAGTTGTTTTTAGGGCTTCATACGCCAGGTCTACATCATGAACATGGCTCTCAGAATTGTATGTAAACTGACTACAATAGCTACTTAACCTCTAAAAGCCCAATGGTTATTACGGCTGGAATTTTGAAAGATGTCCACCATCTTCATATAAGCAACATATCACATTTGTCCTAGAAATACTCCCATTATCTTTATATATATATATATATATATATATATATATATATATATATCACTTTACTATCCCTCACTATGATAAACATAATGGAAAGCAATAGGGAGGAAAATGTCTTTTTGTTGTGGTTTTTTCAAGACAGGGTTTCTCTGTATAACCCTGGCTGTCCTGGAACTCACTCTGTAGACCAGGCTGGCCTTGAACTCAGAAATCTGCCTGCCTCTAACTCCCAGATTACTGGGATTACAGGCATGTGCCACCACTGCCCTGCAAGGAAAATGTCTTTATTTGACTTGTACTTACTAAGGATTAAGATGGAGAGAAAACAAAGAATGAATTAAATCAGTGTAGGAATCTAATAGCCAGAATTATAGTACAGACCATGAAGGAATGCTTTATACCCCTTTAGTCTCCAGACTCTCATCCAGCTACTTAATACATATATATTTAGCCTCTATATACATTGAATGAATGTGTGTGTGTGTGTGTGTGCTCACATATGTGAATGTACGTGAATGAAGGTTCACATACAGAACACAAACTAATGACATATATTTTCCATGGAGCTACTGTGAAATACATTTGTATATTGCCTTCTGTAAGTGTTGAGAACTAAACTCAGGTCCTCTGTAAGGACATGTGTGCTCTTATTCAGGGTGCCATGCCTCCAGCATCCTTACATACCTTTCTTGTACATCTGTGAATAACCTGACAGGGGTCACAGTACAGGATGGCCTGTGTCCTCAACATCAATCATAAATCAAGTCAATCCCCCACTCATTAGACTAAAGACCACTGCACTGTATACATTTTCCTTTTTTTTTCTTTTTCTTTTTCTTTTTCTTTTTCTTTTTCTTTTTCTTTTCTTTCTTTCTTTCTTTCTTTCTTTCTTTCTTTCTTTCTTTCTTTCTTTCTTTCTTTCTTTCTTTCTTTTTTAAATTGGATTTGGATTTTTTTGAGACAGGGTTTCTCTGTATAGCCCTGGCTGTCCTGGAACTCACTCTGTAGACCAGGCTGGCCTCAAACTCAGAAATCTGCCTGCCTCTGCCTCCCAGAGTGCTGGGATTACAGGCGTGCGCCACCACCGCCTGGCTATTTTTTTCTTTTATTACTATTAATCGTTCCATTTGTTATACTTCAAATGTTGTTCTTTCAATGGGGTTGCAGTCCCCCTCAGCTCCTCCTGCCTTTCTGCCGGCTCACCCGCCATGTTCTCTGAGTTCAGCATGATGATGATTGGCTCCAAACATTCGCCTCTGTATTGGTCAGTTGCTGCCCTGACCTCCCTAGGAACTGCCAAATTCGGTGCCTGTCCTTCAGTGCCTCTTGACCACAGTAACAGTGTTGGGGTTGGCGTCTACACACAAGATGTATCCCTGTGTGGGGCTGTTCCCCAGTCGGAGGCTCAGCCATTAAAGGTAGGGCTCACAACCAACAATATTGTATACAAGAAGGGCAGTGGTGGCAGATGCCTGTAATCCCAGAACTTCCAAGGCAGAGGCGGGCGGATTTCTGAGTTCAAGGCCCCAGCCTGGTCTAAGGAGTGAGTTCAAGGACCGCCAGGGCTATACAGAGAAACACTGTCTTGAAAAAACAAAAAGAAGGAAGGGGATTTATGGTTAAAGACACAAAAACATTCCCTATTCCTCAGGTGAAAATTCTTTGTTTAGCTCTGTACCCCATTTTTTTAAAAGGGTTATTTGGTTCTCTGTAGTCTAACTTCTTTTTTAGATTACAGGTGTGCACCACCACTGCCTGGCCAATAATTTCCTCTTAATGCCTTATAATAGTTAGTGTACTGATATGACATAAGCTTAAAGACCTCCAAAGTTCAAGATGCTTAAATATAGTATATGTGATGGTTTGACTAAGAGTGTCCACTGTAGGACCATATGTTTAAGTGCTTAGTCATAAGAGAGTGGCAGTACTTGAAAAGATTAGAAGAATAAGAAGTTCTGGCCCTCACTAGGTGTGAGTTCTGAAATTCCAAAATCCTACAACATACAGGATCCCTCTCCCTGTCCCTCTCCCATTCCCTCTTTCTCCCTCCTTCTTTACCTCCTTCCCTCCCCACCTCCCTTCCTTTCTTTCTTCCTTCCTTCCTTTCCTTCTTCCCTCCATATAGGACATGATATACATTACTTAGCTACTTATTTAGCTCAATGTCTGCTGAGCACCACTAGCTTTTATACCATGACGAGAATGCACTATCATCTCAAACTCTAAGCATTCACAATTAAATCTTTTTCTTCCACAAGAAATGTTTGGCCAGGCTGGAGAGATGGATCAGTGGTTAAGAGTACTAAATGCTCTTCCAAATGTCCCGAGTTCAAATCCCAGCAACCACAAGGTGGCTCACAACCATCCATAAAGAGATCTGATGCCCTCTTCTGGGGTGTTTGAAGACAGCTACAGTGTGCTTACATGTAATAATTACAAAAAAAAAAAAAAATACAAAAAAAAGTATCTTAAAAAATGCTTTGGTCATGGTATTTCCTCATAGCAATAGAACATTAACTAAAACAACATTTTAGTGTGTGTGTGTGTGTGTGTGTGTGTGAAGAAATTCGCATGTGCAATATTCCTAGTGGTAGTATATACTAAAGTTGTGCGCCACCACCGCCCAGCTCAAATTTATTTCCTATTTTCCAACAAGTCTACTACAAGTGTGTGTGTGTGTGTGTGTGTGTGTGTTATTTTGGATTTTTTCCTTAAAGGAGGGAGGGAGACTGTATAAAAATTAGTTGCTATCAGCAGCATTGAAATAGCATGTCAAGGAACTAGAGAGATGTCTCAGTGTCTAAGAGTACTGACTATTCTTTCAGGTTCTTGAGTTTGAATCACCCACACCCACAGAGCACACAGTCATGTGTAACTCCAGGTCTTTTTGTTTGTTTTTTGTTTTTTTGTTTTTTGAGACAGGGTTTCTCTGTGGAGTCCTGGCTGTCCAGGAGCTCATTCTGTAGTACAGGCTGGCCTCAAACTCAGAAAACCACCTGCCTCTGCCTCCCAAGTGCTGGGATTACCGTATCTCCAGTTCTATGAGGATCTAGCCCACTTTTCTTGCCTCTACAAGCATCATGCATTTGATACATTGATATACATGCAGGCAAAACAACCATACTCATAAAATAAACAAAACAACCATACACATAAAATAACCAAATACTTTCAAAAATTGATATGGTCAGTTTATTTTTATGAATGAGTAAATATACTCATAAAATACATAAACACATGAACACAAAAATATATAATTAACATAAACATAAACAGAAAATACATAAATATGTAAATAAAATGAAATTAAAATCTGGGGTTGATGGGAGGAAAAATAATATGATTTTGTCCCTATTTGTGACTTGCCAATTTTTTTTAGAAAACGATTAATTTGTTTTTCAAACTGAAGTGATAATATCATTGAAGGTGGGAAGACTGAGTATCTGTACATTTTGAGAAGTAAAACATGGTGGTAGAATTAATGTGAGTTGGGTGGATATGTTTATGCACATGAATGAAAGTGTCTGTGAGAGAAAAGGGTAATGGCAAATATTTACACTGGGGTTACTATGACATGTAGCATTCACACAAGTGCTCTGCCACAGACCCTCACCGTGATCCTACATGCAAATTTAAAGTCTAATAAGATAGCAATTTATAAAGTATCAGGTTGGCAAGCATCCATGAGTTTAACAACACAGTCTGCTAAGGTGGAACCATGAAAACAGAGACTCCAGCATGAACAGCCCCAAGCAATATCTAGGGAAACTGGGGATATCTATCAAAATGACAAGTCCACTGACTCACTGAATCTAGCAATCCATTCCTGGGAACTCACCCTAGAGACTTTCTTAAACACCCATCTATTTTGTGGGTGTTTGCTAACACTTATTAAAGCTGATGATAGAGTGGACTCACACCCAAGTATGCCTGGGTGTGGGAACCTGTCAATAAACCATGGTACAGCTACTCAAAGGAATATCACTGTTGTTATGAGTTCCTTGATTTTCTTTTGGTTTGGAGGTCTTTCTGTAGAGAAACTGTATTGCCTTTCTCCTCATGTCAGAGAATCACCTATTCCCACTCTTTGGCATATCTGTGTTTTTAGTTGTCTATGATCATCATTGATTTGTTTTTTTTTTTAACTTAAGTGATCAATATGGGCAATACATTGGGTTTTGCTTTTGAAGAAATTATCATATATTATTGTCTCCATGACCTATTAACCTTCAAATGTCAACAGCATATATCCCATAGTCAACTGAAGAAACATCAGTTGTTGCCATTCCTAGATAAGAAAGGGTAGATGGTAGGTCTATGAGAGATTGTGTTGATTGATGATTGATATGGGAAGGCTCATCCACTGAGATGGCAATAACCTTAAGCCAGTGGGCATGGGTTGGATAAGCAAGCAAGGTGACCAGAAGACAGTGACTAAGCAGGAGAAAAGTCAAGTAAGCATGTTTGCTCATGGTTAGTGCCTTGTTGTTCTTAGTTTGTGTATGCTCTTGTAATAATTAATTGTCATCTGGTAGTATCAGATTAAAAAAACACATTCTTTATCTGAGTTTCGTTTGGTTAGTGTGGTTTTTGGTTTTTACAGCAAACAAAAAACAATTTATAAGAAAAAGTTAGTACTCCAAAATTGAGTTTGTGGTTGCAAGGGACCAGGGAATTTCACTTTGGAAGAATTGGAGGATGTTAGGACCCAAAGCATAGACAACAATCTACAGAGCTTAACGAGTCTTGGAGGAGCTGGAAAATCAGATTGTTGAGGGTCATGCAGAGAGTAGATGTCAAGATCCTAAGAATTCAGTGAGAAATAGGCTCTACGAATAATAAACCAGAGGTCATTTGTGTGATATTTTGTCAAAAATATTTCTGAGTTTTCAACTGTCCTGAAAAATTGACTGAGCCCAAAGTAAAAGCTAACGAGATTATTTCTTTGACAAAATATTGATTCTGCTGGATGGTCATTACTGAGCCATTAAGGTACAAAGTGAAAAGGAGCAACAAGTGGGGCAAAAGTAATGATAAGCCTGAACTCTGTAAGAAAACAAAAAACAAAAACAACCAAAAAAAAAAAAAAAAAAAACCCAAATGCAAACAACAACAAAAACCCAGCACTAGTTAGTTTTAGGTGATAGTCAATTACTGAAACCGATAGGAATTTTTCAAGGGAATTATTAGCATTAAAGAGAAGACTCTTGGCCTGGAGAGATGGCTGAGAGGTTAAGAGCCCTGAATGCTCTTCCAGAAGTCCTGAGTTCAATTCCTAGCAAGCACATGCTGGCTTGCAGCACTGTGTGATGGGATCTGATGCCCTCTTCTGGTTTGTCATAAGCGTTGGCTCTGTACTCACACACAATGAATAGCTCCTGCTCTGCACTGGAAGCCTCGGAAGACACTCTAAAGATGCCACCCAGCTAATTTTGCATCTGTGCTTGTCAGACACAGGCAAGATCGCTGAAGTCTTTGCAGTGTTAAAAAAAAGTACTCTCTTCTAAGTATCAAGGGACTGGGGTCACAAGTGTTGATTCATAGAATAATCAAAGGGGCCCTGTGGTAAATAATCCAATGCACATGTAATTAAAAACAACCTAAGTTTTCAATCTGCATGACGTGAGCTAGCAGGAAATGATAGAAGTTAATTTTTACAATTTTTCTGTAGTGAGAGTTGAGTGAGATACCTTAAGATCCCTGAAGATTGAATAGCTCTTCAAGATTTTTTTCTTTTCTTTTCTTTTCTTTTTGTTAAAGATTTAGTTATTATTATATGAAAGTACACTGTAGCTATCTTCAGATACACCAAAAGAGGGCATCAGATCTAATTACAGATGATGATTATAGATGGTTGTGTGTCACCATGTGGTTGCTGAGATTTGAACTCTAGACCATCGGAAGAACAGTCAGTACTCTTACCCGTTTAATCATCTCACCAGCCCAGGAATTTTTTCTAAAGCTGTTTCTGAGGTCAGAAACCCAAAGAATTATTTAGACAGCAGGCACAGCTCTTTTAAAATGGTTCCTAGCAGCTATCCAGATAAGGTTGTCTGAAGAGCAAAACCAGCTCCTTTAGAATTAGTACCAGTATTGTTATTATTACTATTATTGGTTTTTGGAGACAGGGTTTCTCTGTGTAGCCCTGGCTCTCCTGGAACTCACTCTGTAGACCAGGCTGGCCTCGAACTCAGAGAATCCACCTGTCTCTCTGCCTCTCAAGTGCTGGGATTAAAGGCATGTACCACCACTGCCCAGCTGTTATTATTAGTTTTATTATTGTTGTTTGCTTTCTGATTTTGATAAACCAAGAATTACTTTTAGAAGCTTTTTTTAAAAACTTGGCCAGTAAATCCAAGAATTCTTCTAGAAATCCATGAGCTAGCCAGCGAGATTTTGAATTTTTGGTAGCACAGAGAGAGCTGTCTTGAGTGGAAAGACACCTGTCTTAAACAGAGAGGTTTTAGAATAGCAAGAGACAGTTGGAGCAGAATAGAAACCACACACACACACACACACAGAGAGAGAGAGAGAGAGAGAGAGAGAGAGAGAGAGAGCGAGCAGAGGAGCAATCAGTCTGGGAAAGCGTCTCATCTGCAAAGCCAACTCAGCACAACATAAGCCCCAGCTTGGACCTATGGTTTGACTTCAAGGTGCTTGTTTCCCTGCTGCTCTCAAACACCCTTAGGAACCCACACCTAGACAAGGTTGGTCCTTGGCATTTGTGTTTTTTTTCCTTTCTATATGTGAGAATTATGATGTTGATATATTTATTGCTTAGACTACAAGTAATGATTACCAGGTAGCATCAGCTCCTGAGCAATCTACATTCACAGTGTCATTTACATGATTTTCAGCTAAGACCCTGTAGCACAAGAAGAACATCCCACAGGCATTTCTGTTCATCATTTTTATAATTTACATATGTTTCTGCATGACTTTGAGCTAAGAATTCCATTAAAAATCTCTGCTTTTACCTTGTGACCAAGTTCATGAGAAGATTTAACTTAGCATGCTTAGGAGTAGGCAAACTTGTATGTGAACATAACCACATTCCCTAAGTAAAGTCTCAATGCTTCCTTTTTTAGAAGAAGATCATTGTTTTGGAAATGGTGCCCATGTTCTCTTTGCAAGAGAACAAATAAAGAGAAATAAATAAATAAATTCTGATCTCTCCTGTCTAGATAGTTGTGCTGGATATTCCCGGTAGTCAAGTTAAATATCTGGAATGAGCTAACACCCAAATAGTTGGCTATTGTGGGGAATTTTCTTAATTATAGCTTTCGAAATGGGAGAACCCTTATATGGTCTGGATGTTTGAGTTCATAAGATCCACCTTTAATCTAAGCCACAGCTTCTGGTGGTGGCTCACATACATAAAGGACTCTGAAGATGACACATCCCTCCTTCTGTTTGTCTACTTGCCCTACCTCTGGCCAGCAGGATCATTTTCTTTTTAAACTGGCATTACAACTTATTTCTTCGGAATTCTGATATATACTGAAGGCCAGCTGAGGCATGAGGCCACATGGACTAAACTGCTACTGGATTCTTGAACTTTTCCCTGGTAGACAGGCACTGCTGGGCTAGTAGAACAACACAGCTCTTGAGCCATTCTAATAATCCTTTCCAACATGATAGAAGGATTGAATCTATCAGTTCTCTTTATCTAGAGAACCTTTACTAATACAGCTAAGGGGTTTGTTCTTGTTTTTTTTTTTTTCAAAATGTTAAGATTTTATTTACAAAGCTTTTCCTGTTTTACAGAAAGCAAAAATGTTGTTGCAGTCGCAGTGTAACTGGCAGATAGGACAGTCAACTCACCAATCACAACTGTCAGGATACAGCAAGAGTCTTACAGGAAAACCCAACAATGTTTATAATGTTATTGGGGTAAAGTCCCAAGGCTTGGTGGTGGATTACCAATAGACTAAGGGGAGGAAGGCAGAATGTTGTGGGAACTATTCTTTGGCTCTTTGGGTGGGGGTATCCTGGGGCTTGTATCACAGCTACCTTTTTTAAACAGCTACGAAATCCAGGAGCAGTCCAACCAATACTCAACAGTTCTGTTTCTTGCAGGTTGTTTCAGGTCTTAATCATCTTCTCCTTTGTCATCTGTTTCTCTCTTTCTCTTTTCACCCTTCCCACTTTCTTCCTCCTCTTCATCCACATCTTCCTCCCCACTTACTTCATCTTCATCATCTTCTACTTCTACATCCGCATCTTCATTCTCTTCTTCCTCACATCCTCTTCTTCCTCTTCCTCCTCTTGGTCTTTGTCCACACCATCCACCTCTCCATTCGAGTCTGGGGCTTCCTCTACTCTCTCCACCTCCACATCGGAGTCAGGTGCTTCCTGGTCCTCTCGGCCATAACCATCCTTATAGGACAGCTGGGGCAGGAGCATGAAGACAGTTTCTCAGTAATCACCCTGGTTAGTGATCCCACAGCTGTCCAGATCCAGGCTTTTCAGACAATCCAACGTTTTCAAGAGCTCCAAGGTTTTGATATCTTTCAGGTTATTTCCACTTAGGTTCAGATGTGTGAGGCTTGGAAGTTCTTCTGCTAGTCTGTCTGGGAAGATTCTATTTTCACTGAACTCCAGCTTTTTCAGTTTAGGTAGCTTCGGGAGGTCAGAGACTGAAAACAAGCGCACACTTATGAAGCTGGGGAACTCTAAGTTCACAAATTCATCTGATAACCCCTCAATTTTTCCATCCATTGCATTGCAATTGTCCAAGAAAAGTTCTAGAACAGCTGCCGGGGTCCAGTTCCTCAGCTCCAGTTCCTCCTCTTCTTGTCTATGTTCCCCCTATACCCTTCTCCAAACTTAATTTTCCGCGGTGGGGTCGGAGGGGCGGGGGGAGAGGCAACCCGACCTGCGCGGTGAGGGCTGTTGGAGGGATGCGGTTGGAGGAGGCAGCATGGTCCCGGGCAGCTTGTGGGCATGCAGAGCCCCTGGAGCCAAGTTTCTCCAGGGAGAAGAGAGAAACCATTGAGGGAAAAGAGGGCTGGAGCGCGGCTCTGGCCTCACTACCGCCTCCCCCTGGCCAAAGCCACACACTGCGCTTAAGCCAGAGATGCTACAGGGTGGCTGCTTGCCTCCATTTGGCCCATGGAGGGGGCTGCTCAGCTGCAGAGCTCCAGGAGCAGCCCAGACTGGGGAGGCTCATGGAGGGCGGGGCCGGAACCGAACCCGCCTTAAATTCAGCCATGCAGGGGTTTGTCCTTTGTTTGTTTGTTTGATCAAAGCCCTGAGGAAGGTGTGCTGGTTAACAAGCATGCTACACAGGGTTTGTCATGGGGTTTTGTGCTTGGCTCTGAGGGTTGACTCAGTAACTATTAGGTGAAAAATACTTGCAGTTTGCCTGAACTCTGAAGAAGACACAAAACAACAATCTTGTTTCCTAATATCCTTCTTTAAGTTTTGTTTGTTTGTTTGTTTGCTTGTTTGTTTTTCCGAGACCCTGAGGTCCCAACTCTTTTTGTAGCTCTTCTGAGACACCCTGGGTAGCTCTCCAGGCAAACCCCCAAGGACCGCCCCTTCCCCACCCCTGGCCTGAGGTCACAAGGCCCACCACAGCTTGATGCATGCCCAGCAGAACCATGGGGATGTCTGCACAGCAATCCAGCTCCCTGTGTTCATCAGCCCAGTGTCACGAGCTCTGGCAGGGATGTGTGTCAACACTCTTGTACTCACAACCTGTGCCCACAGTGGTTTACAATTGGAGTTGGTTAGCCGAAATGAGTGAATATTGAATGTCCGTGTCAGGGACGTGTATAGATATGTGCAATCTTCATTGGCACAGTTAGGTCAGCTCAGAAATTTCAAACACATGTTACTGGCTGTGTGTCAGGTTAGAGATCTCAGCAGCTGACATTGCACATAGGGGCAAGGACAAACACGATCATATTAATGCTACTCCCTCTACCAGGGAACGGCCAGCTCTTTTCAGTCATTTGCCTATGTGTTCTTTTAATTATATTGATCTTTTATAAAAGTCAATGGTTTGTATTACTTTTAAATTTTCATTTTCTCTATGCATCGCCCTTCTGACCTCGTTTTTATTCTCCACTTTTGCACATTAACAATTTCATTCCTTTTTCCTAAAGATGTTTCATAGTTGTGTCTGTTTAGAGCAACATTTCTTATAGCTCAGCCTTTCCTTCTGTTATGTAGTTAAGACTTACTTTGTACACCTGACCCTGCCTCTACTGCCCAGGGCTTGGAAGACTGTCCTGCTGCTGTTTTAAAGCTGGGTTCTGACTGTTGAGTGAGAAGAAAAAGAGAGCAGTGAGTGAGTGTCCTCCAACCTCCCTGGGTTGGGGTGAGGGGATTACAAATAAAGAGGGACCTGTGTAAGCACTGAGTTCTCTGACCACCTTTGAAGCTGGTGTAATCACAGTGCCTAAAAAGAGAGGGAAGAAGGAAGGGGAGGCCTTTCTGCTTTGACAGTGTTGGTTATAGCACTGAGTGGTCAGGTCATCAATGTTAGACAATCAGGAAAAGTCCAAACTGGCCATCCAGGAGGTTCCCGGAGCTGGGCAATCACGACCCTGGATGAGGAACTGAACTTATATCTAGAAACCAAATTTCTGTATTTACTCTGATTCAAGCAACACATGATCTAGACAAACTGATGTGTCTGTGCCTAGCATTAATATCATTTGTTCTGTCTGAAAATACACAATATGAGTAATACTTGAAGGCTCTAGTATATATCTTTAGTCCTTGAAAAATATTGGACCTTTAAGCACAGTTTTTGAGAGTATAATGAAACCATTTCATCTTTCTCCTTTCTCCCTACTAAGTGTGAAATCCTGGAACTAATGGCTGAGAGGCCTATTTAACAAATCAAAGAAGCCTGCCTATAAGGTTCAATCAGCAGAGCTCAGCACCCAACTTATACAGGGAATCATGTGCCCTCCAGCCTGGGGATAGGGCTGCCCTTCCCCCACCTGCCATTCCTCATGTAATCCAACCATGTTGGACCTGCTCTGTTACATCAACAGATCATCCTGATCTCTTGGTCTGGCTCTTGCTTCTCCCCTCATCTTCTCTCCATATTGTCCCCTATGGACTCACCCAGAAGTTCCTGGTTCTGGCTATGCTCTCCTTTTATATATAGAAAATGTTGTCCTCTACAGTGCCTAGCATGCAGTTTTAGTTACTGCTTGTTGACAGCAAATAAATAGCTGAGAACAAGTGCACACAGTGTGGTAGAAACAGATATACGCAGATGAAACACAAATACTTTTAAAATATAAAGACATGTTTTTTATTCCCTATTATAAAATGGGTTTCCTCCATGTACATGCTATTTTTCAAATCGTTAAAAAATGATCTGTTTTTATGTGTATGTGTGTTTTGCCTCCATGTATGTTTGAGTGCCACATGCATGCCTGGTACCAGCAGAGGATAGAAGAGCACATCAGATTGGTTTTTTCTTCTATTTCTTTATTTCATTTCTTTTCCTATTGTCAAATATACAAATATTTGGAAAAATCACCAGCAAACTTCCAGAAAGAGTATTTCTACATGGGAGCTTTCTAGTGATAGTGTGTTTGCTTTGGAGGAATACATTCAGATTTTGTGTTTATTAAGGAATAAAAATAACTTATTGAGGTTGAGGGACCTCTCCTTTGCATGTACATCTCCTGATATGCTGCAAAAATTGGTTCATAATGTCCTGCTGTTACTGCATTTTTAACAAAATTATTGCCTTTATTTACATTCTAGTCCTTTCCCTCCTCCTGTATTAGAGCACACGTGGTTTACTCTCACATTTTGTTCCTCAGGCTGCACATTTTCAGACAGGAAATGTAAGAATCCTGTTGGACATAGACACATTAGTTAGTCTACAAACTCTGTTTTGCTTGAACTATAGAAATTTAATTTGACAATAAGTTCAATTCTTTATTCTGATTCCTGATTGCTCCAGGCTGAGAACCCTAGGAAATGACTTTAAAGACATTGATCTATCAGCTCTATTTGGTCACCTGAGTAATCCAAACTGCTGTCAAGGAATGAAAGCTTTCAACCTTCTCCCTGAGCTGCCTTTCTGTGCTGGACTCCATTTGCTTCAATGTTGGTCTGGTATCTCAATTTCTGCATGTGTTCTTCTTCAGTTTTAATTCCACGATAAATTTCAGATAGGCTAGAGGACTCCCATTCACTGGTGTCTTTTCCTTCTCATTTCCTTCTCAGTCATGACTCAGCTTAGAAAAACACATAGCTACATAGTTTTTGAAAATCAGTAAGTCTTCATCTGGCAGAGGGAAAACCGTTCATAAGATACTGAGTGACTTTGCCCCTGTGCGCAAGGCTAGTTGCTGAGAGATGTAGCTGATAACAAGCTGCTCCCGTCAGTAAATGTCCTGTCTAACACCTCTGAGCTAACATATTAGGGTCAGCCAGTATTGTACATATCTGCATAGGAGAGTTCCCTAATAGGAAATTCAATATACTTTGGGTCACATAAAGCTCGTTACATTATACATCGTCCAGTCTGGTATGCCTTCATTTATGTCAGGATTTAAATACAACCTTAGAAGATATTAAATCCCTCACTGTGCCCACACTGTATCCTTCTTTATAATGATGACCCAGAAAGAATACTTCCTTAAACTTCAGTCTGTGATCTATCTATTATCTACCTCATTTATTCATCAGTACACAAAATAAACTATCTATCCATTTGTGGCCTGAAATCAGAAACCATGATATACATGCAAATCCTTTCCTGTTATTGAAATAGACAGTTTACTACATGACTCAAAGAGGTCATTTCATACTGTGGTGATACGGCCCTTTAATTTTTGAACTGTTCCATTTTAGTCAGAAGGACAACAAGGATATTATCTTGTAGAGCAACAAACTAGGACTAAGGTGACCCCACTCACTACAACGTTGGTATATTTCCAAGTCCAATGGGAAAAATCTGATTTTCAGGACTAGGCCGGTACAGAAGCTTAAGTTATACTCATCTGAATTCCATTTCACCAGCGACAGGCGAATCCAAGTCATACAACTTATTTGATTCCATGAATTTTTAGTTTACAGAAATAGATATATTAGCAGTACCATTGCATTGAACTCCATATTGTACAAAAGGCAGTAACAGGTCTGTGAAACAACAGATATAGGTTCATGTCTTGATAACCCAGCAAACTCCAGATTTTTGTGAAAAATCATGAACAAACACACCTGTTGAGTAAGAATACATGAATATAAATATATGTTTCAAGAATAAATTCAACATAGGTGGTTTTTATATATATAACTATGCTGAAGCTGCTGGCCTCTAATAACTACTAAGAACTTTGTTCCTTATTCTGAGACTAACACTCACTGCTTGGGAATGTTCCATTTTAGTCAGACGGATCAGTGAGGGATCAGGTAATGGATGGATTGCTAGGCCTCTTTCTCTCTTGCCCAGAAGCTTAGACTCTCACTTGCCAGGTGGGAGGAGGTTTAGAACAACAAACTGTTATAGACCAGGAGAGTCATACTCACAGAAAGAAAAGCTTTTACAAAAGCAAATGTGCATAAACACACATGTATTCATACATGCACACTCATCACATACTTACTCACTGAGCTTAACAATCTGTATAATCAACTTACATACCTACACAGCCGCCCCTAAACTTACATACATATGTGTATGGAGCAAAAGCCCAAGCACCAGTGCAGGAAGAACTCATTCATTCTGGATGGAAAATAAGCTTCAGCCTTTATTGCTTAATTAATTGCTTTTATTGCTAAAGGAATTAAACCCAAGTCCACAAGAAAACAGTTTTGTCCGCTTTAATAAAAGTATACTTGCCTTGTTTTAAGAAAAAAAATGTTTTGCCTCATGGTAATGAGAAGCCTGCCTGCTCTTTCTGCTGTCTCTGAAGGTTCTACTTTGTCCCTCTTTTGCTCTGTCTTGTGTTCTATTGTATTTTGCTATGCTTTAATTTCTTATTCTCTGTCTGCATTCTGTGTTTTCCTATTTCCCTTTCTAATGTCATCATTCCTACCTTTTCATGTACCTGTTTTGAGAAGAATGGATCACATGATTTTTCTAAGCACCCTATTTTTTTTATGCTTACAACAGTTCACTTAAAGTTCAGACATAAATTCAAATCATAACCTGAATGAGTTTACAACAGAGATGTTCTCACATGTTTCCATTAAGAGTGCTTACATAACTATATATTTTGTGTCACTAGCTCCACAGGTTTTTGGAAAGTTAAAAGCTATAATTGTTAAAACAAACAAGTAAAAAAAAATGGGCTAGTGAGATGGCTCACCTGTTACTAGCACTGACTGCTCTTCCCTAGGTCCTGAGTTCAATTACCAGCAACCACATGGTGGCTCACAATCATCTGTAATGAGAACTGATGCCCTCTTCTTGTGTGTCTGAAGACAGCTACAGTGTATTTACATATAATAATAAATAAACCTTAAAAAAAACCCTGCATAACTCTAGTGTCTAAGTTAACAATGGAGTCTGGTATTAATAAACCCAGGAATCATTTTTTTTCTTCTGTCCTTACACCTATAATAAATTATTCATTTCTTCTTATGACCTTTGATTAATGATTTTGCAGCACTATGGAATGTATTTAAGTTGGAAATTCTGTGTTTGATCTCAGAAAGAATTAACTCATGACACAGTGAATCCTGTCAGAGTTGTAACTGCAGTTTTTACATTAAAGATTTAATAGTAGTTCTTTCATAAAGGACTTAATAGTCACTAATATAGTTTTAGGAGTTAATATAGAATCATCAGTAGTTATTAAGAAATCATTTGTTTGTCTACATAGTATCACAACAAGTTATTATATCTTCATTGATCTGTGGAATATCTGTGGGAAAGGGTATACTAATGCCCAGGAATTATTATTTAATTTAATTGTGACAAGAAATCATATCAATAGCAGGAATCAAATCTTGGAAATGTGTTTCCCTTGGCCTTGCCTGCAAGGGGTCATCCATCCGGCTTTACAGCCATGGTGAAACAATCTCAGGAAGAGATGCTTGTCTTTAGCCTTTCTAGGTGGCTCAGGACAAAAAAATGACAATGTGCCAATTTAAGCTTCCTCAATATCAAAATAAGACTTGTAAATATAGAGATTGAATACATTTTTAAATATTGTGCAATGTTTCATTGCAGAACATGACAGTTTCCTCTATGACTCAGTTTGTCAGAACTGCAAGCTTTTCAATGATTGTAAAAACAAGGTTACAGAGCTGGGCAGTGGTGGCACACTCCTTTAATCCCAGCACTTGGGAGGCAGAGGCTGGCAGATTTCTGAGTTTGAGGCAAGTGTGGTCTACAAGAGTGAGTTCCAGGACAGCCAGGGCTATACAGAGAAACCCTGTCTCGAAAAAACAAAAAACAGAAAAAGCAAAACAAACAAGCAAACAAAACCACAAGGTCACATCTGTAATTTATTCATTCATCTATCTATCGATATATCTATGCAGAGACTTCTTGTATTTTATTTTATTTTGGTTTTTTGGATTTGGTTTTTTTCGAAACAGGGTTTCTCTGTATAGCTCTGGTTGTCCTGGAACTCACTATGTAGACCAGGCTGGTCTCAAATACAGAAATCTGCTTGCCTCTGCCTCCCAGAGTGCTGGGTTTACAGGCCTGTGCCACCACCAACTGGGGAGACTTCATTTCCTTTTTTTTTCGATTTTTGAGACAGGGTTTCTCTGTGTAGTCCTGGCTGTCCTGGACTTCACTCTGTAGACCAGGCTGGCCTCGAACTCAGAAATCCACCTGCCTCTGCCTCCCAAGTGCTGGGATTACAGGTGTGCGCCACCACACCCGGCTGGGAGACTTCATTTTTAAGAATTGATTCTGATGAAATTATATTTTCACAGGCCTGGTTTTAAAACTTTGTACATCTGGGCAGTGGTAGCGCACGCCTGTAATCCCAGCACTTGGGAGGCAGAGGCAGACGGATTTCTGAGTTCAAGGCTAGCCTGGTCTACAGAGTGAGCTCCAGGACAGGCAGGGCTGTACAGAGAAACCCTGTCTCGACAAAACCAAATACAAAATATGAAACAAAAATAAATATTTTTAAAAAAACTTTGTACATTAATTATATTTGAATATCTTCACCTGTTAAACTTAAAGGGTGTATTTATTTATATATTTGCTTGTTTATTTATTTGTGTATTTATTCACTTTACATCCTGATCACAGTGCCACCTCTCATTCCAGTATCCCTTATAACTCCTTCCCACTTTCCACTTTGATGTGTCCCCATGGATACCAACCCCCGATGGCACATCCATTTGCAGCAGGACTAGATATATCCTGTCCCACTGTTGCCAGGCCAGGCAGCACAACTAGCAGAATGGAATCTAAGGCTAAGCAAGAGTCAGACACAGCTCCTGCTGCAGTTGTTAGGGCAAACGCATGAAGAACAAGCTACACATGCCGACATATGTGCAAGGCACAGGTCCAGCCAATGTGTGCTCTTTACATGGTGGTTTAGTCTCTGTGAGCCCCCACGGGCCCAGGTTAGCTGACTCTTAGGGCATCTTCTGCTGTACTTGACCATTCTGGCTCTTTAATCATTCCCCCTACTTCACACAAGTCTACCAGAGCTCTGTCTGACACTTCACTGAGTGTGTGCGGACAGAGAAGGGAAGACTTGGAGCTCTGAAAGGATCATCTAAAATGTAGGTGGAAAGTGAATATGGAACATTGAGGGCATCCTGAAAACATCATGGGCAGCAAGAACAATTGGCTTCATTGAACGTAAACAGGCAACAAAGCTAAAGACAGATTTAAAATGTTTAGTCAGGAGTACAAGAAAAAGGCATGCCAGCCACAGGAGCCTTAGGTGTGCCCAGCCAGTGAGCCAAATGACAAGTTACAAATGGGGTAGTGTGTGTGTGTGTGTGTGTGTGTGTGTGTGTGTGTGTGTGTCTTTCATTCCGTGAATCCTTAGACATCAGGGAAATGCAAATAAAAATTACACTGTTATTCCACCTTACACCCATCAAATACTTCAGATAAAAATGCAAAAGACAGCACGTATGGGCAAGGATGTGGGGCAAGGGGAACACTTCCCCATTGATGGTGGGAATGAAAATAAGTACAACCTCTCTGGAAATTAATTTGGCAGTTTCTCAGGAAACTGGGAATAATTCTACTCATGACACAGCCATACAACTCCCAAACGTATACCCAACCTATGTTCTACCATTCCACAGGACACCTTCTCCATTCTGATCATAGGAGGTTTATTTGTAATACCAGAAGGTAGAAACCATCCTGATTCTCCTCAAGAAATGAATGGGAAAAGAAAATATTTCATTTATACAAATGGAATACTTCACAGTTATTAAAAACAAGGACAAAATAGTCATTACAATATTGATTGCATTCATGGGGTTTGTCTCTTGTATGCAGTATGGATTCCGGTTTTGTTTTTTTTTTTTTTTTTTTTGGTTTTTGGTTTTTGGTTTTTGTTTGTTTGTTTGTTTTGTTTTGTTTTGTTTTGTTTTGTTTTGTTTTGACACAGGGTTTCTCTATATAGCCCTGGCTGTCCTGGAACTCACTCTGTATACCAGACTGGCCTCGTACTCAGAAATCCACCTGCCTCTGCCTCCCAAGTGCTGGCACGTCTGGCTGCCTTTTTTTCTTTTTTAAATGATTTATTTATCTTATTTGTGTGAGTACACTGTTACGGTCTTCAGACACACCAGAGGAGGGCATCACATTCCATTAGAGATGGTGGTAGGCCACCATGTGGTTGTTGGGAAATGAACTCATATTCTTTGGGAGAGCAGGCAGTGTTTTTAACTGCTGAGCCATCTCTCTAGCCCCGGGTTATGTGTTCTTTTATGGTATATGATACCACATGGATTTGAAAAGGCTTTGCCACAGTGATGACATTCATAAAATTTCTCTCCCCAGTGCGTGTGTGTGTGTGTGTGTGTGTGTGTGTGTTGTTGTTGTTGTTGTTGTTGTTGTTGTTTTTTCCAGACAGGGTTTCTCTGTGTAGCCCTGGCTGTCCTGGAACTCTCTCTGTACACCAGGCTGGGCTCAGAAATCTGCCTGCCTCTGCCTCCCAAGTGCTGGGATTAAAGGCGAACACCACTACCACTGGCTCTGAATGTGTCTTATGTTTTTGGAGCTCAAAGTTTTCTTCAAGGGATTTAACAACTCATTCCAAAGATTTCTCTCCAGTATGTATTCTTTTATGTATTTGTAGCTTACTGTTTTGTGCAAAGGTTTTACCACACTGGTTACATTCAAAAGGTTTCTCTCCAGTATGTATTCTTTTATGTGTTAGAAGACTACCATTTTGGGTAAAAGCTTTACCACACTGGTTACATTGAAAAGGTTTCTCAGCCAGACTGTGATGGTGCAAGCCTGTAATCCCAGCACTCTGGAAGGCAGAGGCAGGCAGATTTCTGAGTTCAAGTCCAGCCTGGTCTACAGAGTGAGTTCCAGGATATCCAGGGCTATACAGAGAAACCCTGTCTCAAAAAAAAAGGAATCAAAAAAACAAAACAAAACAAAACAAAACAAAAAAAAAAAGAAGAAGAAAGAAAAAAGAAATGAAAAAAGAAAAGGTTTCTCTCCAGTATGCATTCTTTTATGTGTTAGGAGATGACTGTTTCTTGCAAAGGCTTTTCCACAATGGTTACATTCAAAAGGATTCTCTCCCATGCATTTTCTTTTATGTCTTAGAAGATGACTATTTGTGTAAAAGCTTTACTACATTGCTTACATTCAAAAGATTTCTCTCCAGTATGTGTTGTTCTATGTATTTGAAGATGACTTTTAACTATAAAGGCTTTACCAAACTGATGACACTCATAGGATTTCTCTCCTGTTTGTAAATTTTTGTGATATAAATTGATGTGCAAAGTGTTTGCCACATTGGCTACATTCATAAGTCTTCTCTCCAGTATGTGTGCTTTTATGTCTTTGGAGATTACTGTTTTGTGAAAGGCTTTACCACAATGGTTACATTCACAATATTTCTCTCCACTATGTACTATTTGACGACTTTGAAGAGAACTGTGAGATACAAAATCTTTAGCACATTGGTTATACTCATAGATTTTCTTTCCAGCAACTCTTGTTTTATGTATTTGGAGACTACTGTGATATGCAAAGGCTTCAAAATATTGGTCACTTTCATAGAGTTTCTCTCCAGTATGAATTCTTTCTTGTCTTAGATATCCCTATTAGAAAGGGTACGTGGTATAGGGATTAAGGTTTTTCCACAACAACTTTTACGACTCTCGCAACTGACAATGTCACAAAATTTGGCAACATTAGTACAAGTATATGGTTGTCAAAAGCTTTAGTATAAACTATATGCTTATTAGAAGATTTTGGATATACACTTATCACCAGTCCTGGAACTCACTCTGTAGACTAGGCTGGCCTCGAACTCAGAAATCTTCCTGCCTCTGCCTCCTATGTGCTAGAATTACAGGCAAGTGCTACCACTGCCCAACTCAGAGTGGGATAACTTAGAAATTTTAAGGCGCCGCGCTGTGGTGGCACACACCTGTAATCCCAGCACTTTGGGAGGCAGAGGCGGGTGGGTTTCTGAGTTCAAGGCCAGCCTGGTCTACAGAGTGAGTTCCAGGACAGCCAGGGCTATACAGAGAAACCCTGTCTTGAAACTACCAAAAAAAAAGAATGAAAGAAAAAAAGAAAGAAAGAAAGAAAGAAAGAAAGAAAGAAAGATAGAAAGATAGATAGAAAGAAATATTAAGGTAATGTAAAAAAAAGTAAGAGAACAAAATGCAGAATGCAGATGCAAAGAGGAAAATGGAAGTAGCTTCAAAGAGAGCAGAAAGAACAGGCAGGCTTCTTAACCATGGGATAGAATAAGTCTTTTCTTAATAAGAAGGCTGTGTTAGTATTAAAAAAGAGAACCTTACAGACTTGGATTTCATTCACTTAGCAATAAAATGTAAGAAGCTTTTTCTTTCTCTTTGCAATAAAGTTTGGAACTTAATTTTCATCCAGAATTAGTGAGTTCCTTCTATACTGGTTCTTGGTGCTTAGTCTTTTTCTCCATATACAAATGCAAGTAAGGATGTATGTGTGTGTAAGTATGTAATTATGAGATAAGTATGTAGCTCAACCCAACTGATTTGAATGGTGATGTATGAATATGCAAACATGAATTTATATATGAATTTATGTTTTGATTTTATAAAAGTGTTTTCTTCTGTGGATGTCACTCATTTTCCTGATTCAAAGAAGTTTATTGCTCCCAACCATTCCTACCCTGACATGCAAGTGGCATGTAAACAAGAAGAAAGGGGCTCTAGCAATTCATCCTTTACATAATTACCTGCTGCTTTATGATGAAGAGCTAAACAAAAGGGAATGCAGTTTCTGGTCTCAAAAGAACTCCAGCAGGTCAGCTTCAGTAGCAAAGTGACTTAGGCTAAAGATAAGGAAATGTTTTCTTATTAAACAGTAGCCATAAATATCTCCCAAGTACAAGTCTTACCCTCAAATGGCATTCTTCCCATTCTGCCACCTCAAGAGGAACCAAGAAAGAAGAACAGATGGGACTGGCAAACTGGTACTGCTAATGTTTCCTGTCCAAGTCATTCCAGGTCACTTGAGGTTCTAACTTCTGTTGAGAGGATCCCTGCAATTATCAGATAGGAAAGCAAACCCTGGTAACAGTTAAGAATGGAAACCCAGTGCAGATTCACTTTGTCAATCTAGATCACACTCGAGAATCTAATACCAGGGTAATATTTGCCAGGGTACTTAGTATGCAATAGAGCTTGGGAAAGATTTAAAGGCAACAATGAGTCCAATCAGTCTACTTCTAGGTATATAATAAAGCTTAAAGTGTGATTACATAGAAAGTCTTCTACAAAGCACCTGTGATAAAGAGGGTGTTTTCTAAAACTGAAAGACCTAGCATTTATTGTGGCCACATCTTGAATTAACTAAAATCCAAAGACTTGAGTACACTGTGGGATTTTTCTTAATTTTGTTTTTGGACCTGAGAAAAATCTTAATCTGGATCTCTCGAGGTGCAAAGATTCACCTTTAAATTAGGCCACAGCTTCTGATAGCAATCTGCCTACACAAAGGATATTGAAGATGGCAGATCTTTCACTTTTTCTGTTTGTCCTTCCTCTAGATAGCAAGTTCATATTATTTATATTATTTTATTGTTTTGCTGCATTAGAGCCTATCTCTTTGAAATTCAGGTATATGCTGAAGACCATCTGAGACATCTAACCACATGGTCTGAACAACTATTGGATTCTTCAACTTTCCATTGGTAGAAAGCCAGTTTTGCATTAGTTGAACCACAGCCTGAGAGCCATTCTAATAAATACATTTCCTACATTATATAGAGAGACTCATTCTATCATTTTGTTCACCAGGAGAACCTTCACTAATGCAGCTGTGAGTTTGTTGTTGTTGTTTGTTTTCAGACCCACTGAGGAAGAGGTGCTGGTTAACAATAGTGCTCCACAGTATTTGCTGGTATTTCCTTCTTTGCTCTGAGGGTTGTCTCAGAACTATCAGGTGAAAAGTACTTGCTGTTTAAGTGAACCCAGCCTGAAGGCACTAAACAATATCTTGTTACTGACAATCTCTCTTTAGTTGGTATATTCTGGGGCCCGATCCAGTTGTGGGACACATTGACAACTGCACTAAATGTTGAGTGATGGATATGGAAGCTATCCAGCCTGATGCCAGGTGAGGAAGGGTAAGTGCCTGCTGAGTGCTGTGACTGGAGCTCAGGTGAGGTCCAAATTAGCAATGAGCTCAGCACTGGATCTCTGCCCACAAGGGGAGAAGCAGGTAACTAAACAGCATGGACCTGGATTTCTGGGTCCTTCTAGGGCTCGATGGGAGGGCACACAGGTAGAGTATTAGAGGGAAGGCACTAGTGCTACTGAGATGTAAATCTGCAGATCTGGAAAAGGATTGGTTTCAGGCTGGAACCACTGGGTAGTTTCTCTTCAGTCCACTGGAATCCTAAGGGTGGTGCTCATGTCACTCAAGACACATGAGCCAATCAGAACCTCCACACGGCCTTGCCAGTCATTAGGGGAGGAGGCTCTTCTGGTTCCCAAGCCTGAGATTTTTTTCTTGGTAACTGAGTTGGCAAGATTTGTCCAATGTGTTCTGTTCTGAGTGTGTCTGCTGGGTGCTGTGTGGGAGCTCAGACAAACTCAAAACTTCAGACATGCTAAGTGCAGGGTCATCTCTCATAAAGGGGAGGAACAAGCAGTTTAGCAAAGGGTGCAGGTGTGGTGGGTCTTCCTAGCAGCTGGATTGTAAGCAGCACCCGGAGCTATGGCTGCCTGTGAGGTCCTATGTGGTTCTAGTCTCTCCTTTAATCCATAGATGGAGTTTGAATAACATTATTATGGAGTCTGCCTCTGCCTCTGTACTAAACTTTTGGAGCTTGTGTGTAGAAAAATCCTTTGCAAAATGCACACCCGAGAGGCCTCATTTCTTTATTATCTTCTAGAAGTTCTGCCCTTAGCATTTAATGTGTATGTTTAAGATCTCTTTGTAGTCCTTAATACTTGAGTATTATTCCACTGTGTAAATGAACCACATTTTCACTATCCATTCTTCTGTCATGGGACTTGTAAGTTGTTTCCAGTTTCTGATTCTCACAAACAAGACCGCCATGAACATGAACATAGTGGTGGAACGTGGTCCCATCTGACATGGCGGGGCATCTTTTGGCTATATTCCCAAGAATGGTATTGCTGGATCTTCAGTTAAATCTGTTTCCAATTTTCTGAGGAACCTCCAGACTGATTTCCAGGGTGGTTGTAAGAGTTTGCAATCCCACCAGCAATGGAGGAGTGTTTCCTCCTCCTCCTCCTCCTCCTCCTCCTCCTCCTCCTCCTCCTCCTCCTCCTCTTCTTCTTTTTTATTTGGTGCCACCACCCCTGGTCTTTCTCTTATTAATGTTAATGACTCCAGGACAATCCTGGCCAGACTGCACTAGTCCAGGATGCAAAGGTGTGGCTAATGCCTCAGCAAATGGTAAATGCTAGGACCTTCAGAACAGCACCTATGGCTGTGGAAAAGATGTCTGAAACATGGGTTCAAAAGCATTTTGCTTCTGAAAAAATTAAGGATTCAATATGAATTATGAGAAACTTTCCACATCTAATAGAACAAAAGCGGGTGTGATGAGAGCCAACTAGTTAGAAAGATGGTAAGGAAGGAGATAAGCTATAAAGAGATTAGGAAGTGGTGATCACAGGATATTCCTCCCAGCCTAATTATGTTGTTGTTGTTGTTGTTGCTGCTGTTGTTTATGCTTTCAAAGGCAGACAAATTCTTGAGTGGACCTGGACAGAGCCAGGTTAGGCCCAGATGTGATAGAAATGCTAATTTCAGGACTGGTTCCCACTCAGCTGGTTTAGCATCTGTGCTAACAGAAGCATTGAGATCCCTGAATGTTTTGTAATGTTAAAAGAAAATGTCTGCCTACCTTATCCTTAGTATTAAGGGCCTTGGCTCAAGGGGTGCTGATTTTTAAGACAATGAAAAGGGAATTTGGTGTAAAGACTGCATGGATATGTAAAATAAAAGCCTTTATAATAGCAAGGGTGAAGTTCTTGGGGAAGAGTCTCCAGGAGGTCATAGAGAGAGATCTCTAGAGAAACAAATCACAGAGAAAGAAAGCATTACTAAGAAAAAGCAGGCTGGAAACTTGTCTCCAGCAGAGCATAAGCCTTCAACTTAGACCCAGTATTTGAGTGCCAGTCCTTTGTTTTGCTGCTCCCAGACACCCCTGTTCTTAGAATTCCCCTCTAAGCCCAGGCTTCATCCTTGACAAAGGGAGTATATTTTTAATATCACTAAATTTTGAATCTATATATCATGGCTGACAGAAAAAGTCTCATTTATGAACCCATCCAAGTCACTTCCAGACACCAGCTCATACCCAACTATTTTGATTTATGATTCTTATGTAAGTGTAGTTACAGTCCATGGTGAGCTTCCATGTGAGTGCTAGGAAGTAAAGGGTGCTGAGCAGTGCTCTTAACAACATGGGTGTATTTGCAGACTTTAAAAATCTGCTGACCATGCCATTTTGCTCGCTACCTCTTGTCTGAAGTTCAAAATATCTGATGCTTGTGTTTATCCTGCAATTATTGAATGTAACTCTTTGGAACTGTAAGACTGATTAGATGTCTTCAATTATAGTTTGCTTTCTCCGTGGTGTGTTTTATGTTAGCAATAGACATACAGAGGTGTTCTTGTTCTTTGGGAGATCAGAACCCAGAAAATCATCCTTTACAACTATAGAAACCAAAGAGGAATATTTTTCAAACTTTATCTCAAGAGTAGTTATGATCTGTCCCATGCTTTTGTTTGTTTTGTTTTGTTTTGTTTTTCTGAGTCAGGGTTTCTCTCTGTAGTCCTGGCTGTCCTGGAACTCACTCTGTAGACCAGGCTGGCCTCGAACTCAGAAATTCGCCTGCCTCTTTGTCCCAAGTGCTGGGATTACAGGCGTGTGCCACCATGCCAGGCACTGTCCCAGGCTTTTAAAGTTAGGAGTCATTCCAAGATTAACAATATAGACTTCCACGAACAAACAACCCTTTTAAGGACATTCTCAGGGGCTGGAGAAATGGCTCAGTGGTTAAGAGCACTGACTGCTCTTCCAAAGGTCCTGAATTCAAATCCCAGAAACCACATGGTGGCTCACAACCATCTCCTAATGAGATCTGACTCCCTCTTCTGGAGTGTCTGAAGACAGCTACAGTGTACTTACATGTAATAAATAAATAAAGCTTAAAAAAAAAAAAAAGAACATTCTCCTTTATTTCTAATCCAAACAATGTCAATTAATTCCTCAGTACTCTATTGGAGAAGACTGTTATGGTAGCAATGGTGGCCCAAAAGGATAGAATTAAATATATACTGTTCTTTATTACAGACTCAATATGTATTATATAATATTGTTTAGTTAGTGAATCAAGGTCAGCTGATATTCTAAATGAAACCCTGTCTCGTACAAAAGTAAAAAAACTCAAAATTATATTTTTTAAAGGCCAGCTGACTATTGTTTCTGTTTCTAACTATTGCCAAATATAAATTTTCATTAATTTCTATATTGTTAACTATGGTATTTTCTCTAATCATGTTCGAGGTTGAAATTCAACTTGTTTTTTCTGATTTGCCTTTCATTTATAATGTCGAGATTTACACAGTGTGAATTTTTTTCCATTGTTCAAGGTACTGGGGGACCCTTCGGGCTTTTCCCAGTCCCACACCCTCCTTACAGCTTCCCCCTCCTGCTTTGAGTCAAAGCTAGGCCAATTTCCATTTTCCACCCACAGGATCCTTGAGTAAAATATTCTCAGAATGTACTGAGAGTCACCTGACCCTCTGGAAAGTCCCAGGTAGAGTTCAAATGGGAGTCATGCTTGCTAGCCAGTAGATTTAAAGGTCAATATGCTTAGCCAATAAGTTTGAACTGCAACCTTGCTGATGTAACCTGTGCCCATCAAACATTAAAACTGCTATTTGGGGTTGGCTTCTTGTCACTCACCGTGAGGGACAGATTGAGGGTTGATCACAATGCTATGGAAAATAAACCTATTTCTTTTGCATCTATCTAAAGAGTTCCCCTCCTTGTACTGAAGTTTACTTCTCTCCCAATTTATAGGAAACTGCAAGATTGTCCTATGTAATAACATAATTTTAGATACTGCTCCCTGGTTCTGGACAATGCAAATATATTCTTTCTTTCTTTCTTTCTTTCTTTCTTTCTTTCTTTCTTTCTCTCATTCTTTTTTAAAATAGGTCTAGATGAGATGTGTTGTATTATGGAAGTGAATATATCGACCAGTGTGGCTTCAAATTTATGGATACAATTTGCTCCCAAAATGCTGAGATGATATGATAACCTATGCTATCATGCTTGGCAATATTCGTTTTTGAAAATGATCGCATGCCATTGTAACTGTCTAGCAGCTTTGGTCAAACTGGGTTACCTGAAAGGGAGGCTGGAAATGAAAAATGACCGGGGTGGGAGAGGGTGGGAGAAGAATAAAGCCAGGATAAAGTTCTCTGATAAAGGCTCAAAGTTAAATAGTCAGCACTGAGTTTATCCTGGGAGAGTCCACAGATCCACCATTAGTTTCTGCTGGATTGGGTTGCTTTGTTTGAGTTGCAAAGCAAGCTCAGTGGGCAGTCTACTCCTGAAGGAAATTGACTCCACCTGAGTCCTTAAAATCCTACTGTGGCAAAAACTTAACATCTAATTAGCCTGCTCAAGGCTGGGGGAAGGACACAGGCATTGGTTCTAAACACTTAAAATGACAGAATTATCATGTTGTTCCAAATCTCCAGTGGGCTCTTCATGGTATTACTTTTGTTTTCCTTCTCTTTCTCCCTCTCCCTCTCCCTCATCGCCCTACCCCCTCTCTGTGATTTTCTACTACACTAAGTTTTCTTTCCCTGGTATAGCAGGAGCAGTCAAAGAGAAGTTAAAAACTAGCAGGTGATCTTGACTTGGTTCTGCCAAGGAATGATGAAGTTAATGACAGATTTGCTTCCCTAGGCAAGGCCAAGAAGATTGCATTTTAGGAAAGATTCCTGTTATTAATATGCTTTTTCTCTTATTCTTAAATATATGTGTAACAATCACTAGGTATTAGCCCATCATTTTGAACAGATTTCTGAAGATCAACGAAGAAGTATTGTCTTGTAGTGATGCTATATAGACAAGTACATATTTTCTTAATTTTTTTTCTTTTTTTTGGTTTTTTGAGACCGGGTTTCTCTGTGAAACCCTGGCTGTCCTGGAGCTCACTCTGTAGACCAGGCTGGCCTCGAACTCAGAAATCCTCCTGGCTCTGCCTCCCAGGTACTGGGATTATAGGTGTGGGCCACCATTGCCCAGCTCTTAATTTTTAATAATGATCCAATAAGAATTGTTAAAATTAGCGGGTGGTGGTGGTATATGTCTTTAATCCTGAGAGAGAGAGAGGCAGGCAGATTTCTGAGTTCTAGGCCAGCCTAGTTTACAGAGTGAATTCCAAGACAGCCAGGGCTACACAGAGAAACCATGTCTTAAAAAACAAAAACAAAAACAAAAAAACCAAAAAAAAAAAAAAAACGCCAAAAAACAAAATAAACAAAAGAATGTTAAAATTATATTAGAAATTATTGATTTATTTTCTAATAGAACTGGTATTGAGTCCTTCCCGGTAATAATAATAATAATAATAATAATAATAAATCTACAATAAAACTCTTCCAATCTTCGAGTATCATGGGTTAATTGCTTCTGAGATAGCAACTAGGTATCTACACCTTATAATACATTTCAAGAGGTTGTAAAACCATTAACCAAAGCTCATTAAAAAACAATGAAAGATTTACTATAGGTGCAAGGACAGAAGATAAAATATTGACTGGGTTCATCTATATGAAACTTCATAAAAATCAAAAGTTATGGTTTTACCTTTCAACCAATCTGTTGATCTAGTGATAATGATTTTTTAGTAAGATAAGTACTCTTAATGGTTATGCAAGCAAACTATCTTTTTTGTTTGTTTTTTTTTTGTGGGGGTTGTTGTTCATATGTTTGTTTTTCGAGATAGGGTTTCACTGTATATCCCTGGTTGTCCTGGAACTCACTCTGTAGACCAGGCTGGCCTCGAACTCAGAAAACCGGATGCCTCTGCCTCTCAAGTGGTGGGATGAAAGGCATGTGCCGACACACCAGACGTCTTCAAGCAAACATTCTTGTATAGTTATTTTTCAATAAATGATTTGAATTTATGTTTGCAGTTCTAGTGAACTTTTGTTAAAAAAGGACACTTGGAAAAACCATGTGGTGTATTCTGCTAGAAAAGGTAGAAGATTACTAAAGATTCCATTGGCAAGCATGGCCTCAGGAACATAGCATTGGGTGTAAGGCATTGGGAATAAGGCACTAGGGGTGAGGGCACTGCTACATCACAGCAGGATAGAGCAAGAGTAGAAGGAGAACTCAGAGTGGGATAACTTATAAATTTTAAGGTGCCGGGTGGTGGTGGCACACGCCTATAATCCCAGCAGTCTGTGAGTCAAAGGCAGGCAGAATTCTGAGTTCAAGACCACCCTGGTCTACAGAGTGAGTTCCAGGACAGCCAAGGGTATATAGAGAAACCCTGTCTCCAAAAAACCAAAAATCAAAATAAAGAAAGAAAGAAAGAAAGAAAGAAAGAAAGAAAGAAAGAAAGAAAGAAAGAAAGAAAGAAGAAGGAAGAAAGAAAGAAAGAAAGAAATTTTAAGGCTACATAAAAATAAGTAAGAGAACAAAATGCAGAATGCAGATGGAAAGAGGAAAATGGAAGTAGCTTCAAAGAGAGCAGAAAGAACAGGCAGGCTTCTTTACCATGGGATAGAATAAGTCTTTTCTTAATAACAAGCCTGGGTTACTGTTACAAAAGAGAACCTTACAGACTTGGATTTCATTCACTTAGCAATAAAATGTAAGAAGCTTTTTCTTTCTCTTTGCAATAAAGTTTGGAACTCAATTTTAGTGAGTTCCTACTATACTGGTACTTGGTGCTTGGTCTTTTCCTTCATATACAAATGTAAGTATGGATATATATCTCTGTAAGTATGAAATTATGAGATATGTAGCTCAACCCAACTGATTTGAATGGTGACTTTTGAATATGAAAGCATGAATTTATATATGAATTTATGTTTTGATTCTATAAACGTGTTTTCTTCTGTGGATGTCACTCTTTTTTCCTGATTCAAAGAAGTTTATTGCTCCCAAACTTCTCTATCCTGACAAGGAAGTGGCATCTAGACAAGAAGGAAGGGGCTCTAGCAATTCATCCTTTACATAATTACCTGCTGCTTTATGATGAGGTGCTAAACAACAGGGAATGCAGTTTATGGCCTCAAAAGAACTCCAGCAGGTCAGCTACAGTAGCAAAGTGACTTAGATTAAAGATAAGGAAATGTTTTCTTATTAAACAGTAGCCATAAATATCTCCCAAGAACAAGTCTTACCCTCAAATGACATTCTTCCCATTCTGCCACCTCAAGAGGAACCAAGAAAGAAGAACAGATGGGACTGGCAAACTGGCACTGCTAATGTTTCCTGTCCAAGACATTCCAGGTCACTTGAGGTTCTAACTTCTGTTGAGAGGATCCCTGCAGTTATCAGATAGGAAAGCAAACCCTGTTAACAGTTGAGAATGGAAACCCAGTGCAGATTGACTTTGTCAACCTATATCATACTGGGAAAATCTAAAACAAGGAAAATATTTGCCAAGACACTTAGTAAACAATAGAGCTTGGGAAGACTTAAAGGCAACAATGAGTCCAATCGGTCTACTTCTAGGTATATAAGAAAGCTTAAAGTGATTATATAAAAACTCTTCTACAAAGCGCCTGTGATAAAGAGGGTGTTTTCTAGAGCTGAAAGACCTAGCATTTATTGTGGCCATATCTTGAATTAACTAAAATCCAAAGAGTAGGGTATTGTGTGGGATTTTTCTTAATTTTATTTTTGGACCTGAGAAAAATCTTAATCTGGATCTCTCGAGGTGAAAGAGTCATCTTTAAATTAGGCCACAGCTTCTGACAACAATCTACCTACACAAAGGATATTGAAGATGGCAGATCTTAGACTTTTTCTGCTTGTCTTACCTCCAGAGAGCAAGTTGATTTTAATTAATTAATTAATTTTGCTGCATTAGAGCCTATCTGAAATTCAGGTATATGCTGAGACATCTCACCACATGGCCTGAACAACTATTGGATTCTTCAACTTTCCATTGGTCGAAAGCCAGTTTTGGATTAGTTGAACCACAGCCTGAGAGCCATTCTAATAAATACATTTCCTACATTATAGAGAGAGACTCATTCTATCATTTTTTTCACCAGGAGAACCTTTACTAATGCAACTGTGAGTTTGTTGTTGTTTGTTTTCAGACCCACTGAGGAAGAGGTGCTGGTTAACAATAGTGTTCCACAGTTTGCCATGTGTTGCCTTCTTTGCTCTGAAGTTTGTCTCAGAACTATCAGGTGAAAAGTACTTGCGATTTATGTGAACCCAGCCTGAAGGCACTAAACAATATCTTGTTACTGACAATCTCTCTTTAGTTGGTATATTCTGGGGCCCGATCCAGTTGTGGGACACATTGACAACTGCACTAAATGTTGAGTGATGGATACGGAAGCTATCCAGCCTGATGCCAGGAGAGGAAGGGTAAGTGCCTGCTGAGTGCTGTAACTGGAGCTCAGGTGAGGTCCAAATTAGCAAAGAGCTCAGCACTGGATCTCTGCCTACAAGGTGAGAAGCAGGAGACTTAACAGCAGGGACCTGGAGTTATGGGTTCTTCTAGGGCTCGGTGGGAGGGCACACAGGTAGAGTATTGGAGGGAAGGCACTAGTGCTACTGAGATGTAAATCTGCAGATCTGGAAAAGGATTGGTTTCAGGCTGGAGCCAGGGTAGTTTCTCTTCAGTCCACTCTAACCCTAAGGGTGGTGCTCATGTCACTCAAGACACATGAGCCAATCAGAACATCGACATGGCCCTGCCAATCATTAGAGGAGGAGGTTTTTCCGGTTCCCAAGGCTGAGATTTCCTCTCTGTAACTGATCAGGAATGATTCGTCCTGGGTTTTGTGTTCTGAATGTGTCTGCTGGGTGCTGTGAGGGAGCTCAGACAAGCTCAAAACTTCAGACATGCTAAGTGCAGGGTCATCTCTAATAAAGGGGAGGACTAAGAAGCTCAAAACTGCAGACATGGTAAGTGCAGGGTCATCTCTCATAAAGGGGAGGAACAAGCAGCTTAGCAAAGGGTGCATGTGTGGTGGGTCTTCCCAGCAGCTGGATGGTAAGCAGCACAAAGAGAGTTATGGTTGCCTGTGAGGTCCTATGTGGTTCTAGTCTCTCCTTTAATCCATAGATGGTCTTTGAATAACATTATTATGGAGTCTGCCTCTGCATCCATAATAAACTTTTGGAGCTTGTGTGTAGAAAATTCCTTTGCAAAATGCCAAACCAGAGAGCCCTCATTTCTTTATTATCTTCTAGAAGTTCTGCCCTTAACATTTAATGTATACGTGTAAGATCTCTTTGTAGTCCTTAATAGATGAGTATTATTCCACTGTGTAAATGAACCACATTTTCACTATTCATTCTTCTGTCATGGGACTTGTAAGTTGTTTCCAGTTTCTTATTCTCACAAACAAGACCGCCATGAACATGAACATAGTGGTGCAACGTGGTCCCATCTGACATGGCAGGGCATCTTTTGGCTATATTCCCAAGAACGGTATTGCTAGATCTTCAGTTAAGTCTGTTTCCAATTTTCTGAGGAACCTCCAGACTGATTTCCAGGGTGGTTGTACCAGTTTGCAATCCCACCAGCAATGGAGGAGTGTTCCTCTTTCTCCACATCCTTGCCAACAACTGTTTTTACCTGAGGTTTTGATCTTAGCCATTCTGATTGGTGTAAGGTGGAATCTAAGGGTTGTTTTGATTTGCATTCCTTGGTCACTAAGGACTTTGAACATTTATTTAGGTGTGTCTCAGTCACTGAAGGTTCCTCTCTTTGTGAATTCTCTGTTTAGGTCTATATACCATTTTTTGATTGGTTTGTTTGGTTTTCTGGTGGTTAGCTTCTTGAGCTCTTATATATTTTGGATATTAGTCCTCTATCAGATGTGGGGTTAGTGAAAGTTTATTTTTCAATCTGTAGGTTGCCGATTTGTCTTATTGATGATGTCCTTGGCCTTAGAGAAGCTTTCCAGTTTCATGAGGTCTCATTTATCAATTCTTGGTCTTAGGGCATGAGCCATTGGAGTTCTGGTTAGGAAATTTCCCCTGTGCCAATAAGTTCACTTTCCCTCTTTCTCTTCCATTAGATTGAGTGTATCTGCTTTTATTTTGAGGTCCTTGATCCACTTGAACTTGAACTTTGTACAGGGAAATTAAAATGGATCAATTTGCATCATTATACACTTTGACTGCCAGTTGACTCAGTACCATTTGTTGAAAATGCAGTGTTTTTTCTACTGGATGCTTTTAGCTCCTTTGTCAGAGATCAAGTGACCACAGATGTATGGGTTCATTTCTGGGTCTTCAATTCCATTTCATTGATTTTTAGGGATTGCATTGAATCTGTAGATTGCTTTAGGCAAGATGCCCATTTTTCTCTATTATCCCTGCCAATCCATGAGCATGGGAGATCTTTCCATCTTCTGAGATCTTCATTAATTTCTTACTAAAGAGATTTGAAGTTCTTGTCATACAGATCTTTCACTTGCTTGGTTAGAGTCACACCAAGCTATTTTATAACATTTGTGACTATTGTGAAGGGTGTCAATTCCCTAATTTCTTTCTCAGCCTCTTTATCCTTTGAGTATAGGAAGGCTACTGATTTTTATGAGTTAATTTTATATCAAGCCACTTTGCTGAACTTGTTTATCAGGTTTAGAAGTTCTCTGGTGGAATTTGGGGGGGTCACTTAAGTATCCTATCATATCATCTGTAAATAGTGATACTGTGAGTTCTTCCTTTCCAATTTGAATCCCAATGTCCTCCTTTTGTCATCTCATTGCTCTGCCAGGACTTCGAGTACTATGGTGAACAGGAAGGGAGAGAGTGGAAAGCTTTGCCTTGTCCCTGATTTCAGAGGGATTCCTTTTAGTTTCTCTCCTTTTATTTTGATGTTGGCTACTGGTTTGCTATATATTGCTTTTACTATGTTAAAACATGGGCCTTGAATTCCTGGTCTTTCCAAGACTTTTATCATGAAGAGTTGTTGGATGTTGTCCAATGAAGTGACATGTGGTATTTTTCTTTTGAGTTAGTTTATGTAGTGGATTACATTGATAGATTTCCTTATATTGAACAATCCCTGCATTCCTGGGATGAAGCCTACTTGATCATTCTGGATGAACATTTTGATGTGTTCTTCACTTTGGTTGGCAAGAATTTTATTGATTACTTTTGCATCAATATTCATAAGGGAAATTGGTCTAAAGTTTCTTTTCTGTTGGGTTTTGTAGTGGTTTAGGTATAAGAATAATTGTGGCTTCAGTAAACGATTTGGGTAGTGTTCTTTGTGTTTGTATTTTGTGGAATAGTTTGAAGACTATTGGTATTAAGTCTTCTTCTTCTTTTTGTTTGTTTTGTTTTGTTCTGTTTTTTGGATTTTTTTTTCCGAGACACGGTTTCTCTGTATAAGCCTGGATGTCCTGGAACTCCCTCTGTAGACCTGGCTGGCCTCGAACTCAGAAAACCGCTTGCCTCTGCCTCCCAGAGTGCTGGGATTACTGTTGTGTGCTATTTCTTTAGTGCCTGGGGCCATTCTCAGAGTTTTCAAAAACCCCCTCCTCTCAGCCATTTCCAGCTGGCTTTCTATAAGCTGTTTTTAGGAGAATATGTACTAGTTTAAAGATTAGGCAAGTAAGGTAGATGGTCAGTAAGTACAGAGCTCACCTGTGGTTAGGTTACCATAGCAACTCCTTTCTTCTTCACCTCCTCATGATCGAAATATGATGCCAAGTTCCTACTGCACCTGACAAATCTTAGCTGAGACCCTGAGAGACAATTCTGAGAAACTGTTCCTGAAGAATGATGCTGGCCCCCTGAGATTGTCCCCGCGAATACAATGACTTTCCCGCACTACCCCTCCCCAATCCTGCTTGCTTGCCTTTATAAAGCCTTGTGTGAAAATTAAAGATTGACAACTTGATCTGAATTTCGACTTACTGTTCAGTTTTTTCGTGTCTATCTTGTCTTTCATCTTTCCCTAGGAGGTTCCAGGACCCTGCTGACTGTCCTGCAGGTCGGTATGGGATTGTTTAGATCATTTATCTGATCCTGATTTAACTTTGGTACCTGCTGGCTGTCTAGAAAATTGTCCATTTCATCTAGGCATTCCACTTTTGTTGAGTATAGACTTTTGTAGTAGGATCTGATCATTTTTTGGATTTCTTCAGTATCTGTTTTTATGCCTCCCTTTTCATTTCTGATTTTGTTGATTTAGATACTGTCTCTGTGCCCTCTGGTTAGTTTGCCTAAGGGTTAGTCTATCTTGTTGGTTTTTTTTTCTTTTTTTTTTTTTTAAGAAACCGCTCCTGGTTTGCTTGATTCTTTGTATAGTTCTCTTTGTTTGTGTTTGGTTGATTTCATCCCTGAGTTTGATAATTTCCTGCTGTCTACTCCTCTTGCATGTATTTGCTTCTCTTCCTTCTAGAGCTTTCAGCTATGCTGTTAAGCTGTTATTGTACTTTCTTTCCAGTTTCTTTGTGGAGGCACTCAGAGCTATGAGGTTTCCTCTTAGCACTGCTTTCATTGTGTCCCATAAGTTTGGGTATGTTGTGCCTTCCTTTTCATTAAATTCTAAAGAGTCTTTTGTTTGTTTGTTTCTTTGGTTGGTTGGTTTTTTTGAGACAGGGTTTTCTCTGTATAACCTTGCCTGTCCTGTAAATCACTGTGTAGACCAGGCTGGCCTTGAACTCAGAAACCCTCCTGCCTCTGTCTCCCAAGTGCTGGGATTAAAGGCATGTGCCACCCCAGCCAGGCCTAAACAGTCCTTCATTTCTTTCTTTATTTCTTCCTTGACCGAGTTATCATTGAATAGAGTGTTGTTCAGTTTCCATGTGTATGTTGGCTTTCTGTTGTTTTTGTTGTTAATGACAACCAGCCTTAGTCCACGGTGATATGATAGTGTGCATGGAATTAATTTAATCTTCTTATATCTGCAGAGGTCTGTTTTGTGACCGAGTATATAGTCAGTTTTGGAAAAAGTGCTGTAAGGTGCTGAGAAGTAGGTATATTTTTTTTGTTTTAGGATAAAATGTTTTATAGATATCTGTTAAATCCATTTGGTTCATAACTTCTGTTTGTTTCACAGTTTCTCTATTTAGTTTGTGTTTCCCTGTTCAGTCCATTGTTGAGAGTGGGGTGTTGAAGTCTCCCACTATTATTGTGTGGGGCTCAATGTGAGCTTTGTTAAAGTTTCTCATATGAGTGTGGGTTCCCTTGTTTTTGGAGAATATATGTTGAGAATTGAGAGTTCATCTTGGTAGATTTTTCCTTTGATTATGAAGTGTCCTTCTGTCTTTTTTGATTACTTTAGGTTGAAAGTTGATTTTATTCGCTATTAGGATGGCTACAGCAACTTATTTCTTGGGACCATTTGTTGGGAAAATTGTTTTCTACCCTTTTACTCTGAGGCAGTGTCTCTTTCTGAGTGAGGTGGGTTTCCTCTATGCAGCAAAATGTTGCATCCTGCTTATGTATCCAGTCTGTTAGTCTATGTCTTTTTATTGGAGAAATGATTCCATTGATATTAAGAGATATTAAGGAGAAGTGATTGTTGCTTTCTGTTATTTTTCTCTTTCTTTTTTTAATCCTTCAGTTTTTCGAGACAGGGTTTCACTGTGTAGACCAGGCTGGCCTCAAACTCAGAAATCTGCTTGTCTGTGGCTCCCAAGTCCTGGGATTACAGGCCTGTGCCACCACGCCCAGTTCCTGTTATTTTTCTTATTAGAGGTGGGGCTATGTTTGTGTGGCTCTCTCTCTCTCTCTCTCTCTCTCTCTCTCTCTCTCTCTCTCTCTCTTGGTATGTTAAAAGATTAATTTCTTGCTTTTTCTGGTGTTTAGTTTCCCTCCTTTTATTGGTGTTTTCCATTCATTATTCTTTGAAGGGCTGGATTTGTGAAAAGATATTATGTAAATTTGTTTTTGTCATAGAACACCTTGATTTCTACATCTATGCTAATTGAGAAATTAGCTTGGTATAGTAGCCTGGGTTTGCATTTGTGTTCCCTTAGTGTCTGTATGACACTCATCAAAAGGAAAAGGGCTGCCCAGGAACTTCTGGCTTTCATAGTCTCTGATGAAAATGCTGGTATAATTCTGATAAGTCTGCCTTTATATGCTAGTTGGCATTTTTCCCTTACTGCTTTTAATATTCTTTCTTTGTTTAGTGCATTTGGTGTTTTGATTATTATATGGCAGGAGGAATTTCTTTTCTGGTCCAGTCTATTTGGAGTTCTGTAGGCTTCTTGTGAGTTCATAGGAATCTCTTTCTTGCCAGACTGTGGTGGCAGATGCCTTTAATCCCAGCACTTGTGAGGAAGAGGCAGGTGGATTTCTGAGTTCGAGGCCAGCCTGGTCTACAGAGTGAGTTCCAGGACAGCCAGGGCTATACAGAGAAACCCTGTCTCGAAAAACAATAGCAACAACAACAACAACAAAATGGAATCCCTTTCTTTAGGTTAGGGAAGTTCTGTTTTTGTTTTTGTTTTTTTTGTTTTTGTTTTTTGTTTTTTTTTGTTTTTTTTTGTTTTTTTTTTGTTTGTTTTTTTTTTTTTTTTTGGTTTTCTGGATTTGGTTTTTTTCAAGACAGGGTATGTCTGAATAGCTCCTGGCTGTCCTGAAACTCACTCTGTAGACCAGGCTGGCCTCGAACATAAATACCACCTACCTCTGCCTCCCAGATTGCTGGGATTACAGGCATGTGCCACCACCACCCAGCTTGGAAGTTTTCTTCTATAATTTTGTTGAAGATATTTACTGGCCCTTGAATATCTTCACTCTCCTCTACAACTATAATCCTTAGATTTGGTCTTCTCTGGATTTCCTCATGTTTTGGGTCAGGAGCTTTTTGTATTTTGCATGTTCTTTGACTGTTGTTTCAATTCTTTCTATGGGATCTTCTGTATCTGAGAGTCTCTCTTCTCTCTCTTTTTTTCTGTTGTTGATGCTTGCATCCATGACTCCTGACTTCTTTCCTAGACTTTCTATGTCCAGAGTTGTTTTTCTTCGTTATTTCTTTATTGTTTTTACCTCTACTTTTAGATCCTGGATGTTTTTGTTCAGTTCCTGCACTGGTTTTGTTTTCCTTTCCAGTAATTCTTTCAGGCCCTTTTCCTGTTTGCATGTGAATTTCTTTAAGGGTGTTATTTTTGTCTTTCTTGAAGCCCTCTTTCCCCATCATGAGCTGTGATTTTTGAATCCCAATCTTGCTTTTCTGGTATGTTGGGGAATCCAAGACTTTCTGTTGTGGGAGAATAGGGTTCAGATGATGCAATGTTTCCTTGATTTCTGTTGGTAACATTCCAATGTTTGCCTTTTGCCATCTGGTTATCTCTGGTGTTAATTGGTCCTGTTGGCTCTGGCTGCTGCTTGTCCCTCCTGTAGGCCTGCAAGGCTGGCTCAGCACCCTTGGGTGATATGTTCTCCCCCAGCACAGAGTTCTGGCCCTGCCCAGCTCCTATGTGTAGGTGTGGCCCTGGCAGACCCTGTTTCAGCTTTTCTGGCACTCTGGTGTTCCCTGCGTTACTGGATGTACCTGTCTGCTAAGTCGCAGGAGAGATGTTTTGTTTTTCAATTATTAGCAGATGAACTTAGTTTTGGTACATAGAAGCACATGCTGGTGTATGAAATTAACTGAATTTTGAAACGTGGTAGAGAGTATATTATGTTTCTCGAGATGTTTTCATTACCTGTATGTTCCATTAGATTGCAGATGTGGGCGAGATTACTGCCTGTGGGGCTTGTTTGAATTTTTTGAATGAATATGAATATTTCCCTATGTGCATGAATATGTTCATATTGTGTGCCTGATGCTCACAGAAGGCAGAAAATCATCTCAGACCACCTGAATTTGGTCTAGTGGACAGTTGTGCTTCTCCATGCAAATATTGGCAATTTAATGGGCCACATCTTGAATTAACTAAAATCCAAAAAGTTGGGTACTGTGTGGGATTTTTCTTAATTTTATTTTTGGACCTGAGAAAAATCTTAATCTGGATCTCTCGAGGTGAAAAGATTCACCTTTAAATTAGGCCAAAGCTTCTGATAGCAATCTACCTACACAAAGGATATTGAAGATGGCAGATCTTTCACTTTTTCTGCTTGTCCTACCTCCAGAGAGCAAATTCATTTTATTTATTTAATTAATTTATTTATTTATTTTGCTGCATTAGAGCCTATCTCTTTGAAATTCAGGTATATGCTGAAGAACAGCTGAGACATCTAAACCCAGCCTGAACAACTATTGGATTCTTCAACTTTCCATTGGTTGAAAGCCAGTTTTGGATTAGTTGAACCACAGCCTAAGAGCCATTCTAATAAATACATTTGCTACATTATAGAGAGAGACTCATTCTATCATTTTGTTCACCAGGAGAACCTTTACTAATGCAGCTGTGAGTTTGTTGTTGTTGTTTGTTTTCAGACCCACTGAGGAAGAGGTGCTGGTTAACAATAGTGCTCCACAGTGTTTACCATGTGTTGCCTGCTTTGCTCTGAGGGTTGTCTCAGAACTATCAGGTGAAAAGTACTTGCCGTTTAAGTGAACCCAGCCTGAAGGCACTAAACAATATCTTGTTACTGACAATCTCTCTTTAGTTGGTATATTCTGGGGCCCGATCCAGTTGTGGGACACATTGACAACTGCACTAAATGTTGAGTGATGGATACGGAAGCTATCCACCCTGATGCCAGGCGAGGAAGGGTAAGTGCCTGCTGAGTGCTGTGACTGGAGCTCAGGTGAGGTCCCAATTAGCAAAGAGCTCAGCACTGGATCACTGCCTACAAGGCTAGAAGCAGGAGACTTAACAGCAGGGACCTGGAGTTATGGGTTCTTCTAGGGCTCGGTGGGCGGGCACACAGGTAGAGTATTGGAGGGAAGGCACTAGTGCTACTGAGATGTAAATCTGCAGATCTGGAAAAGGATTGGTTTCAGGCTGGAACCACTGAGTAGTTTCTTTTCAGTCCACTCTAACCCTAAGGGTAGTACTCCTGTCACTCGAGACTCATTAGCCAATCAAAACCTCCACACGGCCCTGCCAGTCATTAGAGGAGGAGGCTCTTCCTGTTCCCAAGACTGGGATTTCCTCTCTGTAACTGAGTAGGCATGCTTTGTCCTGCCTGTTTTGTTCTGAGTGTGTCTTCTGGGTGCTCTGAGGGAGCTCTGACAAGCTCAAAACTTCAGACATGTTAAGTGGAGGGTCATCTCTCATAAAGGGGAGGAACAAGAAGCTCAAAACTGCAGACATGGTAAGTGCAGGGTCATCTCTGATAAAGGGGAAGAACAAGCAGCTTAGCAAAGGGTGCACGTGTGGTGGGTCTTCCCAGCAGCTGGATTGTAAGCAGCACCCAAAGCTATGGCTGCTTGTGAGGTCCTATGTGGTTCTAGTCTCTCCTTTAATCCATAGATGGTGTGTGAATAACATTATTATGGAGTCTGTGTCTCCCTCCATAATAAACTTTTGGAGCTTGTGTGGAGAAAAATCCTTTGCAAAATTCCAAACCCAAGAGCCCTCGTTTCTTTATTATCTTCTAGATGATCTACCCTTAGCATTTAATGTGTACGTGTAAGATCTCTTTGTAGTCCTTCATAGCTGAGTATTATTCCACTGTTAAATGAACCACAATTTCTCTATCCATTTTTCTGTCATGGGACTTGTAGGTTGTTTCCAGTTTCTGACTCTCACAAAAAAGACCGCCATGAACATAGTCATGGAACGTGGTCCCCTCTGACATGGTGGGGCATCTTTTGGCTATATTCCCAAGAATGGTATTGCTGGATCTGCAGGTAGATCTGTTTCCAATTTTCTGAGGAACCTCCAGACTGATTTCCAGGGTGTTTGAACCCGTTTGCAATCCCACCAGCAATGGAGGAGTGTTACTCTTTCTCCACATCCTTCCCAACAATGTTGCTACCTGAGGTTTTGATCTTAGCCATTCTGATTGTTTTAAGGTGTAATCTCAGGGTTGATTTGATTTGCATTCTTTGGTCACTAAGGACTTTGAACATTTATTTAGGTGCATCTCAGTCATTGAAGTTTCCTCTGTTTGTGAATTCTCTGTTTAGTTCTATATACCATTTTTTGATTGGTTTGTTTGGTTTTCTGGTTAGCTTCTTGAGTCCTTATATATTTTGTATATTAGTCCTCTATCGGATGTGGGGTTAGTGAACATTTATTTTCCAATCTGTAGGTTGCCGATTTGTCATATTGATTAGACCTTGGCCTTAGAGAGGCTTTCCAGTTTCATGAGGTCTCATTTATCAATTCTTGGTCTTAGAGCATGAGCCATTGGAGTTCTGTTTAGGAAATTTCTCCTGTGCCAATAAGTTCACTTTCCCTCTTTCTCTTCTATTAGATTGAGTATACCTGGCTTTATTTTGGGGTCCTTGATCGACTTGGACTTGAGCTTTGTATAGGGAAATAAGAATGGATCAATTTGCATCATTATACTTGTTGACTGCCAGTTGACCCAGCACCATTTGTTGAAAGTGCAGTGTTTTTTCTGCTGGATGCTTTTACCTCCTTTGTTAAATATCTAGTGACCATAGGTGTATGGGTTCATTTCTGGGTCTTCAATTCCATTTCATCGATTTTCCTGCTGTCTCTGTAGCTATACCATACAGCTTCTATCACTATTGCTCGGTAGTAGATCTTGAGGTCAGGGTTGGTGATTCTGCCAGAAGTTCTTTTATTGTTGAGAATACTTTTCGCAGTCCTGGAGTTTGGGTTATTCGACATAAATTTGGGATTGCTCTTTCTAACTCTAAGAAAAATTGAGTTGGAATTTTGATGGGGATTGCATTGAATCTGTAGACTGCTTTAGGCAAGATGCCCATTTTTACTTTATTATCACTGCTAATCCATGAGCGTGGAGATATTTCCATCTTCTGAGATCTTCATCAATTTCTTACTTCAGAGATTTGAAGTTCTTGTCATACAGATCTTTCACTTGCTTGGTTAGAGTCATACCAAGGTATTTTATATCATTTGTGACTATTGTGAAGGGTGTCATTTCCCTAATTTCTTTTTCAGCCTCTTTATTCTTTGAGTGTAGGAAGGCCACTGATTTGCTTGAGTTAATTTTATATCCAGCCACATTTCTGAACTTGTTTATCAGGTTTAGAAGTTCTCTGGTGGAATTTGTGGGGTCACTTAAGTGTACTATCATATGATCTGTAAATAGTGATACTGTGACTTCTTCCTTTCCAATTTGAATCCCAATGTCCTCCTTTTGTCATTTAATTGCTCTGCCTAGGACTTCCTACTACTATGTTGAAAAAGGAAGGGAGAGGGTATACAGCTTTGCCTAGTCCCTGATTTCAGTGGGATTGCTTCAAGTTTCTCTCCTTTTATTTTGATGTTGGCTGCTGGTTTGCTGTATTTTGCTTTTATTATGTTAAAACGTGGGCCTTGAATTCCTGGTCTTTCCAAGACCTTTATCATGAATAGGTGTTGGGTGTTGTCAAATGAAGTGATATGTGGTATTTTTCTTTAAGGTTGTTTATGTAGTGGATTACATTGATAGATTTCCATATATTGAACCATCCCTGCATTCCTGGGATGAAGCCTACTTGATCATGGTGGATGAGCATTTTGATGTGTTCTTGGCTTTGGTTGGCAAGAATTTTATTGAGTATTTTTGCATCAATATTCATAAGGGAAATTGGTGAAAAGTTCTGTTTCTTGTTGGGTTTTGGAGTGGTTTAGGTATCAGAGTAATTGTGGCTTCAGTAAACGATTTGGAGAGTGTTCCTTGTGTTTGTATTTTATGGAATAGTTTGAAGAGTATTGGTTTTAAGTCTTATTATCATTATTATTATTATTATTATTATTACTACTACTACTACTATTATTATTATTATTATTTGTTTTTTTCATATTATGGATTTGTTTATTTTTTTCCAAGACAGTGTTTCTCTGTATAGCTCTGGCTGTCCTGAAGCTCACTCTGTAGACCAGACTGGCCTCGAACTCAGAAATACTGACTCTGACTCATGGAATGCTCGGATTACAGGCATGGCACACCACCACCAGTAGTTCAGTCTTCTTTTAAGGTCTGGTAAAACTACATTTAACCCATCTGGTCCTGAGCTTCTTTAGGTTGGGAGACTGTTAATAGCTTCTTCAATTTTTTTTTTACTTGATTTGGTTTTTTTTAGACAGGGTTTCTCAGTATATATAGCCCTGCCTGTCCTGGAGCTCACTCGTAGAGCAGGCTGACCTCGAACTCAGATCTCCCTTCCTGCCTCTGCCTCCCAGAGTGCTGGGATTACAGGCGTGCACTATTTCTTTAGCGGTTATGGGATTGCTTAGATCATTTATCTGATCCTGATTTAACTTTGGTACCTGGTATCTGTCTAGAAAATTGTCCATTTCATCTAGACATTCCACTTTTTTTGAGTATAGACTTTTGTAGTAGGGTCTGATGATTTTCTGGATTTCTTCAGTATCTGTTTTTATGTCTCCCTTCTCATTTCTTATTTCGTTGATTTAGATACTGTCCCTGCATCCTCTGGTTAGTTTGGCTAAGGGTTTATCTATCTTGTTGGGTTTTTTTTTAAAAGAACCAGCTCCTGGTTTGATTAATTCTTTATATAGTTCTTTTTGTTTGTGCTTGGTTGATTTCATCCCGGAGTTTGATAATTTCCTGCCGTCTACTCCTCTTGTGTGTTTTTGCTTCTCTTTATTCTAGAGCCTTCAGCTGTGCTATTAAGCTGTTATTGTATTTTCTTTCCAGTTTCTTTGTTGAGGCACTCAGCGCTATGTGTTTTCCTCTTAGCACTGCTTTCATTGTGTCCCATAAATTTGGGTATGTTGTGCCTTCCTTTTCATTAAATTCTAAAGAGTCTTTCTTTGTTGTTGTTGTTTTGGTTTTGTCGAGACAGTGCTTCTCTGTATAACCTTGGCTATCCTATAACTCACTCTGTAGACCAGGCTGGCCTCGAACTCAGAAACCCACCTGCCTCTGCCTCCCAAGTGCTGGGATTAAAAGCATATGCCACCACAGCCCAGCCTAAACAGTCCTTTCTTTCTTTCTTTCTTTCTTTCTTTCTTTCTTTCTTTCTTTCTTTCTTTCTTTCTTTCTTTCTTTCTTTCTTTCTTTCTTTCTTTTTTCCTTTCTTCCTTTCTTCCTTTCTTCCTTTCTTCCTTTCTTCCTTTCTTCCTTTCTTCCTTTCTTCCTTGACTGAGTTATAGCTGAGTAGAGTGTTGATCAGTTTCCATATGTATGTGGACTTTCTGTTGTTTTTGTTGTTAATGAAGACCAGCCTTAGTCCATGGTGATCTGATAGGGTGCATGGAATTATTTCAGTCTTCTTATATTTGCAGAGGTCTGTTTTGTGACCGAGTATATGGTCAGTTTTGGAAAAAGTACTGTAAGGTGCTGAGAAGTAGGTATATTCTTTTGTTTTAGGAAAAAATGTTCTCTAGATATCTGTTAAATCCATTTGGTTCATAACTTCTGTTTTTTTCACGGTTTCTCTATTTAGTTTGTGTTTCCCTGATCTGTCCATTGATGAGAGTGGGGTGTTGAAGTCTCCCACTATTATTGTGTGGGGCTCAATGTGAGCTTTGAGCTTTATTAAAGTTTCTTATATGAATGTGGGTTCCTTTGTTTTTGAAGAATTTATCTTCAGATTTGAGAGTTCATGTTGGTAGATTTTTCCTTTGATTATGAAGTGTCCTTCTGTCTTTTTTGATTACTTTAGTTTGAAAGTTGATTTTATTCTCTATTAGGATAGCTACAGCAACTTTTTTCTTGGGACCATTTCTTAGGCAAATTGTTTTCTACCCTTTTACTCTGAGGTAGTTTCTCTTTCTGAGTGAGTTGGGTTTCCTGTATGCAGCAAAATGTTGAGTCCTGCTTATGTATCCAGTCTGTTAGTCTATGTCTTTTTATTGGAGAATTGATTCCATTGATATTAAGAGATATTAAGGAGAAGTGATTGTTGCTTCGTGTTATTTTTCTTTTTCTTGTTTTTCCTTCAGTTTTTTGAGACAGGGTTTCTCTGTGTAGACCAGGCTGGCTTCGAACTTAGAAATCCGCTTGTCTCTGCCTCGCAAGTGCTGGAATTACAGGTGTGTGCCACCTCCCCCCCCCCCAGTTCCTGTTACTTTCTTATTAGAGGTGGGCTTATGTTTGTGTGATTGTCCTTTATTTTTGGTTTTTTAAAAGATTAAGTTCTTGCTTTTTCTGGTGTGTAGTTTCCCTCCTTTTATTGGTGTTTTCCTTTTATTATTCTTTGAAGGGCTGTATTTGTGGAAAGATATTGTGTAAATTTGTTTTTGTCATGGAATACCTTGGATTCTACATCTATGGTAATTGAGAGATTAGCTGCGTAAAGTAGCCTGGGTTTGCATTTGTGTTCTCTTAGTGTCTATATGACACTCAGCAAAAGGAAATGGGATGCCCAGGAACTTCTGGCTTTTATAGTCTCTCCTGAGAAGTCTGGTATAATTCTGGTAAGTCTGTCTTTATATGTTAGTTGGCTTTTTTCCCTTACTGCTTTTAATATTCTTTCTTTGTTTAGTGCATTTGGTGTTTTGATTATTATATGACAGGAGGAATTTCTTTTCTGGTCCAGTCTATTTGGAATTCTGTAGGCTTCTTGTGTATTCATAGGAATCTTTTTCTTGCCAGGCTGTGGTCGTGCATGCCTTTAATTCCAGCACTTGGGAGGCAGAGGCAGGGGGATTTCCGAGGTTGAGGCCAGCCTTGTCTACAGAGTGAGTTCCAGGACAGCCAGAGCTATAGGGAGAAACCCCATCTCAAAAAAACAGCAGCAGCAACAACAGCAACAACAAACAAAACAAAACAAAACAAAACAAAACAAAACAAAAAAAAACCAAAAAGGAATCTCTTCCTTTAGGTTAGGGAAGTTTTGTTTTATTGTTCTTTTGTTTTGGTTTTGGTTTGGTTTGGTTGTATTTTTTGTGGGTTTTTTTTGTTTGTTTGTTTTTTGGTTTTTTGGATTTGGTTTTTTCGAGACAGGGTGTCTCTGTATAGCGCTGGCTGTCCTGGAACTCACTCTGTAGACAAGGCTGGCCTTGAACTCAAATCCACCTGCCTCTGACTCCCAGGGTCCTGGGATTACAAGCGTGTGCCACGACCACCCAGCTTGGAAGTTTTCTTCTATAATTTTGTTGAAGATATGTACTGGCCCTTGAAAATCTTCACTCTCCTCCATACCTATAATCCTTATGTTTGGTGTTCTCTGGATTTCTTGGATGTTTTGGGTCAGGAGCCTTTTGTAGTTTGCATTTTCTTTGACTGTTGTTTCAATGCTTTCTATGGGATCTTCTGCATCTGAGATTCTCTGGTCTTTCTCTTTTTTTTTTTTTTTTCTGTTTTTGATGCTTGCATCCATGACTCCTGACTTCATTCCTAGACTTTCTATGTCTAGAGTTGTTTCCCTTCATTATTTCTTCATTATTTCTACCTCTTCTTTTAGATCCTGGATGTTTTTTGTTCAATTCCTGCACCGGTTTTGTTGTCCTTTCCTGTAATTCTTTAAGGGTATTTTTCCTGTTTACCTATGAATTTCTTTAAGGGTGTTATTTATGTCCTTCTTGAAGCCCTCTTTGAGCATCATGAGCTGTGATTTTAAACCCAAATCTTGCTTTTCTGGTATGTTGAGGTACCCAGGACTTGCTGTTGTGGGAACTTTCTGCTCAGTGGCAGGAGAAGATCTGTTTTGTTTTTCAATTATTAGCAGATGAATTAAGAATGTAGTTTTGGTACATATAAGTATATGCTGGTGTACGAACTTCGCTGAATTTTGAAACATGGTAGAGAGTATATTATGTTTCTCGAGATGTCATGTGTTGGTGTCATTAGTTGTATGTTCCATTGGATTGCAGATGTGTGGCAAGATTACTGCCTGTGAGGCTTGTTTTGAATTTTTTGAATGAATATGAATATTTTTTATATATGCATGAATATGTTCATCTTGTGTGCCTGATGTTTATAGTAGGAAGAAGATAGTCTCAGAACTCCTGAACTTGGTGCAGTGGACAGTTGTGCTCCTCCATATAAATATTGGCAATTTAATCCACTTATTTGGTAGACACAGAATACCTCTGGTGAGCTACCTCTCCTGCCCTATGTTGCTGATTCATGATTAATGTTATATAGCTAATATTTTCATTGGTCCATTTGTAAATGTTTGAACATACATCACCTTTTATCAAGATCTTATTAATTTTACTGTTGAACCTGGGTCACTTAAGATTTTTGGCGTAAGAATGCAGACTTGGAGTGAATGTATAATTATTTGTAAGAACTTAAGTGAAGATCTTTGAGTTCTTTTTATGTTTTTGTTTGATTGATTGATCAATTGATTGATTTTAGCAAGGGAGTTAGTGTCTCATTATGTACCTGTTGCTGTCCTGGAATAACTATTTTGTACCAGGCTGACATCCACCTCAATGACATGTACCCGTGTCTGCCTCCTGTCTACTGGGATTAATACTGGCAGGAGTGAATACACCCAGCATGCTCATAAGGGTTTTTTTGGTTAATATTTATTCATACAGTTTATCTGATGCGTGCTCAGCACTGTTGAAGTGTATGCTTGTGTGTCTGTATGTGTGTTAATTGGCATTCCATGTGGAAGGCATTGACATTCCTACTCACAGGGTGCAGAAATGACAGGTGAACCTCATTCATTATTCAGTTTCCTTCTAAAATGCCTTGATTATATTAGAGTATTTGTGTCATGGATCAAGTAGAGGAAATACCGGAATCATATGACTGTATTCTCAATAAAGTATACATTTAAAATATTCTCAGCAATATATTCTCTAATGTCCACATGTATGGAATATTTTAGGGTATACTCACCTATGAAGATGTGCACGTGAACTTCACACAGGAAGAGTGGGCTTTGCTGGATCCTTCCCAGAAGAGGCTGTACAAAGATGTGATGCTAGAGACCTATGAGAATCTGACTGCTATAGGTAAGGCAATAAATTTCCTTTCACTTTTTAAAATGTAGGGACAACTCTTACTTTGTTATTATTATTTCTTTCTGTAATTTCAGTTGAAAATGATGAAGAATGAGAGCAATAAACAATCATGGTTCTAAAGTTCACTGAATTTAGTACCTTAAATTTTGTGTAACTTCCAGTAATGCAACATACACTCTCTGGAACTATATTTTAGGCTACGTTTGGGAAGATCATAATACTGAAGAACTCTTTCAAAGATCTAGAAGATATGAAAGGTAACATTCATGTGCAACCTGATAAGAATATGTGTCCTAAGAAATTTTATTACATCCTCAAATATTTAAAGGAAAGCAAGATGATTAAAAAAATGACTTTAGGTTATTGATGATTATTAAATTCTTACAAAATCATGTACAACAATGTCAGGTATCTAATTTATGTTTGCAAGGCACTTGGTTATGTACAAAGACGAGAAAATAATGCCTTAACACATCTCACCATTTGAATCTCAGCCCAATAGAGTTATGCTGTAGAATTAATCTCCTACCACTTAGATATTGCAAAAGATACATGGAATAGGTAGTAAGTTTATATCCAAAAACCTCTAATAAACAAATATTCATACTAAAGCTGGTGACAATCATATAATTTTAATAATGTTGCCAGATTTTGTGAGATGGACAGTTTATAAGACTCAATAAAGCAGTTGTGGAGAAACCTTAATCCCTATATTACTCATTTTTTAATAGGAATGTCATTAGTTATAATGGATACAAGCCACGTGAATATAGGTATATTGAAGGAAGCAACAACCCGTCCCTCTCCTGCACTATTAGAAGGTATGTAATACTCCCTACATTGAGTATACTAGAAATTTACAAATATTTAGTTTTCCTACTTACTAGGGGTATTTAAAATAATCACACCTTACAATATCTCTATGAGTACTAGGAATACATATTCTTCTGTTTCCCTTGGTTCACTTTGCAAATGTAGTATTACTCACACAATAGCAAAGTTTATGAATGAAGTAAGGGTAGTAAAGTTCGGAGTTCTTCCTGTTCTCTTCAAATATGTGAATAAACTCCTATAGGAAAAGGTGCCATAAATGTGTGCCATGTCATCAGTGTCCTTCCCTTCCCATGTGTCTTCAAAGATGCAAAAGAACCCACAGTGAAGGGGAACTCCATGGATGTAAACAAAGTGGTAATACATTGAGATCAGGTTCCTTGACAATTAGTCCAAATTGTAAACCTTATTCACACAGATGAAAAGATTTATATATGTTTAGAATGTGAGAAATCTTTCACATGTGCCAATTGTCTTTGCAGGCATGAAAGAAGTCATACTGAACAGCAACCCTCTGAGATTTTTCAGCATGGGCAAGCCTTTTCATTTCAGAGTCATAACCTAAGACAAGAAAGAATTCATACTGGAGAGAAACCCTATGAAGGTGTCCAACATTTTGAAGCCTTTGCATATCACAGTAGTCTCCAAATACATAAAACAAGAGTTGATGGAGAGAAAACCTATGAGTGTAACCAATGTGGTAAAGATTTTGTATCTTACAGCTATCTTCAAACTCATCAAAGGGTACATACTGGCCGGAAAGGTTTTGAATGTAACCATTGTGGTAAAGCCTTTTTAAAAAACAGTAATCTCCAAAAACATAAAAGAACACATACTGGAGAGAAGCGTTATGAATGTAGCCAATGTGGCAAACACTTTTCACATCTGAATGGTTTGTTATATCACAAAAGTTTACACACAGGAGAGAAACCACATGTGTGTCATCAGTGTGGTAAAGCCTTTAGAGTTAAAAGTCATCTTCAAATGCATAGAAGAACACATACTGGAGAGAAACCTTTTGAATGTAACCAATGTGGTAAAGCCTTTGCACAAAATAGTAGTCTTCTAACACATAAAAGAATACATACTGGACAGAAACCTTTTCAGTGTAACCAATGTGGTAAAGCCTTTTCAAGTAACTGCCATCTCCTAAGACATAAAAGCACACACAGTGGAGAGAAACCTTTCAAATGTAACCAATGTGGTAAAGCCTTTGCAAGAAACTGTCATCTCCTAACACATACAATAATACATACTGGAGAGAAACCTTTTGAATGTAACCAATGTGGTAAAGCCTTTGCACAAAATAGTACTCTTCTAACACATAAAAAAACACATACTGGAGAGAAACATTTTGAATGTAACCAATGTGATAAAGCCTTTAGAAATATGGGTAATCTTCTAACACATAAAAGAATACATACTGGAGAGAAACCTTTTGAATGTAACCAGTGTGGTAAAGCCTTTGCACAAAATGGTAATCTTCTAACACATAAAAGAATACATACTGGAGAGAAACCTTTTGAATGTAACCAATGTGGTAAAGTCTTTGCACGAAATAGTAATCTTGTACCACATAAAAGAGTACATACTGGAGAGAAACCTTTTCAATGTAACCAGTGTGGTAAAGCCTTTGCACATAACTGTGAGCTCCAAACACACAAAAGAAAACATACTGGAGAGAAACCCTATGAATGTCATCAATGTGGCAAAACTTTTTCAAGTCTATCTGGATTCACATATCATAAAAGAACGCATAACTCATACAGGAGAGAAACCCCATGAATGCAATCAATGTTGTTAATCCTTGTTGTCCTTGTTTTTAATAACTGCATTGTATTCCATTGTATAAATGAAACATTTTTTTTTTTTACTCTTTTGTCTGCTGAGAGATATCTGGATGGTTTCCAGTTTCTGGTATTACAAATAAAGTTCCTTTGATCATAATGGAGTAGGTGTCCTGTGGTATGGTAGAACATAGGTTGGGTATATGTCCAGGAGTTGTATGGTTGTGTCCAGAGTAGAATTATTCCCAATTAACTAAGAAACTGGCAAATTTATTTCCAGAGAGGTTCTACAAATTCTCACTCCCACCAGCAATGGAGAAGTGTTCCCCTTGCTCCACATCCTTGCCAGCCTGTGCTGTCCCTTGACTTTTTTATCTTAGCTGTTCTGATGGGTGTAATGTGGAATATCAGCATCCTTTTTATTTGCATTTCTCTGATGACTAAGTGTCCACGGAATGAATGACACACAAGCAATAGTCCATTTTTAACTTGTCATTTTGCTCAGTGCCTGGTCACAGCGAAGACTTCCGTGGCTAGCATTTCCTTTTCTCTGGTACTCCTTACAGAACACCTCTAAATCTGTCTTCAGCTTAGTTGCCTGTTCATTTTCTATGAAGCCAATTGTTCTTGCTGCCCAAGATGCTTTTGGAATGCCCCTCAATGCTCCACTTTTACTTTCCACCTACATTTTGGATGATCCCCTGCAGAGTTCTAAGTCTGCCCATCTCTGTCCTCCTGGGTCATGGCAAATCTCTCTGTCCTAATGTACAGCTCTAAATGTCCAACCCTGTGCCCAGTCATTGGCTGTTGGCATCTTATTGATGGGTCCAAAACATCATCAGAACATGTTTTAAAGTGTTGCAACATTACGAAGATGGGGAACCACTGTGTTACAGAAAAATAAATGTTTAATCATCATATTTATGTTTAATAATACTGTTCCTATCCTGATGCCCTGGTAGACATGACTAATTATATCCCCTCTCCTACAAAATTCAGACATATCCTCAAAATTTCTCTTCTCGGCGTTGAGGAATTTAGACCTGTTTATTGACATAGGCATATTCTTCATATTTAAGGAGATTTTAAAATAGAGTCTCCGTTACTTATTCTTTGAAATTTTCAGTCAGGTATATGTCTCTAATGGTGCATGTCTCTAATCTGAGCACTTGGCAGTCAGAGGCAGATGTCTCTCTGTGTCTCAATGCCACCCTGGCCTCCAGATGGAGTTCTAAGACATCTAGGGCTACACATAGGGGCCAGATGGTTTTAGGGCAGATTTCTACCAGACAGTCAAAGAAGAGCTAATATCAATATTCCTCAAACTATTCCACCAAACAGAAACTGTAGGAACACTACCTAATTTTTTCTATGAAACTGCAATTACTCTGATACCTAAACTCCACAAGACCCAGCAAAGAAAGAGAACTTCAGACCAATTTTTCTTACACATATTAGTGCAAAAATACTCAATAAAATCTTTCAAACTAAACCCAAGTACATGTCAAAAACGCCATTTGCCAATATCAAATAGACCTCAACCTGGGGATGCAGAGATGGTGTGACCTTATTGGAGTAGGTGTGGCTTTGTGTGTGTGGGCTTTAAACACCTGTACTAGCTGCCTAGAAGTCAGTCATCTGGCAGCAGCCTTCAGATAATGTAGAACTATTACCAACTCCTGAACAATGCCTGCCTCGATGCTGCCATGATCCTGCTGTGATGATAATGGACTGAAACCCTGAAGCTGGAAGCCAGCACCAATTAAATGTTGTCCTTTATAACACTTGGTTTGGTCATGGTATCTGTTCACACCAATGAGACCCTAACAAAGTCAGATTGTAAACCCCAGTACTCCTCTGCCCAACACTGTACTCAGTTCTTTGACAGAGGACATATAAAATCACAGTATCTGTACTTTACCCCAGTAATCATGAAATGTGGGCCCAGTACCCTCTGTATCCAGAAAAGTAAGTGCCTGCTCTTCCTAGTACTGCTTTCACCTATGCCATTTCACTTTATGCCCAGTGTTTCTCTCCAGAGGCAAACCCAACACAGCTCCTCTTTTCCTGAAAATTAAATTTGTCTCAGGAAATGTTTGTCACATAACCACCTATTGCAAACCAGCAGAGGGAGCTCACATGTTGAATTTGTTAGCCATCCCACTTATTTGCAAAAACTATTTTTTGATAATATTTGACAGATTTCATTGAAATTTTTAGTCAAAGCCAAAAAAAATCTCTCAAAAAAAAAAAAAAAAACCCAGACCCAGAAAGTTTTAGCATAGAATTTGACCAATACCAATACCAATGCTAATACTAAGAGCTATTACCAATGCTTAGCAAGTTATTCCATAAAACAAACAGAAGGAACACTGTCAAACTCATTCTATGAGGCCAAAATCACCCAATAGCTAAATCACCCAAAGGCTCAACCGAAAAAAAGATGGCCAGAATAATTTCTTTCTGAAAATGCAAAAATACTCAATAAAATGCTAGCAAACCTAATCAAAGAACACATCAAAACCTTAATTTACCTTGACCATGTAGACTTGATCCCAGGGGTGCAGGCTTGGTTCAAAATACAAAAATACATTAATGTCTTCCATAATATAATCCACTATATAAACAAACTAAGAGAAAATTCTCAGATGATCATGTCATTGTATGTTAAAGAATACTATGATAAAATCCCACAGCCCTTAATGTTAAAAGTCTTAGAGGGATCATAAAGGGCCAGCCTGGTCGACAGAGTGAGTTCCAGGACACCCAGGACAATACAGAAAAGTCTTGTCTCGGACAAAAGCAAAACAAAAACACCAAAAAACCAAAAACCAAAACAAAACAAGCAAAAAAAAAAAAAACAAAAACAAAAACAAAAAAAAGGAAAAAAATAGTTCATCTTAGTAGATTGTTCCTTTGACCACTATGAAGTGCCCTTTCTTATATTTTTTGATAATGTTAGGTTCAATTTTATTTGATATTAGAATGGCTACTCCAGATTGTTTCTTGGGACCATTTGCTTGGATAATTGTTTTTTCAGCCTTTTACTATGAGGTAGTGCTTCTCTTCTTCACTGAGGTATGCTTCCTTTATGCAGTAAATGGCTGGGTCCTATTTATCCAGTCTGTTAGTCTATGTATTATTATTGGGTAATTGAGTCCATGGAAGTTAAGAAATATTAAGGAAAAATGATTATTACTTCCTGTTATTTTTGTTGTTAAAGGTAGAATTATGTTTGTGTGGGCATCTTTTTTTCAGTTTGTTGAAAGATTACTTTCTTGCTTTTTCTAGGGTGAAGTTTCCCTCCTTGTGTTAGCAGTTTCTTTTCTATTTCTTTTCTTTTTCTTTTTCTTTTTTTTTTTTTTGGATTCGGTTTTTTCGAAACAGGGTTTCTCTGTATAGCCATGGCTGTCCTGGAACTCACTCTGTAGACCAGGCTGGCCTTGAACTCAGAAATCTGCCTGCCTCTGCCTCCCAAGTGCTGGGATTACAGTCGTGTGCTACCATCGCCTGGCTGTACAAAGTTTTAAAACCGGGCCTGTGAAAAAATATTTTCTTCAGATTCAATTCTTAAAAATGAAGTCTCCCCAGTTCAGACACACAAGAAGAGGGCATCAGATCTCATTACAGATGGTTGTGAGCCACCATGTGGTTGCTGATAATTGAACTCAGGACCTAGGGAAGAGCAGTCAGTGCTATTAACAGGTGAGCCATCTCACTAGCCCACGGTTTTTTGTTTTTTTTGTTTTTTTTTTTTTTACTTGTTTGTTGTAAAAATTATAGCTTTTAACTTTCAAAGAAACTGTGGAGCTAGTGACACAAAATGTATAGTTAGGTAAGTAGTCTTAATGGAAACATGTGAGAACATCTCTGTTGTAAACTCTTATTCAGGTTATGATTTGAATTTATGTCTGAACATTAAGTGAACTGTTGTAAGCATAAAAAATATAGGATGCTTAGAAAAATCATGTGAACCATTCTCCTCAAAACAGGTACAGGAAAAGGTAGGAATGATGACATTAGAAAGGGAAATAGGAAAACACAGAATGCAGACAGAGAATAAGAAATTAAAGCATAGCAAAATACAATAGAACACAAGAGAGCAAAAGTGAGACAAAGTAGAACCTTCAGAGACAGCAGAAAGAGCAGGCAGGCTTCTCATTACCGTGAGGCAAAACATTTTTTTTCTTAAATCAAGGCAAGTTTACTTTTATTAAAGTGGACAAAACTGTTTTTCTTGTGGACTTGGGTTTATTTCCTTTAGCAATAAAATCAATTAATAAAGTAATAAAGGCTGAAGCTTATTTTCCATCCAGAATGAATCAGTTCTTCCTGCACAGGTACAGGGTCATCATTATAGAGAAGAATACTGTTTGGGCACAGTGAGGGATTTAATATCTTCTAAGCTTGTATTTAAATCATGACATAAATGAAGGCATACCAGACTGGACGATGTATAATGTAACGAGCTTTATGTGACCCAACGTATATTGAATTTCCTATTAGGGAACTCTCCTATGCAGATATGTACAATACTGGCTGACCCTAATATGTTAGCTCAGAGCTGTTAGACAGGACATTTACTGACGGGAGCAGCTTGTTATCAGCTACATCTCTCAGCAACTAGCCTTGCACACAGGGGCAAAGTCACTCAGTATCTTATGAACGGTTTTCCCTCTGCCAGATGAAGACTTACTGATTTTCAAAAACTATGTAGCTGTGTTTTTCTAAGCTGAGTCATGACTGAGAAGGAAATGAGAAGGAAAAGACCCCAGTGAATGGGAGTCCTCTAGCCTATCTGAAATTTATCGTGGAATTAAAACTGAAGAAGAACACATGCAGAAATTGAGATACCTGACCAACATTGAAGCAAATGGAGTCCAGCACAGAAAGGCAGCTCAGGGAGAAGGTTGAAAGCTTTCATTCCTTGACAGCAGTTTGGATTACTCAGGTGACCAAATAGAGCTGATAGATCAATGTCTTTAAAGTCATTTCCTAGGGTTCTCAGCCTGGAGCAATCAGGAATCAGAATAAAGAATTGAACTTATTGTGAAATTAAATTTCTATAGTTTAAGCAAGGCAGAGTTTGTAGATAAACTAATGTGTCTATGTCCAACAGGACTCTTATATTTCCTGTCTGAAAATGTGCAGCTTGAGAAACAAAATATGAGAGTAAACCATGTGTGCTCTAATACAGGAGGAGGGAAAGGACTAGAATGTAAATTAATGCAATAATTTTGTTAAAAATGCAGTAACAGCAGGACATTATGAACCATTTTTTGCAACATATTAGGAGATGTGCATGAAAAGGTGAGGTCCCTCAACCTCAATTAGTTATTTTTATTCCTTAATAAACACAAAATCTGAATGTATTCCTCCAAAGGAAACACACTATCACTAGAAAGCTCCCATGTAGAGCTCTTTCTGGAAGTTTGCTGGTGATTTTTTCCAAATGTTTGTATATTTGACAAAAGGAAAAGAAATGAAATAAAGAAATAGAAGAAAAAACCAATCTGATGTGCTCTTCTGTCCTCTGCTTGTACCAGGCATGCATGTGGCACTCAAACATACATAAACATACATGGAGGCAAAACACACATACACATAAAAACAGATCATTTTTTAATGATTTGAAAAATAACATGTACATGGAGGGAACCCATTTTATAATAGGGAATAAAAACATGTGTTTATATTTTAAAAGTATTTGTGTTTCATCTGCATATATCTGTTTCCACCACACTGTGTGCACCTGCTCTCAGCTATTTATTTGCTGTCAACAAGCAGTAACTAAAACTGCATGCTAGGCACCATAGAGGACAACATTTTCTATATATAAAAGGAGAGCACAGCCAGAACCAGGAACTTCTGGGAGAGTCCAGAGGGGACAATGTGGAGAGAAGATGAGGGGAGAAGCAAGAGCCAGACCAAGAGATCAGGATGATCTGGTGATGTAACAGAGCAGGTAACCAACATGGTTGGATTACATGAGGAATGGCAGGTGGGGGAAGGGCTGCCCTATCCCCAGGCTGGAGGGCACATGATTCCCTGTATAAGTTGTGTGCTGAGCTCTGCTGATTGAACCTTATAGGCAGGTTTGCTTTGATTTGTTAAATAGGCCTCTCAGCCATTAGTTCCAGGATTTCACACTTAGTAGGGAGAAAGGGGAAAGATGAAATGGTTTCATTATACTCTCAAAAACTGTGCTTAAAGGTCCAATATTTTTCAAGGACTAAAGATATATACTAGAGCCTTCAATTATTACTCATATTGTGTATTTTCAGACAGAACAAATGATATTAATGCTAGGCAGAGACACATCAGTTTGTCTAGATCATGTGTTGCTTGAATCAGAGTAAATACAGAAATTTGGTTTCTAGATATAAGTTCAGTTCCTCATCCTGGGTCGTGATTGCCCAGCTCTGGGAACCTCCTGGATGGCCAGTTTGGATTTTTCCTGATTGTCTAACATTGATGACCTGACCACTCAGTGCTATGACCAACACTGTCAAAGCAGAAAGGGCTCCCCTTCCTTCTTCCCTCTCTTTTTAGGCACTGTGATTACACCAACTTCAAAGGTGGTCAGAGAACTCAGTGCTTACACAGGTCCCTCTTTATTTGTAATCCCCTCACCCCAACCCAGGGAGGCTGAAGGACACTCACTCTCTGCTCTCTTTTTCTTCTCACTCAACAGTCAGAACCCAGCTTTAAAACAGCAGCAGGACAGTCTTCCAAGCCCTGGGCAGTAGAGGCAGGGTCAGGTGTACAAAGTAAGTCTTAACTACATAGCAGAAGGAAAGGCTGAGCTAGAAGAGATGTTGCTCTAAACAGACACAAATATGAAACATCTTTAGGAAAAAGGGATGAAATTGTTAATGTGCAAAAGTGGAGAATAAAAATGAGGTCAGAAGGGCGATGCATAGAGAAAATGAAAATTTAAAAGTAATACAAAGCATTGACTTTTATAAAAGATCAATATAATTGAAAGAATGACTGAAAAGAGCTGGCCGTTCCCTGGTAGAGGGAGTGGCATTAATGTGATCGTGTTTGTCCTTGCCCCTATGTGCAATGTCAGCTGCTGAGATCTCTAACCTGACACACAGTCAGTAACATGTGTTTGAAATTTCTGAGCTGACCTAACTGTGCCAATGAGGATTGCACATATCTATACACGTCCCTGACACGGACATTCAATATTCACTCATTTCGGCTAACCAACTCCAATTGTAAATCACTGTGGGCACAGGTTGTGAGTTACAAGAGTGTTGACACACCTCCCCGCCAGAGTTCGTGACACTGGGCTGATGAACACAGGGAGCTGGATTGCTGTGCAGACATCCCCATGGTTCTGCTGGGCAAGCATCAAGCTGTGGTGGGCCTTGTGACCTCACCCCAGGGGTGGGGAAGGGGCCATCCTTGGGGGTTTGCCTGGAGAGCTACCCAGGGTATCCCAGAAGAGCTACAAAAAGAGTTGGGACCTCAGGGTCTCGGAAAAACAAACAAACAAACAAACAAAACTTAAAGAAGGATATTGGGAATCAAGATTGTTGTTTTGTGTCTTCTTCAGAATTCAGGCAAACTGCAAGTATTTTTTCACCTAATAGTTACGGAGTCAACCCTCAGAGCCAAGCACAAAACCCCATGACAAAACCCTGTGTAGCATGCTTGTTAACCGGCATGCCTTCCTCAGGGCTTTGGTCAAACAAACAAACAAAGAACAACCCTTGCTTGGCTGAATTTAAGGCGGGTCCGGGTCCGGCCCCGCCCTCCATGAGCCTCCCCAGTCCTGGCTGCACCTGGTGCTCTAGAGCTGAGCAGCATTGAGCTGGGCCAAGTGGAGGTGAGCAGCCACCGGCTTAAGCGCAGTGCGTGGCCTTGGCCAGGGGAGGCGGTAGTGAGGCCAGAGCCGCGCTCCAGCCCTCTTTTCCCTCAATGGTTTCTCTCTTTCCCCAGGAGAAATTTGGCTCCAGGGGCTCTGCATGCCCACAAGCTGCCCGGTACCATGCTGCCTCCTCCAACTGCCTCCCTCCAATGGCCCTCAACGCGCAGGTCAGGTTTCCGCTCCCCCGCTCCGACCCCACCGCGGAAAATTAAGTTTGGAGAAGGGGGACAGGGGGAACATGGACAAGAAGAGGAGGAACTGGAGCTGAGGAACTGGACCCCGGCAGCTGTTCTAGAACTTTTGTTGGACAATTGCAAAGCAATGGATGGAAAAATTGAGGGGTTATCAGATGAATTTGTGAACTTAGAGTTCCCCAGCTTCATAAGTGTGTGCTTGTTTTCAGTCTCTGACCTCCCGAAGCTACCTAAACTGAAAAAGCTTGAGTTCAATGAAAAAAGAATCTTCCCAGACAGACTAGCAGAAGAACTTTCAAGCCTCACACATCTGAACCTAAGTGGGAATAACCTGAAAGTTATCAGCACCTTGGAGCTCTTGAAAGGTTGGGTTGTCTGAAAAGCCTGGATCTGGTCAGCTGTGAGATCACTAACCCGGGTAATTACTGAGAAACTGTCTTCATGCTCCTGCCCCAGCTGTCCTATACGAATGGTTATGGCCGAGGGGACCAGGAAGCACCTGACTCCGATGTGGAGGTGGAGAGAGTAGAGGAAGCCCCAGACTCGAATGGAGAGGAGGATGGTGTGGACAAAAACCAAGAGGAGGAAGAGGAAGATGAGGATGTGAGGAAGAAGAGAATGCAGATGAGGATGTAGAAGTAGAAGATGATGAAGATGAAGTAAGTGGGGAGGAAGATGTGGATGAAGAGGAGGAAGAAAGTGGGAAGGGTTAAAAGAGAAAGAGAAAAACAGATGACAAAGGAGAAGATGATTAAGACCTGAAACAACCTGCAAGAAACAGAAGTGTTGAGTATTGGTTGGACTGCTCATGGATTTCGTAGCTGTTTTCAAAAGGTAGCTGTGATACAAGCCCCAGGATACCCCCACCCAAAGAGCCAAAGAATAGTTCCCACCACATTCTGCCTTCCTCCCTTTAGCCTGCTGGTAATCCACCATCAAGCCTGGGGACTTCACCCCAATAACATTGTAAACGTTGTTAGGTTGTCCTGTAAGACTCTTGCTGTATCCTGACAGTTGTGATTGGTGAGTGGACTGTCCTACGTGCCAGTTACACTGCGACTGCAACAACATTTTTACTTTCTGTAAAACAGGAAAAGCTTTGTAAATAAAATCTTAATATTTTGAAAAAAAAAATAAGAACCAACCCAACAGCTGTATTAGTAAAGGTTCTCTAGATAAAGAGAACTGATAGATTCAATCCTTCTATTATGTTGGAAAGGGTTATTAGAATGGCTCAAGAGCTGTGTCGTTCTACTAGCCCAGCAGTACCTGTCTACCAGGGAAATGTTCAAGAATCCAGTAGCAGTTTAGTCCATGTGGCCTCACGCCTCAGCTGGCCTTCAGTGTATATTAGAATTCTGAAGAAATAAGTTGTAATGCCAGTTTAAAAAGAAAATGATCCTGCTGGCCAGAGGTAGGGCAAGTAGACAAACAGAAGGAGGGATGTGTCATCTTCAGAGTCCTTTATGTATGTGAGCCGCCACCAGAAGCTGTGGCCTAGATTAAAGGTGGATCTTATCAACTCAAACATCCAGACCATATAAGGGTTCTCCCATTTCGAACGCTATAATTAAGAAAATTCCCCACAATAGCCAGCTATTTGGGTCTTAGCTCATTCCAGATATTTAACTTAACTACCGGGAATATCTAGCACAACTATCTAGACAGGAGAGATCAGAATTTATTTATTTATTTCTATTTATTTGTTCTCTTGCAAAGAGAACATGGGCACCATTTCCAAAGCAATGGTCTTCTTCTAAAAAAGGAAGCATTGAGACTTTACTTAGGGAATGTGGTTATGTTCACATACAAGTTTGCCTACTCCTAAGCATGCTAAGTTAAATCTTCTCATGAACTTGCTCACAAGGTAAAAGCAGAGATTTTTAATGGAATTCTTAGCTCAAAGTCATGCAGAAACATATGTAAATTATAAAAATGATGAACAGAAATGCCTGTGGGATGTTCTTCTTGTGCTACAGGGTCTTAGCTGAAAATCATGTAAATGACACTGTGAATGTAGATTGCTCAGGAGCTAATGCTACCTGGTAATCATTACTTGTAGTCTAAGCAGTAAATATATCAACATCATAATTCTCACATATAGAAAGGAAAAAAAAACACAAATGCCAAGGACCAACCTTGTCTAGGTGTGGGTTCCTAAGGGTGTTTGAGAGCACCAGGGAAACAAGCACCTTAAAGTCAAACCATAGGTCCAAGCTGGGGCTTATGTTCTGCTGAGTTGGCTTTGCAGATGAGATGCTTTCCCAGACTGATTGCTCCTGTGCTCTCTCTCTCTCTCTCTCTCTCTCTCTCTCTCTCTCTCTCTCTCTCTCTCTGTTTGTGTGTGTGTGTGTGAGTGTGTGTGCGTGTGTGTGTGTGTGTGTGTGTGTGTGTGGTTTCTACTCTGCTCCAACTGTCTCTTGCTATTCTAAAAACTCTCTGTTTAAGACAGGTGTCTTTCCACTCAAGACAGCTCTCACTGTGCTACCAAAAATTCAAAAATCTCGCTGGCTAGCTCATGGATTTCTAGAAGTATTCTTGGATTTACTGTCCAAGTTTTTTTTTTTTTTAAAAAAAAAACCTTCTAAAAGTAATTCGTGGTTTATCAAAATCAGAAAGCAAACAACAATAATAAAACTAATAATAACAGCTGGGCAGTGGTGGTGCACGCCTTTAATCCCAGCACTTGAGAGGCAGAGAGGCAGGTGGATTCTCTGAGTTTGAGGCCAGCCTGTTCTACAGAGTGAGTTCCAGGACAGCCAGGGCTACACAGAGAAACCCTGTCTCCAAAAACCAATAATAGTAATAATAACAGTACTGGTAGTAATTCTAAATGATCTGTTTTTGCTCTTCAGACAACCTTATTTGGATAGCTGCTAGGAAACATTTTAAAAGAGCTGTGTCCGCTGTCTAAATAATTCTTTGGGTTTCTGACCTCTGAAACGACTTTAGAAAAAATTCCTGGGCTGGTGAGGTGATTCATTGGGTAAGAGTACTGACTGTTCTTCCAATGGTCTAGAGTTCAAATCTCAGCAACCACATGGTGGCACACAACCATCTGTAATGAGATCTGATGCCCTCTTTTGGTGTATCTGAAGATAGCTACAGTGTACTTTCATATAATAATAACTAAATCTTTAACAAAAAGAAAAGAAAAGAAAAGATCTTGAAGAGCTGTTCAATCTTCAGGGATCTTAAGGTATCTCACTCAACTCTCACTACAGAAAAATTGTAAAAATGAACTTCTATCATTTCCTGCTAGCTCACGTCATGCAGATTGAAAACTCAGGTTGTTTTTAATTACATATGCATTGGATTATTTACCCTAGGGCCCCTTTGATTATTCTATGAATCAACACTTGTGATCCCAGTCCCTTGATACTTAGAAGAGAGTACTTTTTTTAACACTGCAAAGATTCAGCGATCTTGCCTGTGTCTGACAAGCACAGATGCAAAATTAGCTGGGTGGCATCTTTAGAGTGTCTTCCGAGGCTTCCAGTGCAGAGCAGGAGCTATTCATTTTATGTGTGTGAGTACAGAGCCAACGCTTATGACAAACCAGAAGAGGGCATCAGATCCCATTACACAGTGCTGCAAGCCAGCATGTGCTTGCTAGGAATTGAACTCAGAACTTCTGGAAGAGCATTCAGGGCTCTTAACCTCTCAGCCATCTCTCCAGGCCAAGAGTCTTCTCTGTAATGCTAATAATTCCCTTGAAAAATTCCTATCGGTTTCAGTAATTAACTATCACCTAAAACTAACTAGTGCTGGGTTTTTTGTTGTTTGCCTTTGGGTTTTTTTTTTTTTTTTTTTTTTTTTTTGGTTGTTTTTGTTTTTTGTTTTCTTACAGAGTTCAGGCTTATCATTACTTTTGCCCCACTTGTTGCTCCTTTTCACTTTGTACCTTAATGGCTCAGTAGTGACCATCCAGCAGAATCAATATTTTGTCAAAGAAATGATCTCGTTAGCTTTTACTTTGGGCTCAGTCAATTTTTCAGGACAGTTGAAAACTCAGAAATATTTTTGACAAAATATCACACAAATGACCTCTGGTTTATTATTCATAGAGCCTATTTCCCGCGGAAATCTTAGGATCTTGACATCTACTCTCTGCATTACCCTCGACAATCTGATTTTCCAGCTCCTCCAAGACTCGTTAAGCTCTGTAGATTGTTGTCTATGCTTTGGGTCCTAATATCCTCCAATTCTTCCAAAGTGAAAATTCCCAAGTCCTTTGCAACCACAAACTCAATTTTGGGGTACTATTTTTTCTTATAAATTTTTTTTTTGTTTGCTGTAAAAAAAAGACACTAATCAAAAGCAACTCAGATAAAGAATGTGTTTTTTTTTAATCTGATACTACCAGATGACAATTAATTATTACAAGAGCATACACAAACTAAGAACATCAAGGCACTAACCATGAGCGAACATGTTTGCTTGACTTTTCTCCTGCTTAGTCACTGTCTTCTGGTCACCTTGCTTGCTTATCCAACCCATGCCCACTGGCTTAAGGTTATTGCCATCTCAGTGGATGAGCCTTCCCATATCAATCATCAATCAACACAATCTCTCATAGACCTACCATCTACCCTTTCTTATCTAGGAATGGCAACAACTGATGTTTCTTCAGTTGACTATGGGATATATGCTGTTGACATTTGAAGGTTAATAGGTCATGGAGACAATAATATATGATAATTTCTTCAAAAGCAAAACCCAATGTATTACCCATATTGATCACTTAAGTTTAAAAAAAAACCCAAATCAATGATGATCATAGACAACTGAAAACACAGATATGCCAAAGAGTGGGAATAGGTGATTCTCTGACGAGGAGAAATCCAATACAGTTTCTCTACAGAACGTCCTCCAAACCAAAAGAACATCAAGGAACTCATAACAACAGTGATATTCCTTTGAGTAGCTGTACCATGGTGTATTGACAAGCTCCCACACCCAGGCATGCTTGGGTGTGAGTCCACTCTATCATCAGCTTTAATAAGTGTTACCAAACACCCACAAAATGGATGGGTGTTTAAGAAAGTCTCTAGGGTGAGTTCCCAGGAATGGATTGCTACATTCAGGGAGTCAGTGGACCTGTCATTTTGATAGATAACCCCAGTTTCCCTAGATATTGCATGGGGCTGTTCATATCCCAATATTCCAGCCTCAATGATATTATCACCTCAGTTTGGCAAACAAATTAATCATTTTCTAAAACAGTTTGGCAAGTCACAAATAGGAACAAAATCATATTATTTTTCCTCACATCAACCCCAGATACTAATTTCATTTTATTTATATATTTATGTATTTTCTGTTTATGTTTATGTTAATTATATATTTTTATGTTCATGTGTTTATGTATTTTATGAGTATATTTACTCATTCATAAAAATAAACTGACCATATCAATTTTTGAAAGAAAGTATTTGGTTATATTATGTGTATGGCTGTTTTGTTTATTTTAGGAGTATAGTTGTTTTACCTGCATGTATATCAATGTATCAAATGCATGATGCTTGTAGAGGCAAGAAAAGTGGGATAGATCCTCATAGAACTGGAGATACGGTAATCCCAGCACTTGGGAGGCAGAGGCAGGTGGATTTCTGAGTTTGAGGCCAGCCTAGTCTACAGAATGAGCTCCTGGACAGCCAGGACGCCATAGAGGAACACTGTCTCAAAAAACAAAAAAACAAAAAACAAACAAAAAGAACTGGATTTACACATGACTGTGTGCTCTGTGGGTGTGGGTGATTCAAACTCAAGAACCTGAAAGAATAGTCAGTGCTCTTAGCCACTGAGACCTCTCTTTAGTCCCTTGACATGCTATTTCAATGCTGCTGATAGCAACTAATTTTTATACAGTCTCCCTCCCTCCATTATGGAAAAAAATCCAAAATAACACACACACACACACACACACACACACACACACACACACACTTGTAGTAGAAATTGTTGGGAAATAGGAAATAAATTTGAGCCGGGATGTGGTGGCGCACAACTTTAGTATATACTACCACTAGGAATATTGCACATGTGAATTTCTTCACACACACACACACACAAACACACTAAAATGTTGTTTTAGTTAATGTTTTATTGCTATGAGGAAATACCATGACCAAAGCATTTTTTTAAGATACTTTTTTTTTTTTAATTATTACATGTAAGTACACTGTAGCTGTCTTCAAACACCCCAGAAGAGGGCATCAGATCTCTTTATGGATGGTTGTGAGCCACCTTGTGGTTGCTGGGATTTGAACTCAGGACCTTTGGAAGAGCAGTTAGTACTCTTAACTTCTGAGCCATCTCTCCAGCCCGACCAAACATTTCTTGTGGAAGAAAAAGATTTAGTTGTGAAGGTTTACAGTTTCAGATGATAGTGCATTCTCGTCATGGTATAAAAGCTAGTGGTGCTCAGCAGACATTGAGCTAAATAAGTAGCTAAATAATGTATATCATGTCCTATATGGAGGGAGGGAGGAAGGAGAGGAAGGAAGGAAGGGAGGTGGGGAGGGAAGGAGGTAAAGAAGGAGAGGGAAAGAGGGAAAGGAGAGGGACAGGGAGAAGAAGAGGGAGAGGGATCCTGTACGTTGTAGGATTTTGGGATTTCAGAACTCACACCTAGTGAGGGCCAGAACTTCTTATTCTTCTAATCTTTTCAAGTACTGCCACTCTCTTATGACTAAGCACTTAAACATATGGTCCTACAGTGGACACTCTTAGTCAAACCATCACATATACTATATTTAAGCATCTTGAACTTTGGAGGTCTTTAAGCTTATGTCATATCAGTACACTAACTATTATAAGGCACTGAGAGGAAATTATTGGCCAGGCAGTGGTGGTGCACACCTGTAATCTAAAAAAGAAGTTAGACTCCAAAGAACCAAATAACCCTTTTAAAAAATGGGGTAAAGAGCTAAACAAAGAATTTTCACCTGAGGAATAGGGAATGTTTTTGTGTCTTTAACCATAAATCCACTTCCTTCTTTTTGGTTTATCAAGACAGTGTTTCTCTGTATAGCCCTGGCGGTCCTTGAACTCACTCCGTAGAACAGGCTGAGGCCTCGAACTCAGAAATCCACCCGCCTCTGCCTCGGAAGTGCTGGGATTACAGGCATCTGCCACCAATGCCCTTCTTGTATACAATATTGTTGGTTGTGAGCCCTACCTTTAATGGCTGAGCCTCCGACTGGGGAACAGCCCCACACAGGGATACATCTTGTGTGTAGACACCAACCCCAACACTGTTACTGTGGTCAAGAGGCACTGAAGAACAGGCACCAAGTTTGGCAGTTCCTAGGGAGGTCAAGGCAGCAACTGACCAATACAGAGGAGAATGTTTGGAGCCAACCATCATGCTGAACTCAGGGAACATTGCAGGTGAGCCGGCAGAAAGGCAGGAGGACCTGAGGGGGATTGCAACCCCACTGGAAGAACAACATAAGCTGACCTGACCACCCAGTTCTCCCAGAGAATAGACCACCCACCAAGGAGTATACCTAGAGGGACTGTATGGCTCCAGATACATATGTAGCAGAGGATAGCCTTACCCAATAGCAACAGGAGGGAAGACCCTTGGTCCCAGGGTGGTTTGAAGCCCCAGAGTAGGGGGATACAGGAAGTGTGGAGCAGGACAATGTGGGTGGGTGGGTGGGGGAGCACTCTCATATAGGCAAAAGGGAGAGGGGATGGCAGATGTGGGATGGGGGGTAGAGGGGTAACCCGGAAGTGGTGGTGGGGGTAACCAAGAAGTGAGACAATATTTGAAGTGTAACAAATGGAATGATTAATAATAATAAAAGAAAAAATAGCCAGGCAGCGGTGGCATGCTCCTGTAATCCCAGAACCCTGGGAGGCAGAGGCAGGCGGATTTCTGAGTTCGAGGCCAGCCTGGTCTACAGAGTGATTTCCAGGACAGCCAGGACCGGGTTTTGAAACCCCGTCTCAAAAAAACCAAATCAAAAAAACAAACAAACTAACAAAAAAAAAAAAAAAAAAAAAAAAAAAAAAAAAAAAAAAAAGGAAGAAAGAAAGAAAGAGAAAGAAAAGAAAAAGAAAAAGAAAAAAAGAAAAAGGTATACAGTGCAATGGTCTTTAGTCTAATGAGTGGGGGATTGACTTGATTTATGATTGATGTTGAGGACACAGGCCATCCTGTACTGTGACCCATTGTCAGGTTATTCACAGATGTACAAGAAAGATATGTAAGGATGCTGGATGCATGGCACCCTGAATAAGAGCACACATGTCCTTACAGAGGACCTGAGTTTAGTTCTCAATACTTACAGAGGGCAACATACAAATGTATTTCACAGTAGCTCCATGGAAAATATATGTCATTAGTTTGTGTTCTGTATGTGAACCTTCATTCACGTACTTTCACATATGTGAGCACACAAACACACACACACACATTCATTCAATGTATATAGAGCTAAATATATATGTATTAAGTAGCTGGATGAGAGTCTGGAGACTAAAGGGGTATAAAGCATTCCTTCATGGTCTGTACTATAATTCTGGCTATTAGTTTCCTACACTGATTTAATTCATTCTTTGTTTTCTCTCCATCTTAATCCTTAGTAAGCACAAGTCAAATAAAGACATTTTCCTTGCAGGGCAGTGGTGGCACATGCCTGTAATCCCAGTAATCTGGGAGTTAGAGGCAGGCAGATTTCTGAGTTCAAGGCCAGCCTGGTCTACAGAGTGAGTTCCAGGACAGCCAGGGTTATACAGAGAAACCCTGTCTTGAAAAAACCACAACAAAAAGACATTTTCCTCCCTATTGCCTTCCATTACGTGTATCATAGTGAGGGACAGTAAAGTAATATATATATCAAGATAATGGGAGTATTTCTAGGACAAATGTGATATGTTGCTTATATGAAGATGGTGGACATCTTTCGAAATTCCAGCCGTAATAGCCATTGGGCTTTTAGAGGTTAAGTAGCTATTGTAGTCAGTTTACATACAATACTGAGAGCCATGTTCATTATGTAGACCTGGCTTATGAAGCCCTAAAAACAACTGACAGGTTAGTGTATGATGTATGCCTATTAAAAAAAATCTATGTTTTTTGGTTTTCTTGGACAGGGAAATCATGAATTATTAACTGTAGAAAGTATGACTGAAGTGAAATATTGTCTTTATCAGATCAACTAATACTTGTGGAGTAGAGATACGAAATTGAATGCAATAAAGAAAAAAATCGTCCCGTTGTCAAAACTTTTTTGAAAGTATTTCCTGACAGTCAGGAAATGGAAGTCTTGTTCCATAAAAGTCAAAGGCTACACTTTGTGCCCACAGTAGAATCCTATAATATGCAATAGTTCTGCAGGTGTTATTTGTTTGAAAGTCTGGAAACTGTGGGATTGGAAATGTCATGGAGAACACCTTAGACTTGGCCCTGTGTAGAGATGTTTGAATCACTGAAGAAAGGCCTTTGGGAATGGTGAAGCATCAGTTGCAGAGCAAACCCCAGATTAAAGGTATCACACAAATAGGGTGAGGCTTGGCACCATGTGACAGGATTGCATTTCCTGAAGAAGATAAGGAAGGCCTACCTTGAGAACAAAGTTTCAGATCCATATCTGTAGCCATAATGCATTATTGAAGTCTGTGTAAGCTTGCAAACTTTCAGTTATATTAATTGTAACTCCTATTTGGGATTTTAAAGTGTAATCCATGTGCTATATCTTACCTTTCTGCTTTATATAAGAGGAAGCAAATTTTCTCAAAGTAAAAATTTCAAGTTTATGCCTAGCAATAATAATAACTTTGCAATATATCCAGCATACCTCTCAACAGTGCTTTTTATATACATTTATTTGGAAAAAACATTCCTGATACCAATTAAGGCACAAAACAAGGTCTTCCCTGTGGAAAAGTAATTAATCTTTCACCTCTAATGTTAAGTCATTTCTAAGCTCATTAGTTAGATCTACATAAAAAAAAATACACTGTCCAACAAGCCTCTTAACTTGAGTAGATTCTCAGGGACCTTACATGGTGGGAAGAGAGAGCTGGTTCCCATGATGTGACCTCTGATCTCCACATGTGTGACATTGCCTTCAAAGGGAATAAGAAAATACATGAACATGATATAAATTCCGAATGGATTTGCTACATGGACAAATGCAGCTACCAGTAGAGATACCATCAACCAATCTTGGGAAGAATTACTTTTTATAGAAATCCACAATTCAAATTGAAGAACCTTCCTTCAATTCAAAGATTTAACACTGTCTCTCATCAGTGATCTCCCTTTTTGCAAAGGGAGAAAATTCTTTTTCTGTTTAGGATTCCATTAAGTGTAGTTCATTTTCCTTTCCCAGTTTGTTACAGGTCTTGGTGGCATTATTCTTTCTGATATTTTTCTTCGGACTGAGGCCTCAATGAAGTAACACATGCTCACCTGTATAGGGCAATATAGCATCTCAGTTAATGCAATTGGTTTGTTTTGTGAGTTTTTTTTTTTATTAGATTTATTCTTAATTTAAATTTCAAATGTTGTTCCCTTTCCTGGTTCCTCCCTCCATGGAAAATCCCATAAGCCATCTCCCCTTCCCCAATCAACCCTCTCCTGCTTCTCTGTCCTGGTATTCCTCTAAACTATGGCTTCAAGTCTTTCCAGGACCAAGGGCCTCTCCTCCTTTGGTGTCTAGCAAGGCTATCCTCTGCTGCCTATGTACCTGGTGCCATGGGTAACTCCATGTGTACTCTTTGGTTTTTTGTCCCTTGGAGTTCTGGTAATACTGGGTGGCTCATATTGTTCCTCCTATGACACTGCAAATCCCTTCAGCTCCTTTGGTCCTTTCTGTAGCTCCTCCATTGTGGATCCTGTGCTCAATTCAATGACTGGTTGAGTGTCCCTCTCTGTATTTCTTATACACTAGCAGAGCCTCCCAGGTGACAGCTATATCCGGCTTCAGTCAGCAAGCACTTGCGGGCATTCATAATATTGTCTGGGTTTTATAACTGCATATGGGATGGATCCCTGGGTATGGTAGTCTCTGGATGGTCTTTCCCTCAGACTCTGCTCCACCCTTTGTCTCTGAACATTTCTTTAGGTGCTTCTCTGCCATTCAATATTCCTCAGGTGAAAATACTTTGGGAACGGGAAATTTACCTGAACAGGACACCCATAGCCTATGTTCTAGGATCAAGAATTAACAAATGGGACCTCATAAAATTACAAAATTTCTGTACTTCAAAGGACACTGTCAATAGGACAAAACAGCAACCAACAAATTGGGAAAAGATTGTTACCAACCCTACATCTGACAGAGGGCTAATATCCAATATATGCAAAGAACTCAAGAAGTTAGACTCCAGCTGGGCGGTGGTGGTGCACACCTTTAATCCCAGCACTTGGGAGGCAGAGGCAAGCAGATTTCTCAATTCTAGGCCAGCGTGGTCTACAGAGTGAGTTCCAGGACAGCCAGGGCTACCCAGACAAGCACTGTCTTGAAAAACAGAAAACAAAAAACAAAAAAAGAGGAAATTGTTAAAGCAAGTAATAGAACATAAGCAGAAACAAAACAAAACAAAACAAAACAAACAAACAAAAAACCAACAACTAACAAAAAGAACCCCTTCTCAAAAAAAAAAAAATTGAACAGAACATTTACTTGGAATTTGATTTTTAACATTTGAAACCAATGAAAAGGGAAGGGGAATCATGGTTAAACACACAAAAACATACGTTATTCCTCAGGTGAAATTTCTTTGTTTAGCTCTGTAACCCATTTTTTTAAAAAGGGTTATTTGGTTCTCTAGAGTCTAACTTCTCCTCCTCCTCCTCCTCCTCCTCCTCCTCCTCCTCCTCCTCCTCCTCCTCCTCCTCCTTCTTCTTCTTCTTTTTTATTTGGAGCCACCACCCTTGGGCTTTCTCTTGTTAATGTTAATGACTCCAGGACAATCCTGCACAGACAGTACTAGTCCAGGAGGCAAAGGTGTGGCTAATGCCTCAGCAAATGTTAAAAGATAGGACCTTCAGAACAGCACCTAAGGCTGTGGAAAAGATGTCTAAAACATGGGTTCCAAAATGTTTTGTTTCTCAAAAATTAAGTATGCAATATGAATTATGAGAAACTTTCCAAATCTAATAGAACAAAAGTGGGTACCATGAGAGCCAACTAGTTAGAAAGATGGTAAGGAAGGAGATAAGCTATAAAGAGATTAGGAAGTGGTGATCACAGGATATTCCTCCCAGCTAAATTTGTTGTTGTTGTTGTTGTTGTTGTTGTTGTTGCTGTTGTTTATGCTTACAAAGGCAGACAAATTCTTGAGTGGACCTGGACAGAGCAAGGTTAGGCCCAGATGTGATAGAAATGCTAATTTCAGGACTGGTTCCCAGCCAGCTAGTTTAGCATCTGTGCTAACAGAAGCATTGAGATCCCTGAATGTTTTGTAATGTTAAAAAAAAATGTCTGCCTACCATATGGTAAGTATGAAGGGCCTGGGCTCAAGGGGTGCTGATTCTTAAGACAATGAAAAGGGACTTTGGAGTAAATAACTGCTTGGGTATGTCAAATAAAAGCCTTTATAATAGCTAGGGTGAAGTTCTTGGGGAAGAGTCTCCAGGAGGTCATAGAGAGAGATCTCCAGAGAAAAAAATCACAGAGAAAGAAAGAGTTACTAAGAAAAAGCAGGCTGGAAATTTGTCTCCAGCAGAGCATAAGCCTTCAACTTGGACCCAATATTTGAGTGCTAGTCCTTTGTTTTGCTGCTCCCAGACACCCCTGCTCTTAGAATTCCCCTCTAAGCCCTGGCTTCATCCTTCACAAAAGTATATTTTTAATATCACTAAAATTTGAATCTATATATCATGATTGATAGAAAAATTCTCATTTATGAACCCATCCAAGTCACTTCTAGATACCAGCTCATACCCAACTATTTTGATTTATGATTCTTATGTAAGTGTAGTTACAGTCCATGGTGAGCTTCCATGTGAGTGCTAGGAAGTAAAGAGTGCTGAGCAGTGCTCTTAACAACATGGGTGTATTTGCAGACTTTAAAAATCTGCTGACCATGCCCATTTTGCTCGCTACTTCTTGTCTGAAGTTCAAAATATGAGCTCTCAGCTCTATCTGATGCTTGTGTTTATCCTGCAATTATTGAATGTAGCTCTTTGGAACTGTAAGCCTGATTTGATGCCTTCAATTATAGTTTGCTTTCTCCATGGTGTGTTTTATGATAACAATAGAAATACAGAGGTGTTCTTTGGAAGATCAGAACACAGAAAATCATCCTTTACAACTATAGAAACCAAAGAGGAATATTTTTCAAACTTTATCTCAAGAGTAGTTATGATCTGTTCCATGCTTTTGTTTGTTTTTTTTGTTTTGTTTTTTTTGTTTGTTTGCAACAGGGTTTCTCTCTGTAGTCCTGGCTGTCCTGAAACTTACTCTGTAGACCAGGCTGGCTTCGAACTCAGAAATTCGTCTGCCTCTGCCTACTAAGTGCTGAGATTACAGGCGTGTGCCACCATGCCTGGCACTGTCCCAGGCTTTTAAAGTTAGGAGTCATCCCAAGATTAATATGTACGTCGACAAACAAACATCCCTTTCAAGAACATTCTCCTTTACTTCTAACCCAAACATTGTCAAATAATTCCTCAGTACTCTATTGGAGAAGACTGTTATGGTAGCAATGGTGGCCCAAAAGGATAGAATTAAATATATACTGTTCTTTATTACAGACTCAATATGTATTATATAATATTGTTTAGTTAGTGAATCAAGGTCAGCTGATATTCTAAAAGAAATCCTGTCTCGTACAAAAGTAAAAAACTCAAAATTATATTTTGTAAAGGCCTGCTGACTATTGTTTCTGTTTCTAATTATTGCCAAATATAAATTTTCATTAATTTCTATATTGTTAACTATGGTATTTTCTCTAATCATGTTCTAGGTTGAAAGTGAACTTGTTTTTCTGATTTGCTTTTCTTTTATAATGTTGAGATTTACACAGTTTGAATTTTTTCCATTGTTCATGGTACTGGGGTACTCTAATGGCTTTTCCCAGTTCCACACACTCCTTACAGCTTCCCTCTCGTGCTTTGAGTCAAAGCTAGGCCAAGTTCCATTTTCCACTCACAGGATCCTTGAGTAAAATATTCTCAAAATGTACTGATAGTCACCTGACCCTCTGGAAAGTCCCAGGTAGAGTTCAAATGGGAGTCATGCTTGCTAGCCAGTAGATTTAAAGGTCAATATGCTTAGCCAATAAGTTTGAACTGCAACCTTGCTGATGTAACCTGTGCCCATCAAACATTAAAACTGCCATTTGGGGTTGGCTTCTTGTCACTCACTGTGAGGGACAGATTGAGGGTTGATCACAATGCTATGGAAAATAAACCTATTTCTTTTGCATCTATCTAAAAAGTTCCCCTCCTTGTACTGAAGTTTACTTCTCTCCCAATTTATAGGAAACTGCAAGATTGTCGTATGTAATAACATAATTTTAGATACTGCTCTCTGATTCTGGACAGTGCAAACATATACTTCTTCCTTCCTTCCTTCCTTCCTTTCTTTATTTCTTACTTTCTTTCTCTCATTCTTTTTTAAAATAGGTCTAGATGAGATGTGTTGTATTATGGAAGTGAATATATAGACCCGTGTGGCTTCAAATTCATGGATACAATTTGCTCCCAAAGTGCTGAGATGATATGATAACCTATGCTATCATGCTTGGCAATATTTATTTTTGAAAATGATCGCATGCCATTGTAACTGTCTGGCAGCTTTGGTCAAACTGGGTTACTGGAAAGGGAGGCTGGAAATGAAAAACGACCGCGGTGGGAGAGGGTGGGAGGACAAAGCCAGGATAAAGTTCTCTGATAAAGGCTCAAAGTTAAATAGTCAGCACTGAGTTTATCCAGAGTCCACAGATCCACCATTAGTTTCTGCTGGATTGGGTTGCTTTGTTTGAGTTGCAAAGCAAGCTCAGTGGGCAGTCTACTCCTGAAGGAAATTGACTCCACCTGAGTCCTTAAAATCCTACTGTGGCAAAAACTTAACATCTATTTAGACTGCTCAAGGCTGGGGGACGGACACAGGCATTGGTTCTAAACACTTAAAATGACAGAATTATCATATTGTTCCATTTCTCTAGTGTCCTCTTCATGGTATTACTTTTGATTTCCCTCTCTCCTCTCCCTGTCTCTCTCCCTCCCTCTCTCCCTCCCCCCCTCTCTCCCTTTCTCTCTCTCTCTCTCTGTGATTTTCTTCTACACTAAGTTTTCTTTCCATGGTATAGCTGGAGCCGTCAAAGAGAAGTTAAAAACTAGCAGGTGATCTTGACTTGGTTCTGCCATGGAATGATGAAGTTAATAACAGATTTGCTTCCCTAAGCAAGGTCAAGAAGATTGCATTTTAGGAAAGATTCCTGTTATTAATATGCTTTTCCTCGAACACCACATCTCCAGGTCCTGCAGGAGGCAAGAGGGGCTTCTGGGCGGCCAGCAGGGAGAAGTCCATGTGCTCCGTTGAATCCAGCAGGCCCCAGCAGGAGCCTTCAGGGGCCTGCTTTGGGATCTGAACAGCCTGGGCCACAGCACTCAGTCTCCAGGAAGGGCGAGAGACCTGGTGTGCACCCAGAGCCAGTCTGGGTGCTCACAGCACAGCTTGATCCTGTGGCACGGAGCTTAGGCTTCAGTCCTGAGGCCTCTGGCAGTAGCCCCCAGACCTCTCCACTTCCGGATCCAGATCAGCCTGGGCGGCAACACCACATGTCCAGGTCCTGCAAGAGGCAAGAGGGGCTTCCAGGCGGCCAGCGGGGAGAAGTCGGTGTGCTCTGGTGAATCCAGCAGGCCCCAGCAGGAGCCTTCAGGTGTCTGCTTTGGGGTCTGAACAGCCTGGGCAACAGCACCCTGTCTCCAGGCAGTGCAGGAGATAAGCTGTGCACCAGAGGCCACCTGGGAAGGGGCAGCTTGCACTGGTGAGTCCAGCATTGACAAGACCAACTAACACCAGTGAGAACTAGATGGCAAAAGGCAAATGCAGGAACGTCACTAACAGAAATCAAGGCAATATGGCAACATCTGAACCCAATTCTCCTTTAACAACATGTCCTGGATACCCCATCACACCAGTAAAACAAAATTTGGATTTAAAATCACTGGTCATGATGCTGGTACAGGAACACATGAAGGACATACTTAAAGAAATTCAGGAGAAAATGGATCAAAAAGTAGAAGCCCTTGCAAGGGAAACACAAAAATCATTGAAAGAAATCCAGGAGAATACAAAAGCCAATAATGAGGAAACGCAAAAAACACTTAAAGAAATACAGGAGAACTTTGGTCACCAGGCTGAGGTCATGAAAGAGGAAACACAAAAATCTCTTAAAGAATTACAGGAAAGCACAAACAAGCAAGTGAAGGAGGTAAGCAAAACCATCCAGGATCTAAAATCAGATGTAGAAACAACTAAGAAAACTCAAAGGGAGACAACTTTGGAGATAGAAAGCCTTGGGAAGAAATCAGTGGATATAGATGCAAATATCAACAACAGAATAGAAGAGATAGAAGAAAGAATCTCAGATGCTGAAGATTCCATAGAAACCATGGACTCAACAGTGAAAGAAAATGCAAAATGCAAAAAGCTTGTAACCCAAAATATCCAGGAAATCCAGGACACAATGAGAAGACCAAACCTAAGGATTATAGGCATAGATGAGAGTGAAGATTTACAACTTAAAGGGCCAGCAAATATCTTCAATAAAATTATGGAAGAAAACTTCCCTAACCTAAAGAGAGAGATGCCCATGAATATACAAGAAGCCTACAGAACTCCAAACAGACTGGACCAGAACAGAAATACTTCCCGTCACATAATAATCAAAACACCAATTGTACTAAACAAAGAAAGAATATTAAAGGCAGTAAGAGAAAAAGGCCAAGTAACATATAAAGGAAGACCTATCAGAATCACAGCAGACTTTTCACCTGAGACTATGAAGGCTAGAAAATCCTGGGCAGATCTCATGCAGACTATAAGAGAACACAAATGCCAGCCAAAACTACTATATCCAGCAAAGCTCTCAATCACCGTAGAGGGAGAAACTAAGATATTCCATGACAAAACCAAGTTTACCCAATATCTATCCACAAACCCAGCCCTACAAAGGATAATAGGAAGAAAACATCAATACAAGGAGGGAAACTTCACCCTGGAAAAAGCAAGATAGTAACCTTTCATCAAACCCAAAAGAAGTTAACCAATCAAATTTAAAAAAGAACGTCAAAAATGACAGGAAGTAAAAAAAATCACTATTCCTTAATATCTCTTAATATCAATGGACTCAATGCCCCAATAAAAAGACATAGACTAACTGACTGGATACGTAAACAGGACCCTACATTTTGCTGCTTACAGGAAACACACCTAAGGGTCAAAGACAAACACTACCTTAGAGTAAAAGTCTGGAAGACAATTTTACAAGCAAATGGTCTCAGGAAGCAAGCTGGAGTAGCCATTTTAATATCAGATAAAATTGACTCTCAAGCCAAAGTCATCAAAAGAGACTCTGAGGGACACTTCTTGCTGGTCAAAGGAAAAATACAACAAGAAGAACTCTCAATCCTGAACATCTATGCTCCAAATGCAAGGGCACCCTCTTTCGTAAAAGAAACTTTATTAAATCTCAAAGCACACATTGCACCTAACACAATAATTGTGGGTAACTTCAACACTATACTGTGGGAAGCCATCCTGAGCTATTCGGACTATTGCTTACTCATGGCCCTAAGGTGGTAGCTGCTAAAATATAAGAACAATTAACTAGAGCCTCTCCCGTGGGCATTGGTTTAGCCATTGTCTCGAATATAACTGCAGAATGATCCTGCCTGCATCATCACCCACTGACTCCGGTAATTGCGGTGGAAGGAAGTCCTGAGATAACTGCAGCAGGCTCCTGCCTGTGCAAACACCTGTTGTCTCCACCTGAGGACCCTTATCTCTTCCTGCTAAACTGCTAGATTTCCCTTCCTTTCTTTGTCCTTGCCTTGGGGTACGCCCCTCCTGAAAGCCTTAAAACCTGTGTACCCCAGAACATTAAACGAGGCTTTGACACAACTCAGATTGGCTTGTCATTCTTGGTGCTTGGCCTCCCTCCTTCTCCCCCCCCCCTTTTGACCCGCAGGTAGCACCCCTTCGGAACCCTGGAATAACTGACCCGCTGGACGGGTTACAGTGGCGCCCGAACCAGGGACCCGAAGTACGGTCAACTACCGGACAACGGAGGAGAAATCCCGGGAAAAGGAATCAAGGACCCCACAGACCGCATCGCTCGTGCGTCGCTGGAGGGGCAGGTGAGTGGCCAAACATTGTCGTCCGATTGTCATTGGGGAAAAGAAAAAAAAAAAAAAAGAGGCTAAAGAGGCTTGATTCATAGGAGAAATCAAGCAATCATTCAGGGAGAGAGGAGTAAGAGTTAAGAAAAAAGATTTAATTAAGTTCTTTTGTTTTGTCATGAGAAATGTCCTTGGTTAATTTTAAGTGGACCTGACATTCACCCGTTAACTTGAGATAAGGTTGGTAAAGAAATTAATAAGATTTTAAAAACAGGTACAGGTGAACCAATGTCTGATACATTCTTTAGTTACTGGAGGCTCATTCAGAGTGCGAATGAGGACCCTGCTGAATATTGCCTCCGCCCTTTGTCGCGGGCAGCTTCTGTGACCTCGCTTTCCCATAAAAAGAACTCTCCAAAACCTTCCTTGGTCGTTATAGACAGGTCTGAGTCCCCGCCATCGGCTCCTGTAACTTCCCTTTATCCTCTGCTCCTGAGGGACCCATCCCTTGCTGATATGTCATTAAGTTTAGAGACCCCCTGGGGAGAAAGCCAACTTGGAGGAGAAAAGCTGCAGAGAGCAAGCAGTCCTCTTAAAGGAGCTACGCTACAGGACAAATGGTCACTCTAACTTCAAGATTTATTTCAAAGTCAAATGCCTAGAAAAAGCCAGAGCCAAAACAAGCCCCTCCACGTGGCCTGCCACCCTATACCCGGCATGCAGCGCGGCTCCTCTCAGCCAGGTTCCTCGGACCTTTACTGGGTCCAGTCAATCACTAGAGATCATCCTATACTCAGCCTTAAAATAAATGGTAAAAGCTTTGAGGGCATCTTAGACTCAGGTGCCGATTCTACTGTGATCTCGCAATGTGCTTGGCCCCCTGCTTGGCCTATTGCAAGCCTCTCTGACCCATCTGCAGGGGATTGGACAATCAAAAAAAAAAACACTCTCCAGAGCTCAAAGTTGCTGACTTGGGAGGACAGAGGGAAATACTGGCTCTACTCAGCCCTTCGTGGTCCCTGGTCTGCCTGTTAACCTCTAGGGAAGAGACATTCTCTCTCAAATGAAAGTCCTTATGTGTGGTCCCAATGAAGTTATTGCTCAACAAATGCTCTCCCAGGGCTATCTCCCTGGACAGGGACTAGGCAAAAATGGACAGGGGAGACCCGTGCAGGTAGAAGTCAGAGACTGCTGCTGAGGCGGCCTGAGAAAAACTGCTCATGGGCAGCATGTAAGACCTGGACTGCAGAGAAATTCCTGGGCTCTCCTCCCCTCTCCACAGGTGTGTGTGTTCGACTAGGCATCCTCCTTCCCCCTTGTTAAATCTTAAACAAGAGAAAAAGCAGGTTACAGAAAAGCAGTTTTTCCATGTGTAGGACGTGGTATCAAAAAAAAAAATAATAATAATGGTTAGAAGCTATTTCAAAACTCTCCTGGAAAGGAGAAGAAAATGGGAGACGTCCTGTTTTCTCTCTGAAACCTACTGGAGATCTCCTTAGTTCAGGTTAAGATATTTGGATCTTTTGGGACATCAAGTTCCCTCGTTGTCTATTGTACGTCTTTGGTGCACCAAAACTTGTCTATATGTGTGTCAATTCATGTTGTCTATTGTTTTGTTTGGCTGAATGATTGGTTGTTTTTATGTTTTATGTAAAAAAAAAAAATGGTAAAAAGGCGTTATCTTGCTGGCAGTCCTGCCAATTGCAGTTTACACAGAGGAGGCTAATTTGAGGTGCCTCACATTCTAAGGTAGGAGTCAAAGACAGCTGGAAAAAAAGCTGCTTCTTAAAGGGCCAGGTGCCGGACAAGTGGAAATGGTTAATTCTCCTAGAAAAATTTCTATCATGATGATGATTGGGTTCAAAGTGCTTTATTTCTCTGAAGTTACAGCTAGAAAAATATATATATTTGGTTTAAATTTATGAGATTTGTATGATCGCTTCATTTTTATTTCTAATTAGTCTTAAAGGTATAAATGTTTTACATATCTTGACTATAGAATTATAAATTAATTGGTTATGATTTAAAAGGTATAATGTTACAAAAAAAAAAGTTAGTTTAAAACTGCTGATTCAGTGTCGGAGCCATCTTAACTAGCTACATGTGGCATGACGCAACCCAGGAAATACAGGCCTTTAAGATGCTTTTAAATTGACATGGTATTTTGTGTGAATCTTGGCCTGGAGATTAGACTTATAAGAAATACAATTTAAAATAATGTCTCTTCAATAAGTTACAAAGTCATACATTCAAACACAAGATGATGGACAAACTTTACAATATAAAAATATATTTGCCATTAATTTTAAGGAGAAAAGATTGTTTAAAACTGGGTTTTGCTTTCAACAAATTGTAGTTATGCTTTGATATTACAGGTTCCTTTTGTTATTTGACCTTCATACAATGGGGTCTGGTTACTCTTTACAGGACCGGTGGGTGTAGGTCTGACCTTAGAGATAACAAACTCAGATCAGGAGATTTACATTTGAGTTAATACTAAGCTCAGAGCTGCCTCAAAGCTGCTCAAAGCTGCAGAGGCTTGAGAGATGCAGTTTTGTCTTGCAGGCCTCACTTAGAGAGTTTCTGGCCAAAAGAACATTTTTAACAGATTCATACAGATATGGTTCAAAATAAAGTTCACACTTAGATCTGTAAAAGATAATAAGGCTATATAGAAATTATAAAGGCATTAAAATCTGGCCTGTCTACTCCATACAAAATTATTATAGGTATAGAGGGTAGTTTTTTTGCTTTGCATTCTGATAATTATAAAAACATTCACTTCTAACTTTAAAGGAGCATAAGCTAACTAAAAAAAAAAAAGACCAATAAAATAATTTCATTAGAAAGTTATTCCTCAAGAAATAGCTTGCTCTTAACAATGGGCTTTTAAAGTTTTTAAGAAAATGATTTTCAAAAGGTGTTAAGATAAATATTTTGCCTAAGACACTGCTTTAAGTTTGTCATTTAAGCCTCTGATATTCTCAAGATAGATGCAAAACAAATACTGAGAGACATAACTTAGAGAAAGCTACCATAAGTATTTGTCAACAGTTTATGTTCACTTCCATTCCTTAACAAAGAGAACATTAATGTAAAATCTCTCCAAATACGATTTTGACATCCTCCAATAAAGATTTGATATAATAATAAAATGTTACAAAATAAAATCATAAAAATATTTTTAAAAAAGAATGTTTTAAGAGAATGATAAAATGCTTCCTCCTTATTTTAAACAATCAAATTAATTATTATTAATTGTTAATCTATTACATGACTAGCCTTTTTGACAAAATTAATAATTGTTATCTAAAAGATAAATTGTTAAAAATTTGCCTCTATACATGTTTTTATATTGTTATAGATTTATACATGCATCCTATAAAAATACATCTACTATGGGAGTAAAGCTCATATAATTAGATCACATATTTATTCTTTTGAGTGTCCCCTTGCTTCAGCACAGATAATTGAATTGGGTGCTGTAGCTGTTCTTTTAAAATGTTAAAAATCAAACTTTTGATTTTTATATTAATAATATATATATATAGCTCATGGCTTACAATTGCTTAAAGTTGTTTCTTTTTAATGATACTAATTCTTAACTTTTACAATTATTTATACAAATACAATTTAAAAAATTAATCATAAATATACATATGACTATTGACAGCTTTTCAGGCTTTCTAGTTATAACTATTTTAACATAAGAAACAAAATATAAATTTAGTTGTTACATATGTTATTTTTTAATACTAAATGTTCCAAATCAGATTAAGACAAATATTATAACTGATTATTATAATCAGTCATTTGAGATGTCTTATTAACAATTTAATATTAGTCATATTACTGAGATTCCTCATAATTTGCAAAGATAAGATATTATAGAACAAGTCCATAGAACTTTACAATATTTTTATAATAAAAAAGGGGAGAATAACATCTCTATATACCATAAAAAATTTTAAATTTTAATGCCAGGGAACTCTAAGTGTAGAGAAGAGGCATGTTTGTGTTCTTTCTACAGGATGCTGAAGGAGCATGCTAGCTGCCAGAGTATGCTGATGCTGAGATTTCACCCTGGCTTTCTACCTTGCTCTCCAGCCTTTTGGGGCCCCTCCTGGGCCTTTAACAGATCAACCAGTTTTGTTAAATCACAGATTGATTCTGCCTTGACAGACGTGGAGGTAGCAACCATCGGCCTTCAGTTCTCTACCCTTGCTGCAGGCACAGAGCTTTCTTGGTTCCATAAGCAGTAGAAACGTCAATGCCAGGGAGGGTGACCTCTGGCTCCTAATAGTGGCTGAGGGCCATAAGCTGTGGAGTAGCCAATGACGGGAAATATTGTGGTGCCATGAGCCAGATGCACACTGCCTCTTGGCTGCAGGGTGACTCCATGACGGGATTATTGTGAGTCCGCTACCTGGATGCCCGTCACACCCACCAAGGGCCTGATTAAGCCATTGGAGTGGGATGTGATGCCAGGAGTGGATGCAACTTACATAGCCTAAGGCAGAGGCCCTGCCCTACTAGGATCTAAAAAGGCCTAGTTACTGCGGTGCTGGACGTGGGGGCAAAACCACATAGCCTAAGACAGGCTCTCCACCGACCCTCTTTCCATAGCCACCCCTCAACTTAAGAAAGAAAAAAGGAGGAGATGTGGGAAGCCATCCTGAGCTATTCGGACTATTGCTTACTCATGGCCTTAAGGTGGTAGCTGCTAAAATATAAGAACAATTAACTAGAGCCTCTCCCGTGGGCATTGGTTTAGCCATTGTCTCGAATATAACTGCAGAATGATCCTGCCTGCATCATCACCCACTGACTCCGGTAATTGCGGTGGAAGGAAGTCCTGAGATAACTGCAGCAGGCTCCGGCCTGTGCAAACACCTGTTGTCTCCACCGGAGGACCCTTATCTCTTCCTGCTAAACTGCTAGATTGCCCTTCCTTTCTTTGTCCTTGCCTTGGGGTACGCCCCTCCTGAAAGCCTTAAAACCTGTGTACCCCAGAACATTAAACGAGGCTTTGACACAACTCAGATTGGCTTGTCATTCTTGGTGCTTGGCCTCCCTCCTTCTCCCCACCCTTTTGACCCGCAGGTAGCACCCCTTCGGAACCCTGGAATAACTGACCCGCTGGACGGGTTACACTGTACTTTCCTCAACGGACCGATCAGGAAAACCATAACTAAACAGGGACACAATGAAACTAATTGAAGCTTTGGACCAATTAGATTTAACAGATATATATAGAACATTCTATCCTAAAGCAAAAGAGTATACCTTTTTCTCAGCACCTCATGGTATATTCTCCAAAATCGACCATATAATTGGTCACAAGACAGACCTCAACAAATATAAGAAGATCGAACTAATCCCATGCCTCCTATCAGATCACTATGAAGTAAAAGTGCTCTTCAATAGCAACAAAAACAATAGAAAACCTACATACAGGTGGAAACTGAACAGTATTCTACTCAATGATACCATGGTCAAGGAAGAAATAAAGAAAGAAATTAAAGACTTTTTAGAACACAATGAAAATGAAGACACAACATACCCAAATCTATGGGACACAATGAAAGCAGTGCTAAGAGGAAAACTCATAGCCCTGAGTGCCTCCAAAAAGAAAATGGAGAGAGCATACATTACCAGCTTAATGACACACCTGAAAGCCCTGGAACAAAAAGAAGCTACTTCACCCAGTAGGAGTAGAAGGCAGGAAATCATCAAACTCAGGGCTGAAATCAATCAAGTAGAAACAAAGAGAACCATACAAAGAATCACCAAAACCAGGAGCTGGTTCTTTGAGAAAATCAACAAGATAGATAAACCCTTAGCCAGACTGACCAAAGGGCACAGAGAAAGTATCCAAATTAACAAACATAGAAATGAAAAGTGAGATATAACAACGGAAACTGAGGAAATCCAAGAAATCATCAGATCCTACTACAAGAGCCTGTACTCAACACAACTGGAGAATCTGGAGGAAATGGACAATTTCCTTGACAGATACCAAATACCAAAATTAAATCAGGACCAAATAGATCATCTAAACAGTCCCATAATGCCTAAAGAAATAGAAGGAGTCATAGAAAGTCTTCCAACCAAAAAAAGCACAGGACCAGATGGTTTCAGTGCAGAATTCTATCAGACCTTCAAAGAAGAGTTAACACCAATACTCTTCAAACTATTCCACAAAATAGAAACAGAAGGAACACTACCCAATTCCTTCTACGAAGCCACAATTACGCTGATACCAAAACCACATGAAGATCCAACAAAGAAAGAGAACTTCAGAACAATTTCACTTATGAACATCGATGCAAAAATACTCAATAAAATTCTTGCCAACCGAATCCAAGAACACATCAAAACAATCATCCACCATGATCAAGTAGGCTTTATACCGGGAATGCAGCGTTGGTTCAATATACGGAAATCCATCAATGCAATCCACTATATAAACAAACTCAAAGAAAAAAACCAAATGGTCATTTCATTGGATGCTGAAAAAGCATTTGACAAAATTCAGCATCCTTTCATGCTTAAAGTCTTGGAAAGAACAGGAATTCAAGGCCCATACCTAAACATAGTAAAAACAATATACAGCAAACCTGTAGCCAGCATCAATCTAAATGGAGAGAAACTTGAAGCAATCCCACTAAAATCAGGGACTAGACAGGGCTGCCCCCTTTCTCCTTATCTTTTCAATATTGTACTTGAAGTACTAGCTCGGGCAATTCGACAATATAAGGAGGTCAAAGGGATACGAATTGGAAAGGAAAAAGTCAAACTATCATTATTTGCAGATGACATGATAGTCTACCTAAGTGACCCAAAAAACTCCACTAGAGAACTCCTAAAGCTGATAAACAACTTCAGCAAAGTGGCAGGTTATAAAATCAACTCAAGCAAATCAGTGGCCTTCCTATACTCAAAGGATAAGCAGGCTGAGAAAGAAATTAGGGAAATGACCCCCTTCACAATAGCCACAAACAGTATAAAGTATCTTGGGGTGATTCTTACCAAACATGTGAAAGATCTGTATGACAAGAACTTCAAGACTCTGAAGAAGGAAATGGAAGAAGACCTCAAAAAATGGGAACACCTCCCATGCTCATGGATCGGTAGAATCAATATAGTTAAAATGGCCATTTTGCCAAAAGCAATATACAGATTCAATGCAATACCCATCAAAATCCCAACTCAATTCTTCACAGAGTTAGAAAGAGCAATTATCAAATTCATCAGGAAAAACAAAAAACCCAGGATAGCTAAAACTATTCTCAGCAACAAAAGAAATTCTGGGGAAATCAATATCCCTGACCTCAAGCAATACTACAGAGCAATAGTGTTAAAACTGCATGGTATTGGTACAGTGACAGGCAGGAGGATCAATGGAACAGGATTGAAGATCCAGAAATGAACCCACACACCTATGGCCACTTGATCCTTGTCAAAGAGGCTGAAAACATCCCATGGAAAAAAAATTGCCTTTTCAACAAATGGTGCTGGTTCAACTGGAGGTCAGCATGCAGAAGAATGCGAATTGATCTATCCTTGTCTCCTTATACTAAGCTCAAATCCAAATGGATCAAGGACCTCCACATAAAGCCAGACACTCTGAAGCTAATAGAAAAGAAACTGGGGAAAACCCTTGAGGACATCAGTACAGGGAGAAAGTTTCTGAACAGAACACCAATAGCATATGCTCTAAGATCAAGAATTGACAAATGGGACTTCATAAAATTACAACGCTTCTGTAAGGCAAAGGACACCATCAAGAGGACAAATCGGCAACCAACAAATTGGGAAAAGATCTTCACCAATCCTACATCAGATAGAGGGCTAATATCCAATATATATAAAGAACTCAAGAAGTTAGACTCCAGAAAACCAAACAACCCTATTAAAAATGGGGTACAGAGTTAAACAAAGAATTCTCACCTGAAGAACTTCGGATGGCAGAGAAGCATCTTAAAAAATGCTCAACTTCATTAGTCATTAGGGAAATGGAAATCAAAACAACCCTGAGATTTCACCTTACTCCAGTCAGAATGGCTAAAATTAAAAATTCAGGAGACAGCAGGTGTTGGAGAGGGTGTGGAGAAAGAGGAACACTCCTCCACTGCTGGTGGGGTTGCAAATTGGTACAACCACTCTGGAAATCAGTCTGGCGGTTCCTCTGAAAACTGGGCACCTCACTTCCAGAAGATCCTGCTATACCACCCCTGGGCATATACCCAGAGGATTCCCCACCATGTAATAAGGATACATGCTCTACTATGTTCATAGCAGCCCTATTTATAATTGCCAGATGCTGGAAAGAACCCAGGTATCCCTCAACAGAAGAGTGGATGCAAAAAATGTGGTATATCTACACAATGGAGTACTATTCAGCCATTAGAAACAATGAATTCATGAAATTCTTAGGCAAATGGATGGAGCTAGAGAACATCATTCTAAGTGAGGTAACCCTGACTCAAAAGGTGAATCATGGTATGCACTCACTAATAAGTGGATATTAACCTAGAAAACTGGAATACCCAAAACATAATCCACACATCAAATGAGGTACAAGAAGAAAGGAGGAGTGGCCCCTTGTTCTGGAAAGACTCAGTGAAGCAGTATTCGGCAAAACCAGAACGGGGAAGTGGGAAGGGGTGGGTGGGAGGACAGGGGGAGAGAAGGGGGCTTACGGGACTTTCAGGGAGTGGGGGGCTAGAAAAGGGGAAATCATTTGAAATGGAAATAAAAAATATATTGAATAAAAAAATGAAAAAAAAAAGAATTATGGAACAGTATGTATAAAATGTATTATTACTGTACATAAAATTCATTATAGTTGATAAAATAATTTTCATCTAAAAATATGCTTTTCCTCTTATTCTTAAATATATGTGTAACAATCACTAGGTATTTGCCCACCATTTTGAATAGATTTCAGCAGATGAATGAAGAAGTATTGTCTTGTAGTGATACTATATAGACAAGTACATATTTTCTTTTTTTCTTTCTTTCTTTCTTTCTTTCTTTCTTTTTTTATTTTATTTTATTTTTATTTTTTTTTTATTTTTTTGATTTTTAGAAACGGGGTTTCTCAGTATAGCCCTGACTGTCCTGGAACTCACTCTGTAGACTAGGCTGGCGTCGAACTCAGAAATCTTCCTGCCTCTGTCTCCTATGTGCTGGAATTACAGGCAAGTGCCATCACTGCCCAACTCTTAATTTTTAATAATGTTCAAATAAGAATTGTTAAAATTAGCGGGAGGTGGTGGTGCATGTCTTTAATCCCAGCACTCTGGGAGACAGAGGCAGGCAGATTTCTGAGTTTAAGGCCAGCCTGGTCTACAGAGTGAGTTCCAGGACAGCCAGGGCTATACAGAGAAACCCTGTCTCGAAACTACCAAAAAAAAAAAAAAAAAAAAAAAAGGAATGAAAGAAAAAAAGAAAGAAAGAAAGAAAGAAAGAAAGAAAGAAAGAAAGATAGAAAGATAGATAGAAAGAAATATTAAGGTAATGTAAAAAAAAAAGTAAGAGAACAAAATGCAGAATGCAGATGCAAAGAGGAAAATGGAAGTAGCTTCAAAGAGAGCAGAAAGAACAGGCAGGCTTCTTTACCATGGGATAGAATAAGTCTTTTCTTAATAAGAAGGCTGGGTTAGTATTAAAAAAGAGAACCTTACAGACTTGGATTTCATTCACTTAGCAATAAAATGTAGGAAGCTTTTTCTTTCTCTTTGCAATAAAGTTTGGAACTTAATTTTCATCCAGAATTAGTGAGTCCCTTCTATACTGGTACTTGGTGCTTAGTCTTTTGCTCCATATACAAATGCAAGTATGGATGTATGTGTGTGTAAGTATGTAATTATGAGATAAGTATGTAGTTCAACCCAACTGATTTGAATGGTGATGTATGAATATGCAAACATGAATTTATATATGAATTTATGTTTTGATTTTATAAAAGTGTTTTCTTCTGTGGATGTCACTCTTTTTCCTGATTCAAAGAAGTTTATTGCTCCCAACCCTTCCTATCCTGACATGCAAGTGGCATGTAGACAAGAAGAAAGGGGCTCTAGCAATTCATCCTTTACATAATTACCTGCTGCTTTATGATGAAGAGCTAAACAACAGGGAATGCAGTTTCTGGCCTCAAAAGAACTCCAGCAGGTCAGCTACAGTAGCAATGTGACTTAGGCTAAAGATAAGGAAATGTTTTCTTATTAAACAGTAGCCATAAATATCTCCCAAGTACAAGTCTTACCCTAAAATGACATTCTTCCCATTCTGCTACCTCAAGAGGAACCAAGAAAAGAAGAACAGATGGGACTGGCAAACTGGCACTGCTAATGTTTCCTGTCCAAGTCATTCCAGGTCACTTGAGGTTCTAACTTCTGTTGAGAGGATCCCTGCAATTATCAGATAGGAAAGCAAACCCTGGTAACACTTAATAATGGAAACCCAGTGCAGATTGACTTTGTCAATCTAGATCACACTGGGAGAATCTAATACCAGGGTAATATTTGCCAGGATACTTAGTATGCAATAGAGCTTGGGAAAGATTTAAAGGCAACAATGAGTCCAATCAGTCTACTTCTAGGTATATAATAAAGCTTTAAGTGTGATTACATAGAAACTCTTCTACAAAGCACCTGTGATAAAGAGGGTGTTTTCTAAAGCTGAAAGACCTAGCATTTATTGTGGCCACATCTTGAATTATCTAAAATCCAAAGACTTGGGTACTCTGTGGGATTTTTCTTAATTTTATTTTTGGACCTGAGAAAAATCTTAATCTGGATCTCTCGAGGTGAAAAGATTCACTTTTAAATTAGGCCACAGCTTCTGATAGCAATCTACCAACACAAAGGATACTGAAGATGGCAGATCTTTCACTTTTTCTGTTTGTCCTACCTCTAGATAGCAAGTTCATTTTATTTATATTATTTTATTGTTTTGCTGCATTAGAGCCTATCTCGTTGAAATTCAGGTATATGCTGAAGACCAGCTGAGACATTTATCCACATGGTCTGAACAACTACTGGATTCTTCAACTTTCCATTGGTCGAAAGCCAGTTTTGGATTAGTTGAACCACGGCCTGAGAGCCATTCTAATAAATACTTTTATTACATTGTAGAGAGAGACTCATTTTATCATTTTGTTCACCAGGAGAACCTTTACTAATGCAGCTGTGAGTTTGTTGTTGTTGTTTGTTTTCAGACCCACTGAGGAAGAGATGCTGGTTAACAATAGTGCTCCACAGTGTTTTCCATGTGTTGCCTTCTTTGCTCTGAGGGTTGTCTCAGAACTATCAGGTGAAAAGTACTTGCTGTTTACGTGAACCCAGCCTGAAGGCAATAAACAATATCTTGTTACTGACAATCTCTCTTTAGTTGGTATATTGTGGGACCCGATCCAGTTGTGGGACACATTGACAACTCCACTAAATGTTGAGTGATGGATATGGAAGCTATCCAGCCTGATGCCCGGCCAGGAAGGGTAAGTGCCTGCTGAGTGCTGTGACTAGAGCTCAGGTGAGGTCCAAATTAGTAAAGAGCTCAGCACTGGATCTCTGCCCACAAGGGGAGAAGCAGGTGACTTAACAGCAGGGGCCTGGAGATATGGGTTCTTCTAGGGCTCGGTGGGAGGGCACACAGGTAGAGTATTGGAGGGAAGGCACTAGTGCTACTGAGATGTAAATCTGCAGATCTGGAAAAGGATTGGTTTCAGGCTGGAACCACTGAATAACTTTCTCTTCAGTGCAGTCTAACCCTAAGGGTAGTGCTCCTGTCACTCAAGACTCATTAGCCAATCAAAACCTCCACACGGCCCTGTCAGTCATTAGAGGAGGAGGCTCTTCCGGTTCCCAAGACTGAGATTTCCTCTCTGTAACAGAGTTGGCATGATTTGTCCCGTGTGTTCTGTTCTGAATGTGTCTTCTGGGTGCTGAGAGGGAGCTTAGACAAGCTCAAAACTTCAGACATGCTAAGTGCAGGGTCATCTCTTATAAAGGGGAGGAACAAGAAGCTCAAAACTGCAGACATGGTAAGTGCAGGGTCATCTCTCATAAAGGGGAGGAACAAACAGCTTAGCAAAGGGTGCACGTGTAGTGGGTCTTCCCAGCAGCTGGATTGTAAGCAGCACCCAGAGCTATGGCTGCCTGTGAGGTCCTATGTGGTTCTAGTCTCTCCTTTAATCCATAGATGGTGTTTGAATAACATTATTATGTAGTCTGCGTCTGCATCCATAATAAACTTTTGGAGCTTGTGTGTAGAAAAATCTTTGCAAAATGCCAAACCCAAGAGCCCTCATTTCTTTATTATCTTCTAGAAGTTCTGCCCTTAGCATTTAATGTGTTGGTGTAAGATCTGTTTGTAGTCCTTAATAGCTGAGTATTATTCCACTGTGTAAATGAACCACATTTTGTCTTTCCATTTTTCTGTCATGGGACTTGTAGGTTGTTTCCAGTTTCTGACTCTCACAAAGAAGACCGCCATGAACATAGTCATGGAACGTGGTCCCCTCTGACATGGTGGGGCATCTTTTGGCTATATTCCCAAGAATGGTATTTCTGGATCTTCAGGTAGATCTGTTTCCAATTTTCTGAGGAACCTCCAGACTGATTTCCAGGGTGTTTGAACCTGTTTGCAATCCCACCAGCAATGGAGGAGTGTTCCGCTTTCTCCACATCCTTGCCAACAACTGTTTTTACCTGAGGTTTTGATCTTAGCCATTATGATTGGTGTTAGGTGTAATCTCAGGGTTGTTTTGATTTGCATTCATTGGTCACTAAGGACTTTGAACATTTATTTAGGTGCATCTCAGTCATTGAAGTTTCCTCTGTTTGTGAATTCTGTTTAGTTCTATATACCATTTTTTGATTGGTTTGTTTGGTTTTCTGGTTAGCTTCTTGAGTTCATATATATTTTGTATATTAGTCCTCTATCAGATGTGGGGTTAGTGAACATTTATTTTCCACTCTGTAGGTTGTCAATTTGTCTTATTGATTAGTCCTTGGCCTTAGAGAAGCTTTCCAGTTTCATGAGGTCTCATTTATTAATTCTTGGTCTTAGAGCATGAGCCATTTGAGTTCTGTTTAGGAAATTTCTCCTGTGCCAATAAGTTCACCTTCCCTCTTTCTCTTCTATTAGATTGAGTATACCTGGTTTTATTTTGAGGTCCTTGATCCACTTGGACTTGAGCTTTGTATAGGGAAATAAGAATGGATCAATTTGCATCATTATACCTTTTGACTGCCAGTTGACCCAGCACCATTTGTTGAAAGTGCAGTGTTTTTTCTGCTGGATGCTTTTAGCTCCTTTGTCAAAGATCAAGTGACCATAGGTGTATGGGTTCATTTCTGGGTCTTCAATTCCATTCCATTGATTTTCCTGCCTGTCTCTGTACCAATACCATACAGCTTTTATCACTATTGCTCGGTAGTTGATCTTGAGGTCAGGGATGGTGATTCTGCCAGAAGTTCTTTTATTGTTGAGAATACTTTTCCCAGTCCTGGAGTTTGGGTTATTCGACATAAATTTGGGATTGCTCTTTCTAACTTTAAGAAACATTGAGTTGGAATTTTGATGGGGATTGCATTGAATCTGTAGACTGCTTTAGGCAAGATGCCCATTTTTACTTTATTATCACTGCCAATCCATGAGCATGGGAGATGTTTCCATCTTCTGAGATCTTCATCATTTTCTTACTTTAGAGATTTGAAGTTCTTGTCATACAGATGTTTCACTTGCTTGGTTAGAGTCACACCAAGGTATTTTATATCATTTGTGACTATTGTGAAGGGTGTCATTTCCCTAATTTCTTTTTCAGCCTCTTTATTCTTTGAGTATAGCAAGGCTACTGATTTGCTTGAGTTAATTTTATATCCAGCCACATTTCTGAACTTGTTTATCAGGTTTAGAAGTTCTCTGGTGGAATTTGTGGGGTCACTTAAGTGTACTATCATATCATCTGCAAATAGTGATATTGTGATTTCTTCCTTTCCAATTTGAATTCCAATGACCTCCTTTTGTCATCTAATTGCTCTGTCTAGGACTTCCAGTACTATAGTGAATAGGAAGGGAGAGAGTGGACAGCTTTGCCTAGTCCCTGATTGCAGTGGGATTGTTTCAAGTTTCTCTCCTTTTATTTTGATGTTGGCTACTGGTTTGTTGTATATTGCTTTTAGTATGTTAAAGTATGGGCCTTGAATTCCTGGTCTTTCCAAGACTTTTATCATGAAGAGGTGTTGGGTGTTTTCAAATGAAGTGATATGTGGTATTTTTCTTTGAGTTTCTTTATGTAGTGGATTACATTGATAGATTTCCATATATTGAACCATCCCTGCATTCCTGGGATGAAGCCTACTTGATCATGGTGGATGAGCATTTTGATGTGTTCTTTGCTTTGGTTGGCAAGAATTTTATTGAGTATTTTTGCATCAATACTTATAAGGGAAATTGGTGTAAAGTTCTGTTTCTTGTTGGGTTTTGGAGTGGTTTAGGTATCAGAGTAATTGTGGTTTCAGTAAATGATTTGGGTAGTGTTCCTTGTGTTTTTATTTTATGGAATAGTTTGAAGAGTATTGGTTTTAAGTCATTATTATTATTATTATTATTATTATTATTATTTTGGTTTTTTGGTTTTTTGGATTTTTTTTTTTTTTGAGACAGGGATTCTCTGTATAGCACTGGCTGTCCTGAAGCTCACTCTGTAGACCAGGCTGTCCTGGAACTCAGAAATCCTCCTGCCCCTGCCTCCCGGAATCCTGGGATTACAGGCGTGGCACCCCACCACTAGTAGTTCAGTCTTCTTTTAAGGTCTGGTAAAACTACATTTAACCCATCTGGTCCTGAGCTTCTTTTGGTTGGGAAACTATTAATACCTGCTTCAATTTTTTTTTTACTTGATTTGGTTTTTTTTGAGACAGGGTTTCTCTGTATATATAGCCCTGCCTGTCCTGGAGCTCACTCTGTAGACCAGGCTGGCCTCGAACTCAGATCTCCCTGCCTGCCTCTGCCTCCCAGAGTGCTGGGATTATAGGCATGCACTATTTCTTTAGGGGTTATGGGATTGTTTGGATCATTTATCTCATCCTGATTTAACTTTGGTACCTGGTATCTGTCTAGAAAATTGTCCATTTCATCTAGACATTCCACTTTTGTTGGGTATAGACTTTTGTAGTAGGATCTGATGATTTTTGGGATTTCTTCAGTATCTGTTTTTATGTCTCCCTTTTCATTTCTTATTTTGTTGATTTAGATACTGTCCCTGTGTCCTCGGTTAGTTTGGCTAAGGGTTTATCTATCTTGTTGGTTTTTTTAAAAGAACCAGCTCCTGGTTTGGTTGATTCTTTATATAGTTCTTTTTGTTTCTGCTTGGTTGATTTCATCCCCGAGTTTGATTATTTCCTGCCATCTACTCCTCTTGTGTGTATTTGCTTCTCTTCATTCTAGAGCCTTCAGCTTTGCTATTAAGCTGTTATTGTACTTTCTTTCCAGTTTCTTTGTGGAGGCACTCAGAGCTATGAGTTTTCCTCTTAGCACTGCTTTCATTGTGTCCCATAAGTTTGGGTATGTTGTGCCTTCCTTTTCATTCAATTCTAAAGAGTCTTTCTTTGTTGTTGTTGTTGTTTTGGTTTTGTCGAGACAGTGTTTCTCTGTATAACCTTGACTGTCCTATAACTCACTCTGTAGACCAGGCTGGCCTCGAACTCAGACCAGGCTGGCCTCGAACTCAGAAACCCACCTGCCTCTGCCTCCCAAGTGCTGGGATTAAAAGCATGTGCCACCACAGCCCAGCCTAAACAGTCCTTCCTTTCTTTTTCATTTCTTCCTTGACTGAGTTATAGTTGAGTAGAGTGTTAATCAGTTTCCATATGTATGTGGACTTTCTGTTGTTTTTGTTGTTAATGAAGACCAGCCTTAGTCGATGGTGATCTGATAGGGTGCATGGAATTATTTCAGTCTTCTTATATTTGCAGAGGTCTGTTTTGTGACCGAGTATATGGTCAGTTTTGGAAAAAGTACTGTAAGGTGCTGAGAAGTAGGTATATTCTTTTGTTTTAGGATAAAATGTTCTATAGATATCTGTTAAATCCATTTGGTTCATAACTTCTGTTTGTTTCACCGTTTCTCTATTTAGTTTGTGTTTTCCTGATCTGTCCATTGATGAGAGTGTGGTGTTGAAGTCTCCCACTATTATTGTGTGGGGCTCAATGTGAGCTTTGAGCTTTATTAAAGTTTCTTATATGAATGTGTGTTCCCTTGTTTTTGGAGAATATATGTTCAGAATTGAGAGTTCATCTTGGTAGATTTTTCCTTTGATTATGAAGTGTCCTTCTGTCTTTTTTGATTACTTTAGGTTGAAAGTTGATTTTATTCTCTATTAGGATAGCTACAGCAACTTTTTTCTTGGGACCATTTCTTAGGCAAATTGTTTTCTACCCTTTTACTCTGAGGTAGTGCCTCTTTCTGAGTGAGTTGGGTTTCCTGTATGCAGCAAAATGTTGGGTCCTGCTTATGTATCCAGTCTTTTAGTCTATGTCTTTTTATTGGAGAATTGATTCCATTGATATTAAGAGATATTAAGGAGAAATGATTGTTGCTTCGTTTTTTTTTTTTTTTTCTTTTTTTTTTTTTGTCCTTCAGTTTTTTGAGACAGGGTTTCTCTGTGTAAACCAGGCTGGCTTTGAACTCAGAAATCTGCTTGTCTCTGCCTCCCAAGTGCTGGAATTACAGGTGTGTGCCACCACCCCCAGTTCCTGTTACTTTCTTATTAGAGGTGGGGTTATGTTTGTGTGGTTCTCCTTTATTTTTGGTTGGTTAAAAGATTAAGTTCTTGCTTTTTCTGGTGTGTAGTTTCCCTGCTTTATTGGTGTTTTCCTTTCATTATTCTTTGAAGAGCTGGATTTGTGGAAAGATATTGTGTAAATGTGTTTTTGTCATGGAATTCCTTGGTTTCTACATGTATGGTAATTGAGAGATTAGCTCCGTATAGTAGCCTGGGTTTGCATTTGTGTTCCCTTAGTGTCTGTATGACACTCATCAAAAAGAAATGGGATGCCCAGGAACTTCAGGCTTTTATATGGTGAGAAGTCTGGTATAATTCTGATAAGTCTGCCTTTATATGTTAGTTGGCATTTTTCCCTTACTGCTTTTAATTTCTTTATTTGTTTAGTGCATTTGGTGTTTTGATTATTATATGACAGGAGGAATTTCTTTTCTGGTCCAGTCTATTTGGAATTCTGTAGGCTTCTTGTGTGTTCATAGGAATCTTTTTCTTGCCAGGCTGTGGTGGTGCATGCCTTTAATCCCAGCACTTGGGAGGCAGAGGCAGGCAGATTTCTGAGTTTGAGGCCAGCCTGGTCTACAGAGTGAGTTCCAGGACAGCCAGACCTATACAGAGAAACCCTGTCTCAAACAACAACAACAACAACAACAACAACAAGAATAACAACACAAATGAATCTCTTCCTTTAGGTTAGGGAAGTTTTGTTTTATTGTTCTTTTGTTTTTGTTTTGTTTTGTTTGTATTTTTTGTAGGTTTTTTTGTTTGTTTGTTTTGTGGTTTTTTGGATTTGGTTTTTTCCAGACAGGGCTTCTCTGTATAGCTCTGGCTGTCCTGGAACTCACTCTGTAGACAAGGATGGCCTCAAACTCAAATCCACCTGCCTCTGACTCCCAGGGTCCTGGGATTACAGGCGTGTGCCACGACCACCCAGCTTGGAAGTTTTCTTCTATAATTTTGTTGAAGATATGTACTGGCCCTTGAAAGTCTTCACTCTCCTCCATACCTATAATCCTTATGTTTGGTGTTCTCTGGACTTCTTGGATGTTTTGGCTCAGGAGCTTTTTGTATTCTGCATTTTCTTTGACTGTTGTTTCAATGCTTTCTATGGGATCTTCTGCATCTGAGATTCTCTCGTCTTTCTCTTTTTTTTTCTGTTTTTGATGCTTGCATCCATGACTCCTGACTTCATTCCTAGACTTTCTATGTCTAGAGTTGTTTCCCTTCATTATTTCTACCTCTACTTTTAGATCCTGGATATTTTTGTTCAATTCCTGCACCGGTTTTGTTGTCCTTTCCTGTAATTCTTTAAGGATATTTTTCCTGTTTACCTATGAATTTCTTTAAGAGTGTTATTTATGTCCTTCTTGAAGTCCTCTTTCAGCATCATGAGCTGTGATTTTAAACCCAAATCTTGCTTTTCTGGTATGTTGGGGTACTCAGGATTGCTGTTGTGGGAGGATTGGGTTCAGATGATGTGATGTTTCCTTGATTTCTGTTGCTAACATTCCTATGGTTGCCTTTTGCCATCTGGTTATCTCTGGTATTAGGTGGTCCTGTTGGCTCTGGCTGTTGCTTGTCCCTCCTGTGGGCCTGCGAGACTCGCTCAGCACCCCTGGGTGACCTGCTCTCCCCCAGCACAGAGTTCTGGCACTGCCCAGCTCCTGTGTGTAGGTGCGGCCCTGGCAGTCCCTGTCTCAGCTGTTTTGGCACTCTGGTGTTCCCTGTGCTACTGGTTATATACCTTTCTGCTCAGTGGCAGTAGAGAAGATCTGTTTTGTTTTTCAATTATTAGCAGATGAATTTAGAATGTAGTTTTGGTACATATAAGTATATGCTGGTATACGAACTTCACTGAATTTTGAAACGTGGTAGAGAGTATATTATGTTTCTCAAGATGTTATGTGTTGGTGTCATTTCTTGTATGTTCCATTGGATTGCACATGTGTGGCATGATTACTGCCTGTGCGGCTTGTTTTGAATTTTTTGAATGAATATGAATATTTTTTCTATATGCATGAATATGTTCATCTTGTGTGCCTGATGCTTACAGTATGAAGAAAATGGTCTCAGACCTCCTGAACTTGGTGCAGTGGACAGTTGTGCTCCTCCATATAAATATTGGCAATTTAATCCACTTATTTGGTAGACACAGAATACCTCTGGTGAGCCACGTCTCCTGCCCTATGTTGCTGATTCATGATTAATGTTATATAGCTAATTTTTTCATCAGTCCATTTGTAAATGTTTGAACATACATCACCTTGTGTCAAGATCTTATTAATTTTACTGTTGAACCTGGGTCACTTTAGATTTTTGGAAGAAGAATGCAGACTTGGAGTGAATGCATAATTATTTGTAAGAACTTAAGTGAAGACCTTTGAGTTCTTTTTATGTTTTTGTTTGATTGATTGATCAATTGATTGATTTTTGCAAGGGAGTTAGTGTCTCATTATGTACCTGTTGCTGTCCTGGAATAACTATTTTGTACCAGGCTGACATCCACCTCAATGGCATGTACCCGTGTCTGCCTCCTGTCTACTGGGATTAATACTGGCAGGCGTGAATACACCCAGCGTGCTCATAAGGGTTTTTTTGGTTAATATTTATTCATACAGTTTATCTGATGCGTGCTCAGCACTGTTGAAGTGTATGCTTGTGTGTCTGTATGTGTGTTAATTGGCATTCCATGTGGAAGGCTTTGTCCTACTCACAGGGTGCAGAAATGACAGGTGAACCTCATTCATTATTCACTTTCCTTCTAAAATGCCGTTATTATATTAGAGTATTTTTGTCATGGATCAAGTAGAGGAAATACCAGAATTATATGACTGTATTCTCAATAAAGTATACATTTACAATATTCTCAGCAATATATTCTTTAATGTCCACATGTATGCAATATTTTAGGGTATACTCACCTATGAAGATGTGCATGTGAACTTCACACAGGAAGAGTGGGCTTTGCTGGATCCTTCCCAGAAGAGTCTGTACAAAGATGTGATGGTAGAGACCTATGGGAATCTTACTGCTATAGGTAAGGCAGTAAATTTCCTTTGATCTTTTGAAATGTAGAGACAACTCTTACTTTGTTATTATTATTTCTTTCTGTAATTTCAGTTGAAAATAATGAAGAATGAGGGCAGTAAACAGTCATGGTTCTAAAGTTCAATGAATTTAGTAACTTAAATTTTGTGTAACTTCCAGTAATGTAATATACACTCTCTGGAACTACATTTTAGGCTACGTTTGGGAAGATGATAATATTGAAGAATTCTTTCAAAGATCTAGAAGATATGAAAGGTAAGATTCATGTGCAACCTGATAAGAATATGTTTCCTAAGAACTTTTATTACATCCTCAAAAATTCAAAGGAAAGCAAGATGGTTAAAAAAATGACTTTAGGTTATAGATGATAATTAAATTCTTACAAAATCATGTACAACAACGTCAGGAATCTAATTTATGTTTGCAAGGCACTCCTTTAAGTACAAAGACAAGGAAATAATGCCTTAACACATCTCACCATTTGAATCTCAGCCCAATAGAGTTATGCTGTAGAATTAATCTCCTACCACATAGATATTACCAAAGATACGTCGAATAGGCAGAAAGTTTATATCCCAAAACCTCTAATAAACATATATTCATACTAAACCTGGTGACAATCATATAATTTTTAATAATGTTGCCAGATTTTGTGAGATGGACAGTTTATGACAGTCAATAAAGCTGTTGTGGAGAAACTTTAATCCCTATATTACTCATTTTTTTAATAGGAATGTCATTAGTTATAATGGATACAAGCCACGTGAACATATGTATATTGAAAGAGGCAACAACCCCTCACTCTCCTGTACTATTAGAAGATATGCAATGCTCCCCACATTGAGTAGACTTCTAAATGTGCTAGAAATTTAAAAATATTTAGTTTTCCTAATTAATAGGGGTATTTAAAATAATCACTCTGTAAAATATCACAATGAGTACTAGGAATGCAAATTCTTCTGTTTCCCTTGGTTGACTTTGCAAATGTAGTATTACTCACACAATAGCAAACTTTATGAATGAAGTCAGGGTAGTAAAGTTCTGAGTTCTTCCTGTTCTCTTCAAATATGTGAATAAACTCCTATAGGAAAAGGTGCTATAAATGTGAGCCATGTCATCAATGTCCTTCCCTTCCCATGTGCCTTCAAAGATGCAAAAGAACCCACAATGAAGGGGAACTCCATGGATGTAAACAAAGTGGCAATACATTGAGATCAAGTTGTCCTTGACAATTAGTCCAAATTGTAAACCTTATTCACACAGATGAAAAGATTTATATATGTTTAGAATGTGAGAAATCTTTCACATGTGCCAATTGTCTTTGCAGGCATGAAAGAAGTCATACTGAAGAGCAACCCTCTGAGATTTTTCAGCATGGGCAAGCCTTTTCATTTCAGAGTCATAACCTACGACAAGAAAGAATTCATACTGGAGAGAAACCCTATGAAGGTGTCCAACATTTTGAAGCCTTTGCATATCACAGTAGTCTCCAAATACATAAAACAAGAGTTGATGGAGAGAAAACCTATGAGTGTAACCATTGTGGTAAAGATTTTGTATCTTACAGCTATCTTCAAACCCATCAAAGAGTACATACTAGACGGAAAGGTTTTGAATGTAACCACTGTGGTAAAGCCTTTTCAAAAAACAGTAATCTCCAAAGACATAAAAGAACACATACTGGAGAGAAGCGTTATGAATGTAGCCAATGTGGCAAACACTTCTCATATCCATATGGTTTGTTATATCACAAAAGTTTACACACAGGAGAGAAACCCCATGTGTGTCATCAGTGTGGTAAAGCCTTTATATCTAAAAGTCATCTTCAAATACATAGAAGAACACATACTGGAGAGAAACCTTTTGAATGTAACCAGTGTGGTAAAGCCTTTACCCAAAATAGTAGTCTTCTAAAACATAAAAAAATACATACTGGAGAGAAACCTTTTCAGTGTAACCAATGTGGCAAAGCCTTTTCAAGAAACTATCATCTCCTAAGACATAAAATAATACATACTGGAGAGAAACCTTTTGAATGTAACCAATGTGGTAAAGCCTTTGCACAAAATAGTACTCTTATAACACATAAAAGAATACATACTGGAGAGAAACCTTTTGAATGTAACCAGTGTGGTAAAGCCTTTGTACAAAACTGTGAGCTCCAAATACATAAAAGAAAACATACTGGAGAGAAACCCTATGAATGTCATGAATGTGGTAAAACTTTTTCAAGTCCATCTGGATTCACATATCATAAAAGAAGACATAGTTCATACAGGAGAGAAATCCTTTCCATGAGCCCATGAATGCAATCAATATGGTTAATCCTTTTTGTCCTTGTTTTTAATAACTGCATTGTATTCCATTGTATAAATGAAACATTTTCTTTACTCATTTGTCTGCTGAGTGTCATCTGGATGATTTCCAGTTTCTGGTATTATAAATAAAGCTCCTTTGATCATAATGGTGTAGGTGTCCTGTGGTATGGTAGAACATAGGTTGGGTATATGCCCATGAGTTGTATGATTGTGTCCTGAGTAGAATTATTCCCAGTTTAAGAAACTTGCACATTTATTTCCAGAGTGGTTCTACAAATTTTCACTCCCACCAGCAATGGAGAAGTGTTCCCCTTGCTCCACATCCTTGCCAGCATGTGCTGTCCCTTGACTTTTTTATCTTAGCTGTTTTCATGGGTGTAAGGTGGAATATCAGCATCCTTTTATTTATTTATGTATTTATTTATTTTCAAGACAGGGTTTCTCTGTGTAGCCCTGGCTGTTCTGGAACTCACTCTGTAGACCAGGCTGGCCTCAAACTCAGAAATCCACCTGCCTCTGCCTCCCAGAGTGCTGGGATTAAAGGCGTGCACCACCACAGACAGGCTATCAGCATCCTTTTTATTTGCATTTCTCTGATGACTATGGATCCACGGGATGAATGACAAACAAACAATAGCCCGTTTTAACTTGTCATTTTGCTCAGTGCCTGGTCATGGCGATGACTCCCATGGCTAGAATTTTTTTCTTGTGGGAGCCGTGACATGCTGCACCCTAAAGATGGTACTGACTTCCTCCTTCTGCCTTCCCTATGGCGAGAGCACCCAGAGAAAAATAGCTCCTTATTTGGAGTAGCTTGCTGAGTTTCGGGCCTTCCGCATAACAATGACCTATCCAAACTACCCATGTGGCAAAGGATTGATTGGTTTGGGGTTAGTATATAGGGGCCACCCCAGCTCTCCCCAGTGTCTTCGGGCATTAGCTACAATTCTGTAAAGGTCTGAATAAACTGAAGAAGATCCTCAGTGTTGCGTCCTTCCTTGCTGGCGAGGGTGGTCGCGACATTTTCCCTCTGGGACTGAACACCTCTAAATCTGTCTTCAGCTTAGTTGCCCGTTCATTTTCAATGAAGCCAATTGTTCTTGCTGCCCAAGATGCTTTTGGAATGCCCCTCAATGCTCCACTTTTACTTTCCACCTACATTTTGGATGATCCCCTGCAGACTTCTAAGTCTGCCCATCTCTGTCCTCCTGGGTCATGGCAAATCTCTCTGTCCTAATGTACAGCTCTAAATGTCCAACCCCGTGCCCAGTCATTGGCTGTTGGCATCTTTATTGATGGGTCAAAAACCAAATGGTGATAAAGACCTTCAGCATTTGGACACAGATTCCTCATTAAATCAAAGCATTAGATCCAATCCCCTTTATAGACCAGATATTTTTCTTCATTTATTCAGTATATGTTCTACTCACTGCCCCCCCCCCCGCCCTTCCTGGTCATCACCCTCCCCAATCCTTACCCTATCCCCACATTTATTTCTTCTCTGAGTGTCTGTTGGCCCCTATGAGTATCCCCCACACTCGCACTTCAGGTCTCTGTAAGACTAGACAAGGCAGCTCAGCTACCAGACCACAATCTACAAACAGGTGATAGCTTTAGGATTACCCCTGCCACAGTTGTTTGAGACCAACATGAAGACCAAGCTGAACACCTCCTACGTTTGTTCATGGAGGCCTAGGTCCAGCCTGTGTATGCTCTTTTGTTGGTGGTTCAATCTAGAAGAGCCCCAAGTGTCCAGGTTTGTTGGTACAGCTCATCTTCATGTAGACTTCTATCTCCTTTCAGGCCCATAATCGTTCCCTCAATCCTTCCATAGGAGTCTCCAAGTTCCCTCCACTGTTTGGCTGTGGGCATCTGGATCCCTCTGAGTTGGTTACTGGGTAGAGACTCTCAGGAGACATGCTACATTGTACACCTAACACTCATTAATAGTATCAGGGATTTGCCCTCGCCTGTGCATTGCAAGTCAATTTGGGCTAATTATTGATTGACCTTTACTTCAGTCTCTGCTCCAACCCCCCCCTTGCGTTTTCTATGATTGGCTGCAAAGATGTTTGTTTTATACTTGGGATCACCAAAACACTTTAAAAGTTTTGTATTATCACTGGCTTTAAAATATGTCTTTCTTTTCCTAAGGTCTGTTCAAGCTACCAGAGACTAATTTAAAAATATGTGTCCAGGATGACCTCAAACTTATGATCTTTGTTTTGTTTCCTTTAGCAGATCCAACTGGCATTCACCAACCATCTGCTGGAAGCAGATACATAGGGACACAGTGAAAAGCTAGACAGAGCTGGGGTGTCTTGTGGGAACTTGGGAGAAGGATTAAAGAGCCAGAATGGTCAATATCACCAGAAGATGACCCAAGAGTCAACTCTCCTTGGCCCTTAGAGGGTGACAGAGATTAAACCACAATGTAAAGAGCACGCATTGCCCACACCCTTGCCCTTGCACATATGCCATGCACGTGCAGCTTGTTCTTCATGAGGGTCTCCTAACAACTGCAGCAGAATCTGTGTCTCACACACTTGCTTGGCCTTAGGTTACTTTCTGATAGTTGTGCTGCCTGGTGTTTCCTGCCAAGGTTACATCTAGTCCTGCGGCAAATTTATGTGCCAAAGTGGATTCGTACCTATGCGGGCACATCACTGTGGAAAGTGGGAAGGAGATGTAAGATGTACTGCAAGGAGAAAGTGGGGTTGTGGTCAGGATGTAAGGTGAATAAACAAACAAACAGACCAGACACCATTTAAGTTCAACAAGAAAAAATAATTTCATTAGTAACAATTCTTAAATTCTCTGCACTTATAGATAGATAGATAGATAGATAGATACATAGATACATAGATACATAGATAGATAGGGAGGTAGATAGATATATAGACAGACAGATGAATAAAACATATATATCTAACGATGTTTTTATACTCATTGTAATGCTTTAGTTCATTTTGGCGAACTGAATCAGAAGAAAACTGTTATGTTCTATAAGGAAATACCATATAATATTAAAAAATGTATCCAATCTCTATATTTAAGAAGTCTTATTTTGATATTGGAAAAGATTAAATTGGCATGCTGTCATTATTTTGACCACATATAGATGGATAATATGTTAGGTACACTGATGAAAAAATGAGGTAGATAATATCTAGATCACAGACTGAAGTTTAAGTCATTCTGCTTTCTGGGTCATTATTATAAAGAAGGATACAGTTGGGATACAGTAGAAATTTAATAATTTCTAAGCTTGTATTATGTCATGACATAAATGAAGGTATACCAGACGGGGAGATGTATAATTTAGCGAGCTTCATATGACCCAAACTACATGGAATTTCCTATTAGGGAACTCTTTTATGAAGATGTGTGCAATTCTGGTTGACCCTAATATGTCAGCTCAGTGGTGTGAAATAGGATATTTACTGATTGTTGCAGCTTGCAATTAGTTACAGGTCTCACCAGCTAACCTTGTATATAGGGGCAAATTCACTCAGTATCTTATTAATGGTTTTCCCTCGGCTATGTAAAGTCCCGCTCCTTTTCAAAGCCTATATAGCTAAGCATTTTTCTAAGGTGAGTCTTGACTGAGAGAAAAGGAAGTGAAAAGTACAAGAGTCCAGTGAATGAGAGTCCTTCAACCTGTCTGAAATTTATTGTGGAATTAAAACTGAAGAGGAGTGCTGGGCAGTGGTGGCACAACCCTGTAATTCCAGCACTCTGGGAGGCAGAGGCAAGCAGATTTCTGAGTTCAAGGCCAACCTGGTTAACAAAGTTAGTTCCAGGATGGCCAGGGCTACACAGAGAAACCCTGTCTCGGAAACACCAAATCCAAAATAAATAAATAAAAATAAAAAAAAAAACCAAAAAACTGAAGAGGAGCACATGCAGAAATCGAAATAACTGACCAACATTGAAGCAAATGTGTTCCAGCACAGAAAGGGAGCTCAGGAAGAAGGTTGAAAGCTTTCATACACTGACAGCAGTTTGGATTACTCAGGTGAGCAAATATAGCTGATAGATCAATGTTCTTATGGCTGTTTCCTAGGGTTCTTAGAATGGAGCAATCAAGAATCAAAATAAAGAACTGAAGTTATTGTGAAATTAAATTTCTGTAGTTCAAGCAAAACAGAGTTGTAGACAAACTAATGTGTCCATGTTGAACAGAATTGTTCTTTTTCCTTGCTGAAACTGTGCAGCCTGAGAGAAAAAGTGTGAGTAAACCTTGGTGTGCTCTAATACACGTCTCACATCACTGGAGTCCATGGGGTCATAAAGCCTGTTTCAATGTTTAAATATTTTTTGAGATTATCATTATATCATTTTCATCTCCTCTCACTTCTCTCGAATAGAGACCCCTTATTGTTTTCAAATTCATGGAGTCTTTTTGCTTTAATTGTTGTCACTGTTTGAATTTTATCAAATTTTGCCTACTGGACTTCCCAGCTATAAGGCAATGGAGGGTTTCTTTGAACATGAGTTGGAAATAAAATATGAGACTAAAGACCCTATCCCTGGGAAGAGGAACAGCATGTGTTCTGCGAGACTAAGTGTATTTGTACTTCCAGTGGTTTGAATAGGTTTTAGCTCCATATAGTCATGTGTTTGAATGCTAGGGTCCACAGGGTGTATGTGGAGTTGTATTCTTGAGAAAGGTGTTGCCTTTTTGGAAGATGTGTGTCACTGTGAGGTAGCCTTTAAGGTTCTATGTTCAAGCTCCACTAACTGCAGAAGAGGCACTCTTCCTGCCTTACTGCTGAAGAGGAGACACTTTTTCTGGCTCCCCTCAATCCATATGAATAAGTCACTTCCTTTTCAAGTAATATGCCAACCTAGACACTACCATGCTTCCTGCTTTGATGATAATGGACTGAACATCTGAAACGGTAAGCCAACCCAAATTAAATGTTTTCTTTATAACAATGTCTTTGGTCTCCGGAAAACAAAAACAAAAAAACAAACAAACAAGCAAAAAGAATTTCCTTGTTCAGGCTAGAGAGATGACACAAGGTTTAAGAGCACTGAATGGGAATTTAAGACCTCTTGGTTCATCTGTATGACTGCCTGTCATGGGGCCTGTGCCCTACATGGGGATCAGCACAGGGAGTAACTCCTTGTCTCCATTTTTACTGCCTGAGGGAGCAGGAAGACTGCACCAGGTACTGAGATATCCTAAGCTTAAGATCTCTGGGAGCGCAAACCTCCAGGGGTCTGCCTGTGCCCAGGACCTGGCCAGATGGCAGTTCATCTGTGCGCCAGCCTGTCATAGGGCCTGTGCCCTACATGGATATCAGCACGGGGAGTGACTCCCTGCTGCCAACTTCCCTACCTGAGGGAGCAGGTAGGCAGCACCATGTACTGAGAGATCCCAAGTTTGAGATCTCTGGGAGCGCAAACTGCCAGGTGTCTGCCTGTACCCAGGACCTGGGCAGATAGGCAGTTTGTCTGTGTGCTAGCCTGTCATGGGGCCTATGCCTTATGTGGGGATCAACACAAGGGGTGACTCCCTGCTTCCTTCTTCACTGCCTTAGTAGACAGGGAGAACCAGGTTCACTGAGACAATCCAAGTATAACATTGCTTGAGGCAAAACACAGCAGGGCTCCAACAGCACACAAGAGGAGGGCAGCAAACTGTGCTAGGGGAAACCCACCCATCCAGTGTTGCAGAAATAGCCTTACAGGTTCACAGGAAGTTAAAGCACCAGCCAGTAACAACACGACCACCTAACACCAGTGAGAACTAGATGGCAAAAAGCAAAGGTAGGAACATTACTAACAGAACTCAAGGCAATATGGCAGCATCTAAACCCAATTCTCCAACAACAGCAGGTTCTGCATACCCCAACACACCAGAAAAACAAGATTTGGATTTAAAAACACTGGTCAGGATGCTGTTAGAGGAACACATGAAGGACATAAATAAATCTCTTACAGAAATTTGGGAGAAAATGTATCAAACGTTTGAAGCCCTTACAAGGAAAACACAAAATTCATTAAAAGAAATTCAGGAGAATATGGTCAAAAGATCGAAACAAATAAGGAGGAAATGCAAAAACTACTTAAAGAAATACAGGAAAACTTTGGTCAATGGGCAGAAGTCATGAAAGAGGAAACACAAAAATCTCTTAAAGAATTACAGAAAAACACCAACAAGGAAGTGAAGGAGCAGAGCAAACCCATCCAGAATCTAAAAACAGAAGTAGAACCAACTAAGAACTCACAAAGGGAGAAAACGTCTGAGACAGAAAACCTTGGGAAGAAATCAGGGGCCATAGATACAAATATCAACAACAGAACACAAGATATAGAAGAAAGAATCTCAGATGCAAAAGATAGCATAGAAACCATGGACTCAACAGTCAAAGACAATGAAAAATGCAAAAAGCTTTTAACCCAAAACATCTAGGAAATCCAGGACACAATGAGAAGACCAAACATAAGGATTATAGGTATAGATGAGAGTGAAGATTTACAACTTAAAGGGCCAGCAAATATCTTCAACAAAATTATGGAAGAAAACTTTCCTAACCTAAAGAGAGAGATGCCCATGAATATACAAGAAGCCTACAGAACTCCAAACAGACTGGACCAGAATAGAAATACCTCCTGTTATATAATAATACTAACCCCAAATGTCCTAAACAATGAAAGAATATTAAAGGCAGTAAGAGAAAAAGGCCAAGTAACATATAAAGGATGTCCTATGAGAATTACACCAGACTTCTCACCAGAGATCATGAAAGCTAGAAGATCCTGGGCAGATCTCATGCAGACTCTAAGAGAACACAAAAGCCAGCCAAAACTACTATACCCAGCAAAACTCTCAATCACTATAGATGGAGAAACCAAGATAATCCATGACAAAACCAAATTTACACAGTATCTTTCCACAAATCCAGCCCTACAAAAGATAATAGGTGGAAAACACCGATACAAGGAGGGAGAGTATACCCTGGAAAAAGCAAGATAGTAACCTTCTTTCATCAAACCCAAAGGAAGATGACCACTGAAATATAAAATTAACATCAAAAATGACAGGAAGCAATAATCACTATTCCTTAATATCTCTTAACATCAATGGACTCAATATCCCAATAAAAAGACATAGACTAACAGATTGGATACCTAAACAGGACCTTACATTTTGCTGCATACAGGAAACACACCTCTATGTCAAAGAAAAACTACCTTTGAGTAAAAGGCTGGAAGACAATTCTATAAGCAAATGGTCTAAGGAAACAAGCTGGTGTAGCCATTCTAATATCAGATAAAATTCACTTTCAACCTAAAGTCATCAAAAGAGACACTGAGGGACACTTCTTGCTGGTCAAAGGAAAAATCCACCAAGAAGAACTCTTAATTCTGAATATCTATGCTCCAAATGCAAGGGCATCTTCATTCATAAAAGAACTTTACTAAAGCACAAAGCACACATTACACCTAACACAATAATTGTGGGTGACTTCAACACCCCAGTCTCTTCAATGGACCAATCAGGGAAGCAGAAACTAAGCAGGGACACAGTGAAACTAATTGAAGCTTTGTACCAAGTGGATTTAACAGATATATATATATATATATATATATATACACACACATAAACACACATATATACTTATATAACATTTCATCCCAAAGCAAAAGAATATACCTTTTTCTCAGCACTTCATGGTACCTTCTCCAAAATTAATCATTTAATTGGTCACAAGACAGACCTCAACAAATATAAGAAGATCGCAATAATCCCGTGCCTCCTATTAGATCACTATGGAGTAAAAGTGGTCTTTAATAGCAACAAAAACAACAGAAAGCCCACATAGACATGGAAACTGAACAATACTCTACTCAATGATACCTTGGTCAAGGAAGAAATAAAGAAATCAAAGACTTTTTAGAATTTAACGAAAATGAACACACAGCGTACCCAAATCTTTGGGACACAATGAAAGCAGTGTGAGGAGGGAAACTCATAGCCCTGAGTGCCTCCAAAAAGGAAATGGAGAGAGCATACACTAGAAGCTTAATGGCACAACTGAAAGCCCTGGAAAAAAAAGAAGCTAATTCACAGAGGAGGAGATGAAGACAGGAAACCATCAAAGTCAGGGCTGAAATCAATCAAGTAGAAAGTAAGAGAACCATACAAAGAATCAACAAAACCAAGAGCGGATTCTTTGAAAAAAATCAACAAGATAGATAAACCCTTAAACGGACTACAGGTCACAGACAAAGTATCCAAAGTAACAAAACTAGAAATGAAAAGCAAAATATAACAACAGAAACAGGAAATTCAAAAAATTATCAGATCCTACTACAAAAGCCTGTGCTCAACACAAGTGGAGAATCTGGAGGAAATGGACAATTTCTTAGATAAATACTAAACATCAAAATTAAAATAGCATCAAATAGATCATCTAAATAGTCCCATAACCCCTAAAAAATAGAAGGGGTCATAGAAAGACTTCCAACCAAAAAAAGCACAGGACCAGGTGGTTTTAGTGCAGAATTCTATCAGCCCTTCAAAGAAGACTTACCATCAATACTCTTCAAACTATTCCTCAAAATAGAAACAGAAGGAACACTACCCAACTCCTTCTACGAAGCCACAATTACACTGATATGAAAACAACACAAAGATCCAACAAAGAAAGAGACCGTCAGTCCAATTTCCGTTATGAATATCAATGTAAAAATTCTCAAAAAAAATTCATGCCCACCGAATCCAAGAACTCATCAAAATGATCATCCATCATGATCAAGTTGGCTTCATCCCAGGGATGCAGGTATGGTTCAATATATGGAAATCCATCAGTCCTATCCAGTACATAAACAAACTCAAAGAAAAAAAAAACAAAATGTAATTTCATGAGATGCTGAAAAAGCATTTGACAAAATTAAGCATCCTTTCATGCTAAAAGTCTTGGAAAGAACAGGAATTCAAGGCCCATATCTAAACATAGTAAAAGCAATATACAGCAAACTAGTAGCCAACATCAAACTAAATGGAGAGAAACTTGAAGCAATCCCACTAAAATTAGGGACTAGACAAGCCTGCCCCCTCTCTCCATATCTTTTCAATATAGTTCTTGAATTCCTAGCTAGAGCAATTAGACAACATAAGGAGGTGAAAGGGATACAACTTGGAAAGGGAGAACTCAAACTATCACTATTTGCAGATGACATGATAGTATAATTAAGTGACCCAAAAAACTCTACCAGAGAATTTCTATAGCTGATAAACAATTTCAGCAAAGTGGCTGGTTATAAAATCAACTCAAGCAAACCAGTAGCCTTCCTATTCTCAAAGTATTAGAAGACTCAGAAAGAAATTAGGGAAAGGACACCCTTCACAATAGCCACAAACAACATAAAGTATCTTGGTGTGACTCTAACCAAACAAGTGAAAGATCTATATAACAAGAACTTCAGGTCTCTGAAGAAAGAAATTGAAGAAGACCTCAAAAAATGGAAAAATCTTCCATGCTCATTAACTGGCAGGATTAATATAGTTAAAAAAGGCCATCTTGCCAAAAGTGATCTACAGATTCAACACAATCCCCATCAAAATCCCAACCCAGTTCTTCATAGAGTTAGAAAGAACAATTCTCAAATTCATCTGGAATAACAAAAAAATCCAGGATACCTAAACCTATTCTCAACAGTAAAAGAAATTCTGGGGGAATTAGTATCCCAGACCTCAAACATTACTACAGAGCAATAGTGATAAAAACTGCATGGTATTGGCACAGTGACAGGCAAGTGGACCAATGGAAAAGGATTGAAGACCCAGAAATGAACCCACACACCTATGGTCACTTGATCATTGACAAAGGAGCTGAAAACACCCAGTGGAAATAAAATACCCTTTTCAACAAATGGTGCTGGTTCAATTGGAGGTCAGAATGCAGAAGAATGTGAATTGATCCATTCTTATCTCCTTGTACTAAGCTCAACTCCAGGTGGATCAAGGACCTTCACATCAAACCTGACACACTGAAACTAATAGAAAAGAAACTGGGGAAGACCCTTGAGGACATGGGCACAGGGGCAAAGTTCCTGAACAGAACACCAGTAGCTTATGCTCTAAGATCAAGAATTGACAAATGGCCACTGGGCTTCTCTCCTTCAGCAGCTCTCTGGGCAACAGCAGGTGTTGGGGTGGATGTGGAGAAAGAGGAACACTCCTCCACTGCTGGTGGGATTGCAAGATGGTGCAAGTACTTTGGAAATCAGTCTGGCGGTTCCTCAGAAAACTGGGCATGACACTTCCTGAGGACCCTGTCATACCACCCCTGGGCATTTATCCAGAGGATTCTTCAGCATGCAATAAGGACATATGCTCTACTATGTTAATAGCAGCCCTATTTGTAGTAGCTAGAAGCTGGAAAGAACCCAGGTGTCCTTCAACGGAGGAATGGATACAAATAATGTGGTATATTTACACAATGGAGTACTATTCAGCCATTAGAAACAAGGAATTCATGAAATTCTTAGACAAATGGATGGAGCTAGAGAACATCATACTAAGTGAGGTAACCCAGTCTCAAAAGATCAATCATGGTATGCACTCACTGATAAGTGGATATTAGCCTAGAAACTTTGAATACCCAACACATAATCCACAGATTAAATGATGTCCTAAAATAATGGAGGCGTGGCCCCTGGTTCTGGAAAGACTCAGTGCAAGAGTATAGGGGAATTCCAGAACAGGGAAGCGGGAAGGGGTAGATGGAGGAACAGGGGGAAAGAAGGGGGCTTATGGGACTTGCAGGGAGTGGGGACCCAGAAAAGGGGAAATTATTTGAAATGTAAATAAAAAAATATATCAATAAATAAAAAAATAAAATAAATTCAGGCTCCTCTTGGGAAAAAAAGGGAATTGACAAATGGGACCTCATAAAATTAAAAAAGGTGTTGTAAGGCAAAGGGCACTGTCAAAAGGACAAATCGGCAACCAACAGATTGGGAAAGTATCTCCACCAACCCTACGTTCAACAGAGGGCTAATATCCAACATATACAAAGAACTCAAGAAGTCAGACTCCAGGGAACCAAATAACCCTATTAAAATGGTGTACAGAGGTAAACGAAGAATTTTCAACTGAAGAATTTCAGATGGCTAAGAAGCACCTTAAGAAATGTTTAACATCGTTATTCATTAGGGAAATGCAAATCCAAGACCTGTAGGTCTTGGTGGCATTATCCTTTCTGATATTTTTCTTCAGACTGAGGCCTCAATGAAGTAACACATGCTCACCTGTATAGGGCAATATATCATCTGAGTTAATGCAATTGGTTTGTTTTGTGAGTTTTTTTAATTATTATTAGATATATTCTTAAGTTACATTTCAAATGTTCCCTTTCCTGGTTCCTCCCTCCATGGAAAATCCCATAAGCCATCTCCCCTTCCCCAATCAACCCTCTCCTGCTTCTCTGTCCTGGTATTCCTCTAAAGTATGGCTTCAAGTCTTTCCAGGACCAAGAGCCTCTTCTCCCTTTGGTGTCTAGCAAGGCTATCCTCTGCTGCCTGTGTATCTAGTGCCATGGGTAACTCCATGAGTACTCTTTGGTTTTTTGTCCCTTGGAATTCTGGTAATACTGGGTGGCTCATATTGTTGTTCCTCCTATGACACTGCAAATCCCTTCAGCTCTTTGGTCCTTTCTCTAGCTCCTCCATTGCGGATCTTGTGCTCAGTTCAATGACTGGTTGAGTGTCCCTCTCTGTATTTCTTATGCACTAGCAGAGCCTCCCAGGTGACAGCTATATCCGGCTTCAGTCAGCAAGCACTTGCGGGCATTCATAATATTGTCTGGGTTTTATAACTGCATATGGGATGGATCCCTGGGTGTGGTAGTCTCTGGATTTTCTTTCCCTCAGACTCTGCTCCACCCTTTGTCTCTGTATCTCCTTCTGTGGGTATTTTGTTCCCCATTTAACAAAGGATCAGAGTATCCATACTTTGTTCTTCCTCTTTCTTGGGCATCATTTGATATGTGAAATATGTCTTGGGTATTCCAAGCTTCTGGGCTAATACTCACTCATCAGTGAGTGCATGCCATGTGTGTTCTGTTGTAATTGGGTTACCTCACTCAGGATATTTTCCAGTTCCATCCATTTGTCTAAGAATTTCATGAATTCATTGTTTTTAAATGCTCCATTGTGTACATATACTTCATTTTCTGTATCCATTCCTCTGTTGAGGGACATGTGGGTTCTTTCTAGCTTCTGGCTATTATAAATAGGGCTGCTATGGACATGGCAGAGCATGTGTCCTTATTGCATGCTGGAGAATCCACTGGGTATATGCCCATGAGTGGTATAACAGGGTCCTGCAGTAGTAGTATGCTCAGTTTTCTGAGAAACTGACAAACTGATTTCCAGAGTGGTTGTTTCAGCTTGCAATCCCACTAGCAGTGGAGGAGTGTTTCTCTTTCTCCACATCCTCACCAGCACCTGCTGTCTTCTGAGTTTTTAATCTTAGCCATTCTCACTGGAGTGAGGTGAAATCTCAGGGTTGTTTTGATTTCCATTTCCTTGATGACTAAGGATGTTGAACATTTCTGTAGGTGCTTCTCTGCCATTTAATATTCCTCAGGTGAAAATAATTTGGGAACAGGGGAAATTTACCTGAACAGGACACCCATAGCCTATGTTCTAAGATCAAGAATTAACAAATGGGACCTCATAAAATTACAAAATTTCTGTAAGGCAAAGGACACTGTCAATAGGACAAAATAGCAACAAACAAATTGAGAAAAGATTGTTACCAACCCTACATCTGACAGAGGGCTAATATCCAATATATGCAAAGAACTCAAGAAGTTAGACTCCAGCTGGGCGGTGGTGGTGCACTCCTTTAATCCCAGCACTTGGGAGGCAGAGGCAAGCAGATTTCTCAGTTCGAGGCCAGCCTGGTCTACAGAGTGAGTTCCAGGACAGCCAGGGCTACCCAGACAAGCACTGTCTCGAAAAACAGAAAACAAAAAACAAAAAACAAAAAAAGAGGAAATTGTTAAAGCAAGTAATAGAACATTAGCAGAAACAAAACAAAACAAACAAACAAAAAACCAACAACCAACAAAAAGAACCCCTTCTCAAAACAAAAAATTGAACAGAACATTTGCTTGGAATTTGATTTTTAACATTTGAAACCAATGAAAAGGGAACGGGAATCATGGTTAAACACACAAAAACATTCGCTATTCCTCAGGTGAAATTTCTTTGTTTAGCTCAGTAACCCATTTTTTTAAAAGGGTTATTTGGTTCTCTAGAGTCTAACTACTTCTTCTTCTTCTTCTTCTTCTTCTTCTTCTTCTTCTTCTTCTTCTTCTTCTTCTTCTTCTTCTTCTTCTTCTCCTCCTCCTCCTCCTCCTCCTCCTCCTCCTCTTCTCCTCCTCCTCCTGCTCCTCCTCCTCCTCTTCTTCTTTTTCTTCCTCTTCTTCTTCTTCTTCTTCTTCTTCTTCTTCTTCTTCTTCTTCTTCTTCTTCTTCTTCTTCTTCTTCTTCTTCTTCTTCTTCTTCTTCTTCTTCTTCTTCGTCTTCTTCTTCTTCTTTATTTGGAGCCACCACCCCTGGGCTTTCACTTGTTAATGTTAATGACTCCAGGACAATCCTGCACAGACAGCACTAGTCCAGGAGGCAAAAGTGTGGCTAATGCCTCAGCAAATGATGATAGGACCTTCAGAACAGCACCTAAGGCTGTGGAAAAGATGTCTAAAACATGGGTTCAGAAATGTTTTGTTTCTCAAAAATTAAGGATGCAATATGAATTATGAGAAACTTTCCAAATCTAATAGAAAAAAAGTGGGTGTGATGAGAGCCAACTAGTTAGAAAGATTGTAAGGAAGGAGGTAAGCTATAAAGAGATTAGGAAGTGGTAATCACAGGATATTCCTCCCAATTAAATTTGTTGTTGTTGTTGTTGTTGTTGTTGTTGTTGCTGTTGTTTATGCTTACAAAGGCAGACAAATTCTTGAGTGGACCTGGACAGAGCAAGGTTAGGCCCAGATGTGATAGAAATGCTAATTTCAGGACTGGTTCCCAGCCAGCTAGTTTAGCATCTGTGCTAACAGAAGCATTGATCCCTGAATGTTTTGTAATGTTAAAAGAAAATGTCTGCCTACCATATCCTAAGTATGAAGGGCCTGGGCTCAAGGGGTGCTGATTCTTAAGACAATGAAAAGGGACTTTGGAGTAAATAATTGCTTGGGTATGTCAAATAAAAGCCTTTATAATAGCTAGGGTGAAGTTCTTGGGGAAGAATCTCCAGGAGGTCATAGAGAGAGATCTCCAGAGAAACAAATCACAGAGAAAGAAAGAGTTACTAAGAAAAAGCAGGCTGGAAACTTGTCTCCAGCAGAGCATAAGCCTTCAACTTGGACCCAGTATTTGAGTGCCAGCCCTTTTTTGTTGCTGCTCCCAGACACCCCTGCGCTTAGAATTCCCCTCAGAGCCCAGGCTTCATCCTTCACAAAAAAAGTATATTTTTAATATCACTAAAATTTGAATCTATATATCATGATTGACAGAAAAATTCTCATTTATGAACCCATCCAAGTCACTTCCAGATACCAGCTCATACCCAACTATTTTGATTTATGATTCTTATGTAAGTGTAGTTACAGTCCATGGTGAGCTTCCATGTGAGTGCTAGGAAGTAAAGAGTGCTGAGCAGTGCTCTTAACAACATGGGTGTATTTGCAGACTTTAAAAATCTGCTGACCATGCTCATTTTGCTCCCTACCTCTTGTCTGAAGTTCAAAATATGAGCTCTCAGCTCTATCTGATGCTTGTGTTTATCCTGCAATTATTGAATATAACTCTTTGGAACTGTAAGCCTGATTTGATGTCTTCAATTATAGTTTGCTTTCTCCATGGTGTATTTTATGATAACAATAGAAATACAGAGGTGTTCTTTGGAAGATCAGAACCCAGAAAATCATCCTTTACAGCTGTAGAAACCAAAGAGGAATATTTTTCAAACTTTATCTCAAGAGTAGTTATGATCTGTCCCATGCTTTTGTTTGTTTTTTTTTTGTTTGTTTGTTTTTGTTTTTTTTTTTTTTGTTTGTTTCCAACAGGGTTTCTCTCTGTAGTCCTGGCTGTCCTGACACTTACTCTGTAGACCAGGCTGGCCTCGAACTCAGAAATTCGCCTGCCTCTGCCTCCCAAGTGCTGAGATTACAGGCGTGTGCCACCATGCCCGGCACTGTCCCAGGATTTTAAAGTTAGGAGTCATCCCAAGATTAACAATATATATGTCCATGAACAAACAACCCTTTTAAGAACATTCTCCTTTACTTCTAACCCAAATGTTGTCAAGTAATTCCTCAGTACTCTATTGGAGAAGACTGTTATGGTAGCAATGGTGGCCCAAAAGGATAGAATTAAATATATACTATTCTTTATTACAGACTCAATATGTATTATATAATATTGTTTAGTTAGTGAATCAAGGTCAGCTGATATTCTAAATGAAACCCTGTCTCATACAAAAGTAAAAAACTCAAACTTATATTTTTTAAAGGCCAGCTGACTATTGTTTCTGTTTCTAATTATTGCCAAATATAAATTTTCATTAATTTCTATATTGTTAACTATGGTATTTTCGCTAATCATGTTCTAGGTTGAAAGTCAACTTGTTTTTCTGATTTGCTTTTCTTTTATAATGTTGAGATTTACACAGTGTGAATTTTTTCCATTGTTCAGGGTACTAGGGTACCCTAAGGGCTTTTCCCAGTCCCATGCCCTCCTTACAGCTTCCCCCTCCTGCCTTGAGTCAAAGCTAGGCCAAGGTCCATTTTCCACCCACAGGATCCTTGAATAAAATATTCTCAAAATGTACTGATAGTCACCTGACCCTCTGGAAAGTCCCAGGTAGAGTTCAAATGGAAGTCATGCTTGCTAGCCAGTAGATTTAAAGGTCAATATGCTTAGCCAATAAGTTTGAACTGCAACCTTGCTGATGTGACCTCTGCCTATAAAACATTAAAACTGCCATTTGGGGTTGGCTTCTTGTCGCTCACTGTGAGGGACAGATTGAGGGTTGATCACAATGCTATGGAAAATAAACCTATTTCTTTTGCATCTATCTAAAAAGTTCCCCTTCTTGTACTGAAGTTTACTTCTCTCCCAATTTATAGGAAACTGCAAGATTGTCCTATGTAATAACATAATTGTAGATACTGCTCTCTGGTTCTGGACAGTGCAAACATATACTTCTTCCTTCCTTCCTTCTCTCCTTCCTTCCTTCCTTCCTTCCTTCCTTCCTTCCTTCCTTCCTTCCTTCCTTCCTTCTTTCCTTCCTTCTCTCCTTCCTTCCTTCCTTCCTTCCTTCCTTCCTTCCTTCCTCCCTCCCTCCCTCCCTCTCTCTCTCTCTCTCTCTCTCTCTCTCTTTCTTTCTTTCTTTCTTTCTTTCTTTCTTTCTTTCTTTCTTTCTCTCTCTCTCTCATTGTTTTTTAAAATAGGTCTAGATGAGATGTGTTGTGTTATGGAAGTGAATATATAGACCAGTGTGGCTTCAAATTCACAGATACAATTTGCTCCCAAAGTGCTGAGATGATATGATAACCTATGCTATCATGCTTGGCAATATTCATTTTTGAAAATGATCGCATGCCATTGTAACTGTCTAGCAGCTTTGGTCAAACTGGGTTACCTGAAAGGGAGGCTGGAAATGAAAAATGACCGGGGTGGGAGAGGGTAGGAGGACAAAGCCAGGATAAAGTTCTCTGATAAAGGCTCAAAGTTAAATAGTCAGCACTGAGTTTATCCTGGGAGAGTCCACAAATCCACCATTAGTTTCTGCTGGATTGGGTTGCTTTGTTTGAGTTGCAAAGCAAGCTCAGTGGGCAGTCTACTCCTGAAGGAAATTGACTCCACCTGAGTCCTTAAAATCCTACTGTGGCAAAAACTTAACATCTATTTAGCCTGCTCAAGGCTGGGGGAAGGACACAGGCATTGGTTCTAAACACTTAAAATGACAGAATTATCATGTTGTTCCAATTCTCCAGTGTCCTCTTCATGGTATTACTTTTTTGATTTCCCTCTCTCTCTCCCTGTCTCTCTCTCTCACTCTCTCTCTCTCTCTCTCTCTCCCTCTCTCTCTCTATCTTTCTCTCTCTGTGATTTTCTACTACACTAAGTTTTCTTTCCCTGGTATAGCCAGAGTCGTCAAAGAGAAGTTAAAAACTAGCAGGTGATCTTGACTTGGTTCTGTCATGGAATGATGAAGTTAATGACAGATTTGCTTTCCTGGGCAAGGAAAAGAAGATTGCATTTTAGGAAAGATTGCTGTTATTAACATGCTTTGCCTCTTATTCTTAAATATATGTATAACAATCACTATGTATTAGCCCACCATTTTGAACAGATTTCGGCAGATAAATGAAGAAGTATTGTGTTGTAGTGATACTATATAGACAAGTACATATTTTCTTTTTTTTCTTTCTTTCTTTTTTTTTTTATTTTTTGGTTTTTTGAAACCGGGTTTCTCTGTATAGCCCTGGTAGTCCTGGAACTCACTCTATAGACTATGCTGGCCTCGAACTCAGAAATCTTCCTGCCTCTGCCTCCTATGTGCTGGAATTACAGGCAAGTGCCACCACTGCCCAACTCTTAATTTTTAATAATGCTCCAATAAGAATTGTTAAAATTAGCAGGAAGTGGTGGTACATGTCTATAATCCCAGCCCTTGGGAGAGAGAGGCAGGCAGATTTCTGAGTTTAAGGCCAGCCTGGTCCACAGAGTTAATTTCAGGACAGCCAGGGCTACACAGAGAAACCATGTCTCGAAAAATAAAAAAAAAAAAAAAATTAAAATTGATAAAATTATATTAGAAATTATTAATTTATTTTCTAATAGCACTGCTATTAAGTCCTTCCTGGTAATAATAATAATAAAAAAAAACTAGCTGGGCGGTGGTGGCACATGCCTGTAATCCCAGCACTCTTGGAGACAGAGGCATGCAGATTTCTAAGTTCGAGGCCAGCCTGGTCTACAGAGTGAGTTACAGGATAGCCAGGGCTATACAGAGAAACCCTGTCTCGAAACTACCAAAAAAAAAAGAAAAAAGAAAAAGAAAGAAAGAAAGAAAGAAAGAAAGAAAGAAAGAAAGAAAGAAAGAAAGAAAGAAAGATTAAGGTAATGTAAAAAAAAGTAAGAGAACAAAATGCAGAATGTAGATGCAAAGAGGAAAATGGAAGTAGTTTCAAAGAGAGCAGAAAGAACAGGCAGGCTTCTTTATCATGGGATGGAATAAGTCTTTTCTTAATAATAAGGCTGTGTTAGTGTTACAAAAGAGAAGCTTTTTCTTTCTCTTTGCAATAAAGTTTGGAACTTAATTTTCATCCAGAATTAGTGTTCCTTCTATACTGGTACTTGGTGCTTAGTCTTTTGCTCCATATACAAATGCAAGTATGGATGTATGTGTGTGTAAGTATATAATTATGAGATAAGTATGTAGCTCAACCCAACTGATTTGAATGGTGATGTATGAATATGCAAACATGAATTTATATGAATTTATGTTTTGATTTTATAAAAGTGTTTTCTTCTGTGGATGTCACTCTTTTTCCTGATTCAAAGAAGTTTATTGCTCCCAACCTTTCCTATCCTGACCTGCAAGTGGCATGTAGACAAGAAGAAAGGGGCTCTAGCAATTCATCCTTTACATGATTACCTGCTGCTTTATTATGAGGAGCTAAACAACAGGAAATGTAGTTTCTGGCCTCAAAAGAACTCCAGCAGGTCAGCTACAGTAACAAAGTGACTTAGGCTAAAGATAAGGAAATGTTTTCTTATTAACCAGTAGCCATAAATATCTCCCAAGAACAAGTCTTACCCTCAAATGACATTCTTCCCATTCTGCCACCTCAAGAGGAACCAAGAAAGAAGAACAGATGGGACTGGCAAACTGGCACTGCTAGTGTTTCCTGTCCAAGTCATTCGAGGTCACTTGAGGTTCTAACTTCTGTTGAGAGGATCCCTGCAATTATCAGATAGGAAAGCAAACCCTGGTGACAGTTAAGAATGGAAACCCAGTGCAGATTCACTTTGTCAATCTAGATCACACTGGGAGAATCTAATACCAGGGTAATATTTGCCAGGATACTTAGTATGCAATAGAGCTTGGGAAAGATTTAAAGGCAGCAATGAGTCCAATCAGTCTACTTCTAGGTATATAATAAAGCTTAAACTGTGATTACATAGAAACTCTTCTACAAAGCACCTGTGATAAAGAGGGTGTTTTCTAAAGCTGAAAGACCTAGCATTTATTGTGGCCACATCTTGAATTAACTAAAATCCAAAGATTTGGGTACTCTGTGGGATTTTTCTTAATTTTGTTTTTGGACCTGAGAAAAATCTTAATCTGGATCTCTCGAGGTGAAAAGATTCAACTTTAAATTAGGCCACAGCTTCGGATAGCAATCTACCTAAACAAAGGATATTGAAGATGGCAGATCTTTCACGTTTTCTGCTTGTCCTACCTCTAGATAGCGAGTTCATTTTATTTATATTATTTTATTGTTTTGCTGCATTAGAGACTATCTGTTTGAAATTCAGGTATATGCTGAAGACCAGCTAAGACATCTAACCACATGGTCTGAACAACTATTGGATTCTTCAACTTTCCATTGGTAGAAAGCCTGTTTTGGATTAGTTGAACCACAGCCTGAGAGCCATTCTAATAAATACATTTCATACATTATAGAGAGCGACTCATTCTATCATTTTGTTCTAGTTCATCATTTTACATCTAGTGCTACTGAGATGTAAATCTGCAGATCTAGAAAAGGATTGGTTTCAGGCTGGAACCAGGGTAGTTTCTCTTCAGTCCACTCTAACCCTAAGGGTGGTGTTCATGTCACTCAAGACACATGAGCCAATCAGAACCTCCACACCGCCCTGCCAGTCATTAAAGGAGGAGGTTCTTCTGGTTCCCAAGGCTGAGATTTCCTCTCTGTAACTGATCAGGCATGATTTGTCCTGGGTGCTGTGTTCTGAGTGTGTCTGCTGGGTTCGGTGGGGGAGCTCAGACAAGCTCAAAACTGCAGACATGGTAAGTGCAGGGTCATCTCTCCTAAAGGGGAGGAACAAGCAGCTTAGCAAAGCGTGCACTTGTGGTGGGTCTTGCCAGCAGCTGGGTTGTAAGCAGCAACCAGAGAGCTAAGGCTGCCTGTGAGGTCCTGTGTGGTTCTAGTCGCTCCTTTAATCCATAGATGGTGTTTGAATAACATTATTATGGAGTCTGCGTCTGCCTCCATAATAAACTTTTGGAGCTTGTGTGTAGAAAAATCCTTTGCAAAATGCCAAACACGAGAGCCCTCATTTCTTTATTATCTTCTAGAAGTTCTGCCTTTAGCATTTAATGTGCTGGTCTGTTTGTAGTCCTACAAAAGATCTGTTTGTAGTCCTTAATAGCTGAGTATTATTCCACTGTGTAAATGAAGCACATTTTTTCTATCCATTTTTCTGTCATGGGACTTGTAGGTTGTTTCCAGTTTCTGACTCTCACAAAAAAAGACTGCCATGAACATAGTCATGGAACGTGGTCCCCTCTGACATGGTGGGGCATTTTTTGGCTATATTCCCAAGAATGATATTGCTGGATCTTCAGGTAGATCTGTTTCCAATTTTCTGAGAAACCTCCAGACTGATTTCCAGGGTGTTTGAACCAGTTTGCAATCCCACCAGCAATGGAGGAGTGTTCCTCTTTCTCCACATCCTTCCCAACAGTGTTGCTACTTGAGGTTTTGATCTTAGCCATTCTGATTGGTGTAAGGTGTAATCTCAGGGTTGTTTTGATTTGCATTTCTTGGTCACTAAGGACTTTGAACATTTATTTAGGTTCATCTCAGTCATTGAAGTTTCCTCTGTTTGTGAATTCTCTGTTTAGTTCTATATACCATTTTTTTGATTGGTTTGTTTGGTTTCTGGTTAGCTTCTTGAGTTCTTATATATTTTGGATATTAGTCCTCTATCGGATGTGGGGTTAGTGAACATTTATTTTCCAATCTGAAGTTTGCCGATTTGTCTTATTGATTTGTCCTTGGCTTTAGAGAAGCTTTCCAGTTTCATGAGGTCTCATTTATCAATTCTTGGTCTTAGAGCATGAGCCATTGGAGTTCTGTTTAGGAAATTTCTCCTGTGCCAGTAAATTCACTTTCCCTCTTTCTCTTCTATTAGATTGAGTATACCTGGTTTTATTTTGAGGTCCTTGATCCACTTGGACTTGAGTTTTGTATAGGGAAATAAGAATGGATCAATTTGCATCATTATACCTGTTGACTGCCAGTTGACCCAGCACCATTTGTTGAAAGTACAGTGTTTTTTTTCCACTGGATGCTTTTAGCTCCTTTGTCAAAGATCAAGAGACCATAGGTGTATGGGTTCATTTCTGGGTCTTCAATTCCATTGCACTGATTTTCCTGCCTGTCTCTGTACCAATACCGTACAGCTTTTATCACTATTGCTAGGTAGTTGATCTTGAGGTCAGGGATGGTGATTCTGCCAGAAGTTCTTTTATTGTTGAGAATACTTTTCCCAGTCCTGGAGTTTGGGTTATTCGACATAAATTTGGGATTGCTCTTTCAAACTCTAAGAAGCATTGAGTTGGAATTTTGATGGGGATTGCATTGAATCTGTAGACTGCTTTAGGCAAGATGCCCATTTTTACTTTATTATCACTGCCAATCCATGAGCATGGGAGATGTTTCCATCTTCTGAGATCTTCATCAATTTCTTACTTCAGAGATTTGAAGTTCTTGTCATACAAATCTTTCACTTGCTTGGTTAGAGTCACACCAAGGTATTTTATATCATTTGTTACTATTGTGAAGGGTGTCATTTCCCTAATTTCTTTTTCAGCCTCTTTATTCTTTGAGTATAGGAAGGCTACTGATTTGCTTGAGTTAATTTTATATCCAGCTACTTTTCTGAAATTGTTTATCTGGTTTAGAAGTTCTCTGGTGGAATTTGTGGGGTCACTTAAGTGTACTATCATATCATCTGCAAATAGTGATACTGTGACTTCTTCCTTTCCAATTTGAATCCCAATGATCTCCTTTTGTCATTTAATTGCTCTGTCTAGGACTTCCTAGTACTATGTTGAAAAAGGAAGGGAGAGGGTGGACAGATTTGCCTAGTACCTGATTTCAGTGGGATTGCTTCAAGTTTCTCTCCTTTTATTTTGATGTTGGCTGCTGGTTTGCTGTATATTGCTATTATTATGTTAAAGTATAGGCCTTGAATTCCTGGTCTTTCCAAGACTTTTATCATGAAGAGGTTTTGGATGTTGTCAAATGAAGTGATATGTGGTATTTTTCTTTGAGTTTGTTTATGTAGTGGATTACATTGATAGATTTCCATATATTGAACCATCCCTGCATTCCTGGGATGAAGCCTACTTGATCACACTGGATGAGCATTTTGATGTGTTCTTTGCTTTGGTTGGCAAGAATTTTTTTGACTATTTTTGCATCAATATTCATAAGGGAAATTGGTATAAAGTTCTGTTTCTTGTTGGGTTTTGGAGTGGTTTAGGTATCAGAGTAATTGTGGCTTCAGTAAACAATTTGGGTAGTGTTCCTTGTGTTTGTATTTTATGGAATAGTTTGAAGAGTATTGGTTTTAAGTCTTATTATTATTATTATTATTATTATTATTATTATTTTGGTTTTCTTGGTTTTTTGGATTTGGTTTTTTTTTTTTTTTTTCGAGACAGGGATTCTCTGTATACCACTGGCTGTCCTGAAGCTCACTCTGTAGATCAGGCTGGCCTCGAACTCAGAAATCCCCCTGTCACTGCCTCCCGGAATCCTGGGATTACAGGCGTGACACACCACCATTAGTAGTTCAGTCTTCTTTTAAGGTCTGGTAAAACTACATTTAACCCATCTGGTCCTGAGCTTCTTTTGGTTGGGAGACTATTAATAGCTGCTTCAATTTTTTTTTTTACTTGATTTGGGTTTTTTTGAGACAGGGTTTCTCTGTATATATAGCCCTGCCTGTCCTGGAGCTCACTCTGTAGAGCAGGCTGGCCTTGAACTCAGATATCCCTGCCTGCCTCTGCCTCCCAGAGTGCTAGGATTACAGGCATGCACTGTTTTTTAGGGGTTATGGGATTGTTTAGATCATTTATCTGATCATGATTTAACTTTGGTATCTGGTATCTCTCTAGAAAATTGTCCATTTCATCTAGACATTCCACTTTTGTTGAGTATAGACTTTTGTAGTAGGATCTGATGATTTTTGGGATTTCTTCAGTATCTGTTTTTATGTCTCCCTTTTCATTTCTTATTTTGTTGATTTAGATACTGTCCCTGTGTCCTCTGGTTAGTTTGGCTAAGGGTTTATCTATCTTGTTGTTTTTTTTTAAAAGAACCAGCTCCTGGTTTGGTTGATTCTTTATATAGTTCTTTTTGTTTCTGCTTGGTTGATTTCATCCCTGAGTTTGATTATTTCCTGCTCTCTACTCCTCTTGGGTGTATTTGCTTCTCTTCATTCTAGAGCCTTCAGCTGTGCTGTTAAGCTGTTATTGTACTTTCTTTCCAGTTTCTTTGTGGAGGCACTCAGAGCTATGAGTTTTCCTTTTAGCACTGCTTTCATTGTGTCCCATAAATTTGGGTATGTTGTGCCTTCCTTTTCATTAAATTCTAAAGAGTTTTTCTTTGTTGTTGTTGTTGTTGTTTTGGTTTTGTCGAGACAGTGTTTCTCTGTATAACCTTGACTATCCTATAACTCACTCTGTAGACCAGGCTGGCCTCGAACTCAGAAACCCACCTGCCTCTGCCTCCCAAGTGCTGGGATTAAAAGCATGTGCCACCACAGCCCAGCCTAAACAGTACTTCCTTTCTTTTTTATTTCTTCCTTGACTGAGTTATAGTTGAGTAGAGTGTTGATCAGTTTCCATATGTATGTGGACTTTCTGTTGTTTTTGTTGTTAATGACGACCAGCCTTAGTCCATGGTGATCTGATAGGGTGCATGGAATTATTTCAATCTTCTTATATTTGCAGAGGTCTGTTTTGTGACCGAGTATATGGTCAGTTTTGGAAAAAGTACTGTAAGGTGCTGAGAAGTAGGTATATTCTTTTGTCTTAGGATAAAATGTTCTCTAGATATCTGTTAAATCCATTTGATTCATAACTTCTGTTAGTTTCACTGTTTTTCTATTTAGTTTGTGTTTCCCTGATCTGTCCATTGATGAGAGTGGGGTGTTGAAGTCTCCCACTATTATTGTGTGGGGCTCAATGTGAGCTTTGAGCTTTATTAAAGTTTCTTATATGAATGTGTGTTCCCTTGTTTTTGGAGAATATATGTTCAGAATTGAGAGTTCATCTTGGTAGATTTTTTTCCTTTGATTATGAAGTGTCCTTCTGCCTTTTTTGATTACTTTAGGTTAAAAGTTGATTTTATTCTCTATTAGGGATAGCTACAGCAACTTTTTTCTTGGGACCACTTCTTAGGCAAATTGTTTTCTACCCTTTTACTCTGAGGTAGTTTCTCTTTCTGTGTGAGTTGGGTTTTCTGTATGCAGCAAAATGTTGGGTCGTGCTTATGTATCCAGTCTGTTAGTCTATGTCTTTGTATTGGAGAATTGATTCCATTGATATTAAGAGATATTAAGGAGAAGTGATTGTTGCTTCGTGTTATTCTTCTTTTTCTTTTTTTTTCCTTCAGTTTTTTGAGACAGGGTTTCTCGGTGTAGAGCAGGCTGGCTTCGAATTCAGAAATCCGCTTGTCTCTGCCTCCCAAGTGCTGGAATTACAGGTGTGTGCCACCACCCCCAGTTCCTGTTACTTTCTTATTAGAGGTGGGGTTATGTTTGTGTGGTTCTCCTTTATTTTTGGTTTGTTAAAAGATTAAGTTCTTGCTGTTTCTGGTGTGTACTTTCCCTCCTTTTATTGGTGTTTTCCTTTCATTATTCTTTGAAGGGCTGTATTTGTGGAAAGATATTGTGTAAGTTTGTTTTTGCCATGGAATACCTTGGTTTCTACGTGTATGGTAATTGAGAGATTAGCTGGGTATTGTAGCCTGGGTTTGCATTTGTGTTCCCTTAGTGTCTGTATGACACTCATCAAAAAGAAATGGGATGCCCAGGAACTTCTGGCTTTTATAGTCTCTGGTGAGAAGTCTGGTATAATTCTGATAAGTCTGCCTTTATATGTTAGTTGGCATTTTTCCCTTACTGCTTTTAATATTCTTTCTTTGTTTGGTGCATTTGGTGTTTTGATTATTACATGACAAGAGGAATTTCTTTTCTGGTCCAGTCTATTTGGAATTCTGTAGGCATCTTGTTTGTTCATAGGAATCTTTTTCTTGCCAGGCTGTGGTGGTGCATGCCTTTAATCCCAGCACTTGGGAGGCAGAGGCAGGCGGATTTCTGAGTTCGAGGCCAGCCTGGTCTACAGAGTGAGTTCCAGGACAGCCAGGGCTATACAAAGAAACCCTGTCTTGAAAAAGCAGCAGCAGCAACAACAACAACAGCAACAACAACAACAACAACAAAAACAACAACAAAAAGGAATCTCTTACTTTAGGTTAGGGAAGTTTTGTTTAATTGTTCTTTTGTTTTTGTTTTGTTTTGTTTGGTTTGGTTTTTTTTTTGTGGGTTTTTTGTTTGTTTGTTTTTTGGATTTGGTTTTTTCGAGACAGGGTTTCTTTGTATAGCGCTGGCTGTCCTGGAACTCACTCTGTAGACAAGGCTGGCCTTGAACTCAAATCCACCTGCCTCTGACTCCCAGGGTGCTGGGATTACAGGTGTGTGCCACGACCACCCAGCTTGGAAGATTTATTCTATTATTTTGTTGAAGATATGTACTGGCCCTTGAAAATCTTCACTCTCCTATACACCTATAATCCTTATGTTTGGTGTTCTCTGGATTTCTTGGATATTTTGGGTCAGGAGCTTTTTGTGTTTTGCATTTTCTTTGACTGTTGTTTCAATGCTTTCTATGGGATCTTCTGCATCTGAGATTCTCTCATCTTTCTCTTTTTTTTTCTGTTTTTGATGCTTGCATCCATGACTCCTGACTTCATTCCTAGACTTTCTGTGTCCAGAGTTGTTTCCCTTCTTATTTCTTCATTATTTCTACCTCTACTTTTAGATCCTGGATGTTTTTGTTCAATTCCTTCACAGGTTTTGTTGTCCTTTCCTGTAATTCTTTAAGGGTATTTTTCCTGTTTACCTATGAATTTCTTTAAGGGTGTTATTTATGTCCTTCTTGAAGTCCTCTTTCAGCATCATGAACTGTGATTTTCAACGCAAATCTTGCTTTTCTGGTATGCTAGGGTACTCAGGACTTGCTGTTGTGGGAGGATTGGGTTCGCATGATGTGATGTTTTTTTGATTTCTGTTGCTAACATTCCTATGTTTGCCTTTTGCCATCTGGTTATCTCTGGTGTTAGGTGGTCCTGTTGGCTCTGGCTGTTGTTTTTCCTTCCTGTGGGCCTGCAAGGCTTGCTCAGCACCCCTGGGTGACCTGCTCTCCCCCAGTTCTGGCACTGCCCAGCTTTTGTGTGTAGGTGCGGCCCCGGCAGACCCTGTCTCAGCTGTTTTGGCACTCTGGTGTTCCCTGTGCTACTGGTTATATACCTTTCTGCTCAGTGGCAGTAGAGAAGATCTGTTTTGTTTTTCAATTATTAGCAGATGAATTTAGAATGTAGTTTTGATACATATAAGTATATGCTGGTGTACGAACTTCACTGAATTTTGAAACGTGGTAGAGAGTATATTATGTTTCTCAAGATGTTATGTGTTGGTGTCATTTCTTGTATGTTCCATTGGATTGCACATGTGTGGCATGATTACTGCCTGTGCGACTTGTTTTGAATTTTTTGAATGAATATGAATATTTTTCTATATGCAAGAGTATGTTCATCTTGTGTGCCTAATGCTTACAGTAGGAAGAAGATGGTCTCAGACCTCCTGAACTTGGTGCAGTGGACAGTTGTGCTCCTCCATATAAATATTGGCAATTTAATCCACTTATTTGGTAGACACAGAATACCTCTGGTGAGCCACGTCTCCTGCCCTATGTTGCTGATTCATGATTAATGTTATATAGCTAATATTTTCATCGGTCCATTTGTAAATGTTTGAACGTACATCACCTTTTATCAAGATCTTATTAATTTTACTGTTGAACCTGGGTCACTTTAGATTTTTGGAAGAAGAATGCAGACTTGGAGTGAATGTATAATTATTCGTAAGAACTTAAGTGAAGACCTTTGAGTTCTTTTTATGTTTTTGTTTGATTGATTGATCAATTGATTGATTTTTGCAAGGGAGTTAGTGTCTCATTATGTACCTGTTGCTGTCCTGGAATAACTATTTTGTACCAGGCTGACATCCACCTCAATGACATGTACCCGTGTCTGCCTCCTGTCTACTGGGATTAATACTGGCAGGAGTGAATACACCCAGCGTGCTCATAAGGGTTTTTTTTTTTTGGTTAATATTTATTCATACAGTTTATCTGATGCGTGCTCAGCACTGTTGAAGTGTATGCTTGTGTGTCTGTATGTGTGTTAATTGACATTCCATGTGGAAGGCTTCGTCCTACTCACAGGGTGCAGAAATGACAGGTGAAGCTCATTCATTATTCTGTTTCCTTCTAAAATGCCTTGATTATATTAGAGCATTTGTGTCATGGATCAAGTAGAGGAAATACCAGAATTATATGACTGTATTCTCAATAAATTATACATTTACAATATTCTCAGCAATATATTCTCTAATGTCCACATGTATGGAATATTTTAGGGTATACTCAGCTATGAAGATGTGCATGTGAACTTCACACAGGAAGAGTGGGCTTTGCTGGATCCTTCCCAGAAGAGGCTGTACAAAGATGTGATGCTAGAGACCTATGGGAATCTGACTGCTATAGGTAAGGCAGTAAATTTCCTTTCACTTTTTAAAATGTAGGGACAACTCTTACTTTCTTATTATTATTTCTTTCTGTAATTTCTATTGAAAATGATGAAGAATGAGCGCAATAAACAATCATGGTTCTAAAGTTCACTGAATTTAGTACCTTGAATTTTGTGTAACTTCCAGTAATGTAACATGCACTCTCTGGAACTATATTTTAGGCTACGTTTGGGAAGATCATAATATTGAAGAAAACTTTCAAAGATCTAGAAGATATGAAAGGTAACATTCATGTGCAACCTGATAAGAATATGTGTCCTAAGAAATTTTATTACATCCTCAAAAATTTAAAAGAAAGCAAGATGATTAAAAAAATGACTTTAGGTTATAGATGATTATTAAATTCTTACAAAATCATGTACAACAATGTCAGGTATCTAATTTATGTTTGCAGGGCACTTCGTTAAGTACAAAGAAGAGAAAATAATGCGTTAACACATCTCACCATTTGAATCTCAGCCCAATAGAGATTCTATGCTGTAGAATTAATCTCCTACCACTTAGATATTGCAAAAGATACATGGAATAGGTAGTAAGTTTATATCCAAAAACCTCTAATGAACAAATATTCATACTAAAGCTGGTGACAATCATATAATTTTAATAATGTTGCCAGATTTTGTGAGATGGACAGTTTATAAGAGTCAATAAAGTAGTTGTGGAGAAAACTTAATCCCTATATTACTCACTTTTTAATAGGAATGTCATTAGTTATAATGGATACAAGCCACATGAACATATGTATATTGAAAGAAGCAACAACCTATCCCTCTCCTGCAATATTAGAAGATATGTAATACTCCCCACATTGAGTATACTAGAAATTTACAAATATTTAGTTTTCCTACTTACTAGAGGTATTTAAAATAATCACGCTGTACAATATCTCTATGAGTACTAGGAATACATATTCTTCTGTTTCCCTTGGTTCACTTTGCAAATGTAGTATTACTCACACAATAGCAAAGTTTATGAATGAAGTGAGGGTAGTAAAGTTCTGAGTTCTTCCTCTTCTCTTCAAATACGTGAATAAACTCCTATAGGAAAAGGTGCCATAAATGTGTGCCATGTCATCAATGTCCTTCCCTTCCCATGTGTCTTCAAAGATGCAAAAGAACCCACAGTGAAGGGGAACTCCATGGATGTAAACAAAGTGGTAATACATTGAGATCAGGTTCCTTGACAATTAGTCCAAATTGTAAACCTTATTCACACAGATGAAAAGATTTATATATGTTTAGAATGTGAGAAATCTTTCACATGTGCCAATTGTCTTTGCAGGCATGAAAGAAGTCATACTGAACAGCAACCCTCTGAGATTTTTCAGCGTGGGCAAGCCTTTTCATTTCAGAGTCATAACCTAAGACAAGAAAGAATTCATACTGGAGAGAAACCCTATGAAGGTGTCCAACATTTTGAAGCCTTTGCATATCACAGTAGTCTCCAAATACATAAAACAAGAGTTGATGGAGAGAAAACCTATGAGTGTAACCAATGTGGTAAAGATTTTGTATCTTACAGCTATCTTCAAACTCATCAAAGGGTACATACTGGCCGGAAAGGTTTTGAATGTAACCATTGTGGTAAAGCCTTTTTAAAAAACAGTAATCTCCAAAAACATAAAAGAACACATACTGGAGAGAAGCGTTATGAATGTAGCCAATGTGGCAAACACTTTTCACATCCGAATGGTTTGTTATATCACAAAAGTTTACACACAGGAGAGAAACCCCATGTGTGTCATCAGTGTGGTAAAGCCTTTAGAGTTAAAAGTCATCTTCAAATGCATAGAAGAACACATACTGGAGAGAAACCTTTTGAATGTAACCAATGTGGTAAAGCCTTTGCACAAAATAGTAGTCTTCTAACACATAAAAGAATACATACTGGACAGAAACCTTTTCAGTGTAACCAATGTGGTAAAGCCTTTTCAAGTAACTGCCATCTCCTAAGACATAAAAGCACACACACTGGAGAGAAACCTTTCAAATGTAACCAATGTGGTAAAGCCTTTGCAAGAAACTGTCATCTCCTAACACATACAATAATACATACTGGAGAGAAACCTTTTGAATGTAACCAATGTGGTAAAGCCTTTGCACAAAATAGTACTCTTCTAACACATAAAAAAACACATACTGGAGAGAAACATTTTGAATGTAACCAATGTGATAAAGCCTTTAGAAATATGGGTAATCTTCTAACACATAAAAGAATACATACTGGAGAGAAACCTTTTGAATGTAACCAGTGTGGTAAAGCCTTTGTACAAAATGGTAATCTTCTAACACATAAAAGAATACATACTGGAGAGAAACCTTTTGAATGTAACCAATGTGGTAAAGTCTTTGCACGAAATAGTAATCTTGTAACACATAAAAGAGTACATACTGGAGAGAAACCTTTTCAATGTAACCAGTGTGGTAAAGCCTTTGCACATAACTGTGAGCTCCAAATACACAAAAGAAAACATACTGGAGAGAAACCCTATGAATGTCATCAATGTGGCAAAACTTTTTCAAGTCTATCTGGATTCACATATCATAAAAGAACGCATAACTCATACAGGAGAGAAACCCCATGAATGCAATCAATGTTGTTAATCCTTGTTGTCCTTGTTTTTAATAACTGCATTGTATTCCATTGTATAAATGAAACATTTTTTTTTTTTACTCCTTTGTCTGCTGAGAGATATCTGGATGGTTTCCAGTTTCTGGTATTACAAATAAAGTTCCTTTGATCATAATGGAGTAGGTGTCCTGTGGTATGGTAGAACATAGGTTGGGTATATGTCCAGGAGTTGTATGGTTGTGTCCAGAGTAGAATTATTCCCAATTAACTAAGAAACTGGCAAATTTATTTCCAGAGAGGTTCTACAAATTCTCACTCCCACCAGCAATGGAGAAGTGTTCCCCTTGCTCCACATCCTTGCCAGCCTGTGCTGTCCCTTGACTTTTTTTTATCTTAGCTGTTCTGATGGGTGTAAGGTAGAATATCAGCATCCTTTTTATTTGCATTTCTCTGATGACTAAGTGTCCACGGAATGAATGACACACAAGCAATAGTCCATTTTTAACTTGTCATTTTGCTCAGTGCCTGGTCACAGCGAAGACTTCCGTGGCTAGCATTTCCTTTTCTCTGGTACTCCTGACAGAACACCTCTAAATCTGTCTTCAGCTTAGTTGCCTGTTCATTTTCTATGAAGCCAATTGTTCTTGCTGCCCAAGATGCTTTTGGAATGCCCCTCAATGCTCCACTTTTACTTTCCACCTACATTTTGGATGATCCCCTGCAGAGTTCTAAGTCTGCCCATCTCTGTCCTCCTGGGTCATGGCAAATCTCTCTGTCCTAATGTACAGCTCTAAATGTCCAACCCTGTGCCCAGTCATTGGCTGTTGGCATCTTATTGATGGGTCCAAAACATCATCAGAACATGTTTTAAAGTGTTGCAACATTACGAAGATGGGGAACCACTGTGTTACAGAAAAATAAATGTTTAATCATCATATTTATGTTTAATAATACTGTTCCTATCCTGATGCCCTGGTAGACATGACTAATTATATCCCCTCTCCTACAAAATTCAGACATATCCTCAAAATTTCTCTTCTCGGCGTTGAGGAATTTAGACCTGTCTATTGACATAGGCATATTCTTCATATTTAAGGAGATTTTAAAATAGAGTCTCCGTTACTTATTCTTTGAAATTTTCAGTCAGGTATATGTCTCTAATGGTGCATGTCTCTAATCTGAGCACTTGGCAGTCAGAGGCAGATGTCTCTCTGTGTCTCAATGCCACCCTGGCCTCCAGATGGAGTTCTAAGACATCTAGGGCTACACATAGGGGCCAGATGGTTTTAGGGCAGATTTCTACCAGACAGTCAAAGAAGAGCTAATATCAATATTCCTCAAACTATTCCACCAAACAGAAACTGTAGGAACACTACCTAATTTTTTTATGAAACTGCAATTACTCTGATACCTAAACTCCACAAGACCCAGCAAAGAAAGAGAACTTCAGACCAATTTTTCTTACACATATTAGTGCAAAAATACTCAATAAAATCTTTCAAACTAAACCCAAGTACATGTCAAAAACGCCATTTGCCAATATCAAATAGACCTCAACCTGGGGATGCAGAGATGGTGTGACCTTATTGGAGTAGGTGTGGCTTTGTGTGTGTGGGCTTTAATACACCTGTACTAGCTGCCTAGAAGTCTGTCATCTGGCAGCAGCCTTCAGATGATGTAGAACTATTACCAACTCCTGAACAATGCCTGCCTCGATGCTGCCATGATCCTGCTGTGATGATAATGGACTGAAACTCTGAAGCTGGAAGCCAGCACCAATTAAATGTTGTCCTTTATAACACTTGGTTTGGTCATGGTATCTGTTCACACCAATGAGACCCTAACAAAGTCAGATTGTAAACCCCAGTACTCCTCTGCCCAACACTGTACTCAGTTCTTTGACAGAGGACATATAAAATCACAGTATCTTAGCAGCCCTATTTATAATTGCCAGATGCTGGAAAGAACCCAGGTATCCCTCAACAGAAGAGTGGATGCAAAAAATGTGGTATATCTACACAATGGAGTACTATTCAGCCATTAGAAACAACGCATTCATGAAATTCTTAGGCAAATGGATGGAGCTAGAGAATATCATACTCAGTGAGGTAACCCAGACTCAAAAGGTGAATCGTGGTATGCACTCACCAATAAGTGGATATTAACCTAGAAAACTGGAATACCCAAAACATAATCCACACATCAAATGAGGTACAAGAAGAAAGGAGGAGTGGCCCCTGGTTCTGGAAAGACTCAGTGAAACAGTATTCAGCAAAACCAGAACGGGGAAGTGGGAAGGGGTGGATGGGAGGACAGGGGAAGAGAAGGGGGCTTACGGGACTTTCGGGGAGTGGGGGGGCTAGAAAAGGGGAAATCATTTGAAATGTAAATAAATTATATCGAATAAAAAAAAATCACAGTATCTGTACTTTACTCCAGTAATCATGAAATGTGGGCCCAGTACCCTCTGTATCCAGAAAAGTAAGTGCCTGTTCTTCCTAGTACTGCTTTCACCTATGCCATTTCACTTTATGCCCAGTTTTTCTCTCCAGAGGCAAACCCAACACACCTCCTCTTTTCCTGAAAATTAAATTTGTCTCAGGAAATGTTTGTCACATAACCACCTATTGCAAACCAGCAGAGGGAGCTCACAAGTTGAATTTGTTAGCCATCCCACTTATTTGCAAAAACTATTTTTTGATAATATTTGACAGATTTCATTGAAATTTTTAGTCAAAGCCAAAAAAAATCTCTCAATCAAAAAAAAAAAACCCAGACCCAGAAAGTTTTAGCATAGAATTTGACCAATACCAATACCAATGCTAATACTAAGAGCTATTACCAATGCTTAGCAAGTTATTCCATAAAACAAACACAGAAGGAACACTGTCAAACTCATTCTATGAGGCCAAAATCACCCAATAGCTAAATCACCCAAAGGCTCAACCGAAAAAAAGATGGCCAGAATAATTTCTTTCTGAAAATGCAAAAATACTCAATAAAATGCTAGCAAACCTAATCAAAGAGCACATCAAAACCTTAATTTACCTTGACCATGTAGACTTGATCCCAGGGGTGCAGGCTTGGTTCAAAATGCAAAAATACATTAATGTCTTCCATAATATAATCCACTATATAAACAAACTAAGAGAAAATTCTCAGATGATCATGTCATTGTATGTTAAAGAATACTATGATAAAATCCCACAGCCCTTAATGTTAAAAGTCTTAGAGGGATCATAAAGGGCCAGCCTGGTCGACAGAGTGAGTTCCAGGACACCCAGGACAATACAGAAAAGTCTTGTCTCGGACAAAAACAAAACAAAAAAACCAAAAACCAAAAAACAAAACAAAACAAGCAAAAAAAAAAAAAAAAAAAAAAAAAAAAAAAAAAAAAAAAAAGGAAAAAAATAGTTCATCTTAGTAGATTGTTCCTTTGACCACTATGAAGTGCCCTTTCTTATATTTTTTGATAATGTTAGGTTCAATTTTATTTGATATTAGAATGGCTACTCCAGATTGTTTCTTGGGACCATTTGCTTGGATAATTGTTTTTTCAGCCTTTTACTATGAGGTAGTGCTTGTCTTCTTCACTGAGGTATGTTTCTTTTATGCAGTAAATGGCTGGGTCCTATTTATCCAGTCTGTTAGTCTATGTATTATTATTGGGTAATTGAGTCCATGGAAGTTAAGAAATATTAAGGAAAAATGATTATTACTTCCTGTTATTTTTGTTGTTAAAGGTAGAATTATGTTTGTGTGGGCATCTTTTATTCAGTTTGTTGAAAGATTACTTTCTTGCTTTTTCTAGGGTGAAGTTTCCCTCCTTGTGTTAGCAGTTTCTTTTCTATTTCTTTTCTTTTTCTTTTTTTTTTTTTTTTTTTTGGATTCGGTTTTTTCGAAACAGGGTTTCTCTGTAAAGCCATGGCTGTCCTGGAACTCACTCTGTAGACCAGGCTGGCCTTGAACTCAGAAATCTGCCTGCCTCTGCCTCCCAAGTGCTGGGATTACAGGCGTGTGCTACCACCGCCTGGCTGTACAAAGTTTTAAAACCGGGCCTGTGAAAAAATATTTTCATCAGATTCAATTCTTAAAAATGAAGTCTCCCCAGTTCAGACACACAAGAAGAGGGCATCAGATCTCATTACAGATGGTTGTGAGCCACCATGTGGTTGCTGATAATTGAACTCAGGACCTAGGGAAGAGCAGTCAGTGCTATTAACAGGTGAGCCATCTCACTAGCCCACGGTTTTTTGTTTTTTTTTTACTTGTTTGTTGTAAAAATTATAGCTTTTAACTTTCAAAGAAACTGTGGAGCTAGTGACACAAAATGTATAGTTAGGTAAGTAGTCTTAATGGAAACATGTGAGAACATCTCTGTTGTAAACTCTTATTCAGGTTATGATTTGAATTTATGTCTGAACATTAAGTGAACTGTTGTAAGCATAAAAAATATAGGATGCTTAGAAAAATCATGTGAACCATTCTCCTCAAAACAGGTACACGAAAAGGTAGGAATGATGACATTAGAAAGGGAAATAGGAAAACACAGAATGCAGACAGAGAATAAGAAATTAAAGCATAGCAAAATACAATAGAACACAAGAGAGCAAAAGTGAGACAAAGTAGAACCTTCAGAGACAGCAGAAAGAGCAGGCAGGCTTCTCATTACCGTGAGGCAAAACATTTTTTTTTCTTAAATCAAGGCAATTTTACTTTTATTAAAGTGGACAAAACTGTTTTTCTTGTGGACTTGGGTTTATTTCCTTTAGCAATAAAATCAATTAATTAAGCAATGAAGGCTGAAGCTTATTTTCCATCCAGAATGAATCAGTTCTTCCTGCACACGTACAGGGTCATCATTATAGAGAAAAATACTGTTTGGGCACAGTGAGGGATTTAATATCTTCTAAGCTTGTATTTAAATCATGACATAAATGAAGGCATACCAGACTGGATGATGTATATTATGTGACCCAAAGTATATTGAATTTCCTATTAGGGAACTCTCCTATGAAGATATGTACAATACTGGCTGACCCTAATATGTTAGCTCAGAGGTGTTAGACAGGACATTTACTGACGGGAGCAGCTTGTTATCAGCTACATCTCTCAGCAACTAGCCTTGCGCACAGGGGCAAAGTCACTCAGTATCTTATGAACGGTTTTCCCTCTGCCAGATGAAGATCTACTGATGTGTTTTTCTAAGCTGAGTCATGACTGAGAAGGAAATGAGAAGAAAAAGACCCCAGTGAATGGGAGACCTCTAGCCTATCTGAAATTTATCTTGGAATTAAAACTGAAGAAAAACACATACAGAAGTTGAGATACCTGACCAACATTGAAGCAAATGTATTCCAGCACAGAAAGGCAGCTCAGGGAGAAGGTTGAAAGCTTTCATTCCTTAACAGCAGTTTGGATTACTCAGGTGACCAAATAGAGCTGATAGACCAATGTCTTTAAAGTCATTTCCTAGGGTTCTCAGCCTGGAACAATCAGGAATCAGAATAAAGAATTGAACTTATTGTGATATTAAATTTCTATAGTTTAAGCAAAGCAGAGTTTGTAGATAAACTAATGTGTCTATGTCCAACAGGACTGTAACTTTTCCTGTCTGAAAATGTGCAGCCTGAGGAACAAATGTGAGAGTAAACCACGTGTGCTCTAATACAGGAGGAGGGAAAGGACTAGAATGTAAATAAATGCAATAATTTTGTTAAAAATGCAGTAACAGCAGGACATTATGAACCATTTTTTGCAACATATTAGGAGATGTACATGAAAAGAAGAGGTCCCTCAACCTCAATAAGTTATTTTTATTCCTTAATAAACACAAAATCTGAATGTATTCCTCCAAAGCAAACACACTGTCACTAGAAAGCTCCCATGTAGAAATACTCTTTCTGGAAGCTTTGCTGGTGATTTTTTTCAAATGTTTGTATATTTGACAGAGGAAAAGAAATGAAATAAAGAAATAGAGGAAAAAACCAATCTGATGTGCTCTTCTGTCCTCTGCTGGTACCAGGCATGCATGTGGCACTCAAACATACATGGAGGGAAAACACACATACACATAAAAACAGATCATTTTTTAATGATTTGAAAAATAACATGTACATGGAGGAAACCCATTTTATAATAGGGAATAAAAACATGTGTTTATATTTTAAAAATATTTGTGTTTCATCTGCATATATCTGTTTCCACCACACTGTGTGCACCTGTTCTCAGCTATTTATTTGCTGTCAACAAGCAGTAACTAAAACTGCATGCTAGGGGCCGTAGAGGACAACATTTTCTATATATAAAAGGAGAGCATAGCCAGAACCAGGAACTTCTGGGAGAGTCCAGAGGGGACAATGTGGAGAGAAGATGAGGGGAGAAACAAGAGCCAGACCAAGAGATCAGGATGATCTGGTGATGTAACAGAGCAGGTCCAACATGGTTGGATTACATGAGGAAAGGCAGGTGGGGGAAGGGCAGCCCTATCCCCAGGCTGGAGGGCACATGATTCCCTGTATAAGTTGGGTGCTGAGCTCTGCTGATTGAACCTTATAGGCAGGTTTGCTTTGATTTGTTAAACAGGCCTCTCAGCCATTAGTTCCAGGATTTCACACTTAGTAGGGAGAAAGGAGAAAGATGAAATGGTTTCATTATACTCTCAAAAACTGTGCTTAAAGGTCCAATATTTTTCAAGGACTAAAGATATATACTAGAGCCTTCAAGTATTACTCATATTGTGTATTTTCAGACAGAACAAATGATATTAATGCTAGGCAGAGACACATCAGTTTGTCTAGATCATGTGTTGCTTGAATCAGAGTAAATACAGAAATTTGGTTTCTAGATATAAGTTCAGTTCCTCATCCAGGGTCGTGATTGCCCAGCTCCGGGAACCTCCTGGATGGCCAGTTTGGACTTTTCCTGATTGTCTAACCTTGATGACCTGACCACTCAGTGCTATGACCAACACTGTCAAAGCAGAAAGGGCTCCCCTTCCTTCTTCCCTCTCTTTTTCGGCACTGTGATAACACCAATTTCAAAGCTGGTCAGAGAACTCAGTGCTTACACAGGTCCCTCTTTATTTGTAATCCCCTCACCCCAACCCAGGGGGGTTGGAGGACACTCACTCACTGCTCTCTTTTTCTTCTCACTCAACAGTCAGAACACAGCTTTAAAACAGCAGCGGGACAGTCTTCCAAGCCCTGGGCAGTAGAGGCAGGGTCAGGTATACAAAGTAAGTCTTAACTACATAGCAGAAGGAAAGGCTGAGCTAGAAGAGATGTTGCTCTAAACAGACACAAATATGAAACATCTTTAGGAAAAAGGGATGAAATTGTTAATGTGCAAAAGTGTAGAATAAAAACGAGGTCAGAAGGGCGATGCATAGACAAAATGAAAATTTAAAAGTAATACAAACCATTGACTTTTATAAAAGATCAATATAATTGAAAGAATGACTGAAAAGAGCTGGCCGTTCCCTGGTAGAGGGAGTGGCATTAATATGATCGTGTTTGTCCTTGCCCCTATGTGCAATGTCAGCTGCTGAGATCTCTAACCTGACACACAGCCAGTAACATGTGTTTGAAATTTCTGAGCTGACCTAACTGTTTCAATGAGGATTGCACATATCTATACACGTCCCTGACACGGACATTCAGTATTCACTCATTTCGGCTAACCAACTCCAATTGTAAATCACTGTGGGCACAGGTTGTGAGTTACAAGAGTGTTGACACACCTCCCCGCCAGAGCTCGTGACACTGGGCTGATGAACACAGGGAGCTGGATTGCTGTGCAGACATCCCCATGGTTCTGCTGGGCAAGCATCAAGCTGTGGTGGGCCTTGTGACCTCACCCCAGGGGTGGGGAAGGGGCCATCCTTGGGGGTTTGCCTGGAGAGCTACCCAGGGTATCCCAGAAGAGCTACAAAAAGAGTTGGGACCTCAGGGTCTCGGAAAAACAAACAAACAAACAAACAAAACTTAAAGAAGGATATTGGGAATCAAGATTGTTGTTTTGTGTCTTCTTCAGAATTCAGGCAAACTGCAAGTATTTTTTCACCTAATAGTTACGGAGTCAACCCTCAGAGCCAAGCACAAAACCCCATGACAAAACCCTGTGTAGCATGCTTGTTAACCGGCATGCCTTCCTCAGGGCTTTGGTCAAACAAACAAACAAAGAACAACCCTTGCTTGGCTGAATTTAAGGCGGGTCCGGGTCCGGCCCCGCCCTCCATGAGCCTCCCCAGTCCTGGCTGCACCTGGTGCTCTAGAGCTGAGCAGCATTGAGCTGGGCCAAGTGGAGGTGAGCAGCCACCGGCTTAAGCGCAGTGCGTGGCCTTGGCCAGGGGAGGCGGTAGTGAGGCCAGAGCCGCGCTCCAGCCCTCTTTTCCCTCAATGGTTTCTCTCTTTCCCCAGGAGAAATTTGGCTCCAGGGGCTCTGCATGCCCACAAGCTGCCCGGTACCATGCTGCCTCCTCCAACTGCCTCCCTCCAATGGCCCTCAACGCGCAGGTCAGGTTTCCTCTCCCCTGCTCCGACCCCACCGCGGAAAATTAAGTTTGGAGAAGGGGGACAGGGGGAACATGGACAAGAAGAGGAGGAACTGGAGCTGAGGAACTGGACCCCGGCAGCTGTTCTAGAACTTTTGTTGGACAATTGCAAAGCAATGGATGGAAAAATTGAGGGGTTATCAGATGAATTTGTGAACTTAGAGTTCCCCAGCTTCATAAGTGTGCGCTTGTTTTCAGTCTCTGACCTCCCGAAGCTACCTAAACTGAAAAAGCTTGAGTTCAATGAAAAAAGAATCTTCCCAGACAGACTAGCAGAAGAACTTTCAAGCCTCACACATCTGAACCTAAGTGGAAATAACCTGAAAGATATCAGCACCTTGGAGCCCTTGAAAAGGTTGGATTGTCTGAAAAGCCTGGATCTGGTCAGCTGTGAGATCACTAACCCGGGTAATTACTGAGAAACTATCTTCATGCTCCTGCCCCAGCTGTCCTATACGAATGGTTATGGCTGAGGGGACCAGGAAGCACCTGACTCCGATGTGGAGGTGGAGAGAGTAGAGGAAGCCCCAGACTCGAATGGAGAGGAGGATGGTGTGGACAAAGACCAAGAGGAGGAAGAGGAAGATGAGGATGTGAGGAAGAAGAGAATGCAGATGAGGATGTAGAAGTAGAAGATGATGAAGATGAAGTAAGTGGGGAGGAAGATGTGGATGAAGAGGAGGAAGAAAGTAGGAAGGGTGAAAAGAGAAAGAGAAAAACAGATGACAAAGGAGAAGATGATTAAGACCTGAAACAACCTGCAAGAAACAGAACTGTTGAGTATTGGTTGGACTGCTCCTGGATTTCGTAGCTGTTTTCAAAAGGTAGCTGTGATACAAGCCCCAGGATACCCCCACCCAAAGAGCCAAAGAATAGTTCCCACCACATTCTGCCTTCCTCCCTTTAGCCTGCTGGTAATCCACCATCAAGCCTGGGGACTTCACCCCAATAACATTGTAAACATTGTTAGGTTGTCCTGTAAGACTCTTGCTGTATCCTGACAGTTGTGATTGGTGAGTGGACTGCCCTACGTGCCAGTTACACTGCGACTGCAACAACATTTTTACTTTCTGTAAAACAGGAAAAGCTTTGTAAATAAAATCTTAATATTTTGAAAAAAAAAAAACAAGAACCAACCCCACAGCTGTATTAGTAAAGGTTCTCTAGATAAAGAGAACTGATAGATTCAATCCTTCTATCATGTTGGAAAGGATTATTAGAATGGCTCAAGAGCTGTGTCGTTCTACTAGCCCAGCAGTGCCTGTCTACCAGGGAAAAGTTCAAGAATCCAGTAGCAGTTTAGTCCATGTGGCCTCATGCCTCAGCTGGCCTTCAGTGTATATCAGAATTCTGAAGAAATAAGTTGTAATGCCAGTTTAAAAAGAAAATGATCCTGCTGGCCAGAGGTAGGGCAAGTAGACAAACAGAAGGAGGGATGTGTCATCTTCAGAGTCCTTTATGTATGTGAGCCGCCACCAGAAGCTGTGGCCTAGATTAAAGGTGGATCTTATCAACTCAAACATCCAGACCATATAAGGGTTCTCCTATTTCGAACGCTATAATTAAGAAAATTCCCCACAATAGCCAGCTATTTGGGTGTTAGCTCATTCCAGATATTTAACTTAACTACCGGGAATATCCCGCACAACTATCTAGACAGGAGAGATCAGAATTTATTTATTTATTTCTATTTATTTGTTCTCTTGCAAAGAGAACATGGGCACCATTTCCAAAGCAATGGTCTTCTTCTAAAAAAGGAAGCATTGAGACTTTACTTAGGGAATGTGGTTATGTTCACATACAAGTTTGCCTACTCCTAAGCATGCTAAGTTAAATCTTCTCATGAACTTGCTCACAAGGTAAAAGCAGAGATTTTTAATGGAATTCTTAGCTCAAAGTCATGCAGAAACATATGTAAATTATAAAAATGATGAACAGAAATGCCTGTGGGATGTTCTTCTTGTGCTACAGGGTCTTAGCTGAAAATCATGTAAATGACACTGTGAATGTAGATTGCTCAGGAGCTAATGCTACCTGGTAATCATTACTTGTAGTCTAAGCAGTAAATATATCAACATCATAATTCTCACATATAGAAAGGAAAAAAAAAACACAAATGCCAAGGACCAACCTTGCCTAGGTGTGGGTTCCTAAGGGTGTTTGAGAGAATCAGGGAAACAAGCACCTTGAAGTCAAACCATAGGTCCAAGCTGATGGCTTATGTTGTGCTGAGTTGGCTTTGCAGATGAGATGCTTTCCCAGACTGATTGCCCCTGTGCTCTCTCTCTCTCTCTCTCTCTCTCTCTCTCTCTCTCTCTCTCTCTCTCTCTCTCTGTGTGTGTGTGTGTGTGTGTGTGAGTGTGTGTGTGTGTGTGTGTGTGTGTGTGTGTGTGTGGTTTCTACTCTGCTCCAACTGTCTCTTGCTATTCTAAAAACTCTCTGTTTAAGACAGGTGTCTTTCCACTCAAGACAGCTCTCTCTGTGCTACCAAAAATTCAAAAATCTCGCTGGCTAGCTCATGGATTTCTAGAAGAATTCTTGGATTTACTGTCCAAGTTTTTTTTTTAAAAAAAAACTTTTAAAAGTAATTCGTGGTTTATCAAAATCAGAAAGCAAACAAAAATAATAAAACTAATAATAACAGCTGGGCAGTGGTGGTGCACGACTTTAATCCCAGCACTTGAGAGGCAGAGAGGCAGGTGGATTCTCTGAGTTTGAGGCCAGCCTGGTCTACAGAGTGAGTTCCAGGACAGCCAGGGCTACACAGAGAAACCCTGTCTCCAAAAACCAATAATAGTAATAATAACAGTACTGGTAGTAATTCTAAATGATCTGTTTTTGCTCTTCAGACAACCTTATTTGGATAGCTGCTAGGAAACATTTTAAAAGAGCTGTGTCCGCTGTCTAAATAATTCTTTGGGTTTCTGACCTCAGAAACGACTTTAGAAAAAATTCCTGGGCTGGTGAGATGATTCATTGGGTAAGAGTACTGACTGTTCTTCCAATGGTCTAGAGTTCAAATCTCAGCAACCACATGGTGGCACACAACCATCTGTAATGAGATCTGATGCCCTCTTTTGGTGTATCTGAAGATAGCTACAGTGTACTTTCATATAATAATAACTAAATCTTTAACAAAAAGAAAAGAAAAGAAAAAAATCTTGAAGAGCTGTTCAATCTTCAGGGATCTTAAGGTATCTCACTCAACTCTCACTACAGAAAAATTGTAAAAATGAACTTCTATCATTTCCTGCTAGCTCACGTCATGCAGATTGAAAACTCAGGTTGTTTTTAATTACATATGCATTGTATTATTTACCCCAGGGCCCCTTTGATTATTCTATGAATCAACACTTGTGACCCCAGTCCCTTGATACTTAGAAGAGAGTACTTTTTTTTTTTAACACTGCAAAGATTCAGCGATCTTGCCTGTGTCTGACAAGCACAGATGCAAAATTAGCTGGGTGGCATCTTTAGAGTGTCTTCCAGGCTTCCTGTGCAGAGCAGGAGCTATTCATTTTATGTGTGTGAGTACAGAGCCAACGCTTATGACAAACCAGAAGAGGGCATCAGATCCCATTACACAGTGCTGCAAGCCAGCATGTGCTTGCTAGGAATTGAACTCAGGACTTCTGGAAGAGCATTCAGGGCTCTTAACCTCTCAGCCATCTCTCCAGGCCAAAAGTCTTCTCTTTAATGCTAATAATTCCCTAGAAAAAATTCCTATCGTTTTCAAAAATTGACTATCACCTAAAACTAACTAGTGCTGGGTTTTTGTTGTTGTTTGCCTTTGGGTTTTTTTTTTTTTTTTGGTTGTTTTTGTTTTTTGTTTTCTTACAGAGTTCAGGCTTATCATTACTTTTGCCCCACTTGTTGCTCCTTTTCACTTTGTACCTTAATGGCTCAGTAGTGATCATCCAGCAGAATCAATCTTTTGTCAAAGAAATAATCTCGTTAGGTTTTACTTTGGGCTCAGTCAATTTTTCAGGACATTTGAAAACTCAGAAATATTTTTGACAAAATATCACACAAATGACCTCTGGTTTATTATTCATAGAGCCTATTTCTCACTGAACTCTTAGGATCTTGACATCTACTCTCTGCATTACCCTCAACAATCTGATTTTCCAGCTCCTCCAAGACTCGTTAAGCTCTGTGGATTGCTGTCTATGCTTTGGGTCCTAACATCCTCCAATTCTTCCAAAGTGAAATTCCCAGGTCCTTTGCAACCACAAACTCAATTTTGGAGTACTAATTTTTTCTTATAAATTGTTTTTTTGTTTGCTGTAAAAAACAAAAACCACACTAACCAAATGCAACTTGATAAAGAATGTGTTTTTTTAATCTGATACTACCAGATGACAATTAATTATTACAAGAGGATACACAAACTAAGAACATCAAGGCACTAACCATGAGCAAACATGTTTACTTGACTTTTCTCCTGCTTAGTCACTGTCTTCTGGTCACCTTGCTTGCTTATCCAACCCATGCCCACTGGCTTAAGGTTATTGCCATCTCAGTGGATGAGCCTTCCCATATCAATCATCAATCAACACAATCTCTCATAGACGTACCATCTACCCTTTCTTATCTAGGAATGGCAACAACTGATGTTTCTTCAGTTGACTATGGGATATATGCTGTTGACATTTGAAGGTTAATAGCTCATGGAGACAATAATGTATGATAATTTCTTCAAAAGCAAAACCCAATGTATTGCCCATATTGATCACTTAAGTTAAAAAAAAAAAACAAATCAATGATGATCATAGACAACTAAAAACACAGATATGCCAAAGAGTGGGAATAGGTGATTCTCTGACATGAGGTGAAATCCAATACAGTTTCTCTACAGAACGTCCTCCAAACCAAAAGAAAATCAAGGAACTCATAACAACAGTGATATTCCTTTGAGTAGCTGTACCATGGTTTATTGACAGGCTCCCACACCCAGGCATACTTGGGTGTGAGTCCACTCTATCATCAGCTTTAATAAGTGTTAGCAAACACCCACAAAGTAGATGGGTGTTTAAGAAAGTCTCTAGGGTGAGTTCCCAGGAATGGATTGCTAGATTCAGTGAGTCAGTGGACTTGTCACTTTGCTAAATATCCCCAGTTTCCCTAGATATTGCTTGGGGCTGTTCATGCTGGAGTCTCTGTTTTCATGGGTCCACCTTAGCAGACTGTGTTGTTAAACTCATGGATGCTTGCCAACCTGATACTTTATAAACTGCTATCTTATTAGACTTTAAATTTGCATGTAGGATCACAGTGAGGGTCTGTGGTAGAGCACTTGTGTGAATGCTACATGTCACAGTAACCCCAGTGTAAATATTTGCCATTATCTTTTCTCTCACAGATACTTTCATTCATGTGCATAAACATATCCACCCAACACACATTAATTCTAGCACCATGTTTTACTTCTCAAAATGTACAGATACTCAGTCTTCCCACCTTCAATGATATTATCACCTCAGTTTGACAAACAAATTAATCATTTTCTAAAAAAATTTGGCAAGTCACAAATAGGGACAAAATCATACTATTTTTCCTCCCATCAACCCCAGATTTTAATTTCATTTTATTTATATATTTATGTATTTTCTGTTTATGTTTATGTTAATTATATATTTTTGTGTTCAAGTGTTTATGTATTTTATGAGTATATTTACTCATTCATAAAAATAAACTGACCATATCAATTTTTGAAAGTATTTGGTTATTTTATGTGTATGGCTGTTTTGTTTATTTTATGAGTATGGTTGTTTTGCCTGCATGTATATCAATGTATCAAATGCATGATGCTTGTAGAGGCAAGGAAAGTGGGCTAGATCCTCATAGAACTGGAGTTACTGTAATCCCAGTACTTGGGAGGCAGAGGCAGGTGGATTTCTGAGTTTGAGGCCAGCCTGTACTACAGAATGAGCTCCTGGACAGCCAGGACTCCACAGAGAAACCCTGTCTCAAAAAACAAAAAACAAAAAACAAAAAACAAACAAAAAGAACTGGAGTTACACATGACTGTGTGCTCTGTGGGTGTGGGTGATTCAAACTCAAGAACCTGAAAGAATAGTCAGTGCTCTTAGCCACTGAGACATCTCTCTAGTTCCTTGACATGCTATTTCAATGCTGCTGATAGCAACTAATTTTTATACAGTCTCCCTCCGTACTTTAAGGAAAAAATCCAAAATAACACACACACACACACACTTGTAGTAGAATTGTTGGAAAATAGGAAATAAATTTGAGCTGGGCGGTGGTGGCGCACAACTTTAGTATATACTACCACTAGGAATATTGCACATGCGAATTTCTTCACACACACACACACTAAAATGTTGTTTTAGTTAATGTTCTATTGCTATGAGGAAATACCATGACCAAAGCATTTTTTTAAGATACTTTTTTTTTTAAATTATTACATGTAAGCACACTGTAGCTGTCTTCAAACACCCCAGAAGAGGGCATCAGATCTCTTTATGGATGGTTGTGAGCCACCTTGTGGTTGCTGGGATTTGAACTCGGGACATTTGGAAGAGCATTTAGTACTCTTAACCACTGATCCATCTCTCCAGCCTGGCCAAACATTTTTTGTTGAAGAAAAAGATTTAATTGTGAATGCTTAGAGTTTGAGATGATAGTGCATTCTCATCATGGTATAAAAGCTAGTGGTGCTCAGCAGACATTGAGCTAAATAAGTAGCTAAGTAATGTATATCATGTCCTATATGGAGGGAAGAAGGAAAGGAAGGAAGGAAGAAAGAAAGGAAGGGAGGTGGGGAGGGAAGGAGGTAAAGAAGGAGGGAGAAAGAGGGAATGGGAGAGGGACAGGGAGAGGGATCCTGTACGTTGTAGGATTTTGGAATTTCAGAACTCACACCTATTGAGGCCCAGAACTTGTTATTCTTCTAATCTTTTCAAGTACTGCCACTCTCTTATGACTAAGCACTTAAACATATGGTCCTACAGTGGACACTCTTAGTCAAACCATCACATATACTATATTTAAGCATCTTGAACTTTGGAGGTCTTTAAGCTTATGCCATATCAGTACACTAGCTATTATAAGGCATTGAGAGGAAATTATTGGTCAGGCAGTGATGGTGCACACCTGTAATCTAAAAAAGAAGTTAGACTCCAAAGAACCAAATAACCCTTTTAAAAAAATGGGGTAGAGAGCTAAACAAAGAATTTTCACCTGAGGAATAGGGAATGTTTTTGTGTCTTTAACCATAAATCCCCTTCCTTCTTTTTGGTTTATCAAGACAGTGTTTCTCTGTATAGCCGTGGCGGTCCTTGAACTCACTCCATAGACCAGGCTGGGGCCTCGAACTCAGAAATCTGCCCACCTCTGCCTCGGAAGTGCTGGGATTACAGGCATCTGCCACCAATGCCCTTCTTGTATACAATATTGTTGGTTGTGAGCCCTACCTTTAATGGCTGAGCCTCCGACTGGGGAACAGCCCCACGTAGGGATACATCTTGTGTGTAGACGCCAACCCCAACACTGTTACTGTGGTCAAGAGGCACTGAAGGACAGGCACCGAGTTTGGCAGTTCCTAGGGAGGTCAGGGCAGCAACTGACCAATACAGAGGCGAATGTTTGGAGCCAATCATTATGCTGAACTCAGAGAACATTGCAGGTGAGCCAGCAGAAAGGCAGGAGGAGCTGAGGGGGATTGCAACTCCATTGGAAGAACAACATTTGAAGTATAACAAATGGAACGATTAATAGTAATAAAAGAAAAAAATAGCCAGGCGGTGGTGGCGCATGCCTGTAATCCCAGCACTCTGGGAGGCAGAGGCAGGCAGATTTCTGAGTTTGAGGCCAGCCTGGTCTACAGAGTGAGTTCCAGGACAGCCAGGGCTATACAGAGAAACCCTATCTCAAAAAAACCAAATCCAATTTAAAAAGAAAGAAAGAAAGAAAGAAAGAAAGAAAGAAAGAAAGAAAGAAAGAAAGAAAGAAAGAAAGAAAGAAAGAAAGAAAAGAAAAAGAAAAAGAAAAAGAAAAAGAAAAAGAAAAAAAAGAAAATGTATACAGTGCAGTGGTCTTTAGTCTAATGAGTGGGGGGATTGACTTGATTTATGATTGATGTTGAGGACACAGGCCATCCTGTACTGTGACCCCTGTCAGGTTATTCACAGATGTACAAGAAAGGTATGTAAGGATGCTGGAGGCATGGCACCCTGAATAAGAGCACACTTGTCCTTACAGAGGACCTGAGTTTAGTTCTCAACACTTACAGAAGGCAATATACAAATGTATTTCACAGTAGCTCGAAAATATATGTCATTAGTTTGTGTTCTGTATGTGAACCTTCATTCACGTACATTCACATATGTGAGCACAAACACACACACACATTCATTCAATGTATATAGAGGCTAAATATATATGTATTAAGTAGCTGGATGAGAGTCTGGAGACTAAAGGGGTATAAAGCATTCCTTTATGGTCTGTACTATAATTCTGGCTATTAGATTCCTACACTGATTTAATTCATTCTTTGTTTTCTCTCCATCTTAATCCATAGTAAGTACAAGTCAAATAAAGACATTTTCCTTGCAGGGCAGTGGTGGCACATGCCTGTAATCCCAGTAATCTGGGAGTTAGACTCGGGCAGATTTCTGAGTTCAAGGCCAGCCTGGTCTACAAAGTGAGTTCCAGGACAGCCAGGGTTATACAGAGAAACCCTGTCTTGAAAAAAACACAACAAAAAGACATTTTCCTCCCTATTGCTTTCCATTATGTTTATCATAGTAAGGGACAGTAAAGTGATATATATATATATCAAGATAATGTGAGTATTTCTAGGACAAATGTGATATGTTGCTTATATGAAGATGGTGGACATCTTTCGAAATTCCAGCCGTAATAACCATTGGGCTTTTAGAGGTTAAGTAGCTATTGTAGTCAGTTTACATACAATTCTGAGAGCCATGTTCATGATGTAGACCTGGTGTATGAAGCCCTAAAAACAACTGACAGGTTAGTGTATGAGATATTCCTATTAACAAAAAATCTATGTTTTTTGGTTTTCTTGGACAGGCAAATCATGAATTATTAACTGTAGAAAGTATCACTGAAGTGAAATATTGTCTTTATCAGATCAACTAATATTTGTGGAGTAGAGATACAAAATTGAATGCAATAAAGAAAAAAATCAGTCCCGTTGTCAAAACTTTTTTGAAAGTATTTCCTGACAGTCAGTAAATGGAAGTCTTGCTCTATAAAAGTTGAAGGCTACACTTTGTGCCCACAGTAGAATCATACAATATGCAATAGTTTTGCAGATGTTATTTGTTTGACAGTGTGGAAACTGTGGGATTGGAAATGTCATGGAGAACACCTTAGACTTGGCCCTGTGTAGAGATGTTTGAGTCACTGAAGAAAGGCCTTTGGGAGTGGTGTAGCCTCAGTTACAGAGCAAACTCCAGATTAAAGGTATCACACAAATAGGGTGAGGCTTGGCACCATGTGACAGGGTTGCATTTCCTGAAGAACATAAGGAAGGCCTACCTTGAGAACAAAGTTTCAGATCCATATCTGTAGCCATAATGCATTGGTAAAGTCTGTGTAAGCTTGCAAACTTTCAGTTATATTAATTGTAACTCCTATTTGGGACTTTAAAGTGTAATTCATGTGCTATATCCTACCTTTCTGCTATATATAAGAGGAAGCAAATTTTCTCAAAGTAAAAATTTCATGTTTATGCCTAGCAATAATAATAATTTTGCAATATTTCTAGCATACCTCTCAACAGTGCTTTTTACATACATTCATTTAGAAAAAACATTCCTGATACCAATTAAGGCACATAACAGCTCCTTCCCTGTGGAAAAGTAATTAATCTTTTACCTCTAATGTTAAGTCATTTCTAATCTCATTAGTTGGATCTACATAAAGAAGCACTGTCCAACAAGCCTCTTAACTTGAGTAGATTCTCAGGGACCTTACATGGTGGGAAGAGAGAGCTGGTTCCCATGATGTGACGTCTGATCTCCACATGTGTGACATTGCCTTCAGAGGGAATAAGAAAATACATGAACATGATATAAATTCCCAATGGATTTGCTACATGGACAAATGCAGCTACCAGTAGAGATACCATCAACCAATCTTGGGAAGAATTACTTTTTATAGAAATCCACAATTCAAATTGAAGAACCTTCCTCCATTTCAAAGATTCAACACTGTCTCTCATCAGTGATCTCCCTTTTTGCAAAGGGAGAAAATTCTTTTTCTGTTTAGGATTCCATTAAGTGTAGTTCATTTTCCTTTCCCCATTTGTTACAGGTCTTGGTGGCATTATCCTTTTTGATATTTTTCTTCAGACTGAGGCCTCAATGAAGTAACACATGCTCACCTGTATAGGGCAATATATCATCTCAGTTAATGCAATTGGTTTGTTTTGTGTGGGTTTTTTTTTATTAGATATATTCTTAATTTACATTTCAAATGTTGTTCCCTTTCCTGGTTCCTCCCTCCATGGAAAATCCCATAAGCCATCTCCCCTTCCCCAATCAACCCTCTCCTGCTCCTCTATCCTGGTATTCCTCTAAACTATGGCTTCAAGTCTTTCCAGGACCAAGGGCCTCTCCTCCCTTTGGTGTCTAGCAAGGCTATCCTCTGCTGCCTATGTATCTGGTGCCATGGGTAACTCCATGTGTACTCTGTGGTTTTTTGTCCCTTGGAGTTCTGGTAATACTGGGTGGCTCATATTGTTGTTCTTCCTATGACACTGCAAATCCCTTCAGCTCCTTTGGTCCTTTCTCTAGCTCCTCCATTGCGGATCCTGTGCTCAGTTCAATGACTGGTTGAGTGTCCCTCTCTGTATTTCTTATGCACTAGCAGAGCCTCCCAGGTGACAGCTATATCTGGCTTCAGTCAGCAAGCACTTGCGGGCATTCATAATATTGTCTGGGTTTTATAACTGCATATGGGATGGATCCCTGGGTATGGTAGTCTCTGGATGGTCTTTCCCTCAGACTCTGCTCCACCCTTTGTCTCTGTATCTCCTTCTCTAGGTATTTTGTTCCCCCTTTTATGAAGGATTAGAGAATCCATACTTTGTTCTTCCTCCTTCTTGGGCATCATTTGATATGTGAACTATGTCTTGGGTATTCCAAGCTTCTGGGCTAATACTCACTCATCAGTGAGTGCATGCCATGTGTGTTCTGTTGTAATTGGGTTACCTCACTCAGGATATTTTCCAGTTCCATCCATTTGTCTAAGAATTTCATGAATTCATTGTTTTTAATTGCTCCATTGTGTACATACACTTCATTTTCCGTATCCATTCTTCTGTTGAGGGACATGTGGGTTCTTTCCAGCTTCTGGCTTTTATAAATAGGGCTGCTATGGACATGGCAGAGCATGTGTCCTTATTGCATGCTGGAGAATCCTCTGGGTATATGCCCACGAGTGGTATAGCAGGGTCCTGCAGTAGTAGTATGCTCAGTTTTCTGAGAAACTGCCAAACTGATTTGCAGAGTGGTTGTTTCAGCTTGCAATCTCACTAGCAGTGGGGGAGTGTTTCTCTTTCTCCACATCCTCACCAGCACCTGCTGTCTCCTGAGTTTTTAATCTTAGCCATTCTGACTGGTGTGAGGTAAAATCTCAGGGTTGTTTTGATTTGCATTTCCTTGATGACTAAGGATGTTGAACATTTCTTTAGGTGCTTCTCTGCCATTCGATATTCCTCAGCTGAAAATACTTTGGGAACAGGGGAAATTTACCTGAACAGGACACTCATAGCCTATGTTCTAAGATCAAGAATTAACAAATGGGACCTCATAAAATTACAAAATTTCTGTAAGGCAAAGGACACTGTCAATAGGACAAAACAGCAACCAACAAATTGGGAAAAGATTGTTACCAACCCTACATCTGACAGAGGACTAATATCCAATATATGCAAAGAACTCAAGAAGTTAGACTCCAGCGGGGCGGTGGTGGTGCACGCCTTTAATCCCAGCACTTGGGAGGCAGAGGCAAGCAGATTTCTCAGTTCGAGGCCAGCCTGGTCTACAGAGTGAGTTCCAGGACAGCCAGGGCTACCCAGACAAGCACTGTCTCGAAAAACAGAAACAAAAAAAGAGGAAATTGTTAAAGCAAGTAATAGAACATTAGCAGAAACAAAACAAAACAAACAAACAAAAAACCAACAACCAACAGAAAGAACCCCTTCTAAAAAATATATATATATATTGAACAGAACATTTGCTTGGAATTTGATTTTTAACATTTGAAACCAATGAAAAGGGAAGGGGAATCATGCTTAAACACACAAAAACATTCACTATTCCTCAGGTGAAATTTCGTTGTTTAGCTCTGTACCCATTTTTTTAAAAGGGTTATTTTGTTCTCTAGAGTCTAACTTCTTCTTCTTCTTCTTCTTCTTCTTCTTCTTCTTCTTCTTCTTCTTCTTCTTCTTCTTCTTCTTCTTCTTCTTCTTCTTCTTCTTCTTCTCCTCCTCCTCCTCCTCCTCGTCCTCCTCCTTCTCCTCCTCCTCCTCCTTCTCCTCCTCCTCCTCCTCCTTCTCCTCTTCCTCCTCCTATTCTTCTTCTTCTTCTTCTTCTTCTTCTTCTTCTTCTTCTTCTTCTTCTTCTTCTTCTTCTTCTTCTTCTTCTTCTTCTTCTTCTTCTTCTTCATTTGGAGCCACCACGCCTGGGCTTTCTCTTGTTAATGTAAATGACTCCAGGACAATCCTGCACAGACAGCACTAGTCCAGGAGGCAAAGGTGTGGCTAATGCCTCAGCAAATGTTAAATGATAGGACCTTCAGAACAGCACCTAAGGCTGTGGAAAAGATGTTTAAAACATGGGTTCAAAAATGTTTTGTTTCTCAAAAATTAAGGATGCAATATGAATTATGAGAAACTTTCCAAATCTAATAGAACAAAAGCGGGTGTGGTGAGAGCCAACTAGTTAGAAAGATGGTAAGGAAGGAGGTAAGCCATAAAGAGATTAGGAAGTGGTGATCACAGGATATTCTTCCCAGCTAAATTTGTTGTTGCTGTTGTTGCTGCTGTTGCTGTTGTTTATGCTTACAAAGGCAGGCAAATTCTTGAGTGGACCTGGACAGAGCAAGGTTAGGCCCAGATGTGATAGAAATGCTAATTTCAGGACTGGTTCCTAGCCAGCTAGTTTAGCATCTGTGCTAATGGAAGCATTGAGATCCCTGAATGTTTTGTAATGTTAAAAGAAAATGTCTGCCTACCTTATCCTAAGTATGAAGGGCCTGGGCTCAAGGGGTGCTGATTCTTAAGACAATGAAAAGGGACTTTGGAGTAAATAACTGCTTGGGTATGTAAAATAAAAGCCTTTATAATAGCTAGGGTGAAGTTCTTGGGGAAGAATCTCCAGGAGGTCATAGAGAGAGATCTCCAGAGAAACAAATCACAGAGAAAGAAAGAGTTACTAAGAAAAAGCAGGCTGGAAACTTGTCTCCAGCAGAGCATAAGCCTCCAGCTTGGACCCAGTATTTGAGTGCTAGTCCTTTGTTTTTGCTGCTCCCAGACACCCCTGCTCTTAGAATTCCCCTCTAAGCCCAGGCTTCATCCTTGACAAAAGAAGTATATTTTTAATATCACTAAATTTTGAATCTATATATCATGACTGACAGAAAAAGTCTCATTTATGAACCCATCCAAGTCACTTCCAGACACCAGCTCATACCCAACTATTTTGATTTATGATTCTTATGTAAGTGTAGTTACAGTCCATGGTGAGCTTCCATGTGAGTGCTAGGAAGTAAAGAGTGCTGAGCAGTGCTCTTAACAACATGGGTGTATTTGCAGACTTTAAAAATCTGCTGACCATGCCCATTTTGCTCGCTACCTCTTGTCTGAAGTTCAAAATATGAGCTCTCAGCTCTATCTGATGCTTATGTTTATCCTGCAATTATTGAATGTAACTCTTTGGAACTGTAAGCCTGATTTGATGCCTTCAATTATAGTTTGCTTTCTCCATGGTGTGTTTTATGATAACAATAGAAATACAGAGGTGTTCTTTGGAAGATCAGAACACAGAAAATCATCCTTTACAATTATAGAAACCAAAGAGGAATATTTTTCAAACTTTATCTCAAGAATAGTTATGCTCTATCCCATGCTTTTGTTTGTTTGTTTGTTTGTTTGTTTTGTTTTTTGTTTTTTTGTTTGTTTGCAACAGGGTTTCTCTCTGTAGTCCTGGCTGTCCTGAAACTTATTCTGTAGACCAGGCTGGCCTCGAACTCAGAAATTCGCCTGCCTCTGCCTGCCAAGTGCTGAGATTACAGGCATGTGCCACCATGCCCGGCACTGTCCCAGGCTTTTAAAGTTAGGAGTCATCCCAAGATTAACAATATATATGTCCATGAACAGACAACCCTTTTAAGAACATTCTCCTTTACTTCTAACCCAAACATTGTCAAATAATTCCTCAGTACTCTATTGGAGAAGACTGTTATGGTAGCAATGGAGGCCCAAAAGGATAGAATTAAATATATACTGTTCTTTATTATAGATTCAATATGTATTATATAATATTGTTTAGTTAGTGAATCAAGGTCAGCTGATATTCTAAAAGAAACCCTGTCTCGTACAAAAGTAAAAAACTCAAAATTATATTTTTTTAAAGGCCAGCTGACTTTTGTTTCTGTTTCTAATTATTGCCAAATATAAATTTTCATTAATTTCTATATTATTAACTATGGTATTTTCTCTAATCATGTTCTAGGTTGAAAGTCAACTTGTTTTTCTGATTTGCTTTTCTTTTATAATGTCGAGATTTACACAGTGTGAATTTTTTCCATTTATCATGGTACTGGGGGACCCTAAGGGGGTTTTCCCAGTCCCACACCCTCCTTACAGCTCCCCCCTCCTGCTTTGAGTCAAAGCTAGGCCAATTTCCATTTTCCACTCACAGGATCCCTGAGTAAAATATTCTCAGAATATACTGAGAGTCACCTGACCCTCTGGAAAGTCCCAGGTAGAGTTCAAATGGGAGTCATGCTTGCTAGCCAGTAGATTTAAAGGTCAATATGCTTAGCCAATAAGTTTGAACTGCAACCTTGCTGATGTGACCTCTGCCTATAAAACATTAAAACTGCTATTTAGGGTTGGCTTCTTGTCACTCACCGTGAGGGACAGATTGACGGTTGATCACAATGCTATGGAAAATAAACCTATTTCTTTTGTATCTATCTAAAAAGTTCCCCTCTTTGTACTGAAGTTTACTTCTCTCCCAATTCATAGGAAACTGCAAGATTGTCCTATGTAATAACATAATTTTAGATACTGCTCTCTGGTTCTGGACAATGCAAACATATACTTGTTCCTTCCTTCCTTCCTTCTTTTCTTTCTTTCTTCCTTCCTTCCTTCCTTCCTTCCTTCCTTCCTTCCTTCCTTCCTTCCTTCCTTTCTTTCTTTCTTTCTTTCTTTCTTTCTTTCTTTCTTTCTTTCTTTCTTTCTTTCTCTCATTCTTTTTTAAAATAGGTCTAGATGAGATGTGTTGTATTATGGAAGTGAATATATAGACCAGTGTGGCTTCAAATTCACTGATACAATTTGCTCCCAAAGTGCTGAGATGATATGATAACCTATGCTATCATGCTTGGCAATATTCATTTTTGAAAATGATCGCATGCCATTTGTAACTGTCTAGCAGCTTTGGTCAAACTGGGTTACCTGAAAGGGAGGCTGGAAATGAAAAATGACCGGGGTGGGAGAGGGTGGGAGGACAAAGCCAGGATAAAGTTCTCTGATAAAGGCTCAAAGTTAAATAGTCAGCACTGAGTTTATCCTGGGAGAGTCCACAGATCCACCATTAGTTTCTGCTGGATTGGGTTGCTTTGTTTGAGTTGCAAAGCAAGCTCAGTGGGCAGTCTACTCCTGAAGGAAACTGACTCCACCTGAGTCCTTAAAATCCTACTGTGGCAAAAACTTAACATCTATTTAGCCTGCTCAAGGCTGGGGGAAGGACACAGGCATTGGTTCTAAACACTTAAAATGACAGAATTATCATGTTTCAATTCTCCAGTGTCCTCTTCATGGTATTACTTTTGATTTCCCTCTCTCTCCCTGTCTCTCTCTCTCTCTCTCTCTCTCTCTCTCTCTCTCTCTCTCTCTCTCTCTCTCTCTGTGATTTTCTACTACACTAAGTTTTCTTTCCCTGGTATAGCCAGAGCCGTCAAAGAGAAGTTAAAAACTAGCCAGTGATCTTGACTTGGTTCTGCCATGGAATGATGAAGTTAATGACAGATTTGCTTCCCTGGGCAAGGCCAAGAAGATTGCATTTTAGGAAAGATTCCTGTTATTAATATGCTTTTCCTCTTATTCTTAAATATATATGTAACAATCACTAGGTATTAGCCCACCATTTTGAAGAGATTTCGGCAGATGAATGAAGAAGTATTGTCTTGTAGTGATACTATATAGACAAGTACATATATTTTTTTTTTTTGGTTTTTTGAAACCGGGTTTCTCTATATAGCCCTGGTTGTCCTGGAACTCTCTCTGTGTCTAGGCTAGCCTCGAACTCAGAAATCTTCCTGCCTCTGCCTCCTATGTGCTGTAATTACAGGCAAGTGCCACCAATGCCCAACTCTTAATTTTTAATAATGATCCAATAAGAATTGTTAAAATTAGCAGGAGGTGGTGGTACATGTCTTTAATCCCAGCACTTGGAAGAGAGAGGCAGGCAGATTTCTGAGTTCAAGGCCAGCCTGGTCCACAGAGTTAATTTCAGGACAGCCAGGGCTACACAGAGAAACCATGTCTCGAAAAATAAAAAAAAATTTAAAAAAATTGTTAAAAATTATATTAGAAATTATTAATTTCTTTTCTAATAGCACTGCTATTTAGTCCTTCTTGGTAATAATAATAATAAAAAAACTAGCTGGGCAGTGGTGGCTCATGCCTGTAATCCCAGCACTCTGGAAGACAGAGGCAGGCAGATTTCTAAGTTCGAGGCCAACCTGGTCTACAGAATGAGTTCCAGGACAGCCAGGGCTATACAGAGAAACCCTGTCTCAAAAAAAAAAAAATCTAAAATAAATAAATAAATAAAAACTACAATAAAACTCTTCCAATCTTCAAGTATCATGAATTAATTGCTTCTGAGATAGCAACTAAGTACCTACTCCAGTATAATACTTTCCAAGAGATTGCAAAACCATTAACCAAAGGTCATAAAAAGACAAGGAAATATTTACTATAGGTGCAAGGACAGAAGATAAAATGGTGACTGGGTTTATCTATATAAAACTTCACTAAAAACAAAAATTATGCTTTTTACCTTTTAACCAATCTGTTGATCTACTAATAGATAATGATTATTAGCAAGATAAATACTCTTAATGGTATGCAAGCAAATTATCTTTCATTTTTTTATGGGGGGGTGATATTCATATGTTTGTTTTTGCAACAGGGTTTCATTGTATAGCCCTGGATGTCCTGGAACTCACTCTGCAGACCAGGCTTGGCCTCGAACTCAGAAATCCACCTGCCTCTGCCTCCCAAGTTGTGGGATTAAAGGCATGTGCCACCACTGCCCGGCTTCAAGCAAACATTCTTGTATAGTTATTTTTGAATAAATGATTTGAATTTATGTTTCAAGTTCTAGTAAACTTTTGTTAAAAAAGGACGCTTGGAAAAACCACGTGGTGTATTCTGCTAGAAAAGGTAGAAGACTACTAAAGATTCCATTGCAAGCATAGCCTCGGGAACATAGCATTGGGTGTAAGGCACTGGGAATAAGGCACTAGGGGTGAAGGCACTGCTACATCAGATCAGGATTGAGCAAGAGAGGAGAACTCAGAGTGAGATAACTTAGAAATTTTAATGTGCCACACTGTGGTGGCACACACCTGTAATCCCAGCACTCTGGGAAGCAGAGGCAGGTGGATTTCTGAGTTCAAGGCCAGCCTGGTCTACAGAGTGAGTTCCAGGACAGCCAGGGCTATACAGAGAAACCCTGTCTCGAAACCAAAAAAAAAAAAAAAAAAAAAAAAAAAAAAAAAAAAAAGAAAGAAAGAAAGAAAGAAAGAAGGAAATATTAAGGTAATGTAAAAAAAGTAAGAGAACAAAATGCAGAATGCAGATGCAAAGAGGAAAATGGAAGTAGCTTCAAAGAGAGCAGAAAGAACAGGCAGGCTTCTTTACCATGGGATAGAATAAGTCTTTTCTTAATAAGAAGGCTGTGTTAGTATTAAAAAAGAGAACCTTACAGACTTGGATTTCATTCACTTAGCAATAAAATGTAAGAAGCTTTTTCTTTCTCTTTGCAATAAAGTTTGGAACTTAATTTTCATCCAGAATTAGTGAGTTCCTTTTATACTGGTACTTGGTACTTAGTCTTTTGCTCCATATACAAAGGCAAGTATGGATGTAGGTGTGTGTAAGTATGTAATTATGAGATAAGTATGTAGCTCAACCCAACTGATTTGAATGGTGATGTATGAATATGCAAACATGAATTTATATATGAATTTATGTTTTGATTTTATAAAAGTGTTTTCTTCTGTGGATGTCACTCTTTTTCCTGATTCAAAGAAGTTTATTGCTGCCAACCTTCCCTATCCTGACATGCAAGTGGCATGTAGACAAGAAGAAAGGGAATCTAGCAATTCATCCTTTACATAATTACCTGCTGCTTTATGATGAGGTGCTAAACAACAGGGAATGCAGTTTCTGGCCTCAGAAGAACTCCAGCAGGTCAGCTACAGTAGCAAAGTGACTTAGGCTAAAGATAAGGAAATGTTTTCTTATTAAACAGTAGCCATAAATATCTCCCAAGAACAAGTCTTACCCTCAAATGACATTCTTCCCATTCTGCCACCTCAAGAGGAACCAAGAAAGAAGGACAGATGGGACTGGCAAACTGGCACTGCTAATGTTTCCTGTCCAAGTCATTCCATGTCACTTGAGGTTCTAACTTCTGTTGAGAGGATCCCTGCAATTATCAGATAGAAAAGCAAACCCTGGTAACAGTTGAGAATGGAAACCCAGTGCAGATTCACTTTGTCAATCTAGATCACACTGGGAGAATCTAATACCAGGGTAATATTTGCCAGGATACTTAGTATGCAATAGAGCTTGCGAAAGATTTAAAGGCAACAATGAGTCCAATCAGTCTACTTCTAGGTATATAATAAAGCTTAAAGTGTGATTACATAAAAACTCTTCTACAAAGCATCTGTGATAAAGAGGGTGTTTTCTAAAGCTGAAAGACCTAGCATTTATTGTGGCCACATCTTGAATTAACTAAAATCCAAAGACTTGGATACTCTGAGGGGTTTTTCTTAATTTTATTTCTGGACCTGAGAAAAATCTTAATCTGGATCTCTCGAGGTGAAAAGATTCACCTTTAAATTAGGCCACAGCTTCTAATAGCAATCTGCCTACACAAAGGATATTGAAGATGGCAGATCTTTCATTTTTTCTGCTTGTCCTATCTCCAGAGAGCAAGTTCATTTTAATTAATTAATTAATTAATTTTGCTGCATTAGAGCCTATCTGAAATTCAGGTATATGCTGAAGACCAGCAGAGACATCTAACCACATGGTCTGAACAACTATTGCATTCTTCAACTTTCCATTGGTCGAAAGCCAGTTTTGGATTAGTTGAACCACAGCCTGAGAGCCATTCTAATAAATACATTTCCTACATAATAGAGAGAGACTCATTCTATCATTTTGTTCACCAGGAGAACCTTTACTAATGCAGCTGTGAGTTTGTTGTTGTTGTTTGTTTTCAGACCCACTGAGGAAGAGGTGCTGGTTAACAATAGTGCTCCACAGTGTTTACCATGTGTTGCCTTCTTTGCTCTGAGGGTTGTCTCAGAACTATCAGGTGAAAAGTACTTGCTGTTTAAGTGAACCCAGCCTGAAGGCACTAAACAATATCTTGTTACAGACAATCTCTCTTTAGTTGGTATATTGTGGGACCCGATCCAGTTGTGGGACACATTGACAACTGCACTAAATATTGAGTGATGGATATGGAAGCTATCCAGCCTGATGCCTGGCGAGGAAGGGTAAGTGCCTGCTGAGTGCTGTGACTGGAGCTCAGGTGAGGTCCAAATTAGCAAAGAGCTCAGCACTGGATCTCTGCCCACTAGGGGAGAAGCAGGCGACTTAACAGCAGGGACCTGGAGTTATGGGTTCTTCTAGGGCTCGGTGGGAGGGCACATAGGTAGAGTATTAGAGGGAAGGCACTAGTGTTACTGAGATGTAAATCTGTACATCTGGAAAAGGATTGGTTACAGGCTGGAACCACTGGGTAGTTTCTCTTCAGTGCAGTCTAACCCTAAGGTTGGTGCTCATGTCACTCAAGACACATTAGCCAATCAGAACCTCTACACGGCCCTGCCAGTCATTAGAGGAGGAGGCTCTTCCGGTTACCAAGCCTGAAATTTCCTCTCTGTAACTGATCAGGCATGATTTGTCCTGCTTGCTATGTTGTGAGTGTGTCTACTGGGTGCTGTGAGGGAGCTCAGACAAGCTCAAAACTTCAGACATGCTAAGTGCAGGGTCATCTCTCATAAAGGGGAGGAACAAGAAGCTCAAAACTGCAGACATGGTAAGTGCAGGGTCATCTCTCATAAAGGGGAGGAACAAGCAGCTTAGCAAAGGGTGCAGGTGTGGTGGGTCTTCCCAGCAGCTGGATTGTAAGCAGCACCCAGAGAGCTATGGCCGCCTGTGAGATCCTATGTGGTTCTAGTCTCTCCTTTAATCCATAGATGGAGTTTGAATAACATTATTATGGAGTCTGCGTCTGCCTCCATAATAAACTTTTGGAGCTTGTGTGTAGAAAAATCCTTTGCAAAATGCCAAACCCGAGAGCCCTCATTTCTTTATTATCTTCTAGAAGGTCTGCCCTTAGCATTTAATGTAAGATGTAAGATCTCTTTGTAGTCCTTAATAGATGAGTATTATTCCACTGTGTAAATGAACCACATTTTCACTATCCATTCTTCTGTCATGGGACTTGTAGGTTGTTTCCAGTTTCTGATTCTCACCAACAAGACCGCCATGAACATGAACATAGTGGTGGAACGTGGTCTCCTCTGACATGGTGGGGCATCTTTTGGCTATATTCCCAAGAATGGTATTGCTAGATATTCGGTTAAATCTGTTTCCAATTTTCTGAGGAACCTCCAGACTGATTTCCAGGGTGGTTGTCCCAGTTTGCAATCCCACCAGCAATCGAGGAGTGTGCCTCTTTCTCCATGTCCTTGCCAACAACTGTTTTTAACCTGAGGTTTTGATCTTAGCCATTCTGATTGGTGTAAGGTGGAATCTCAGAGTTGTTTTGATTTGCATTCCTTGGTCACTAAGGACTTTGAACATTTTATTGATTACTTTTGCATCAATATTCATAAGGGAAATTGGTCTAAAGTTCTCTTTCTTGTTGGGTTTTGGAGTGGTTTAGGTATAAGAGTCATTGTGGCTTCAGTAAACGATTTGGGTAGTGTTCTTTGTGTTTGTATTTTGTGGAATAGTTTGAAGACTATTGGTATTAAGTCTTCTTCTTTTTGTTTGTTTTGTTTTGTTCTGTGTTTTGGATTTGGTTTTTTTTTTTTTTTTTCCGAGACATGGTTTCTCTATATAGGCCTGGCTGTCCTGGAACTCACTCTTTAGACCTGGCTGACCTCGAACTCAGAAAACAGCTTGCTTCTGCCTCCCAGAGTGCTGGGATTACTGTTGGGTGCTATTTCTTTAGTGCCTGGTGCCATTCTAACAGAGTTTTCAAAAACCACCTCCACTCAGCCATTTCCAGCTGGCTTTCTATAAGCTCTTTTTAGGAGAATATGTACTAGTTTAAAGATTAGGCAAGTAAGCTAGATGGTAAGTAAGTACAGAGCTCACCTGTGGTTAGGTTAACATAGCAACTCCTTTCTTCTTCACCTCCTCATGATCGAAATATGATGCCAAGTTCCTACTGCACCTGACAAATCTTAGCTGAAACCCTGAGAGACAATTCTGAGAAACTGTTCCTGAAGAATGATGCTAGTCCCCTGAGATTGTTCCCCGAATACAATGACTTTCCCGCACTACCCCTTCCCAATCCTGCTTGCTTGCCTTTATAAAGCCTTGTGTGAAAATTAAAGAATGACAGCTTGATCTGAATTTCGACTTGCTGTTCAGTTTTTTCGTGTCTATCTTGTCTCTCATCTTTCCCTAGTTGGTTCCAGGACCCTGCTGACTGTCCTGCAGGTTGGGACACTTTAGGGGTTATGGGATTGTTTAGATCATTTATCTGATCCTGATTTAACTTTGGTACCTGCTGGCTGTCTAGAAAATTGTCCATTTCATCTAGACATTCCACTTTTGTTGAGTATAGACTTTTGTAGTAGTATCTGATGATTTTTTGGATTTCTTCAGTATCTGTTTTTATGTCTCCCTTTTCATTTCTGATTTTGTTGATTTAGAAACTGTCTCTGTGCCCTCTGGTTAGTTTGCCTAAGGGTTAGTCTATCTTGTTGTTTTGTTTTGTTTTGTTTTGTTTTGTTTTTAAAGAAACCGCTCCTGGTTTGGTTGATTCTTTGTATAGTTCTCTTTGTTTGTGCTTGGTTGATTTCATCCCTGAGTTTGATAATTTCTTGCTGTCTACTCCTCTTGTGTGTATTTGCTTCTCTTTCTTCTAGAGCTTTCAGCTATGCTGTTAAGTTGTTATTGTACTTTCTTTCCAGTTTCTTTGTGGAGGCACTCAGAGCTATGAGATTTTGTTTTAGCACTGCTTTCATTGTGTCCCATAAGTTTGGGTATGTTGTGCCTTCCTTTTCATTAAATTCTAAAGAGTCTATTATTTGTTTCTTTGGTTGGTTGGTTTTATTGAGACAGGGTTTTCTCTGTATAACCTTGGCTGTCCTGTAAATCACTGTGTAGACCAGGTTGGCCTTGAACTCAGAAACCCGCCTGCTTCTGCCTCCCAAATGCTGGGATTAAAGGAATGTGCCACCCCAGCCAGGCCTAAACAGTCCTTCATTTCTTTCTTTATTTCTTCCTTGACCTAGTTATCATTGAATAGAGTGTTGTTCAGTTTCCATATATATGTTGGCTTTCTGTTGTTTTTGTTGTTAATGACGACCAGCCTTAGTCCATGGTGATCTGATAGGGTGCATGGAATTAATTCAATCTTCTTATATCTGCAGAGGTCTGTTTTGTGACTGAGTATATGGTCAGTTTTGGAAAAAGTGCTGTAAGGTGCTGAGAGATAGGTATATTCTTTTGTTTTAGGATAAAATGTTTTATAGATATCTGTTAAATCCATTTGGTTCATAACTTCTGTTACTTTCACTGTTTTTCTATTTAGTTTGTGTTTCCCTGATGTGTCCATTGATGAGAGTGGTGTCTTGAAGTCTCCCAGTACTATTGTGTGGGGTGCAATGTGAGCTTTGTTAAAGTTTCTTATATGAGTGTGGCTTCCCTTGTTTTTGGATAATTTACGTTGAGAATTGAGAGTTCATCTTGGTAGAATTTTCCTTTGAGTATGAAGTGTCCTTCTGTCTTTTTTGATTACTTTAGATTGAAAGTTGAGTCTATTCGCTATTAGGATGGCTACAGCAACTTATTTCTTGGGACCATTTGTTGGGAAAATTGTTTTCTACCCTTTTACTCTGAGGCAGTGTCTCTTTCTGAGTGAGGTGGGTTTCTTGTATGCAGCAAAATGTTGCATCCTGCTTATGTATCCAGTCTGTTAGTCTATGTCTTTTTATTGGAGAAATGATTCCATTGGTATTAAGAGATATTAAGGAAAAGTGATTGTTGCTTTCTGTTATTTTTTTCTTTCTTTTTTCAATCCTTCAGTTTTTCGAGACAGGGTTTCACTGTGTAGACGAGGCTGGCCTCAAACTCAGAAATCTGCTTGTCTCTGGCTCCCAAGTCCTGGGATTACAGGCGTGTGCCACCACGCCCAATTCCTGTTATTTTTCTTATTAGAGGTGGGGCTATGTTTCTCTCTCTCTCTCTCTCTCTCTCTCTCTCTCTCTCTCTTTTGGTTTGTTAAAAGATTAATTTCTTGCTTTTTCTGGTGTGTAGTTTCCCTCCTTTTATTGGTGTTTTCCATTCATTATTCTTTGAAGGGCTGGATTTCTGAAAAGATATTATGTAAATTTGTTTTTGTCATAGAATACCTTGATTTCTACATCTATGCTAATTGAGAAATTAGCTTGGTATAGTAGCCTGGGTTTGCATTTGTGTTCCCTTAGTGTCTGTATGACACTCATCAAAAGGAAATGGGATGCCCAGGAACTTCTGGCTTTCATAGTCTCTGATGAAAATGCTGGTATAATTCTGAGAAGTCTGCCTTTATATGCTAGTTGGCATTTTTCCCTTACTGCTTTTAATATTCTTTCTTTGTTTAGTGCATTTGGTGTTTTGATTATTATATGGCAGGAGGAATTTCTTTTCTGGTCCAGTCTGTTTGGAGTTCTGTAGGCTTCTTGTGTGTTCTTAGGAACCTCTTTCTTGCCAGGCTGTGGTGGCAGATGCCTTTAATCCCAGCACTTGTGAGGAAGAGGCAGGTGGATTTCTGAGTTCGAGGCCAGCCTGGTCTACAGAGTGCGTTCCAGGACAGCCAGGGATATACAGAGAAACCCTGTCTCAAAAAACAATAGCAACAACAACAACAACAAAATGGAATCCCTTTCTTTAGGTTAGGGAAGTTCTGTTTTTGGTTTGGTTTTTTTTTTTTTTTTTTTTTTTTTTTTTGGTTTTCTGGATTTGGTTTCTTTCAAGACAAGGTATATCTGAATAGCTCCTGGCTATCCTGAAACTCACTCTGTACACCAGGCTGGCCTTGAACATAACTACCACCTACCTCTGCCTCCCAGATTGCTGGGATTATAGGCGTGTGCCACACCACCCAGCGTGGAAATTTTCTTCTATAATTTTGTTGAAGATATTTACTGGCCCTTGAAAATCTTCACTCTCCTCTACAGCTATGTCCAGAGTTGTTTTAATTCGTTATTTCTTAATTATTTTTACCTCTACTTTTAGATCCTGGATGTTTTTGTTTAGTTCCTGCACTGGTTTTGTTCTTCTTTCCAGTAATTCTTTCAGGCCCTTTTCCTGTTTGCATGTGAATTTCTTTAAGGGTGTTATTTATGTCCTCCTTGAAGCCCTCTTTCTGCATCATGAGCTGTGATTTTGAATCCCAATCTTGCTTTTCTGGTATGTTGGGGAATCCAAGACTTTCTGTTGTGGGAGAATAGGGTTCAGATGATGCAATGTTTCCTTGATTTCTGTTGGTAACATTCCTATGTTTGCCTTTTGCCATCTGGTTATCTCTGGTGTTAATTGGTCCTGTTGGCTCTGGCTGCTGCTTGTCCCTCCTGTAGGCCTGCAAGGCTGGCTCAGCACCCTTGGGTGATATGCTCTCCCCCAGCACAGAGTTCTGGCCCTGCCCAGCTCCTGTGTGTAGGTGTGGCCCTGGCAGACCCTGTCTCAATTGTTCTGGCACTCTGGTGTTCCCTGCGCTACTGGATGTACCTGTCTGCTTAGTCGCAGGAGAGATCTGTTTTGTTTTTCATTTATTAGCGGATGAACTTAGAATGTAGTTTTGGTACATAGAAGCATATGCTGGTGTAAGAAATTAACTGAATTTTGAAACGTGGTAGAGAGTATATTGTTTCTCGAGATGTTTTCATTACCTGTATGTTCCATTAGATTGCAGATGTGGACGAGATTACTGCCTGTGGGGCTTGTTTGAATTTTTTGAATGAATATGAATATTTCCCTATGTACATGAATATGTTCATCTCGTGTACCTGATGCTCACAGAAGGCAGAAAATCATCTCAGACCACCTGAACTTGGTCCAGTGGACAGTTGTGCTTCTCCATGTAAATATTGGCAATTTAATGCGCCATATCTTAAATTAACTAAAATCCAAAGACTTGGGTATTCTGTGGGATTTTTCTTAATTTTATTTTTGGACCTGAGAAAAATCTTAATCTGGATCTCACGAGGTGAAAAGATTCACGTTTAACTTAGGCCACAGCTTCTGATAGCAATCTACCTACACAAAGGATATTGAAGATGGCAGATCTTTCACTTTTTCTGCTTGTCCTACCTCCAGAGAGCAAGTTCATTTTATTTATTTAATTAATTAATTTATTTATTTTGCTGAATTAGAGCCTACTCTTTGAAATTCAGGTATATGCTGAAGACCAGCTGAGACTTCTAAACACAGCCTGAACAACTATTGGATTCTTCAACTTTCCATTGGTGGAAAGCCAGTTTTGGATTAGTAGAATCATAGCCTAAAAGCCATTCTAATAAATACATTTGCTACATTATAGAGAGAGACTCATTCTATCATTTTGTTCACCAGGAGAACCTTTACTAATGCAGCTGTGAATTTGTTGTTGTTGTTTGTTTTCAGACCCACTGAGGAAGAGGTGCTGGTTAACAATAGTGCTCCACAGTGTTTACCATGTGTTGCCTTCTTTGCTCTGAGGGTTGTCTCAGAACTATCAGGTGAAAAGTACTTGCTGTTTAAGTGAACCCAGCCTGAAGGCACTAAACAATATCTTGTTACTGACAATCTCTCTTTAGTTGGTATATTCTGGGGACCGATCCAGTTGTGGGACACATTGACAACTGCACTAAATGTTGAGTGATGGATATGGAAGCTATCCAGCCTGATGCCAGGCGAGGAAGGGTAAGTGCCTGCTGAGTGCTGTGACTGGAGCTCAGGTGAGGTTCCAATTAGCAAAGAGCTCAGCACTGGATCTATGCCTACAAGGGGAGAAGCAGGTGACTTAACAGCAGGGACCTGGAGTTATGGGTTCTTCTAGGGCTCGGTGGGAGGGCACACAGGTAGAGTATTGGAGGGAAGGCACTAATGCCTTTGAGATGTAAATCTGCAGATCTCGAAAAGGATTGGTTTCAGGCTGGAACCTCTGAGTAGTTTCTCTTCAGTGCAGTCTAACCCTAAGGGTAGTGCTCCTGTCACTCGAGACTCATTAGCCAATCAGAACCTCCACACGGCCCTGCCAGTCATTAGAGGAGGAGGCTCTTCCTGTTCCCAAGACTGAGATTTCCTCTCTGTAACTGAGTAGGCATGCTTTGTCCTGCCTGTTTTGTTCTGTGTGTGTCTTCTGGGTGCTCTGAGGGAGCTCAGACAAGCTCAAAACTTCAGACATGCTAAGTGCAGGGTCATCTCTCATAAAGGGGAGGAACAAGAAGCTCAGAACTGCAGACACAGTAAGTTCAGTGTCATCTCTCATAAAGGGGAAGAAAAAGCAGCTTAGCAAAGGGTGCACGTGTGGTGGGTCTTCCCAGCCACTGGATTGTAAGCAGCACCCAGAGCTATGGCTGCTTGTGAGGTCCTATGTGGTTCTAGTCTCTCCTTTAATCCATAGATGGTGTTTGAATAACATTATTATGGAGTCTGTGTCTGCCTCCGTAATAAACTTTTGGAGCTTGTGTGTAGAAAAATCCTTTGCAAAATGCCAAACTCAAGAGCCCTGGTTTCTATATTATCTTCTAGAAGTTCTACCCTTAGCATTTAATGTGTTGGTGTAAGATCTCTTTGTAGTCCTTAATAGCTGAGTATCATTCCACTGTGTAAATGAACCACAATTTCTCTATCCATTTTTCTGTCATGGGACTTGTAGGTTGTTTCCAGTTTCTGACTGTCACAAAAAGACCGCTATGAACATAGTCATGGAACGTGGTCCCTTCTGACATGGTGGGGCATCTTTTGGCTATATTCCCACGAATGGTATTGCTGGATCTTCAGATAGATCTATTTCCAATTTTCTGAGGAACTTCCAGACTGATTTCCAGGGTGTTTGAACCAGTTTGCAATCCCACCAGCAATGGAGGAGTGTTCCTCTTTCTCCACATCCTTCCCAACAATGTTGCTACCTGAGGTTTAGATCTTAGCCATTCTGATTGTTGTAAGGTATAATCTCAGGGTTGTTTTGATTTGCATTCCATGGTCACTAAGGACTTTGAACATTTATTTATGTACATCTCAGTCATTGAAGTTTCCTCTGTTTGTGAATTCTCTGTTTAGTTCTATATACCATTTTTTGATTGGTTTGTTTGGTTTTCTGATTAGCTTCTTGAGTTCTTATATATTTTGTATATTAGTCCTCTATCGGATGTGGGGTTAGTGAACATTTATTTTCCAATCTGTAAGTTGCCGATTTGTCTTATTGATTAGTCCTTGGCCTTAGAGAAGCTTTCCAGTTTCATGAGGTCTCATTTATCAATTCTTGGTCTTAGAGCATGAGCCATTGGAGTTCTGTTTAGGAAATTTCTCCTGTGCCAATAAGTTCACTTTCCCTCTTTCTCTTCTATTAGTTTGAGTGTGCCTGGTTTTATTTTGAGGTCCTTGATCCACTTGGACTTGAGCTTTGTACAGGGAAATAAGAATGGATCAATTTGCATCATTATACACTTTGACTGCCAGTTGACCCAGCAACATTTGTTGAAAGTGCAGTGTTTTTTCTGCTGGATGCTTTTAGCTCCTTTGTCAAAGATCAAGTGACCATAGGTGTATGGGTTCATTTCTGGGTCTTCAATTCCATTCCATTGATTTTCCTGCTGTCTCTGTACCAATACCATACAGCTTTTATCACTATTGCTCGGTAGTTGATCTTGAGGTCAGGGATAGTGATTCTGCCAGAAGTTCTTTTATTGTTGAGAATACTTTTCGCAGTCCTGGAGTTTGGGTTATTCGACATAAATTTGGGATTGCTCTTTCAAACTCTTAGAAGCATTGAGTTGGAATTTTGATGGGGATTGCATTGAATCTGTAGACTGCTTTAGGCAAGATGCCCATTTTTACTTTATTATCCCTGCTAATCCATGAGCATGGGAGATGTTTCCATCTTCTGAAATCTTCATCAATTTCTTATTTCAGAGATTTGAAGTTCTTGTCATACAGATCTTTCACTTGCTTGGTTAGAGTCACACCAAGGTATTTTATATCATTTGTGACTATTGTGAAGGGTGTCATTTCCCTAATTTCTTTTTCAGCCTCTTTATTCTTTGAGTATAGGAAGGCTACTGATTTGCTTGAGTTAATTTTATATCCAGCCACATTTCTGAACTTGTTTATCAGGTTTAGAAGTTCTCTGGTGGAATTTGTGGGGTCACTTAAGTGTACTATCAAGTCATCTGCAAATAGTGATACTGTGACCTCTTCCTTTCCAATTTGAATCCCAATGTCCTCCTTTTGTCATTTAATTGCTCTGTCTAGGACTTCCTAGTACAATGTTGAAAAAGGAAGGGAGAGGGTGGACAGCTTTGCCTAGTCCCTGATTTCAGTGGGATTGCTTCAAGTTTCTCTCCTTTTATTTTGATGTTGGCTGCTGGTTTGCTGTATTTTGCTTTTATTATGTTAAAACATGGGCCTTGAATTCCTGGTCTTTCCAAGACTTTTATCATGAAGAGGTGTTGGATGTTGTCAAATGAAGTGATATGTGGTATTTTTCTTTAAGTTTGTTTATGTAGTGGATTACATTGATAGATTTCCATATATTGAACCATCCCTGCATTCCTGGGATGAAGCCTACTTGATCATGGTGGATGAGCATTTTGATGTGTTCTTGGCTTTGGTTGGCAAGAATTTTATTGAGTATTTTTGCATCAATATTCATAAGGGAAATTGGTGTAAAGTTCTGTTTCTTGTTGGGTTTTGGAGTGGTTTAGGTATCAGAGTAATTGTGGCTTCAGTAAACGATTTGGGTAGTGTTCCTTGTGTTTGTATTTTATGGAGTAGTTTGAAGAGTATTGGTTTAAAGTATTATTATTATTATTATTATTTGGTTTTTTCATTTTTTGGATTTGGTTTTTTTTTTTTTTTCCGAGACAGTGTTTCTCTCTATAGCACCGGCTGTCCTGCAGCTCACTCTGTAGACCAGACTGGCCTCGAACTCGGAAATACCGACTCTGCCTCCTGGAATGCTGGGATTACAGGCGTGGCACACCACCACCAGTAGTTCAGTCTTCTTTTAAGGTCTGGTAAAACTACATTTAACCCATCTGGTCCTGAGCCTCTTTAGGTTGGGAGATGATTAATAGCTTCTTCAATTTTTTTTTACTTGATTTGGTTTTTTTTAGACAGGATTTCTCTGTATATATAGCCCTGCCTGTCCAGGAGCTCACTCTGTAGAGCAGGCTGGCCTCGAACTCAGATCTCCCTTCCTGCCTCTGCCTCCCAGAGTGCTGGGATTACAGGCGTGCACTATTTCTTTAGGGGTTATGGGATTGCTTAGATCATTTATCTGATCCTGATTTAACTTTGGTACCTGGTATCTGTCTAGAAAATTGTCCATTTCATCTAGACATTCCACTTTTGTTGAGTATAGACTTTTGTAGTAGGATCTGATGATTTTTTGGATTTCTTCAGTATCTGTTTTTATGTCTCCCTTTTCATTTCTTATTTTGTTGATTTAGATACTGTCCCAGTATCCTCTGGTTAGTTTGGCTAAGGGTTTATCTATCTTGTTGGTTTTTTTTTTTTTTTTTTTTTAAAGAACCAGCTCCTGGTTTGATTGATTCTTTATACAGTTCTTTTTGTTTGTGCTTGGTTGATTTCATCCCTGAGTTTGATAATTTCCTGCCATCTACTCCTCTTGTGTGTTTTTGCTTCTCTTCATTGTAGAGGCTTCAGCTGTGCTATTAAGCTGTTATTATACTTTCTTTCCAGTTTCTTTGTTGAGGGACGCAGAGCTATGAGTTTTCCTCTTAGCACTGCTTTCATTGTGTCCCCTAAATTTGGGTATGTTGTGCCTTCCTTTTCATTAAATTCTAAAGATTCTCTCTTTGTTGTTGTTGTTTTGGTTTTGTCAAGACAGTGCTTCTCTGTATAACCTTGGCTATCCTATAACTCACTCTGTAGACCAGGCTGGGCTCGAACTCAGAAACCCGCCTGCCTCTGCCTCCCAAGTGCTGGGATTAAAAGCATATGCCACCACAGGCCAGCCTAAACAGTCCTTCCTTCCTTCCTTCCTTCCTTCCTTCCTTCCTTCCTTCCTTCCTTCCTTCCTTCCTTCCTTCCTTCCTTCCTTCCTTCCTTCCTTCCTTGACTGAGTTATAGTTGAGTAGAGTGTTGATCAGTTTCCATATGTATGTGGACTTTCTGTTGTTTTTGTTGTTAATGAAGACCAGCCTTAGTCGATGGTGATCTGATAGGGTGCATGGAATTATTTCAGTCTTCTTATATTTTCAGAGGTCTGTTCTGTGACCAAGTATATGGTCAGTTTTGGAAAAAGTACTGTAAGGTGCCGAGAAGTAGGTATATTCCTTTGTTTTAGGATAAAATGTTCTATAGATATCTGTTAAATCCATTTGGTTCATAACTTCTGTTTGTTTCACCATTTCTCTATTTAGTTTGTGTTTCCCTGATCTGTCCATTGATGAGAGTGGGGTGTTGAAGTCTCCCACTATTATTGTGTGGGGCTCAATGTGAGCTTTGAGCTTTATTAAAGTTTCTTATATGAATGTGTGTTCCCTTGTTTTTGGAGAATATATGTTCAGAATTGAGAGTTCATCTTGGTAGATTTTTCCTTTCATTATGAAGTGTCCTTCTGTCTTTTTTTGATTACTTTAGGTTGAAAGTTGATTTTATTCTCTATTAGGATAGCTACAGCAACTTTTTTCTTGGGACCATTTCTTAGGCAAATTGTTTTCTACCCTTTTACTCTGAGGTAGTTTCTCTTTCTGAGTGAGTTGTGTTTCCTGTATGCAGCAAAATGTTGTGTCCTGCTTATGTATCCAGTCTGTTAGTCTATGTCTTTTTATTGGAGAATTGATTCCATTGATATTAAGAGATATTAAGGAGAAGTGATTGTTGCTTCGTGTTATTTTTCTTTTTCTTGTTTTACCTTCAGTTTTTTGAGACAGACAGGGTTTCTCTGTGTAGACCAGGCTGGCTTCGAACTCAGAAATCCGCTTGTCTCTGCCTCCCAAGTGCTGGAATTACATGTGTGTGCCACCACCCCCAGTTCCTGTTACTTTCTTATTAGAGGTGGGCTTATGTTTGTGTGATTGTCCTTTATTTTTGGTTTGTTAAAAGATTAAGTTCGGGGTGGGTGGGAGGACAGGGGAAGAGAAGGGGGCTTACGGGACTTTCAGGGAATGGGGGGGCTAGAAAAGGGGAAATCATTTGAAATGTAAATAAATTATATCGAATAAAAAAAATTAAAAAAAAATTAAGTTCTTGCTTTTTCTGGTGTGTAGTTTCCCTCCTTTTATTGGTGTTTTCCTTTTATTATTCTTTGAAGGGCTGGATTTGTGGAGAGATATTGTGTAAATTTGTTTTTGTCATGGAATACCTTGGATTCTACATCTATGGTAATTGAGAGATTAGCTGCATATAGTAGCCTGGGTTTGCATTTGTGTTCTCTTAGTGTCTGTATGACACTCAGCAAAATGAAATAGGATGCCCAGGAACTTCTGGCTTTTATAGTCTCTGGTGAGAAGTCTGGTATAATTCTTGTAAGTGTGACTTTATATGTTAGTTGGCTTCTTTCCCTTACTGCTTTTAATATTCTTTCTTTGTTTAGTGCATTTGGTGTTTTGATTATTATATGACAGGAGGAATTTCATTTCCGGTCCAGTGTATTTGGAATTCTGTAGGCTTCTTGTGTATTCATAGGAATCTTTTTCTTGCCAGGCTGTGGTGGTGCATGCCTTTAATCCCAGCACTTGGGAGGCAGAGGCAGGCAGATTTCTGAGTTTGAGGCCAGCCTGGTCTACAGAGTGAGTTCCAGGACAGCCCGAACTATATAGAGAAACCCCGTCTCGAAAAACAGCAGCAACAACAACAACAACAACAACAACAAAAAACAAAAACAACAACAAAAAGGAATCTCTTCCTTTAGGTTAGGGAAGTTTTGTTTTATTGTTCTTTTGTTTTTGTTTTGTTTTGTTTTGGTTGTATTTTTTGTGGGTTTTTTTTGTTTGTTTGTTTTTTGGTTTTTTGGATTTGGGTTTTTCGAGACAGGGTTTCTCTGTATAGCGCTGGCTGTCCTGGAACTCACTCTGTAGACAAGGCTGGCCTTGAACTCAAATCCACCTGCCTCTGACTCCCAGGGTCCTGGGATTACAGGCGTGTGTCACGACCACCCAGCTTGGAAGTTTTCTTCTATAATTTTGTTGAAGATATGTACTGGCCCTTGAAAGTCTTCACTCTCCTCCATACCTATAATCCTTATGTTTGGTGTTCTCTGGATTTCTTGGATGTTTTGGGTCAGGAGCTTTTTGTAGTTTGCATTTTCTTTGACTGTTGTTTCAATGCTTTCTATGGGATGTTCTGCATCTGAGATTCTCTCATCTTTCTCTTTTTGTTCTGTTTTTGATGCTTGCATCCATAACTCCTGACTTCATTCCTAGACTTTCTATGTCTAGAGTTGTTTCCGTTCATTATTTCTTCATTATTTCTACCTGTACTTTTAGACCCTGGATGTTTTTGTTCAATTCCTCCACCGGTTTTGTTGTCCTTTCCTGTAATTCTTTAAGGGTATTTTTCCTGTTTTCCTATGAATTTCTTTAAGAGTGTTATTTATGTCCTTCTTGAAGCCCTCTTTGAGCATCATGAACTGTGATTTTAAACCCAAATCTTGCTTTTCTGGTATGTTGGGGTACCCAGGACTTGCTGTTGTGGGAGCTTTCTGCTCAGTGGCAGGAGAGAAGATCTGTTTTGTTTTTCAATTATTAGCAAATAAATTTAGAATGTAGTTTTGGTACATATAAGTATATGCTGGTGTACGAACTTCACTGAATTTTGAAACATGGTAGAGAGTATATTATGTTTCTCGAGATGTCATGTGTTGGTGTCATTACTTGTATGTTCCATTGGATTGCAGATGTGTGGCAAGATTACTGCCTGTGAGGCTTGTTTTGAATTTTTTGAATGAATATGAATATTTTTTCTATATGCATGAATATGTTCATCTTGTGTGCCTGATGCTTACAGTAGGAAGAAGATAGTCTCAGACCTCCTGAACTTGGTGCAGTGGACAGTTGTGCTCCTCCATATAAATAATGGCAATTTAATCCACTTATTTGGTAGACACAGAATACCTCGGGTGAGCCACGTCTCCTGCCCTATGTTGCTGATTCATGATTAATGGTATATAGCTAATTTTTTCATCGGTCCATTTGTAAATGTTTGAACATACATCACCTTGTATCAAGATCTTATTAATTTTACTGTTGAACCTGGGTCACTTAAGATTTTTGGAAGAAGAATGCAGACTTGGAGTGAATGTATAATTATTTGTAAGAACTTAAGTGAAGATCTTTGAGTTCTTTTTATGTTTTTGTTTGATTGATTGATCAATTGATTGATTTTTGCAAGGGAGTTAGTGTCTCATTATGTACCTGTTGCTGTCCTGGAATAACTATTTTGTACCAGGCTGACATCCACCTCAATGACATGTACCCGTGTCTGCCTCCTGTCTACTGGGATTAATACTGGCAGGAGTGAATACACCCAGCGTGCTCATAAGGGTTTTTTTTTGGTTAATATTTATTCATACAGTTTATCTGATGCGTGCTCAGCACTGTTGAACTGTATGCTTGTGTGTCTGTATGTGTGTTAATTGACATTCCATGTGGAAGGCTTTGTCCTACTCACAGGGTGCAGAAATGACAGGTGAACCTCATTCATTATTCAGTTTCCTTCTAAAATGCCTTGATTATATTAGAGTATTTGTGTCATGGATCAAGTAGAGGAAATACCAGAATTATATGACTGTATTCTAAATAAAGTATACATTTACAATATTCTCAGCAATATATTCTCTAATGTCCACCTGTATGGAATATTTTAGTGTATACTCACCTATGAAGATGTGCACGTGAACTTCACACAGGAAGAGTGGGCTTTGCTGGATCCTTCCCAGAAGAGTCTGTACAAAGATGTGATGCTAGAGACCTATGGGAATCTTACAGCTATAGGTAAAGCAGTAAATTTCCTTTCACCTTTTAAAATTTAGGGACACCTCTTACTTTGTTATTATTATTTCTTTCTGTAATTTCAGTTGAAAATGATGAAGAATGAGGGCAATATACAATCATGGTTCTAAAGTTCACTGAATTTAGTACCTTAAATTTTGTGTAACTTCCAGTAATGTAATATGCACTCTCTGGAACTACATTTTAGGCTACGTTTGGGAAGATCAGAATACTGAAGAACTCTTTCAAAGATCTAGAAGATATGAAAGGTAACATTCATGTGCAACCTGATAATAATATGTTTCCTAAGAACTTTTATTACATCCTCAAAAATTCAAAGGAGAGCAAGATGGTTAAAAAAATGACTTTAAGTTATAGATGATTATTAAATTCTTACAAAATCATGTACAACAACGTCAGGAATCTAATTTATGTTGGCAAGGCACTCCTTTAAGTACAAAGACAAGAAAATAATGCCTTAACACATCTCATCATTTGAATCTCAGCCCAATAGAGTTATGCTGTAGAATTAATCTCCTACCACATAGATATTGCAAAAGATACGTCGAATAGGTAGAAAGTTTATATCCCAAAACCTCTAATAAACATATATTCATACTAAAGCTGGTGACAATCATATAATTTTTAATAATGTTGCCAGATTTTGTGAGATGGACAGTTTATGACAGTCAATAAAGCTGTTGTGGAGAAACTTTAATTCCTATTTTACTCATTTTTTTAATACGAATGTCGTTAGTTATTATGGATACAAGCCACGTGAGCATATGTATATTTAAAGAGGCAACAAACCCTCCCTCTCCTGCACTATTAGAAGATATGCAATGCTCCCCACATTGAGTAGACTTCAAAACGTGCTAGAAATTTACAAATATTTAGTTTTCCTACTTACTAGGTGTATTTAAAATAATCACACTGTACAAAATCACTATGAGTACTAGGAATGCAAATTCTTCTGTTTCCCTTGGTTCACTTTGAAAATGTAGGATTACTCACACAATAGCAAAGTTTATGAATGACGTCAGGGTAGTAAACTTATGAGTTCTTCCTGTTCTCTTCAAATATGTGAACAAACTTCTATAGGAAAAGGTGCTATAAATGTGAGCCATGTCATCAATGTCCTTCCCATCCCATGTGTCTTCAAAGATGCAAAAGAACCCACAATGAAGGGGAACTCTATGGATGTAAACAAAGTGGTAATACATTGAGATCAGGTTGTCCTTGACAATTAGTCCAAATTGTAAACCTTATTCACACAGATGAAAAGATTTATATATGCTTAGAATGTGAGAAATCTTTCACATGTGCCAATTACTTTGCAGGCATGAAAGAAGTCATACTGAAGAGCAACCCTCTGAGATTTTTCAGTGTGGGCAAGCCTTTTCATTTCAGAGTCATAACCTAAGACAAGAAAGAATTCATACTGGAGAGAAACCCTATGAAGGTGTCCAACATTTTGAAGCCTTTGCATATCACAGAAGTCTCCAAGTACATAAAACAAGAGTTGATGGAGAGAAAACCTATGAGTGTAACCAATGTGGTAAAGATTTTGTATCTTACAGCTATCTTCAAACCCATCAAAGAGTACATACTGGACGGAAAGGTTTTGAATGTAACCACTGTGGTAAAGCCTTTTCAAAAAACAGTAATCTCCAAAGACATAAAAGAACACATACTGGAGAGAAGCGTTATGAATGTAGCCAAAGTGGCAAACACTTCTCATATCCATATGGTTTCTTATATCACAAAAGTTTACACACAGGAGAGAAACCCCATGTGTGTCATCAGTGTGGTAAAGCCTTTAGAGTTAAAAGTCATCTTCAAATACATAGAAGAACACATACTGGAGAGAAACCTTTTGAATGTAACCAATGTGGTAAAGCCTTTGCACAAAATAGTAGTCTTCTAACACATAAAAGAATACATACTGGACAGAAACCTTTTCAGTGTAACCAATGTGGTAAAGCCTTTGCAAGAAACTATCATCTCCTAACACATACAGTAATACATACTGGAGAGAAACCTTTTGAATGTAACCAATGTGGTAAAGCCTTTTCACAAAATAGTAGTCTTCTAACACATAGAAGAATACATACTGGACAGAAACCTTTTCAGTGTAACCAATGTGGTAAAGCCTTTGCAAGAAACGATCATCTCCTAACACATACAGTAATACATACTGGAGAGAAACCTTTTGAATGTAACCAATGTGGTAAAGTCTTTGCACAAAATAGTACTCTTCTAACACATAAAAAAATACATACTGGAGAGAAACCTTTTGAATGTAACCAATGTGATAAAGCCTTTATAAATATTGGTAATCTTCTAACACATAAAAGAATACATACTGGAGAGAAACCTTTTGAATGTAACCAATGTGATAAAGCCTTTACAAATATTGGTAATCTTCTAACACATAAAAGAATACATACTGGAGAGAAACCTTTTGAATGTAACCAATGTGGTAAAGCCTTTACAAATATTGGTAATCTTCTAACACATAAACGAATACATACTGGAGAGAAACCTTTTGAATGTAACCAATGTGGTAAAGCCTTTACACAAAGTAGTAATCTTATAAAACATAAAAAAATACATACTGGAGAGAAACCTTTTCAGTGTAACCAATGTGGTAAAGCCTTTGCAAGAGACTATAATCTCCTAACACATAAAAGCACACACACTGGAGAGAAACCTTTCAACTGTAACCAATGTGGTAAAGCCTTTGCAAGAAACTGTTATCTGCTAACACATAAAAGAACACATACTGGAGAGAAACCTTTTGAATGTAACCAATGTAGTAAAGCCTTTACACAAAGTAGTAGTCTTCTAAATCATAAAAAAATACATACTGGAGAGAAACCTTTTCAGTGTAACCAATGTGATAAAGCCTTTTCAAGAAACTATCATCTCCTAAGACATAAAAGAATACATACTGGAGAGAAACCTTTTGAATGTAACCAATGTGGTAAAGCCTTTGCACAAAATAGTACTCTTATAACACATAAAAGAATACATACTGGAGAGAAACCTTTTGAATGTAACCAGTGTGGTAAAGCCTTTGCACAAAACTGTGAGCTCCAAATACATAAAAGAAAACATACTGGAGAGAAACCCTATGAATGTCATGAATGTGGCAAAACTTTTTCAAGTCCTTCTGGATTCACATATCATAACAGAAGACATAGTTCATACAGGAGAGAAATCTTTTCCATGAGCCCATGAATGCAATCAATGTGGTTAATCCTTTTTGTACTTGTTTTTAATAACTGCATTGTATTCCATTGTATAAATGAAACATTTTCTTTACTCATTTGTCTGCTGAGTGACATCTGGATGATTTCCAGTTTCTGGTATTACAAATAAAGCTCCTTTGATCATAATGGTGTAGGTGTCCTGTGGTATGGTAGAACATATGTTGGGTATATTACCACGAGTTGTATGGTTGTGTCCTGAGTAGAATTATTCCCAGTTTACTAAGAAACTGGCAAATTTATTTCCAGAGAGGTTCTACAAATTCTCACTCCCACCAGCAATGGAGAAGTGTTCCCCTTGCTCCACATCCTTGCCAGCATGTGCTGTCCTTTGACTTTTTTATCTTAGCTGTTCTCATGGGTGTAAGGTGTAATATCAGCATCCTTTTATTTATTTATTTATTTATTTATTTATTTATTTTCAAGACAGGGTTTTTCTGTGTAGCCCTGGCTGTCCTGGAACTCACTCTGTAGACCAGGCTGGCCTCAAACTCTGAAATCCGCCTGCCTCTGCATCCCAGAGTGCTGGGATTAAAGGCGTGCACCACCACAGACAGGCTATCAGCATCCTTTTTATTTGCATTTCTCTGATGACTATGGATCCACGGGATGAATGACAAACAAACAATAGCCCATTTTAACTTGTCATTTTGCTCAGTGCCTGGTTATGGCGATGACTCCCATGGCTAGAATTTTTTTCTTGTGGGAGCCGTGACATGCTGCACCCTAAAGATGGTACTGACTTCCTCCTTCTGCCTTCCCTATGGGGAGAGCACCCTGAGAAACATAGCTCCTTATTTGGAGTAGCTTGCTGAGTTTCGGGCCTTCCGCATAACAATGACCTATCCAAACTACGCATGTGGCAAAGGATTGATTGGTTTGGGGTTAGTATATAGGGGCCACCCCAGCTCTCCCCAGTGTCTTCGGGCATTAGCTACAATTCTGTAAAGGTCTCCTGAATAAACTGCTTGAAGACGCTTGTTGCGTCCTTTCTTGCTGGCGAGGGTGGTCGTGACATTTTCCCTCTGGTTCTTCTGACTGAACACCTCTAAATCTGTCTTCAGCTTAGTTGCCCGTTCATTTTCAATGAAGCCAATTATTCTTACTGCCCAAGATGCTTTTGGCATGCCCCTCATTGCTCCAGTGTCAGGGATTTGCCCTTGCCTCGGTAATGCAAGTCAAGTTGGGCTCATTATTGACTGACCTTTACTTCAGTCTCTGCTCCAAGCCCTCCTTGCATTTTCTATGATTGGCTGCAAAGAAGATGTTTGTTTTATACTTGGGATCACCAAAACACTTTAAAAGTTTTGTATTATCACTGGCTTTAAAATATGTCTTTCTTTTGCTACGGTCTGTTCAAGCTACCAGAGACTAATTTAAATATATATGTCCAGGATGACCTCAAACTTATGATCTTTGTTTTGTTTCCTTTAGCAAATCCTACTGGCATTCACCAAGCATCTGCTGGAAAGCAGATACATAGAGACACAGTGAAAAGCTAGACAGAGCTGGGGTGTCTTGTGGGAACTTGGGAGAAGGATTAAAGAGCCAGAATGGTCAATTTCACCAGAAGATGACCCAGAGTCAACTCTCCTTGGCCCTTAGAGGGGGACAGAGAATAAACCACCATGTAAAGAGCACACATTGCCCAGACCCTTACCCTTGCACATATGTCATGCATGTGTGGCTTGTTTTTCATGAGGGTCTCCTAACAACTGCAGCAGAAGCCGTGTCTCACACACTTGCTTGGCCTTAGGTTACTTTCTGATAGTTGTGCTGCCTGGTGTTTCCTGCCAAGGTTACATCTAGTCCTGCTGCAAATTGATGTACAAAAGTGGATTCGTACCTATGCGGGCACATCAGAGTGGAAAGTGGGAAGGAGATATAAGATGTACTGCAAGGAGAAAGTGGGGTTTTGGTCAGGATGTAAGGTGAATAAACAAACAAACAAAGACACCATTTAAGTTCAACACGAAAAAATAATTTCATTAGTAACAATTCTTAAAGTCTCTGCACTGATAGATAGATAGATAGATAGATAGATAGATAGATAGATAGATGAATAAAACATATATATCTAACGATGTTTTTATAATCATTTTAATGCTTTAGTTCATTTTGGCAAACTGAGTCAGAAGAAAACTGTTATGTTCTATAATGAAATACCATATAATATTAAAAAATGTATCCAATCTCTATATTTAAGAAGTCTTATTTTGATATTGGAAAAGATTAAATTGGCATGCTGTCATTATTTTGATCACATATAGATGGATAATATGGTAGGTACACTGATGAATAAATGAGGTAGATAATATCTAGATCACAGACTGAAGTTTAAGGCATTCTGCTTTCTGAGTCATTATTATAAAGAAGGATACAGTTGGGATACAGTAGAAATTTAATAATTTCTAAGCTTGTATTAAGTCATGACATAAATGAAGGTATACCAGATGGGGAGATGTATAATTTAGCGAGCTTCATATGACCCAAACTACATGGAATTTCCTATTAGGGAACTCTGCTATGAAGATGTGTGCAATTCTGGTTGACCCAAATATGTCAGCTCGGTGGTGTGAAATAGGATATTTACTGATTGTTGCAGCTTGTAATTAGTTACAGATCTCAGCAGCTAACCTTGTATATAGGGGCAAATTCACTCAGTATCTTATTAATGGTTTACCCTCGGCTATGTAAAGTCCCACTCCTTTTCAAAGCCTATATAGCTAAGCATTTTTCTAAGGTGAGTCTTGACTGAGAGAGAAGGAAGTGAGAAGTGCAAGTGTCCAGTGAATGAGAGTCCTTCAACCTATCTGAAATTTATTGTGGAATTAAAACTGAAGAGGAGTGCTGGGCAGTGGTGGCACAACCCTGTAAGTCCAGCACTCTGGGAGGCAGAGGCAAGCAGATTTCTGAGTTCAAGGCCAACCTGGTTAACAAAGTTAGTTCCAGGATGGCCAGGGCTACACAGAGAAACCCTGTCTCAGAAAAAACAAATCCAAAAAAGAAAAAAAAAAAACTGAAGAGGAGCACATGCAGAAATCGAGATAACTGACCAACATTGAAGCAAATGCATTCCAGCACAGAAAGGCAGCTCAGGAAGAAGGTTGAAAGCTTTTGTACATTGACAGCAGTTTGGATTACTCAGGTGACCAAATATAGCTGATAGATCAATGTGTTATGGCTGTTTCCTAGGGTTCTCAGACTGGAGCAATCAGGACTCAAAATAAAGAACTGAACTTATTGAGAAATTAAATTTCTGTAGTTCAAGCAAAACAGAGTTTGTAGACAAACTAATGTGGTCATGTTGCACAGAATTGTTCTTTTTCATTGCTGAAAATGTGCAATCTGAGAGAAAAAGTGTGAGTAAACCTTGGTGTGCTCTAATACACATCTCACATCACTGGAGTCCATGGGGTCATAAAGCCTGTTTCAATGTTTAAATATTTTTTTGAGACTATCATTATATCATTATCATCTCCTCTGACCTCTTTCCAATAGACACCTTGTTGTTTTCAAATTCATGGAGTCTTTTTGCTTTAATTGTTGTAACTGTTTGAATTTTATCAAATTTTGCCTACTGGACTTCCCTGCTATAAGGCAATGGAGGGTTTCTTTGGACATGAGATGGAAATAAAATATGAGTCTAAAGACCCTACCCCTGGGAAGAGGGACAACATGTGTTCTGGGTATTTGTACTTCTAATGATTTGAATAGGTTTTAGCTCCATATAGTCATGTGTTTCAATGCTAGAGTCCACAGGGTTTTTGTGGAATTGTATTCTTGAGAAAGGTGTTACCTTTTTGGAAGATGTGTGTCACTGTGAGGTAGCCTTTAAGATTCTATGTTCAAGCTCCACTCACTGCAGAAGAGGCACTCTTCCTGGCTTCATGCTGAAGAGGAGACACTTTTTCTGGCTCCCCTCAATCCATATGAATAAGTCACTTCCTTTTCAAGTAATATGCCTACCTAGACACTACCATGCTTCCTGCTTTGATAATAATGGACTGAACCTCTGAAATGGTAAGCCAACCCAAATTAAAAGTTTTCTTTATAACAATTTCCTTGGTCTCAGGAAAACAAATACAAAAAAACAAACAAACAAGCAAAAAGAATTTCCTTGTTCAGGCTGGAGAGATGACTTAATGTTTAAGAGCACTGCATGGAAATTTAAGACCTCTTGGTTCATCTGTATGACAGCCTGTCATGGGGCCTGTGCATACATGGGGATCAGCACAGGGAGTGACTCCTTGTCGCCATCTTTACTGCCTGAAGGAGCAGGAAGACTGTACCAGGTGCTGAGATGTCCTAAGCTTAAGATCTCGGGGGGCGCAAACCGCCAGGGGTGTGCCTGCACCCAGGACCTGGCCAGATGGCAGTTCATCTGTGTGCCAGCCTGTCATAGGGCCTGTGCCCTACGTGGAGATCAGCACAAGGAGTGACTCCCTGCTGCCATCTTCCCTGCCTGAGGGAGCAGGAAGGCAGCATCTTGTACTGAGAGATCCCATGTTTGAGATCTCTGGGAGCGCAAACTGCCAGGTATCTGCCTGTACCCAGGACCTGGGCAGATAGGCAGTTTGTCTGTGTGCTAGCCGGTCATGGGGCCTGTGCCTTATGTGGGGATCAGCACAAGGAGTCAATCCTTGCTTCCTTCTTCACTGCCTTAGCAGACAGGGAGAACCAGGTTCACTGAGACAATCCAAGTATAACATTGCTTGAGGCAAGACACAGCAGGGCTCCAACAGCACAGAAGAGGAGGGCAGCAAACTGTGCCAGGGGAAACCCACCCATCCAGTGTTGCAGAAATAGCCTTACAGGTTCACAGGAGGTTGAAGCACCGGCCAGTAACAACACGACCAGTGTTGAACTAGTTGGCAAAAAGCGAAGGTAGGAACATTACTAACAGAAATCAAGACAATATGGCAGCATCTAAACCCAATTCTCCAACAACAGCAAGTTCTGCATACCCCAATACACCAGAAAAACAAGATTTGTATTTAAAAACACTGGTCAGGATGCTGTTAGAGGAACACATGAAGGACATAAATAAATCTCTTACAGAAATTTGGGAGAAAATGTATCAAAAGTTTGAAGCCCTTACAAGGGAAACACAAGATTCATTAAAAGAAACTCAGGAGAATATGGGTCAAAAGATAGAAACAAATAAAGGAGGAAATGCAAAAACTACTTAAAGAAATACAGGAGAACTTTGGTCAATGGGCAGAAGTCATGAAAGAGGAAACACAAAAATCCCTTAAAGAATTACAGGAAAACACCAACAAGGAAGTGAAGGAGCTGAGCAAAACCATCCAGAATCTAAAAACAGAAGTAGAAACAACTAAGAACTCAAAAAGGGAGAAAACCTCTGAGACAGAAAACCTTGGGAAGAAATCAGGGAGGGGCCATAGATGCAAATATCAACAACAGAATACAAGATATAGAAGAAAGAATCTCAGATGTAAAAGATACCATAGAAACCATGGACTCAACAGTCAAAGACAATGCAAAATGCAAAAAACTTTTAACCCAAAACATCCAGGAAATGCAGGACACAATGAGAAGACCAAACATAAGGATTATAGGTATAGATGAGAGTGAAGATTTACAACTTAAGGGGCCAGCAAATATCTTCAACAAAATTATGGAAGAAAACTTCCCTAACCTAAAGAGAGAGATGCCCATTAATATACAAGAAGCCTACAGAACTCAAAACAGACTGGACCAGAATAGAATTACCTCCTGTCATATAATAATCCAAACCCCAAATGTCCTAAACAAAGAAAGAATATTAAAGGCAGTAAGAGAAAAAGGCCAAGTAACACATAAAGGAAGACCTATCAGAATTACACCAGACTTCTCACCAGAGACCATGAAAGCTAGAAGATCCTGGGCAGATCTCATGCAGACTCTAAGAGAACACAAATGCCAGCCAAGACTACTATACCCAGCAAAACTCTCAATCACTATAGATGGAGAAACCAAGATATTCCATGACAAAACCAAATTTACACAATATCTTTCCACAAATCCAGCCCTACAAAAGATAATAGGTGGAAAACACCGATACAAGGAGGGAGAGTATACCCTGGAAAAACCAAGATAGTAACCTTCTTTCATCAAACCCAAAGGAAGATAACCACTGAAATATAAAATTAACATCAGAAATGACAGGAAGCATTAATCACTATTTCTTAATATCTCTTAACATCAATGGACTCAATATCCCAATAAAAAGAGATAGAATAACAGACTGGATACCTAAACAGGACCCTACATTTTGCTGCATACAGGAAACACACCTCTATGTCAAATAAAAACTACCTTAGAGTAAAAGGGTGAAAGACAATTCTATAACCAAATGGTCTCAGGAAACAAGCTGGAATAGCCATTCTAATATCAGATAAAATTGACTTTCAACCTAAAGTCATTAAAAGAGCCACTGAGGAACACTTCTTGCTGGTCAAAGGAAAAATCCACCAAGAAGAACTCTCAATTCTGAATATCTATGCTTCAAATGCAAGGGCACTCTCATTCATAAAAGAACTTTACTAAAGCTCAAAGCACACATTGCACCTAACACAATAATTGTGGGTGAATTCAACAACCCACTCTCCTCAATGGACCAATCAGGGAAACAGAAACTAAGCAGGAACACAGTGAAACTAATTGAAACTTTGGACCAACTGACTTTAATATATATATATATACACACACACATATATATTTATATAATATACCTTTTTTCAGCACTTCATGGTACCTTCTCCAAAATTATTTAATTGGTCACAAGGCAGACCGCAACAAATATAAGAAGATCGCAATAATCCCGTGCCTCCTATTAGATCACTATAGAGTAAAAGTGGTCTTCAATAGCAACAAAAACAACAGAAAGCCCACATACACATGGAAACTGAACAATACTCTACTCAATGATACCTTGGTCAAGGAAGAAATAAAGAAATCAAAGACTTTTTAGAATTTAACGAAAATGAACACACAGCGTACCCAAATCTTTGGGACACAATGAAAGCAGTGTGAGGAGGGAAACTCATAGCCCTGAGTGCCTCCAAAAAGGAAATGGAGAGAGCATACACTAGAAGCTTAATGGCACAACTGAAAGCCCTGGGAAAAAAAGAAGCTAATTCACAGAAGAGGAGATGAAGACAGGAAACCATCAAACTCAGGGCTGAAATCAATCAAGCAGAAAGTAAGAGAACCATACAAAGAATCAACAAAACCAGGAGTGGATTCTTTGAAAAAAATCAACAAGATAGATAAACCCTTAGACGGACTACAGGTCACAGACAAAGTATCCAAAGTAACAAAACTAGAAATGAAAAGCAAAATATAACAACAGAAACAGGAAATTCAAAAAATTATCAGATCCTACTACAAAAGCCTGTGCTCAACACAACTGGAAAATCTGGAGGAAATGGACAAATTCTTAGATAAATACTAAACATCAAAATTAAAATAGCATCAAATAGATCATCTAAACAGTCCCATAACCCCTAAAAAATAGAAGGGGTCATAGAAAGCCTTCCAACCAAAAAAAGCACAGGACCAGATGGTTTTAGTGCAGAATTCTATCAGCCCTTCAAAGAAGACTTACCATCAACACTCTTCAAACTATTCCTCAAAATAGAAACAGAAGGAACACTACCCAACTCCTTCTACGAAGCTACAATTACGCTGATATAAAAACGACACGAAGATCCAACAAAGAAAGAGGACGTCAGGCCAATTTCCCTTATGAATATCAATGTAAAAATTCTCAAAAAATTCATGCCCACCGAATCCAAGAACACATCAAAATGATGATCCACCATGATCAAGTAGGCTTCATCCCAGGGATGCAGGGATGGTTCAGTATATGGAAATCCATCAGTGCTATCCAGTATATAAACAAACTAAAAAACAAAAACAAAAACAAAAACAAAATGTCATTTCATTAGATGCTGAAAAAGCATTTGACAAAATTCAGCATCCTTTCATGCTAAAAGTCTTGGAAAGAACAGGAATTCAAGGCCCATATCTAAACATAGTAAAAGCAATATAAAGAAAACTAGTAGCCAACATCAACCTAAATGGAGAGAAACTTGAAGCAATCCCACTAAAATTAGGGACTAGACAAGGCTGCCCCCTCTCTCCATATCTTTTCAATATAGTTCTTGAGTTCCTAGCTAGAGCAATTAGACAACATGAGGAGGTGAAACGGATACAACTTGGAAAGGGAGAACTCAGGCTATCACTATTTGCAGATGACATGATAGTATACTTAAGTGACCCAAAAAAACTCTACCAGAAAATTCCTACAGCTGATAAACAACTTCAGCAAAGTGGCTGGATACAAAATCAACTCAAGCAAACCAGTAGCCTTCCTATTCTCAAAGTATAAGAAGACTCAGAAAGAATTTAGGGAAAGGACACCCTTCACAATAGCCACGAACAACATAAAGTATCTTGGTGTGACTCTAACCAAACAAGTGAAAGATCTATACAACAAGAACTTCAGGTCTCTGAAGAAAGAAATTGAAGAAGACCTCAGAAAATGGAAAAATCTTTCATGCTCATTAATTGGCAGGATTAATATGGTTAAAAAAGGCCATCTTGCCAAAAGCAATCAACAGATTCAACACAATCCCTATCAAAATCCCAACCTAGTTCTTCATAGAGTTAGAAAGAACAATTCTCAAATTCATCTGGAATAACAAAAAAATCCAGGATACCTAAACCTATTCTCAACAGTAAAAGAAATTCTGAGGGAATTAGTATCCCAGACCTCAAACATTACTACAGAGCAATAGTGATAACAACTTCATGGTATTAGCACAGTGACAGGCAAGTGGACCAATGGAAAGGGATTGAAGACCCAGAAATGAACCCACACACCTATGGTCACTTGATCTTTGACAAAGGAGCTGAAAACACCCAGTGGAAATAAAATAGCCTTTTCAACAAATGGTGCTGGTTCAATTGGAGGTCAGAATGCAGAAGAATGTGAATTGATCCATTCTTATCTCCTTGTACTAAGCTCAACTCCAGGTGGATCAAGGACCTTCACATCAAACCTGACACACTGAAACTAATAGAAAAGAAACTGGGGAATACCCTTGAGGACATGGGCACAGGGGGAAAGTTCCTGAACAGAACACCAGTAGCTTATGCTCTAAGATCAAGAATTGACAAATGGCTGCGGGGCTTCGCTTTTTCTGCAACTCTCTGGGCAACAGCAGGATGTGGAGAAAGAGGAACACTCCTCCACTGCTGGTGGGATTGCAACCATTTTGGAAATCAGTCTGGCGGTTCCTCAGAAAACTGGGCATGACACTTCCTGAGGACCCTGTTATACCACTCCTGGGCATATATCCAGAGGATTCCCAGGCATGCAATAAGGTCACATGCTCCACTATGTTCATAGCAGCCTTATTTGTAATAGCCAGAAGCTGGAAAGAAGCCAGATGTTCCTCAGTAGAGGAATGGATACAGAAAATGTGGTATATTTACACAATGGAATACTACTCAACAATTAAAAAGAATGAATTCATGAAATTCTTAGGCAAATTGTCAGAACTGCATCATCCTAAGTGAGGTAGCCCAATCACAAAAGAATACACATGGAATGTAATCACTGATAAGTGGATGGTAATTAGTGGAGAAGCTCTGAATTTTCAAGACACAATTAGCATATCAAATGATACCCAAGAAGAAGGAAAGAGAGGGCCCTGGTTCTGAAAAGACTTGATCCAGCATTGTAGAGGAGTACCAGCACAGAGAAATGAGAGGGGGTTATTGGGGAGTGGGCAGAGGGAAGAGGGCTTATGAGGCCTATGGGGAGGGGAGAACCAGGAAAGAGGTTGGCATTTGGAATGTAAACAAAGAATACACACACACACACACACACACACAAAAACAAGTGTGTATCACCATGCCCAGGTTATGTACTTCTTGTGGTGATGTAACCCAGAGCTTCATGCTTGTTAGACAAACAAGTAGTCTATACATTGAGCCCTGGTCCCAGCCGCAGCCTGGGAACACTGTTTTTGTTTTGTTTTATTTGGTTTGGTTTGGTTTGGTTTGGTTTGGTTTTTTGGGTTTTTGGAGACAGAGTTTCTCTGTGTAGTCCTGGCTGTCCTGGACACTCTGTAGATCAGGCTGGCCTCGAACTCAGAAATCTGCCTGCCTCTGCCTCTTAAGGGCTGGAATTACAGGCATGAGCCACTACACCTGGCTCTATGATAACACTGTTAAATAAGATGCAGAGGTATCATACTGTACTGCTGCTCACATAAACAACTTTACTGAGAGAAGAAAACAGGACTGTACTTTATACATGTAGTTACTTGACTATTAAAATAAGGCATACAGAGTATAAGTAATCCTAAAGAGTGGATATTCTAAAATCTGTCTACACTTGTCCATGTCAATATGTTTAGATGTGGTTAATAATTAGTCACATGATATATATATTTGCAGTAAATATTAAGTAGGTCCTCCATGCTGGCACTGATTTAGGTACTAGATATGGAAAAAATGAGGGGTCATTCTCTCCCCATGTGCAGGGCAACACCAGCATGCTGGATTAAATAAAATTCCTCTTGCTTTTTGCATTGAAAAAAAAAAAAGAGCACTGAATGCTTGTCCAGAGGTCTCTAGTTAAATTCCCAGCAATGATGTGGTGGTTCACAACCATCTGTAATGGGTTCTGATGCCCCCTTCTGGTGTGTCTGTGGACAGCAACAGTGTACTCAAAAAGTCAATAAATCTTAAAAGAGTGGGGACCCGAAAAAGGGGAAATCATTTGAAATGTAAATAAAGAATATATCGAATAAATAATAATAATAATAATAATAATAATTTCCTTGGTCATGCTGTCTTCTCACAGCAATGCAAAACCTAACTAAGATAGCACTAAAATACACATTTCCTAGACTAAGGCTCTGTCTACCCCTATGGTAGAATGTTAGAGCTTGGAAGCCTTGTGCTATGTGAGTCAATTTCCTGCAGCATTGCTAAGTCAAACTGTTCACCCAGTAGAGGAGCTGCTGCTGTTCTAAAGCCTAGCTGAGTGGCTCTAGTTGGTGTGGGCCTCTGGTCATGTCTAGTAAGCATGGGTACCATTGGCATGGTACCTTATTGGAAATTTCCAGTTTTCTGCTCTGCTTCTGCTGTAAGAATTTGTGGGGGAGACCTCAAGTCATGTCATGGTGCATATGTATGCTACTGTTTTTCTAGCAAAAGTAGGCTGTCAGTGTTGTTGAAACTGGAATGGACTATCAACCAGACTGTGATTCTGTTAGTCGTGCGGTAGCCTGGGCTTGGGTCATTGGTCTACGAGTCTCCCTGTGTTGATTCTCTGGGAAGTGGGTTACTTCTGCTAAGTTGCAGGAAGCATGCATTAAATTATTTTTCAGCTGGGCAGTGGTGGCACATGCCTTTCATCCCAGCACTTGGGAGGCAGAGGCAGGGAGATTTCTGAGTTCGAGGCCAGCCTGGTCTACAGAGTGAGTTCCAGGCCAGCCAGACCTACACAGAGAAATCCTGTCTCAGAAATAAAAAACAACAAAAAATTATTCTTCAATGTTGTTTTGTGTATGAGCATCAGTAGGGGCTGGTTTTGCCTGAATGCACAAAGGGTCCTGAGAAATTGCAGAGTCATAACAGACCTGTCTGGTGACCTCCATTTCTAGACAGAGCATTAGAGTGTGGAGCCTCTCTTTGGAAGAAAGAGATCATAAGCTGTAGAGTGAGTCACCTAACAACTTAGGAATCATATTGAGTTAAGTGTGTCCTGTTTTGAAATCTGTGTTTTTATTTAATTTCTATACATATATAATCATGCGTAGTTAGGTAACATTGGTCAAGATTATATTTTGACTGAGTATTTCTATGTCTTCTGTTTGGTCCTTGAGTGTTTTTATGTACATTTGTCCATGGCTTTTTCTCTTGAACTTTTTGTTTCCTTGTAAGGATCATATACATTCATGATTGAAGTACTTTGGTGAATATAATTATAGATACCACATTGTAGCAATGTGTGTTCTAAGTCCTCATTATACTATTGAGCATTCTGAGTGTTTAGAGTTGGCTTGGCAAACACCTTTTCTATGAAACATTATTAGGAATTTTTTCAGATTTTATTCAGTTTATGGTACAAATTCAACATATGCTTGATCTTAATATTGATGCATGAGTATAATCCTATGGATAATTTATTAACTCATTCATTTAATTATTTAGTTAATCTTTGAAAGGTATAGTATATTGGATAAAATATACTATGTAGCCGGGCGGTGGTGATGCACACCTTTAATCCCAGTACTTGGGAGGCAGAGGCAAATAGATTTCTGAGTTTGAGGCCAGCCTGGTCTATAGAGTGAGTTCCATGACAGCCAGGGCTACACAGAGAAACCCTGTCCTTAAAAAATGAAAAGACTATGTGACTGGGAAAATCACTCAGTACTTCCTAGTCTTATGGATGACCTGAGTTCAGATCCTTGCATCCACTTTGGGAGCATCATGAATACTCACTACCCAAGATCCAGGGGATCCAAAACCCTCTTCCTTGATGACTTCTCTGTATACACACATGGAAGATATTTTCTCTCAAACAGATATACCAATGATCCTCAGAGACATGCTGTTCCTTACCAAAGAGCATGAGATGTCTTTTGTGGTCCAAATTATGTTCTACAATATTGAAACACGAGAATGCTCCAAGCCAGTCTCTCAGATCACCAATAGCTTATGCTCTAAAATAAAGAATTGACAAATGGGACCTCATAAAATTACAAAGTTTCTGTAAGGCAAAGGACACTGTTAAAAGGACAAAACGGCAACCATCAAATTGGGAAAGGATATTCACCAACCCTACCTCTGATAGAGGGCTAATATCCAGTATATACAAAGAACTCAAGAAGTTAGACCCCAGGGAACCAAATAACCCTATTAAAAATGGGGTACAGATCTAAACAAAGAATTTTCAAGAGGCACCTTAAGAAGTGCTCAACATCATTAGTCATTAGGGAAATGAAAATCAAAACAACCCTGAGATTTCACCTTACACCAGTCAGAATGGCTAAGGTCAAAAACGCAGGAGACAGCAGGTATTGGGCAAGGATAGGGAGAAAGAGGAACACTCCTCCACTGCTGGTGGGGCTGTAAGATGGTACAACCACTTTGGAAATCAGTCTGGCGGTTCCTCAGAAAACTGGGCATGATACTTCTGGAGGACCCTGCTATACCTCTCCTGGGCATATACCCAAAGGATTCCCTGGCATACAATAAAGACACATGCTCCATTATGTTCATAGCAGCCTTATTTATAATATCCAGAAGCTGGAAAGAACCCAGATGCTCCTCAAAGGAGGAATGGATACAGAAAATGTGGTATATTTACACAATGGAATACTACTCAGCAATTAGAAACAATGAATTCACAAAATTTTTAGGCAAATGGTTTGATCTGGAAAATATCATCCTAAGTGAGGTAACCCAATCACAAAAGAATACACATGGAATGCAATCTCTGATAAGTGGATATTAATTAGCCCAGAAGCCCTGAATACCCAAGGCACAAATCGCATAACAAATGACTTCCATGAAGAAGTATGGAGAGGGTCCTTAACCTGGAAAGGATTGATCTAGCATAGGAGGGGAATATAAGGACAGAGAAAAAGAAGGGAGGTGATCAGAGAATGGATGGAGAGAAGAAGGTTTATGGGACATATGGGGAGTGGGGATCCGGTAAAGGGGAAATCATTTGGAACGCAAACAAAGAATATAGAAAAGAAAAATTTTACAAAAAAAAAAAAAAAAAAACAATTTAACTGGGCTGGAGAAATGGCACAGCAGTTCATAGCACTGACTGTTCTTCCAGAGGTCCTGAGTTCAAATCCCAGCAACCACATGTTGGCTCACAACCACCTGTAATTAGATCTGATGCCCTCTTCTGGTGTGTTTGAAGACAGCTACAGTGTACTTACATATAAACAATAAATGAACCTTAAAACAAAGAACTATTAAGGAAAATTATTATTATTTCCTGTTATTTTTGTTGTTAGAGGTAGAATTATGTTTCTGTGGGTATCTTTTTTCGGTTTGTTGAAAGATTACTTTCTTGCTTTCTTTAATGTGTAGATTCCCTGCTTGTGTTGGCATTTTCTTTTTTTTTTTTTTTTTTTTTTTGTGTTGGCATTTTCTAATATCCTTTGTAGCTCTGGATTTGTGGAAAGATATTGTGTAAATTTGGTTTTGTCATGAGATATCTTTTCTTTTCTTCATCTATGGCAATTGAGAGTTTTGTTGGGTATAGTAGCTTGGGCAGGCATATATTTTCTATTAGGGTCTGTATGAGATCTACTCAGGATCTTCTGGCTTTCATTGTTTCATTGTTTCTGGGGAGAAGTCTGGTATAATTCTGAAACGTCTGCCTTTATATGTTACTTGACCTTTTTCCCTTACAGCTTTTAATATTCTTCCCAGCTTGTTCTCCATTTTTTTTTTCTTTTTCTTTTTTTTTTTTATTATTCGATATAATTTATTTACATTTCAAATGATTTCCCCTTTTCTAGCCCCCCCACTCCCCAAAAGTCCCGCAAGCCCCCTTCTCTTCCCCTGTCCTCCCACCCACCCCTTCCCACTTCCCCGTTCTGGTTTTGCTGAATACTGTTTCACTGAGTCTTTCCATAACCAGGGGCCACTCCTCCTTTCTTCTTGTACCTCATTTGATGTGTGGATTATGTTTTGGGTATTCCAGTTTTCTAGGTTAATATCCACTTATTAGTGAGTGCATACCATGATTCACCTTTTGAGTCTGGGTTACCTCACTTAGTATGATATTCTCTAGCTCCATCCATTTGCCTAAGAATTTCATGAATTCATTGTTTCTAATGGCTGAATAGTACTCCATTGTGTAGATATACCACATTTTTTGCATCCACTCTTCTGTTGAGGGATACCTGGGTTCTTTCCAGCATCTGGCAATTACAAATAGGGCTGCTATGAACATAGTAGAACATGTATCCTTATTACATGGTGGGGAGTCTTCTGGGTATATGCCCAGGAGTGGTATAGCAGGATCTTCTGGAAGTAAGGTGCCCAGTTTTCGGAGGAACCGCCAGACTGATTTCCAGAGTGGTTGTACCAATTTGCAACCCCACCAGCAGTGGAGGAGTGTTCCTCTTTCTCCACACCCTCTCCAACACCTGCTGTCTCCTGAATTTTTAATCTTAGCCATTCTGACTGGTGTAAGATGAAATCTTAGGGTTGTTTTGATTTGCATTTCCCTAATGACTAATGAAGTTGAGCATTTTTTAAGATGCTTCTCCGCCATCCGAAGTTCTTCAGGTGAGAATTCTTTGTTTAACTCTGTACCCCATTTTTTAATAGGGTTGTTTGGTTTTCTGGAGTCTAACTTCTTGAGTTCTTTATATATATTGGATATTAGCCCTCTATCTGATGTAGGATTGGTGAAGATCTTTTCCCAATTTGTTGGTTGCCGATTTGTCCTCTTGATGGTGTCCTTTGCCTTACAGAAACTTTGTAATTTTATGAGGTCCCATTTGTCAATTCTTGCTCTTAGAGCATACGCTATTGGTGTTCTGTTCAGAAACTTTCTCCCTGTACCGATGTCCTCAAGGGTCTTCCCCAGTTTTTTTTCTATTAGCTTCAGAGTGTCTGGCTTTATGTGGAGGTCCTTGATCCATTTGGATTTGAGCTTAGTACAAGGAGACAAGGATGGATCAATTCGCATTCTTCTGCATGCTGACCTCCAGTTGAACCAGCACCATTTGTTGAAAAGGCTATCTTTTTTCCATTGGATGTTTTCAGCCTCTTTGTCGAGGATCAAGTGGCCATAGGTGTGTGGGTTCATTTCTGGATCTTCAATCCTGTTCCATTGATCCTCCTGTCTGTCACTGTACCAATACCATGCAGTTTTTAACACTATTGCTCTGTAGTATTGCTTGAGGTCAGGGATACTGATTCCCCCAGATTTCCTTTTGTTGCTGAGAATAGTTTTAGCTATCCTGGGTTTTTTGTTGTTCCAGATGAATTTGATAATTGCTCTTTCTAGCTCTGTGAAGAATTGAGTTGGGATTTTGATGGGTATTGCATTGAATCTGTATAGTGCTTTAGGCAAAATGGCCATTTTAACTATATTGATTCTGGCGATCCATGAGCATGGGAGGTTTTCCCATTTTTTGAGGTCTTCTTCCATTTCCTTCTTCAGAGTCTTGAAGTTCTTGTCATACAGATCTTTCACATGTTTGGTAAGAGTCACCCCAAGATACTTTATACTGTTTGTGGCTATTGTGAAGGGGGTCATTTCCCTAATTTCTTTCTCAGCCTGCTTATCCTTTGAGTATAGGAAGGCCACTGATTTGCTTGAGTTGACTTTATAACCTGCCACTTTGCTGAAGTTGTTTATCAGCTGTAGGAGCTCTCTAGTGGAGTTCTTTGGGTCACTTAGGTAGACGATCATGTCGTCTGCAAATAATGATAGTTTGACTTCTTCCTTTCCAATTTGTATCCCTTTGACCTCCTTATGTTGTCGAATTGCCCGAGCTAGTACCTCAAGTACAATATTGAAAAGATAAGGAGAAAGGGGGCAGCCTTGTCTGGTCCCTGATTTCAGTGGGATTGCTTCAAGTTTCTCTCCATTTAGTTTGATGCTGGCTACCGGTTGGCTGTATATTGCTTTTACTATGTTTAGGTATGGGCCTTGAATTCCTGTTCTCTCCAAGACTTTAAGCATGAAGGGATGCTGAATTTTGTCAAATGCTTTTTCAGCATCCAATGAAATGACCATGTGGTTTTGTTCTTTGAGTTTGTTTATGTAGTGGATTGTATTGATGGATTTCCGTATATTGAACCAACCCTGCATTCCTGGGATAAAGCCTACTTGATCATGGTGGATGATCGTTTTGATGTGTTCTTGGATTCGGTTGGCAAGAATTTTATTGAGTATTTTTGCATCGATGTTCATAAGGGAAATTGGTCTGAAGTTCTCTTTCTTTGTTGGATCTTTGTGTGGCTTTGGTATCAGCGTAATTGTGGCTTCGTAGAAGGAATTGGGAAGTGTTCCTTCTGTTTCTATTTTGTGGAATAGTTTGAAGAGTATTGGTGTTAACTCTTCTTTGAAGGTCTGGTAGAATTCTGCACTGAAGCCATCTGGTCCTGTGCTTTTTTTGGTTGGAAGACTTTCTATGACTCCTTCTATTTCTTTAGGCATTATGGGACTGTTTAGATGGTCTAGTTGGTCCTGATTTAATTTTGGTATTTGGTATCTGTCAAGGAAATTGTCCATTTCCTCCAGATTCTCCAGTTGTGTTGAGTATAGGCTCTTGTAGTAGGATCTGATGATTTTTTGGATTTCCTCAGTTTCCGTTGTTATATCTCCCTTTTCATTTCTAAGTTTGTTAATTTGGATACTTTCTCTGTGCCCTTTGGTCATTCTGGCTAAGGGTTTATCTATCTTGTTGATTTTCTCAAAGAACCAGCTCCTGGTATTGTTGATTTTTTGTATGGTTCTCTTTGTTTCTACTTGATTGATTTCGGCCCTGAGTTTGATGATTTCCTGCCTTCTACTCCTCCTGGGCGAAATAGCTTCTTTTTGTTCCAGGGCTTTCAGGTGTGTCATTAAGCTGGTAATGTATGCTCTCTCCATTTTCTTTTTGGAGGCACTCAGGGCTATGAGTTTTCCTCTTAGCACTGCTTTCATTGTGTCCCATAGATTTGGGTATGTTGTGTTTTCATTTTCATTGTGTTCTAAAAAGTCTTTAATTTCTTTCTTTATTTCTTCCTTGACCAAGGTATCATTGAGTAGAGTATTGTTCAGTTTCCACGTGTATGTGGGCTTTCTGTTGTTTCTGTTGCTATTGAAGACCACTTTTACTCCATAGTGATCAGATAGGAGGCATGGGATTAGTTCGATCTTCTTATATTTGTTGAGGTCTGTCTTGTGACCAATTATATGGTCGATTTTGGAGAAGGTACCATGAGGTGCTGAGAAAAAGGTATATTCTTTTGTTTTAGGATAGAATGTTCTATATATATCTGTTAAATCTAATTGGTCCAAAGCTTCAATTAGTTTCATTGTGTCCCTGTTTAGTTTCTGTTTTCCTGATCGGTCCATTGAGGAAAGTGCAGTGTTGAAGTCACCCACAATTATTGTGTTAGGTGCAATGTGTGCTTTTAGTTTTAATAAAGTTTCTTTTACAAAAGAGGGTGCCCTTACATTTGGGGCATAGATGTTCAGGATTGTCAGTTCTTCTTTTTGTATTTTTCCTTTGACCAGCAAGAAGTGACCCTCAGGGTCTCTTTTGATGACTTTGGGTTGAAAGTCAATTTTATCTGATATTAAAATGGCTACTCCAGCTTGTTTCCTGAGACCATTTGCTTGTAAAATTGTCTTCCAGCCTTTTACTCTAAGGTAGTGTTTGTCTTTGGCCCTGAGGTGTGTTTCCTGTAAGCAGCAAAATGTAGGGTCCTGTTTACGTATCCATTCAGTTAGTCTGTGTCTTTTTATTGGGGCATTAAGTCCATTGATGTTAAGAGATATTAAGGAATAGTGATTGTTACTTCCTATCATTTTTGACGTTATTTTTTAAATTTGAATGCTTAACTTCTTTTGGGTTTGATGAAAGGTTACTATCTTGCTTTTTCCAGGGTGAAGTTTCCCTCCTTGTATTGGTGTTGTCCTCCTATTATCCTTTTTAGGGCCGGGTTTGTGGATAGATATTGGGTAAACTTGGTTTTGTCATGAAATATCTTAGTTTCTCCATCTATGGTGATTGAGAGTTTTGCTGGATATAGTAGTTTTGGTTGGCATTTGTGTTCTCTTAGAGTCTGCATGAGATCTGCCCAGGACCTTCTAGCCTTCATAGTCTCAGGTGAAAAGTCTGCTGTGATTCTGATAGGTCTTCCTTTATATGTTACTTGGCCTTTTTCTCTTACTGCCTTTAGTATTCTTTCTTTGTTTAGAACATTTGGTGTTTTGATTATTATGTGACGGGAAGTATTTCTGTTCTGGTCCAGTCTGTTTGGAGTTCTGTAGGCTTCTTGTATATTCATGGGCATCTCTCTCTTTAGGTTAGGGAAGTTTTCTTCCATAATTTTATTGAAGATATTTGCTGGCCCTTTTAGTTGTAAATCTTCACTCTCCTCTATGCCTATAATCCTTAGGTTTGGTCTTCTCATTGTGTCCTGGATTTCCTGGATATTTTGGGTTACAAGCTTTTTGCATTTTGCATTTTCTTTAACTGTTGAGTCCATGGTTTCTATGGAATCTTCAGCATCTGAGATTCTTTCTTCTATCTCTTGTATTCTGTTGTTGATATTTGTATCTCTGTCCCCTGATTTCTTCCCAAGGCTTTCTATCTCCAAAGTTGTCTCCCTTTGAGTTTTCTTAGTTGTTTCTACTTCTGATTTTAGATCCTGGATGGTTTTGCTTAGCTCCTTCACTTGCATGTTTGTGTTTTCCTGTAATTCTTTAAGAGATTTTTGTGTTCTCTCTTTCATGAGCTCAGCCTGTTGACCAAAGTTCTCCTGTATTTCTTTAAGAGATTTTTGTGTTTCGTCTTTCATGACCTCAGCCTGTTGAGCAAAGTTCTCCTGTATTTCTTTAAGTGTTTTTTGCATTTCCTCCTTGTTGGCTTTTGTATTCTCCTGGATTTCTTTCAATGATTTTTGTGTTTCCCTTGCAAGGGCTTCTACCTTTTGATCCATTGTCTCCTGAATTTCTTTAAGTATGTCCTTCATGTGTTCCTGTACCAGCATCATGACCAGTGATTTTAAATCCAAATCTTGTTTTACTGGTGTGATGGGGTATCCAGGACATGTTGGTAGAGGAGAATTGGGTTCAGATGTTGCCATATTGCCTTGATTTCTGTTAGTGACGTTCCTGCGTTTGCCTTTTGCCATCTAGATCTCACTGGTGTTAGTTTATCTTGTCAGTGTTGGACTCACCAGTGCAAGCTGCCCCTTCCCAGTTGGCCTCTGGTGCACAGCTTACCTCCTGCACTGCTTGTAGACAGTGTGCTGCTGCCCAGGCTGTTCAGATCCCAAAGCAGGCACCCGAAGGCTCCCGCTGGGGCCCGCTGGATTCACTGGAGCACACTGACTTCTCCCAGCTGGCCGCCCGGAAGCCCAGCTAGCCACTTGCAGGACTTGGGGATGTAATGCTGCTGCCCAGAATGATCTGGATCCGGAAGCGGAGAGAGTAGGGCTAAGGGCTTCTGCCTGAGGCCTTGCCCCAGATTGTGTCTGTGGAGCAGATGGAGCCCGTGTGCACTCCCAGGGAGTGCCGACGGTGTATGCTACTGTGACCTCCCCTGAGTTCCGCTCACTCCGCTGGGCAGCCGATCTGCCAACCGGGCTATCGCACACAAGGTTAGCCTGGCCGCCCAGTCCCTGAGTCCAGGCAAAAGCCTGGGAGGCCAAGGTCCGAGCAAAGTTCCCCTATGGCTTTGACTGTTAATTGGGTTTGCCAGGTGACTAGGATGGCGGGCGTGTGCGCCCGCGCTCCCTGAAAGCGCCGGGAGAGTCTGCTTTGCTAACAATCACCTGGGCGGGTTGGCTCACAGATGGCCCACCAAGCCGCCCAGTTCTTGGGGTCAGTCCTGTGCCTTTTGGGGCCTGGACCCCCGCTTTGTTAGCCTTAGGCTATGCCTGTTACAGGTCTGCCCGCCTGAGCTCTCTGTCGTCCTGCAGGCAAAATGGCGGCGGCGCGCTCGCAGGCCTGGGCAAAAAACCTCCTGGTTGGGTTGGCACCCCGATGGCCCCCCGACCCGCCCAGGGCCTGGGTGCAGGCCAACGCCCGTCGGGCTCAGACCACCGCGGTGTTGGCCTCGGATTATGTTTGTGTACCTCAGTCTGTCCGATTCCTGGAGTACGGAACCAAGATGGATCCTCCTCTCCTGACTGGTGGGAGGCCTGAAGTGGCCTCCGTGCAGGAAAGGCGCCGCACAACTGCAGCTGCTTGCTGTCCGGCTGCTCAGCGAAGGTCAGTGGTCGTGGGCGCAGGGCCTAACTGGACCCTGTGACGCCTTGGTTCCACTGCTGATGACCCTAGCTTCTTTCAAAGCTCAAGGGACTACTCCTGAGAGAAGACTTTGTAAGCAGAATAGAATCCTGTCTTTTTGTTCTCCATTTTTTAATAGGGGTATTTGTTTCTCTGGAGTCTAATTCCTTGAGTTCTTTGTATATATTGAATATTAGCCCTCTATCAGATGTAGGATTGGTAAAGATCTTTTGCAAATCTGTTGGTTGCTGTTTTGTCCTGTTGAAAGTGTCTTTTGAGCAGGGCAGTGCTGTTGCATACCTGTAATCCCAGCTCTCTGGGAGGCAGAGGCAGACCGATTTCTGAGTTCAAGGCCAGCCTGGTGTACAGATTGAGTTCCAGGACAGCCAGGGCTATACAGAGAAACCCTGTCTTGTAAAAAACACATCCAACAAAACAAAACAACAAAAAATGTGTGTTTTGCCTTACTGTGCTGTGCAATTTTATGAGGTCCTATGTATCAATACTTGATCTTAGAACATTAGCTATTGGTGTTCTATTCAGGAAAATTTCCCTTTTTCCCATGTTGTCCAGGTTCTTCCCTACATTCTCTTCTATTAGATCAAGTGTATATGGTTTTATGTGGAGGTCCTTTATCCATCTAAACTTGAGCTTTATACAGGGAAATAAGAAAGGAAGAATTTGCATCTTTCTACATGTTGACATCCAGTTGATGAAGCATCATTTGTTGAAAATGCTGTCATTTTTCCATTGGATGGTTTTAGCTTCCTTGACAAAGATCAAGTGACCATAGGTGTGTGGGTTCATTTCTGGGTCTTCAATTCTATTCCTTTGAATTTCCTGCTTGTCTGGGTACCAATACCACACAGTTTTCACCATAGGATGGCTATTCCCCCAGAAGTTGTTTTATTGTTGAGAATGGTTTTTGCTATCCTGGATTTTTGGTTATTCCAGATAAATTTGGAAATTGCTCCTTGATTCTTTTTATGTTTTTTGTTTGATTGATTGGCTAATTGATTGATTTTTGCAAGGGAGTTAGTGTCTCATTATGTACCTATTGCTGTCCTGGAATAAGTATTTTAGACCAGGCTGACATCCACCTCAATGACATATACCTGTGTCTGCCTCCTGTCTGCTGGGATTAAAGGGAGGCGTGAATACACCCAGCGTGCTCATAAGGTTTTTTTTTTTTTTTTTGGTAATATTTATTCATACAGTTTATCTGATGCGTGCTCAGCACTGTTGAACTGTATGCGTGTATGTCTGTATGTGTGTTAATTGTCTTTCCATGTGGAAGGCTTCGTCCTAGTCACAGGGTGCAGAAATGACAGGTGAACCTCATTCATTATTCAGTTTCCTTCTAAAATGCCTTGATTATATTAGAGTATTTATGTTATGGATCAAGTATGGGAAATAGCAGAATTATATGACTATATTCTCAATGAAGTATACATGTACAATATTCTCAGCAATATATTCTCTTATGTACACATGTATGGAATATTTTAGGGTATACTCACCTATGAAGATGTGCATGTGAATTTCACACAGGAAGAGTGGGCTTTGCAGGATCCTTCCCAGAAGAGTCTCTACAAAGATGTGATGCTAGAGACCTATGGGAATCTTACTGCTATAGGTAAGGCAGTGAATTTCCTTTCACTTTTTAAAATGTAGGGACAACTCTTCCTTTGTTATTGTTATTTCTTTCTGTAATTTCAGTTGAAAATGATGAAGAATGAGGGCAATAAACAATCATGTTTCTAAAGTACACTGAATTTAGTAACATTTTGTGTAACTTCCAGTAATGTAACATATACTCTCTGGTACTATATTTTAGGTTACGTTTGGGAAGACCATAATATTGAAGAACTCTTTCAAAGTTCTAGAAAATATGAAAGGTAACATTCATGTGCAACGTTATAAGAATATTTTTCATAAGAAATTTTATTATGTCCTCAAAGATTTAAAGAAAAGCAACTTGGTTAAAAAAAAGGACTTTAGGTTATAGATGATTATTAAATTCTTACAAAATCATGTACAACAATGTCAGGTATCTAATTTATGTTTGCAACACATTCCTTTAAGTACAAAGAAAAGAAAATAATGCCTTAACACATCTCACCATTTGAATCTCAGCCAAATAGAGTAATGCTCTAGAATTAACAGTGTGTTTAATCTCCTACCACTTAGATATTGCAAAAGATACATCGAATAGGTGGTAAGCGTATGTCCAAAAACCTCTAATAAACATATATTCATACTAAAGCTGGTGACAATCATATAATTTTTAATAATGTTGCCAGATTTTGTGAGATGGACAGTTTATGACACTCAATAAGCTGTTGTGGAGAAACCTTAATCCCTATATTACTCATATTTTTAATAGGAATGTCATTATTTATAATGGATACAAGCCATGTGAACATATGTATATTGAAAGAGGCAACAGCCCCTCCCTCTTACTGCACTATTTGAAGATATGTAATACTCCCCACATTGAGTAGACTTGTAGATTTGCTAGAAATTTAAAAATATTTAGTTTTCCTAATTAATAGGGGTATTTAAAATAATCACACTGTAAAATATCACAATGAGTACTAGGAATACATATTCTTCTGTTTCCCTTGGTTGACTTTGCAAATGTAGTATTACTCACACTATAGCAAATTTATGAATGAAGTCAGGGTAGTAAAGTTCTGAATTCTTGCTGTTCTCTTCAAATATGTGAATAAACTCCTATAGGAAAAGGTGCTATAAATGTGAGCCATGTCATCAATGTCCTTCCCTTCCCATGTGTCTTCAAAGATGCAAAAGAACCCACAATGAAGGGGAACTCCATTAAACAAAGTGGTAATACATTGAGATCAGGTTGTCCTTGACAATTAGTCCAAATTGTAAACCTTATTCACACAGATGAAAAGATTTATATATGTTTAGAATGTGAGAAATCTATCACATGTGCCAATTGTCTTTGCAGGCATGAAAAAAGTCATACTGAAGAGCAATCCTTTGAGATTTTTCAGCGTGGGCAAGCCTTTTCATTTCAGAGTCATAACCTAAGACAAGAAAGAATTCATACTGGGGAGAAACCCTATGAAGGTGTCCAACATTTTGAAACCTTTGCATATCACAGTAGTCTCCAAATACATAAAACAAGAATTGATGGAGAGAAAACCTATGAGTGTAACCAGTGTGGTAAAGATTTTGTATCTCACAGTTATCTTCAAAGTCATCAAAGTATACATACTAGACAGAAACGTTTTGAATGTAACCATTGTGGTAAAACCTTTTCAAAAAACAGTAGTCTCCAAAGACATAAAAGAGTGCATACTGGGGAGAAGCCTTATGAATGTAGCCAATGTTGCAAATACTTTACACATCCATATGGTTTGTTTTATCACAAAAAGTTACACACAGGAGAGAAACCCTATGAGTGTCATCAGTGTGGTAAAGCCTTTATAGTTAAAAGTCATCTTCAAATACATAGAAGAGCACATACTGGAGAGAAACCTTTTGAATGTAACCAATGTGGTAAAGCCTTTACACAAAGTAGTAATCTTCTAACACATAAAAGAATACATACTGGAGAGAACCCTTTTCAATGTAACCAATGTAATAAAGCCTTTGCAAGAAACTGTCTTCTCCAAACACATAAAAGAATACATAGTGGAGAGAAACCTTTTGAATGTAACCAATGTGGTAAAGCCTTTACACAAGGTAGTAGTCTTCTAACACATAAAAGAATACATACTGGAGAGAAACCTTTTGAATGTATCCAATGTTGTAAAGCCTTTACACAAGGTAGTAGTCTTCTAACACATAAAAGAATACATAGTGGAGAGAAACCTTTTGAATGTAATCAATGTGGTAAAGCCTTTGCACAAATTGGTAATCTTCTAACACATAAAAGAATACATACTGGAGAGAAACCTTTTTTTTTATTTGATATATTTTTTTATTTACATTTCAAATGATTTCCCCTTTTCTAGACACCCCACTCCACGAAAGTCCCATCCTGTTTTCCCACCCAACCCTTCCCACTTCCCTGTTCTGGTTTTGACCTATACTGCTTCACTGAGTCTTTCCAGAACAAGGGGCCACTCCTCCATTCTTCTTGTACCTCATTTGATGTGTGGATTATGATTTTTGGTATTCCAGTTTTCTATGTTAATATCCACTTATTAGTGAGTGCATACCATGATTCATCTTTTGAGTCTGGGTTACCTCACTTAGTATGATGTTCTCCAGCTTCATCCATTTGCCTAAGAATTTCATGAATTCATTGTTTCTAATGGCTGAATAGTACTCCATTGTGTATATATACCACATTTTTTGCATCCACTCTTCTGTTGAGGGATACCTGGGTTCTTTCCAGCTTCTGGCAGTTATAAATAGGCTGCTATGAACATAGTGGAACATGTATCCTTATTACATGCTGGGGAATCTTCTGGGTATATGCCCAGGAGTGGAATAGCAGGATCTTCTGGAAGTGAGGTTCCCAGTTTTCAGAGGAACCGCCAGACTGATTTCCAGAGTGGTTGTACCAATTTGCAACCCCACCAGCAGTGGAGGAGTGTTCCTCTTTCTCCACATCCTCTCCAACACCTGCTGTGTGTGGGTTCATTTCTGGATCTTCAATCCTGTTCATTGATCCGCCTGCCTGTCACTGTACCAATACCATGCAGGTTTTTTTTTTTTTGTCTTTTTTTTTATTCGATATATTTTTTATTTACATTTCAAATGATTTCCCCTTTTCTAGCCCCCCACTTCCCGAAAGTCCCATAAACCCCCTTTTCTCCCCTGTCCTCCCACCCACCCCTTCCCACTTCCCTGTTCTGGTTTTGCCCTATACTTCTTCACTGAGTCTTTCTAGAACAAGGGGCCACTCCTCCTTTCTTCTTGTACCTCATTTGATGTATGGATTATGTTTGGGGTATTCCAGTTTTCTAGGTTAATATCTACTTATTAGTGAGTGCATACCATGAGTCACCTTTTGAGTCTGGGTTACCTCACTTAGTATGATGTTTTCTAGCTCCATCCATTTGCCTAAGAATTTCATGAATTCATTGTTTCTAATGGCTGAATAGTACTCCATTGTGTAGATATACCATATTTTTTGCATCCACTCTTCTGTTGAGGGATACCTGGGTTCTTTCCAGCATCTGGCAATTATAAATAGGGCTGCTATGAACATAGTAGAGCATGTATCCTTATTACATGGTGGGGAATCCTCTGGGTATATGCCCAGGAGTGGTATAGCAGGATCTTCTGGAAGTGAGGTGCCCATTTTTCGGAGGAACCGCCAGACTGATTTCCAGAGTGGTTATACCAATTTGCAACCCCACCAGCAGTGGAGGAGTGTTCCTCTTTCTCCACATCTTCTCCAACACCTGCTGTCTCCTGAATTTTTAATCTTAGCCATTCTGACTGGTGTAAGGTGAAATCTCAGGGTTGTTTTGATTTGCATTTCCCTAATGACTAATGAAGTTGAGCATTTTTTAAGATGCTTCTCCGCCATCCGAAGTTCTTCAGGTGAGAATTCCCTGTTTAAATCTGTACCCCATTTATAATAGGGTTGTTTGGTTTTCTGGAGTCTAACTTCTTAAGTTCTTTATATATATTGGATATTAGCCCTCTATCTGATGTAGGATTGGTGAAGATCTTTTCCAAATTTGTTGGTTGCCGATTTGTCCTTTCGATGGTGTCCTTTGCCGTACAGAAACTTTGTAATTTTATGAGGTCCCATTTGTCAATTCTTGATCTTAGAGCATACGCTATTGGTGATCTGGTTCAGAAATTTTCTCCCTGTACCAATGTCCTCAAGGATCTTCCCCAGTTTCTTTTCTATTAGCTTCAGAGTGTCTGGCTTTATGTGGAGGTCCTTGATCCATTTGGATTTGAGCTTAGTACAAGGCGATAAAGATGAATCAATTCGCATTCTTCTGCATGCTGACCTCCAGTTGAACCAGCACCATTTGTTGAAAAGGCTATCTTTTTTCCATTGGATGTTTTCAGCCCCTTTGTTGAGGATCAAGTGGCCATAGGTGTGTGGGTTCATTTCTGGATCTTCAATCCTGTTCCATTGATCTGCCTGCCTGTCATTGTACCAATACCATGCAGTTTTTTAACACTATTGCTCTGTAGTATTGCTTGAGGTCAGGGATACTGATTCCCCCAGAATTTCTTTTGTTGCTGAGAATAGTTTTAGCTATCCTGGCTTTTTTGTTATTCCAGATGAATTTGTTAATTGCTTTTTCTAACTCTGTGAAGAACTGAGTTGGGATTTTGATGGGTATTGCATTGAATCTGTATATTGCTTTTGGCAAAATGGCCATTTTAACTATATTGATTCTGGCGATCCATGAGCATGGGAGGTTTTCCCATTTTTTGAGGTCTTCTTCCATTTCCTTCTTCAGAGTCTTGAAGTTCTTGTTGTAAAGATCTTTCACATGTTTGGTAAGAGTCACCCCAAGATACTTTATACTGTTTGTGGCTATTGTGAAGGGGGTCATTTCCCTAATTTCTTTCTCAGCCTGCTTATCCTTTGAGTATAGGAAGGCCACTGATTTGCTTGAGTTGATTTTATAACCTGCCACTTTGCTGAAGTTCTTTATCAGCTGTAGGAGTTCTCTAGTGGAGTTTATTGGGTCACTTAGGTAGACTATCATGTCATCTGCAAATAATGATAGTTTGACTTCTTCCTTTCCAATTTGTATCCCTTTGACCTCCTTATGTTGTCGAATTGCCCGAGCTAGTACCTCAAGTACAATATTGAAAAGATAAGGAGAGAGGGGGCAGCCCTGTCTAGTCCCTGATTTTAGTGGGATTGCTTCAAGTTTCTCTCCATTTAGTTTGATGTTGGCTACCGGTTTGCTGTATATTGCTTTTACTATGTTTAGGTATGGGCCTTGAATTCCCGTTCTTTCCAAGACTTTAAGCATGAAAGGATGCTGAATTTTGTCAAATGCTTTTTCAGCATCCAATGAAATGACCATGTGGTTTTTTTCTTTGAGTTTGTTTATGTAGTGGATTGCATTGATGGATTTCCGTATATTAAACCAACCCTGCATTCCTGGGATAAAGCCTACTTGATCATGGTGGATGATCGTTTTAATGTGTTCTTGGATTCGGTTGGCAAGAATTTTATTGAGTATTTTTGCATCGATGTTCATAAGGGAAATTGGTCTGAAATTCTCTTTCTTTGTTGATTTTTGTGTGGCTTTGGTATCAGCGTAATTGTGGCTTTGTAGAAGGAATTGGGTAGTGTTCCTTCTGTTTCTATTTTGTGGAATAGTTTGAAGAGTATTGGTGTTAACTCTTCTTTGAAGGTCTGATAGAATTCTGCATTGAAACCATCTGGTCCTGTGCTTTTTTTGGTTGGAAGACTTTCTATGACTCCTTCTATTTCTTTAGGCATTATGGGACTGTTTAGATGATCTATTTGGTCCTGATTTAATTTTGGTATTTGGTATCTGTCAAGGAAATTGTCCATTTCCTCCAGATTCTCCAGTTGTGTTGAGTACAGGCTCTTGTAGTAGGATCTGATGATTTTTTGGATTTCCTCAGTTTCCGTTGTTATATCTCCCTTTTCATTTCTAAATTTGTTAATTTGGATACTTTCTCTGTGCCCTTTGGTCAGTCTGGCTAAGGGTTTATCTATCTTGTTGATTTTCTCAAAGAACCAGCTCCTGGATTCGTTAATTCTTTGTACGGTTCGCTTTGTTTCCAATTGATTGATTTCAGCCCTGAGTTTGATGATTTCCTGCCTTCTACTCCTCCTGGGTGAATTGGCTTCTTTTTGTTCCAGGACTTTCAGGTGTGTCATTAAGCTGCTAGTGTATGCTCTCTCCATTTTCTTTTTGGAGGCACTCAGGGCTATGAGTTTACCTCTTAGCACTGCTTTCATTGTGTCCCATAGATTTGGGTATGTTGTGCCTTGATTTTCATTAAATTCTAAAAAGTCTCTGATTTCTTTCTTTATTTCTTCTTTGGTCAAGGTGTCATTGAGTAGAGTATTATTCAGCCTCCATGTGTATGTGGGCTTTCTGTTGTTTTTGTTGCTATTGAAAATCACTCTTACACCATAGTGATCTGATAGGAGGCATGGGATTAGTTCAATCATCTTATATTTGTTGAGGTCTGCCTTGTGTCCAATTATATGGTCGATTTTGGAGAAGGTACCATGAGGTGCTGAGAAAAAGGTATATTCTTTTGCTTTAGGGTGAAATGTTCTATAAATATCAGTCAAATCCAATTGGTCCAAAGCTTCAATTAGTTTTACTGTGTCTCTGTTTAGTTTCTGTTTTCCCAATCGGTCCATTGAGGAAAGTGGAGTGTTGAAGTCCCCCACAATTATTGTGTTAGGTGCAATGTGTGCTTTGAGCTTTAGTAAAGTTTCTTTTACGAATGAGGGTGCCTTTGCATTTGGTGCATAGATGTTCAGAATTGAAAGTTCTTCTTGGTGGATTTTTCCTTTGACCAGCAAGAAGTGTCCTTCTGTGTCTCTTTTGGTGACTTTAGGTTGAAAGTCAATTTTATCTGATATTAGAATGGCTACTCCTGCTCGTTTCCTGTGACCATTGGCTTGTAAGATTGTCTTCCAGCCTTTTACTCTAAGGTAGCTTTTATCTTTGACACTGAGGTGTGTCTCCTGTATACAGCAAATTGTAGGGTCCTGTTTCCTTATCCAGTCTGTTAGTCTATGTCTTTTTATTGTGGAATTGAGACCATTGATGTTAAGAGATATTAGGGAATAGTGATTATTACTTCCGGTCATTTTTGATGTTCTTTTTATATTTGAGTGGTTATCTTCTTTTGGGTTTGATGAAGGAAGGTAACTATCTTGCTTTTTCCAGGGTGTAGTTTCCCTCCTTGTATTGGAGTTTTCCTCCTATTATTCTTTGTAGAGCTGGGTTTGTGGAAAGATATTGTGTAAATTTGGTTTTGTCATGGAATATCTTGGTTTCTCCATCTATGGTGAATGAGAGTTTTGCTGGGTATAGTAGTCTTGGCTGACATTTTTGTTCTCTTAGAGTCTGCATGAGATCTGCCCAGGATCTTCTAGCTTTCATGGTCTCTGGTGAGAAGTCTGGTGTGATTCTGATAGGTCTTCCTTTATATGTTATTTGGCCTTTCTCTCTTACTGCCTTTAATATTCTTTCTTTGTTTAGTGCATTTGGGGTTTTGATTATTATGTGACGGGAGGTATTTCTGCTCAGGTCCAGTCTGTTTGGAGTTCTGTAGGCTTCTTATATATTTATAGGCATCTCTCTCTTTAAGTTAGGAAAGTTTTCTTCCATAATTTTGTTAAAGATATTTGCTGGCCCTTTCTGTTGTAAATCTTCACTCTCATATATACCTATAATCCTTAGGTTTGGTCTTCTCATTGTATCCTGGATTTCCTGGATGTTCTGGGATACAAGCTTTTTGCATTTTGTATTTTCTTTGACAGTTGAGTCAATGGTTTCTATGGTATCTTCGGCATCTGAGATTCTTTCTTCCATCTCTTGTATTCTGTTGTTTATATTTGCATCTATGGCCCCTGATTTCTTCTCAAGGTTTTCTATCTCCAAAGTTGTCTCCCTTTGTGATTTCTTAGTTGTTTCTACTTCTGTTTTTAGGTCCAGGATGGTTTCGCTCAGTTCCATCATTTTTTTGTCTGTGTTTTCCTGTAATTCTTTAAGAGATTTTTGTGTTTCCTCTTTCATGACTTCTGCCTGTTGATTCAAGTTCTCCTGCATTTCTTTAAGTTTTTTTTTTTTGCCTTTCTTCTTTATTGGCTTCTATCTCTTGGGCCTTATTCTCCTGCATTTCTTTAAGTGTTTTTTGTGTTTCCATTATATGGGTTTCTAGCTTATTCATGTTCCTCTGCATTTCTTTAAGAGATTCATTCATGTCCTTTTTGTGTTCTTCTAGCAGCATCATGAACAGTGATTTTAAATCCAAATCTTGTTTCTCTGGTGTGTTGGCATAACCAGGACTTGCTGATGTTTGGAGTTTGGTTCAGATGCTGCCATATTGCCTAGATTTCTGTTAGTAGCGTTCCTGCATTTGCCCTTTGCCATCTTGTTCTCTGGAGCTAATTGGTCTTGTCTCTGGCTGGTGTTTCAGCCTCCTGAGAGGCTCTAGAGCTATTTCTGCACCACTGAAGGGCAGGGTTTCCCCTGTTGCAGATTGTGCTTTCCTCCTCTTGGGTGCCCTTGCAGCCCTAGTGTTCTTTGTCCCAGACTGTGTCTGTGAGCCAGAAGGTGCCCGTTTGCTCCTTCAGGGAGTGCTGAGGCTGTATGCTATAGGGACCTTTTCTGCATGCTGATCTCTCTGCTGGGCAGCGGAACTCCCAACCGGGTTGGTGCACACGAGGCTAGCCTAGCTGCTCAGGCCCTGAGTCTAGGCAAAAGCCTGGCAGGCCAATGTCTGAGCAAAGTTCCCCTCAGCTGTGAGTGTTAATTGGGTCTGTCAGGTGGCTAGGATGGTGGCGTGTGAGCGCTCCCTGAGAGTGCTGGGAGAGTCTGCTGGGCTAACAACCTCCTGGCCAGGTCAGCACACAGATGGCCCACCGAGCAGCCCAGGGCCTGGGGGCAGTCCAGGGCCTGACCGTCTGAGACCCCTGCTATGTCCGCCTCGGGCTATGCCTGTTAGCTGGTTTGGTTTTGCCTGCTAGGTCTCTCTGGCTTCCCGTAGGCAAAATGGCGGTGGTGTGCAAACCGGCCTGGATAAACAACCTCCTGGCCGGGTCGGCACACAGGTGGCCCACCGAGTAGCCCAGGGCCTGGGGGCAGTCCAGGGCCTGACCGTCTGAGACCCCTGCTATGTCCGCCTCAGGCTATGCCTGTTAGCTGGTTTGGTTTTGTCTGCTGGGTTCCTCTGGCTTCCCGTAGGCAAAATGGCGGCGGTGCACGCTGGCCCGGGCAAACAAGCTCCTGGCTGGGTCGGCACACAGATGGCCCACCGAGAAACCCAGGACCTGGGGGCAGTCCAGGGCCTGACTGTCTGAGACCCCTGCTATGTCTGCCTCGGGCTATGCCTGTTACCTGGTTTGGTTTTGCCTGCTAGGTCTCTCTGGCTTCCCTTAGGCAAAATGGTGGTGGTGCGCGCGCCGGCGGGGGGAGGGGGGAACCTCCTGGCTGGGTTTGCACCCTGGTGGCCCCCCCGATCAGCCCAGGGCCTGGGTGCAGGCCAACGCCCGTAGGGCTTAGACCCCCGCGATGTTGGTCTCGGGTTATATTTGCGTACCTCAGTCTGATTTCTCTGGTGACCGAGAACCAATATGGAGGCCTCATATCTGACTGGCAGGAGGCAGAGTTCTGGTGTGGCTTCTGTGTGGTGAAAGGCGCCATAAATCCTCCGCTGCTCGCAGCCTGGCTGGCCAGCGATGGCCAGTGGTCGTGGGCGCAGGGTCTGCCTGGACCCTGTCCGCTTGGTTCTACTGCTGATGGCCCTTCCTCTGGACCAGCTGCTGCTGCTGCTGCTGCCGCTGCTGCCACCGCTCACCATGCAGCTTTTAACTGAGAAACCTTTTGAATGTAACCAATGTGGTAAAGTCTTTTTGCGAAATAGTAATCTTGTAACACATAAAAGAGTACATACTGGAGAGAAACCTTTTGATTGTAACCAGTGTGATAAAGCCTTTGCACATAATTGTGAGCTCCAAATACATAAAAGAAAACATACTGGAGAGAAATCCTATGAATGTCATCAATGTGGCAAAACTTTTTCAAGTCTATCTGGATTCACATATCATAATAGAAGACATAATTCATACAGGAGAGAAACCCCATGAATTCAATCAATGTTCTTAAGCCTTTAGTCCTTGTTTTTAATAACTGCATTGCATTCCATTGTATAAATGAAACATTTTTTTACTCTTTTGTCTGCTGAGAGATATCTGGACGGTTTCCAGTTTCTGGTATTACAAATAAAGTTCCTTTGATCATAATGGAGTAGGTCTCCTGTGGTATGTTAGAACATAGGTTGGGTATATGTCCAGGAGTTGTATGGTTGTATTCTGAGTAGAATTATTCCCAGTTTACTAAGAAACTTGCAAATTTATTTCCATAGAGGTTCTACAAATTCTCACTCCCACCAGCAATGGAGAAGTGTTCCCCTTGCTCCACATCCTTGCCAGACTGTGCTGTCTCTTGACTTTTTATCTTAGCTGTTCTGATGGGTGTAATGTGGAATATCAGCATCCTTTTTATTTGCATTTCTCTGATGACTAAGGATCCACGGAATGAATGACACACAAACAATAGTCCATTTTTAACTTGTCATTTTGCTCATTGCCTGGTCACAGCGAAGACTTCCGTGGCTAGCATTTCCTTTTCTCTGGTACTCCTGACAGAACACCTCTATATCTGTCTTCAGCTTAGTTGCCTGTTCATTTTCTATGAAGCCATTTGTTCTTGCTGCCCAAGATGCTTTTGGAATGCCCCTCAATGCTCCACTTTTACTTTCCACCTACATTTTGGATGATCCCCTGCAGACTTCTAAGTCTGCCCATCTCTGTCCTCCTGGGTCATGGCAAATCTCTCTGTCCTAATGTACAGCTCTAAATGTCCAACCCCGTGCCCAGTCATTGGCTGTTGGCATCTTTATTGATGGGTCCAAAACATCATCAAAACATGTTTTAATGTGTTGCAACATTACGAAGATGGGGAACCACTGTGTTACAGAAAAATAAATGTTTAATCATCATGTTTATGTTTAATAATACTGCTTCTATCCTGATGCCCTGGTAGACATGACTAATTAATGATATCTCCTCTCCTACAAAATTCAGACATATGCTCAAAATTTCTCTTCTCAGCATTGAGGAATTTAGACCTGTCTATTGACATAGGCATATTCTTCATATTTAAGGAGATTTTAAAATAGAGTCTCTGTTACTTATTCTTTGAAATTTTCATTCAGGTATATGTCTCTAATGGTGCATGTCTCTAATCTGAGCACTTGGCAGTCAGAGGCAGATGTCTCTCTATATCTCCATGCCAGCCTGGCCTCCAGATGGAGTTCTAAGACATCTAGGGCTACACATAGGGGCCAGATGGTTTTAGGGCAGAATTCTACCAGACAGTCAAAGAGCTAATATCAATATTCCTCAAACTATTCCACAAAACAGAAACAGTAGGAACACTACCTAATTTTTTCTATGAATCCACAGTTACTCTGATACCTAAATTCCACAAGACCCAGCAAAGAAAGAGATCTTCAGACCAATTTTTCTTATACATATTAGTGCAAAAATACTCAATAAAATCTTTCAAACTAAACCCAAGTACATGTCAAAAAACCCATTTGCCAATATCAAATAGACCTCAACCTGGGGATGCAGAGATGATGTGACCTTATTGGAGTAGGTGTGGCTTTGTGGGTGTGGATTTTAATACACCTGTACTAGCTGCCTAGAAGTCAGTCATCTGGCAGCAGCCTTCAGATGATGGAGAACTATCACCAACTCCTGAACAATGCCTGCCTCGATGCTGCCATGATCCTGCTGTGATGATAATGGACTGAAACTCTGAAGCTGGAAGCCAGCACCAATTAAATGTTGTCCTTTATAACACTTGGCTGGGTCATGGCGTCTGTTCACACCAATAAGACCCTAACAAAGTCAGATTGCAAACCCCAGTACTCTCTGCCCAACACTGTACTCAGTTCTTTGACAGAGGACATATAAAATCACAGTATCTGTACTTTACTCCAGTAATCATGAAATGTGGGCACAGTACCCTCTGTATCCAGAAAAGTAAGTGCCTGCTCTTCCTAGTACTGCTTTCACCTATGCCATTTCACTTTATGCCCAGTGTTTCTCTCCAGAGGCAAACCCAACACACCTCCTCTTCTCCTGAAAATTAAATTTGTCTCAGGAAATGTTTGTCATATAACCACCTATTGCAAACCAGCAGAGGGAGCTCACATGTTGAATTTGTTAGCCATCCCACTTATTTGCAAAAACTATTTTTTGATAATATTTGACAGATTTCATTGAAAATTTTAATCAAAGCCAAAAAAAATCTCTCAATGAAAAAAAAACCCAGACCCAGAAAGTTTTAGCATAGAATTTGACCAACACCAATACCAATGCTATTACTAAGAGCTATTACCAATGCTCAGCAAGTTATTGTATAAAACAAACACAGAAGGAACACTGTCAAACTCATTCTATGAGGCCAACATCACCCCAATACCTAAATCACCCAAAGGCTCAACCAAAAAAAAGATGGCCGGAATAATTTCTTTCTGAAAATGCAAAAATACTCAATAAAATGCTAGCAAACCTAATCAAAGAATACATCAAAACCTTAATTTACCTTGACCATGTAGAATTGATCCCAGGGGTGCAGGCTTGGTTCAAAATACAAAAATACAGTAATGTCTTCCATAATATAATCCACTATATAAACAAACTAAGAGAAAATTCTCAGATGATCATGTCATTGCATGTTAAAGAAGACTATGATAAAATCCCACAACCCTTAATGTTAAAAGTCTTAGAGGGATCATAAAGGGCCAGCCTGGTCGACAGAGTGAGTTCCAGGACACCCAGGACAATAGAGAAAAGTCTTGTCTCGGACAAAACCAAAAAAAACCCCAAAAAAACAAAAAACAAAACAAAACAAGCAAAAAAACAAAAAACAAAAAACAAAAAACAAAACAAAACAAAAAAAAAACAAAAAAAAAAAGGAAAAAAATAGTTCATCTTAGTAGATTGTTCCTTTGACCACTATGAAGTGCCCTTTCTTATCTTTTTTGATAATGTTAGGTTCAATTTTATTTGATATTAGCATGGCTACTCCAGATTGTTTCTTGGGACCATTTGCTTGGATAATTGTTTTTTCAGCCTTTTACTATGAGGTAGTGCTTGTCTTCTTCATTGAGGTATGTTTCCTTTATGCAGTAAAAGGCTGGGTCCTATTTATTCAGTCTGTTAGTCTATGTATTATTATTGGGGAATTGAGTCCATTGAAGTTAAGAAATATTAAGGAAAAATGATTATTACTTTCTGTTATTTTTGTTGTTAAAGGTAGAATTATGTTTGTGTGGGCATCTTTTTTTTCAGTTTGTTGACAGATTACTTTCTTGCTTTTTCTAGGGTGAAGTTTCCCTCCTTGTGTTAGCAGTTTCTTTTCTATTTCTTTTCTTTTTCTTTTTTTTTTTTTTTTTTTGGATTCGGTTTTTTCGAAACAGGGTTTCTCTGTAAAGCCATGGCTGTCCTGGAACTCACTCTGTAGACCAGGCTGGCCTTGAACTCAGAAATCTGCCTGCCTCTGCCTCCCAAGTGCTGGGATTACAGGCGTGTGCTACCACCACCTGGCTGTACAAAGTTTTAAAACCGGGCCTGTGAAAAAATATTTTCATCAGATTCAATTCTTAAAAATGAAGTCTCCCCAGTTCAGACACACAAGAAGAGGGCATCAGATCTCATTACAGATGGTTGTGAGCCACCTTGTGGTTGCTGATAATTGAACTCAGGACCTAGGGAAGAGCAGTCAGTGCTATTAACAGGTGAGCCATCTCACTAGCCCACTTTTTTTTTTTTACTTGTTTGTTGTAAAAATTATAGCTTTTAACTTTCAAAGAAACTGTGGAGCTAGTGACACAAAATGTATAGTTAGGTAAGTAGTCTTAATGGAAACATGTGAGAACATCTCTGTTGTAAACTCTTATTCAGCTTATGATTTGAATTTATGTCTGAACATTAAGTGAACTGTTGTAAGCATAAAAAATATAGGATGCTTAGAAAAATCATGTGAACCATTCTCCTCAAAACAGGTACACGAAAAGGTAGGAATGATGACATTAGAAAGGGAAATAGGAAAACACAGAATGCAGACAGAGAATAAGAAATTAAAGCATAGCAAAATACAATAGAACACAAGAGAGCAAAAGTGAGACAAAGTAGAACCTTCAGAGACAGCAGAAAGAGCAGGCAGGCTTCTCATTACCATGAGGCAAAACATTTTTTTTCTTAAATCAAGGCAATTTTACTTTTATTAAAGTGGACAAAACTGTTTTTCTTGTGGACTTGGGTTTAATTCCTTTAGCAATAAAATCAATTAATTAAGCAATAAAGGCTGAAGCTTATTTTCCATCCAGAATGAATCAGTTCTTCCTGCACACGTACAGGGTCATCATTATAGAGAAGAATACTGTTTGGGCACAGTGAGGGATTTAATATCTTCTAAGCTTGTATTTAAATCATGACATAAATGAAGGCATACCAGACTGGATGATGTATATTATGTGACCCAAAGTATATTGAATTTCCTATTAGGGAACTCTCCTATGCAGATATGTACAATACTGGCTGACCCTAATATGTTAGCTCAGAGGTGTTAGACAGGACATTTACTGACGGGAGCAGCTTGTTATCAGCTACATCTCTCAGCAACTAGCCTTGCGCACAGGGGCAAAGTCACTCAGTATCTTATGAACGGTTTTCCCTCTGCCAGATGAAGACTTACTGATTTTCAAAAACTATGTAGCTATGTGTTTTTCTAAGCTGAGTCATGACTGAGACGGAAATGAGAAGGAAAAGACACCAGTGAATGGGAGTCCTCTAGCCTATCTGAAATTTATCGTGGAATTAAAACTGAAGAAGAACACATGCAGAAATTGAGATACCTGACCAACATTGAAGCAAATGGAGCCCAGCACAGAAAGGCAGCTCAGGGAGAAGGTTGAAAGCTTTCATTCCTTGACAGCAGTTTCGATTACTCAGGTGACCAAATAGAGCTGATAGATCAATGTCTTTAAAGTCATTTCCTAGGGTTCTCAGCCTGGAGCAATCAGGAATCAGAATAAAGAATTGAATTTATTGTCAAATTAAATTTCTATAGTTTAAGCAAAACAGAGTTTGTAGACAAACCAATGTGTCCATGTCCAACAGGACTCTTACATTTCCTGTCTGAAAATGTGCAGCCTGAGGAACAAATGTGAGAGTAAACCACGTGTGCTCTAATACAGGAGGAGGGAAAGGACTAGAATGTAAATAAATGCAATAATTTTGTTAAAAATGCAGTAACAGCAGGACATTATGAACCATTTTTTGCAGCATATTAGAAGATGTACATGAAAAGGAGAGGTCCCTCAACCTCAATTAGTTATTTTTATTCCGTAATAAACACAAAATCTGAATGTATTCCTCCAAAGGAAACACACTATCACTAGGAAAGCTCCCATGTAGAAATACTCTTTCTGGAAGTTTGCTGGTGATTTTTCCAAATGTTTGTATATTTGACAAAAGGAAAGAAATGAAATAAAGAAATAGAAGAAAAAAACCAATCTGATGTGCTCTTCTGTCCTCTGCTGGTACCAGGCATGCATGTGGCACTCAAACATACATGGAGGCAAAACACACATATGCATAAAAACAGATCATTTTTTAATGATTTGAAAAATAACATGTACATGGAGGGAACCCATTTTATAATAGGGAATAAAAACATGTGTTTATATTTTAAAAGTATTTGTGTTTCATCTGCATATATCTGTTTCCACCACACTGTGTGCACCTGTTCTCAGATATTTATTTGCTGTCAACAAGCAGTAACTAAAACTGCATGCTAGGCACCGTAGAGGACAACATTTACTATATATAAAAGGAGAGCACAGCCAGAACCAGGAACTTCTGGGAGAGTCCAGAGGGGACAATGTGGAGAGAAGATGAGGGGAGAAGCAAGAGCCAGACCAAGAGATCAGGATGATCTGGTGATGTAACAGAACAGGTAACCAACATGGTTGGATTACATGAGGAATGGCAGGTGGGGGAAGGGCAGCCCTATCCCCAGGCTGGAGGGCACATGATTCCCTGTATAAGTTGGGTGCTGAGCTCTGCTGATTGAACCTTATAGGCAGGTTTGCTTTGATTTGTTAAATAGGCCTCTCAGCCATTAGTTCCAGGATTTCACACTTAGTAGTGAGAAAGGAGAAAGATGAAATGGTTTCATTATACTCTCAAAAACTGTGCTTAAAGGTCCAATATTTTTCAAGGACTAAAGATTTATACTAGAGCCTTCAAGTATTACTCATATTGTGTATTTTCAGACAGAACAAATGATATTGTTAGGCACACACACACCAGTTTGTCTAGATCTTCTGTTGCTTGAATCAGAGTAAATAGAGAAATTTGGTTTCTAGATATAAGTTCGGTTCCTCATCCAGATTCGTGAGTGCCCAGCTCTGGGAACCTCCTGGATGGCCAGTTTGGACTTTTCCTGATTGTCTAACATTGATGACCTGACCACTCAGTGCTATGACCAACACTGTCAAAGCAGAAAGGGCTCCCCTTCCTTCTTCCCTCTTTTTTTCTGCACTGTGATTACACCAGCTTCAAAGCTGGTCAGAGAACTCAGTGCTTACACAGGTCCCTCTTTATTTGTAATCCCCTCACCCCAACCCAGGGAGGTTGGAGGACACTCACTCACTGCTCTCTTTTTCTTCTCACTCAACAGTCAGAACTCAGCTTTAAAATAGCAGCAGGACAGTCTTCCAAGCCCTGGGCAGTAGAGGCAGGGTCAGGTGTACATAGTAAGTCTTAACTACATAGCAGAAGGAAAGGCTGAGCTATAGGAGATGTTGCTCTAAACAGACCCAAATATGAAACATCATTAGAAAAAGAAATGAAATTGTTAATGAATGGAAAACAGTGGAAAATAAAAACGAGGTCAGAAGGGCAATGCATAGAGAAAATGAAAATTTAAAAGTAATACAAACCATTGACTTTTATAAAAGATCAATAGAATTGAAAGAACTCATAGGCAAATGACTGAAAAGAGCTGGCTGTTCCCTGGTAGAGGGAGTGGCATTAATGTGATGGTGTTTGTCCTTGCCCCCATGTGCAATGTCAGCTGCTGAGATCTCTAACCTGACACATAGCCAGTAACATGTTTTTCAAATTTCTGAGCTGACCTAACTGTGCCAATGAGGACTGCACATATCTACACATATCCCCTAAATGGAAATTCAATATTCACTCATTTCGGCTAACCAACTCAAATTGTACACCACTGTGGGCACCACTTGTGGCTTATGAGGATGTAGACCCGCGTCCCCTCCAGAGCTCGTGACACTGGGCTGGTGGACACAGGGAGCTGGACTGCTGTGCAGACATCCCCATGGTGCTGCTAGGAGAGCACCAAGCTTTGGTGGGTCTTGTGACCTGGGGGTGGGGAAGGGGCGGTCCTTGGGGGATCGCCTGGGGACCTACTCTACTTGTCTAAGAAGAGTTGCAAAGAGTGAGGACCTTGGGGACCTGTATCTGGCCCAGGACTGAAGGGAAGGGGGCAGGGGAGATCCAGCTGGGTCCTGCAGGGACAAGAGTGTCCTTGACTTGCTAGGGTTGGTGTCAGCCATTGCTGCGGAGGCTGGAACGCCTTCTAGCAGGAGACTAGAGACACGAGGAGTTCCTCCTGAACTCAAGGTTCATAGCTTGCATAGCCCATTTCTGAACTTACAGTGGACTTAGCAACCTGTCCCACAAGTGGAAGGGTGCCCAGAATATTAACAATTAAAGAAGGATATGAGGAAACAAGATGTTTCGTGTCTTCTTCCGGGTTCAGACAAACTGCAAGTACTTTTCACCTAAGAGTTATGAGTCAACCCTCAGAGCCAAGCAGGAAACCCCATAACAAACCCTGAGTAGCATGCTTGTTATGTGGCACATCTTCCTCAGTACTTTGGTGAAACAGACAGACAGACAAACAAACAAACAAACAAACAAACAAACCCCTTTGGCTCAGGAGGCGGCGCTACAGTCCCTAAGGCCCTGCCCTCCGCGTGCCTCCCCAGTCTGCTCTGCAGATGGTGCTCTGCAGCTGAGCAGCCCCAGGCTGGGCCAAGGGGAGGCGAGCAGCCGCCCTGTTGCTTCGCCTGCTTAAGCGCAGTGCGTGGCCTTGGCCAGGGGAGGCGGTAGTGAGGCCAGAGTCACGCTCCAGCCCCCTTTTCCTCTAGGAGTTCTCTTCTCCAGCAAAAAACTTTGCTCCAGGGGCTCCGCAGGACCACACGGGACCATGCTGCCTCCTCCAGTCGCCTCCCTCCGACCACCCTCACCCTGCAGGCCGAGTCGCCTCTCCCGCCTCTGCCCCCACCGCGGAAAGTTAAGTTTGGAGATGGGGGACAAGGGGAACATGGACAAGAAGAGGAAGAACTGGATCTGAGGAACCGGACCCGGGCAGCTGTTCCAGGACTTTTCTTAGACAATTGCAAAGCAATGGATGGAAAAATTGAGGGGTTAACAGATGAGTTTGTGAACTTAGAGTTCCTCAGCTTCATAAGTGTAAACATTGTTAGGTTTTTGTGTAAGACTCTTGCTGAATACTGACAGCTGTGATTGGTGAGTTGACTGTCCTAGGTGCCAGTTACATTGCGATTTTAACAGCATTTTTAATTTCTGTATAGCAAGGGAAAGCTTTGTAAATAAAATCTTAACATTTTGGAAAAAAAACAATAACAACAAACCCCACAGCTGTATTAGTAAAGGTTCTTGAGATAAAGAGAACTGATAGACTCAATCCTTCTATCATGTTGGAAAAGATTTATTAGAATGTCTCAAGAGCTGTGTCATTCTACTAGCCCAACAGTGCCTGTCTACCAGTCAAAAGTTGAAGACTCGCCTGGCTGTGGTGGCCCACGACTTTAATTCCAGCACTCTGGGAGGCAGAGGCAAGCAGATTTCTGAGTTCTAGGCCAGCTTGTCTACAGAGTGAGTTCCAGCACAGCCAGGGCTATACAGAGAAACCCTGTCTCCAAAAAAAATCAAAATAAACAAACAAACAAACAAACAAATAAATAAATGAAATAAATGAAATAAAATGAAAAAGAAAGAATGAAAGGAAAAGAAAGAAAAGAAAAAAGACAAAAAACTAACGAAAAAGAAAATTCCCCACAACTATTTGGGTGTTAGCTAATTCCAGACATTTAACTTGACTTCCAGGAATAGCAAGTACAGCTATCTAGACAGAAAAGATAAGAGGCAGCGAGAGCATGGGCACCATTTCCAAAGCAATGATCTTCTAAAAAAGAAAGTATTGAGATTTTACCTAGGGAATACTTTAGGGAGACTTTACTTGTGGACATGTTCACATAGAGATTTGCCTATTCCTAAGCATGGTAAGTTAAATCCTCTCATGAACTTAGTCACAAGGTAAAAGCAGAGATTTTTTAAAGGGGATTCTTAGCTCAAAGTCATGTAGAAACATATGTAAATTACAAAAAAAGTGATGAACAGAAATGCCTGCGGGATGTTCTTCTTGTGCTACAAGGTCTTAATAAATGACACTGCGAAAGGAGATTGCTCAGGAGCCAGTGCTACCTGGTAATCATTACTTTAGTCTAAGCAATAAATGTAACAATGCCACAATTCTCACATATAGAGAGGAAAGAGAACACAAATTCCAAGGTCCAACCTTGTCTAGGTCTGGGCTCCTAAGAGAAGCGTGTGTGAGAGCAGCAGGGAAACAAGCACCTTGAAGTCAAACCATAGGTCCAAGCTGGTGGCTTATGTTCTGCTGAGTTTGCTTTCCAGATGAGATGCCTTCCCAGACTGCTTTCCCCTGCTCTCTCTCTCTCTCTCTCTCTCTCTCTCTCTCTCTCTCTCTCTGGCTTCTACTCTGCTCTAGCTGTTTCTTGCTATTCTAAAAACTCTCTGTTTGAGTCAGGTATCTTTCCACTCAAGACAGCTCTCTCTGCTAGCAAAAATACTAAAATCTTGCTGGCTAGCTCATGGGTTTCTAGAACAATTCTTGGATCTACTGTCTAAGTCAAAAAGAAAACTTCTAAAAGTAATTCTTGAGCCAGGAAGTGGTGGCCCACACCTGTAATTCCAGCATTCTTGGAGGCAGAGGCAGGCAGATTTCTGAGTTTGAGGTCAGCCTGGTCTACAGAGTGAGTTCCAGGACAGCCTGGGCTACACAGAGAAACCCTGTCTTGAAAAGCCAAAAAAAAAAAAAAAAAAAAAAAAAAAAAAAAAAGTAATTCTTGGTTTATCACAATCAGAAAGCAAACAACAACAATAACAACAACAATAATAATAAAGTTGTAATAATTGCAAAAGACCTGTTTTTGCTCTTCAGATAACCTTATCTGCATAGCTGATAGGAAACATTTTATAAGAGTTGTGTCAGTTCTCTTACTAAATCTTTGGCTTTCTGACCTCAGAAATCGTTTTAGAAAAAAATCTTGAAGAGCTGTTCACTCTCCAGGGATCTTCAGGTAGCTCACTCAACTCTCACTACAGAAAAATTCTAAAAATGAACTGCTATAATTTCCTTAGCTCATGCCATACAGACTGAAAACCTAGGGTTTTTTTTTTTTAATTACATATGAATTTGGTAGTTTATTCCATGGTGTCTGTTGATTATTCTATGAATCAACACCTGTGACCCCAGCCCTTGATACTTGGAACACAGAAAGAGCATTTTTTTAAACACTGCAAAAGACTCCAGCAATCTTGCCTGTCTCTGATATACAGAGATGAAAAATTAGTTGGGTGGGTGTGTGTACTGTGGGTAAAAAGCATGGTTGAAAGCAGTTGTACGCTACAAGATAGGGAAGGCCTCTGCTGAAAGTGTAAATTCAGTTGACAGACAATCCTTGTCATTGATTCTTGGACACTGAGATGACCATTTAGCCCACCAGCATTTGTGAGATAATTTGGACATCAGCCTATGTCATAACCTCTGTGTGTGTGTGGTGTGCAGGGAAAACCCAGAGAATTCAAGATGCACAACCACATTTTGAAACAGAACGTTTGAGTCCCAAGCCTGGACACATAGTTCTTTATAATACTGAAATATTTCCTGGCTTCACTTTGGAACTGTGTAATGATTCTTCCTCTTGGAAGAAGAAAGTGAGTAACTTAGGTTTGATTATTCTGGCGCCCATAGTTCAGAAAATAGATATATTAAAGAAACATTGAATCTTTCTTTACTGTTGGATTTTGAAACAATGAAAGACTTTTAACACTTGGACTGAGTTATATTGTGATAATAACATTAAATCTGGGAGCAGGGAGCTGGAGAGATGGCTCAGTGGTTAACAGCACTGGCTGGTCTTCTGAAGGTCCTGAGTTCAAATCCCAGCAATCACATGGTGGCTCACAATTAACAGTAACAAGATCTGATGCCCTCTTCTGGAGTGTCTGAAGACAGCTACAGTGTATTTACATATAATAAGTATATAAAATGAATCTTTACAAATCTTGGAGGCAATGTAAAAAGGAAAGCTTTAGAGTTGAGAATTGATAGTAACATAGTTGCTAGTTGAATTGAGTCAATGTCAATTGTGCTGGCTACATTTTTTCCCTTCAAAATGGCAAAACTGATAGTTATTTGGGAAGGGAAACCAAAATTCAGAAAGAGCACACAACAGATTGGAGTGTACACAGTGTAGGGAAATATCCTGATAGTGATTGATGTGGGCTCTGTTAAGTTCCACCTGTAGTCAGGCACTACTGAAAAAGATGATCAAATATGCGTCTACAGAGCAAGCCACTAGGTAGAATTCTTCCATGGATTCTGTTTTCTTTTCTGGCTCCAAGATTTCTATTCTGCCTCATTTTCAGACTTTTCTTCCCACAGTGATTTACTGTGGGCTAAATGTGTAAGGCTGGTGCACCCTCTGCCTTCCTCATGGTGCTTTTGGTTATGCTCTTTATCACAGCAATAGAAAACCAAACAAGACACAGCCCTCTTCTCCATAACTGATGACATGTGTGCACCAAGATTTCAAAGGACTAGATTTCATTCTTCACCCCTTACAGTACTTAAGGCTTTGTGGTTTTGTTCCTTATTGTATATTACAGGATATGTGGCCCTGAATGCCCACGTACTTGTGTCTGCCTAACATGTTTATCACTGTAGGAGAATTAGGAATAGGTGTGTGCGCTACTATGTCTGCTGTGGATATGGGCTTTGTGGGTCCAAATTGATGACTTTACAGTATGATTGCAAGAAGGTTACACATGGACTCTGTACCCATCTGAAGTAACCTAGATGTTACAACATTTCTAGCACTGTAAAATACACAGCATATGCTGGTGAATAACAATATGAGTTCTCTTACACAAGTAAGACAAGATCCTTATTTCCTGGTAGGAAGTACTGCTATTAAATTCCAGAAGTTACGTAGATTATTTACAAAGAAACATTTGAATGTTATTCTTAGTCTTTTTTGTTACATGTAAATCATAGCTAGGAGCTTAAGTTTACTATATTATCTTCAGGAATTGAATAGGTAAGTAAAACACTAAAACTTAGGACCAAAGCTAAACACCAGAGACTGAAGAATTCATATTTTATGATGTAATAATCACCTGAAGCAGAATGACCAAGAATTTATCAGAGTTTCTTAACCTATTAGTTGCAATCCTTTTGGTGGTCAAAAGATATTTTTATTATGGTTGCCTGAAAATCGGTTATTTATTTTAGAATTGGGGTCACCACAACATAAAAAAGTTGGATGACCCGTGGTGTAAAAATATGCATCAGGGTGGTGTCCTTGTCCCTCTCAGAGGAAAATTGGTGCGGGTTTGGGGAAGGAAATGAGTGTGGTGGAATGGAAGTCAGTGACTGGGATGTAAAATGAATTATATAAAAAATGGAAAATTATGTTTCTCCTTACCTAAGGTCTCTTCAGGCTAACAGAAATGATTTAAATATATACGTCTAGGCTGGACTCAAACTCATTCTCCCTCTGCCTCCCCAGCAAACCTACCAGCATTGACCCAGCAGCTGATAGAAGCAGATGCAGAGACCCATAACAAAATTTTAGATGGATCTAGCAGTGTCTTATGGAGACTTGGGGAAAGGATGGACCCAGCTAGAGGGGTCAAGGGCACAACAAGAAGACCCACAATGTCAAGAAATATGGGGATTCACCAACCGAAGAGCATGTATGGGCTGGACCTAGGCCCCTGAACTTATGTAGCAAACATGCACCTTGATCTCTATGTGGGTTCCCTAAAAACTGAATTAGGTTCTGTGTCTGACTAGTTACCTGGCTTTGGATCCCTTTTCCTTATATGGGTTACCTGGTCTGGCCTCAGTGGGAGAAGATGCCTTATGAAAATTGAAGCAAAAATACTCAATAAAATTCTTCCCAAAAGAATCCAAGAAAATATCAAAACGATCATCCACCATAAACAAGTAGGCTTCATCTGACGAATGCAGGGATTGTTCAATATATGGAAAACCATGAATGTAATCCACTATATAAATGAACTCAAAGAAAAAATACCACATTGTCATTTCATTAGATGCTAGACATCATTTGACAAAATCCAATATGTCTTCATGATAAAAGTCATGGAAAGATCAAGAATTCAAGGCCCTCTCCCATGCTCATGGATTGGCAGGATTAATGTAGTAAAAATGGCCATCTTACCAAAAGAAATCTCCAGATTCAATGCAATCCCCATCAAAGTTCCAACTCAATTCTTCATAGAGTTTGAAAAAAACAATTCTCAAATTCATCTGGAATAACAAAAAAAAAAAGCCAGGATAGCTAACACTATTCTCAACAATAAAAGAACTTCTAGGGGAATCAGTATCCTGGACCGAAAATTAGTACTATAGGGCAATAGTGATAAAAACTGAATGGTATTGGTACAGTGGCAGGCAGGCAGATTAATGCAATAGAATTGAAGACCCAGAAATGAACCAACACACCTGTAGAAATAACCATGTGATTTTAAATCTATATATCATGACTGACAGAAAAAGTCTCATTTATGAAACCATCCAAGTCACTTCTGGATAGCAGCTTATACCCAACTATTTTAATTTATGATTCTTATGTAAGTGTACTTACAGTCCATGGCGAGTGCTAGGAAGCAACCTGGGTGTATTTGCAGATTTTAAAAATCCTGTAAAGAACCTGCAAGCTACTTTCCACTGGTGATCCTGATTGCTAGGCCTGCCCAGTGATGCCTCAGGATAGTAGCAGCTCCTCTACTGAGGGATCAGAGAGCAAATGACTCAGACAGCTGAAGCTTTCCTAGCCCTGCCCTTCCACCCTAGGTGCATTCAGAGCCCTAGTCTGGGAAGACTGGTTTTTTGTTTGTTTGTTTGTTTTCTTTGTTTTGGATTTGGTTTTTTCAAGACAGGGTTTCTCTGTATAGCTCTGGCTGTCCTGGAACTCACTTTGTAGACCAGGCTTGCCTCCCAAGTGCTGGGATTAAAGCTGTGGGCCACGAACGCCTGGCCATTGGTTTTTTTTTTTGTTGTTGTTGTTGTTTGTTTGTTTGTTTGTTTGTTGTTTTTTTGTTTTTTGGAAGTCCCAGAAATGAACCAACACTCCTATGGAAAATTGATCCTTGACAATGGACCTAAAACCATCCAGTGGAAAAAAGATAGCCTTTTCAACAAATGATGCTGTTTCAATTGGTGGTTAGCATGCAGAAGAATGGAAATCGATCCACTCTTATCTGCTTATACAGAGCTCAAGTCAAAGTAGATCAAGGACCACCACATAAAACCCGCCACACTAAAACTAATAGAAAAGAAACTGGGGAAGAGCCTTGAGCGCTTCCTGAATGGAACACCAATAGCTTATGCTCTAATATCAAGAATAGACAAATGGGACATCATAAAATTACCAACTTTCTGTAAGGCAAAGGACACTGCACATAATAGGATAAAAACAGCAACCCACAAATTGGGAAAAGATGTTTACCAACTCTACATCCAACACAGAGCTAATATCCAATATATCCAAAGAACTCAAGATGATAGACTCAAGAGAAACAAATAACCCTATTAAAAAAACCCTATTTACAGAATTAAAGAATGAATTATCAACTTAAGAATGCCAAATAGCGGAGAAGCACCTAATGAAATGTTAAGCATCCATAATCATCAAAGAAATGCAAATCAAAACAACCCTGAGATTCCATCTCACACCAGTCAGAATAGCTAGGATCAAAAACTCAGGAGACAGCAGGTGCTGGCAAGGATGTGGAGAAAGAGGAACACTCCTTCACTGCTGGTGAGATTGCAAGCTGTTGCAACCCATCTGGAAATCAGTTTGGTGATTCCTCAGAAAATTGGACATAGTACTACTGAGGATCCAGCTATACCACTCCTGGGCATATATCCAGAAGATTCTCTTACATGTAATAAGGACACATGCTCCACTATGCCCATAGCAGCCTTATTTATAATAGCCAGAAGCTGGAAAGAGACCAGATTTCCCTCAACAGAAGAAGGAGTACAGAAATTGTGGTGCATTTACACAATGGAACACTACTCAGCTATTAAAAACAGTGAATTCATGAAATTCTTAAGGTAAATGGATGGAACTAGAAAGTAACATCTTGAGTGAGGTAACCCAATCACAAAAGAACACTCATGGTATGCACTCACTGATAAGTGCATGTTAGCCCCAAAGCCTGGAATACCCAAGATACAGTTTAAAGACCGCATGAAACTCAGAAAGAAGGAAGTGTTGATACTTTGGTCCTTCTTAGAAGGGGGATCAAAACAGCTATTGGAGGAGATAAAGAGACAAAGTATGGATCAGAGACCAAAGGAAAAGCTATCCATAGACTAGCCCACCTGGGGATCCACCCCATATACTGTCGAAAACACAGTCACTAATGTGGATGCCAACAAGCACTTGCTGACAGGAGCCTGATAGAGCTGTCCCCTTAGACGCTCTTCCAGTACCCGACAAATACAAAGTGGTTGCTCCCAGCAAACCATTGGACTGAGCACAAGGTCCCCAATGAAACCTTGAGAAAGGACCCACAGAGCTGAATGAGCTGTCAACTCCATAGTAGGAACAACCTACTAGTTAGTCCCAGGGACTAAACTTCCAACCAAAGAGTACACATGAAGGGACCCATGGCTCCAGTTGCATATGTAGCAAAAGTTGGCCTTGTTGGATATCAAAGTGAGGAGAGGCCCTAGGCCCTGAGAATTTTTGATGCCCCAGTATAGATGAATACAAGTACATGGAAGCAGGAGTGGATGGGTTGGTGAGCAGGAGGAAGGCGGGATGGGATAGGGTGTTTTCAGAGTGGAAATCAGAAAGGGCACGACGTTTGAAATTTAAATTTAAAAAAAATCTAATAAAATAACATTAAGAAAAATAAAAGAAAGATAGAAAAACCTCAGAAAGAGATCAGGAGACATAGATGCAAGTATCAGCCACACAATACAAGAGGTAGAAGAGAGAATCTCAGGTGCAGATGATACCATCGAACACATTGACACAACAGTCAAAGAAAATGAAAAATGCAAAAGCTCCTAACCCAAAATATCCAGAAAATCCAGCACACAATGAGAAGACCAAACCTGTGGATAATATGTATAAAAGAGCGTGAAGATGCCCAACTTAAATGGCCAGTAAATATCTTCAACAAAAGTATAGAAGAAAATGTCCTTAACCTAAGGAACATACAAGAAGCCTATAGAATTCCAAACAGACTGGGCCAGATCAGAAATTCCTTCTGACACATAATAGTCAAAACACCAAATGAACTAAACAAAGAAAGAATATCATAGCAGAAAGGAAAAAAAAGGTCAAGTAACATTTAACGACAGACCTATCAGAATTATACCAGACTTCTCCCTAGAAACAAGGAAAGCCAGAAGATCCTGGGCAGATCTCATAAAGACCCTAATAGAACTTTTTTGCCAGGAATTTTCACCTGAGGAATATTGAATAGCTGACAACCACCTAAAGAAATGTTCAACATCCTTAGTCATCAGGGAAAGGCAAATCAAAAGAATCCTGAGATTTCACTTCATAGCAGTCAGAATGGCTAAGATAAAGAACTCAGGAGACAGCAGGTGCTGGAGATGCTGTGGAAAAAGAGCAACAATCTTCCACTGCTCGTGGGATTGCAAGATGGTGCAACCCAACTGGAAATCAGGTTGGTGGATCATCAGAAAACAGGGCATAATACTAACTGAGAACCCTGCTGTACCACTCCTGGGCATATACCCACAGGATTCTCTGCATGTAATAAGGACCCATGCTCCAATATGTTCATAGCAGCCCTATTTATAATAAATAGCCAGAAGGTGGAAAGAACCTACATGCCCTTCAGGGGAGGAATGGACACAGAAAATGTGGTATATATACACAATGAAGTACTATTCAGCCATTAAAATCAATGAATTCATGAAATTCTTAGACAAATGGATGGAACTGGAGAATATCATCCTGAGTGAGGTAACCCAGTCACAAATGAACACTCATGGTACGTACACACTGATAAGTGGATAGTAACCTAGAAGCTTGGAATACCCAAGAAACAATTCACATATCAAATGATGCCCAGGAAGGAGGAAGAACAAAGTATGGATACTCTAGTCCTTCTTAGAAGGAGAAACAAAATACCTAGAGAAGGAGATAAAGAGACAAAATGTGGAGCAGAGTCTTTAGAAAAGACCATCCAGATACTACCCAACATAGGAATCCATCCCATATACAATTACAAAACCCAGACACTATTGTGGATGCCCACAAGTGCTGACAGGAGCCAGATATAGCTGTCACTTTGGAGTGCATGGCAAATACAGAGGGGTACACTCTCAGCTAGCCATTGAACTGAGCACAGGGTCCCCAATGAATGAGAAAGAGAAAGGACCAAAGGAGCTGAACGGTTTGCAGTGCCATAGGAAGAACAACAATATGAGTCACCAAGTACTCCTAGAGCTCCCAGGGACAAAACCATCAACCAAAGTGTTCACTTGGAGTTACCCATGGCTGCAGACATAGCAGCAGCAGAGGATGATCTTGTTGGACACCAAATGGGGGAGAGGCCCTTGGACTTGAAAGGATTTGATACCATAGTGTAGGGGAATACCAGGACAGAAAAGTGGGGGTGAGTTGATTGGGGAATGGGAGATGGCTTACAGAATTTTCAGGGGAGGAGGAACCAGGAAAAGGGTTTTTACATTTGAAATGTAAAAAAAGAATATACGGCCAGGCAGTGGTGGTGCATGCCTGTAATCCCAGCACTCTGGGAGGCAGAGGAAGGTGGATTTCTGAGTTTGAGGCCAGCCTGGTCTACAGAGTGAGATCCAGGACAGCCAGGGCTATACAGAGAAACCCTGTCTTTAAAAAACCAAATCCAAAAAATAAAAACAATATACCTAATTTAAAGAAAAAAGAAAGTAAATTTTGGATGATAAAGGTAAGATGTACCTGTTGAGTATATAATATCTGTTATACTTTGGAATAGACAAAATTTGGATTTAGAACGTTTTTATATTTTCAAACTTTGTATAGACATAAATTATTTGCAGTTGAGACTCAAGCATAAATACAAAACTCATATTAAATAAAAAGAACATATTTGCCAGCCGAAGCTATATAACCAGCAAAACTCTCAATTACAATAGAGGGAGAAAACCAGATATTCCATGACAAAACCAAATTTATGCAATTTCTTTCTACAAATGAAGCTCTACAAAGGATATAGATGGAAAACATAACACAAGGAGGAAAACTACACCTTAGAAAAAGCAAGTAGGTAGCCTTTCAACAAACCACCCAAAAAGATACACACATAAACATAATTCCACCTCTAACAACAAAAATGAGAGGAAGTAGGAATCACTTTTCCTTAATATCTCTGGATATCAATGGACTCAATTTCTCAATAAGAAGACATAGACTAACAAACTGGATATGAAATAGGACCTAGCATTTTGCTGCATACAGGAAACACAGCTCAGTGACAAAGACAAGCACTACCTCAGAGTAAACGGTTTGAAAACAATTATCCAAGCAAATGGTCTCAAGAAACAAGCTGGAGTAGCCATTCTAATGTCAAATAAAACTGAATTTTGACCTAGAGTTATCAAAACAGAAAAAAGATAAGAAAGGACACTTCATATTGGTCAAAGGAAAAATACACCAAGATAAACTCTGAATTCTGAACATCTATGCTCCAAATTCAAGGGCAACCACATTCATAAAAGAAACTTTACTAAGGGTCAAAGCACATATCATACCCCACACAATAATAGTGGGAGACTTCAACAACCCACTTTCAGCAGTGGACAGATCATGTGAACAGAAACTAAACAAAGATATAGTGAAACTAACAGAAGTTATGAACCAAATGGATCTAACAGATATTTATAGAATATTTCATCCTAAAGCAAAAGAATATACCTTTTTCTCAGCACCTCATGGTATTCATCAAAACTGACCATATAATTGGTCAGAAATCAGGCTTCAACAGATACAGGAAGATTGAAATAATCCCATGTACCCTATCAGATCACAACAAAAGCAGGAGCTGGTTCTTTGAGAAAATCAACAAGATAGATAAACCCTTAGCCAGACTAACCAGACGGACAGAGACAATATCCAAATTAATAAAATCAGAAATGAAAAGGGAGACATAGCAACAAAGACCGGGGAAATTAAAATAATCATCAGATCCTACTACAAAACCTTATACTCAACAATATTGGAAAATCCTGATGAAATTGACAATTTTCTAGACACATACCAAGTGCCAAAGTTAAAACAGGGTCAGATAAATGATCTAAATATTCCCATATCCCTTAAAGATACAGAAGTAGTCCTTAATAGTCTCTCAACCAAAATAAGCCCAAGACCAGATGGGTATAGGGGAGAATTTTATCAGACCTGCAAAGAAGACCTAATACAAATACTCTTCAAACTATTCCGCGAAATAGAAACAGAAGGAACACTACCCAATTCATTCTATGAAGGCATAGTCATGCTTAAACCTAAACCACACAAAGACCAAATTATGGAAGAGAACTTCAGACCAATTTCCCTCATGAATATCCATGCAAAAATACTGTTCTTTCATTTGATTTGATTACTGTGATCAACCTGTATGTTTCTTTACCAATATTATGAAGATTTTATTATTTCTCTGGAGTATAGCTTAAAATAAGTGATGGTGATTCCTCTAGAAATTCTTTTATTGTTTAGGGTTGTTTATGATATCCTGTTTTTTAACCTTTTTTTGTTTTTCTATATGAATTTGAGAAATGCTTTTTAATGATCTGTAAAAAATTGTGGTGGAATTTTGATGGGAACTGCATTGAATCTGTAGATTGCTTTTGATCAAAATGGCCATTTTCACTATGTTAATCCTACTCATCCGTGAGCATGGGAGATCTTTTCATCTTCTGATATATTCTTCCATTTCTTTTATTGGTAACTTGAAATTCTTATCATACAGGACATTTACTCACCTAGTTAGAAATAAACCAAGATATTTTAGATTATTTGTGGCTATTGTGAAGGGTATTGCTTCCTTAATTTCTTTCATAGCCCATGTATTGCTTGTACAAGGGAGGTTTACTGATTTTTGGAGTTAATTTTGTATCAAGCCACTTCGCTGAAGGTGTTTATCAGGTGTAGGAGTTCTTGGTAGAATTTTGGGGTCACATTTTTATACTATCAAAGTATCTGTGAATACAGGTATTTTGACTTTTTCCTTTTCAGTTTGTAACTCCTTGATCTCCTTTGGTTGTCTTCTTACAGTAGCTAGAATTTCAAGAACTGTATTGATTAGATAGGGACAGCATGAAGATGTTTGTTTGGTCTCAGATTTTCTTTCTTTTTTGTTTGCTTGTTTGTTTATTGGAGACAGGGTTTCTCTGTATAGCCCTGGCTGTTCTGGAACTCACTCTGTAGACGAGGCTGGCCTCCAACTCAGAAATCCTGCCTGCCACAGCCTCCAAGTGCTGGGATTAAAGACATGTGCCACCACTGCTTGGCTCTTCTCTCAGATTTTTATAGAATTGATTTGAGTTTCTCTCCATTCATTTGACATTGGCTATTGGATTACTGTATATTGCTTTTATTATTTTAAATATGCACCTTGCATCTATGATCCCTCTAAGACTCTTAACATGAAGGGGTGTTGTATTTTATAAAAGTCTTCTTTTTTTTTTTTTTTTTTTTTTGGAATTTGGTTTTTTCGAGACAGGGTTTCTCTGTATAGCCCTGGCTGTCCTGAAACTCACTCTGTAGACCAGGCTGGACTTGAACTCAGAAATCCGCCTGCCTCTGCCTCCCAGAGTGCTGGGATTACAGGCGTGCGCCATCACTGCCCTGACAAAGTCTTCATTAACACCCAATAAGATGATCATCTGAGAACTTTCCCTTAGTTTGTTTATATAGTGGATTATATTATGGATTACATTAATGTAATTATATTTTTTGTTTTTGGTTTTTTGTTTTTTGGTTTTTTTGAGACAGGGTTTCTCTGTGGAGTCCTGGCTGTCCTGCAACATACTCTGTAGACCAGGCTGGCCTCGAACTCAGAAATCTGCCTGCCTCTGCCTCCCAAGTGCTGGTATTACAGGCATGCACCACCACACCTGGTGACATAGTATTGTATTTTGAACCAACCTTGCACCCCTAGAATGAAGCCTACAAGATCATGGTGAATGATGTTTTTGATGTGTTCTTTAATTAGGTTTGCCAGTATTTTCTGAGTATTTTTGCATTGATGTTCAGAAAGAAATTATTCTGAACTTATCTTTTTCTGTTGAGTCTTTGTGTGATTTAGGTATTGGTGTGATTTGGGCCTCATATAATGAGTTTGATAGTGTTCCTTCTGTGTAAATTTTATGGAATGGCTTGCTGAGCATTGGTAACAGTTAGTTTAGCTGTTAATGTGATCAGAGAAACCTGAGAGGGATAAATTATAATGGGCTATGAATCAATTCAAATGGCAGAGTCTTGCCCATATTTCTTTACCTTAACTGTCAATCAACGTTCCTGGGGTCTCTCTATGGCAATGGGGGTAGACCTACACATTCCTATGGAGGTAGAACATGGGAGGAAATGACATCAAACATCTAGGCAATGTGGGGCAATCGATTCTCTTGTGTTTGGTTATCCATGGTTTAGGCCATGTCTGAGGAGTGGGAGAGGCATTGGGGCAGTGTTCCCAGTGGTTAGCATTAACACAATCAACTGTTTTTTGTCCTTGGTTGATGTGTCTATTATCTTGGAAGTTATTTCTAAGAGCTGAGAATCTCTTTCTGTCATAGTAAGTTTAAACATCATAAATGCCATATTCAGAGCATATCTAACAGGTTTGAAGGCAAGATTCTACAAACCATATCTCAGTTAAATAATCCTTATCTGTTTTTAGATATTTTCTTATGAAAGAGAATGCTATATAAGACTCATTCCAATAATTGACTATATTATATTTAGCATGACTACAATCTAGTTTTAAACATATTAAAGAATTTGCTGATTTATAAAGTGACTGAATTTTAACAGGATTTTCTTAATTATCTATAATAGTTTACAGTGAAAAGTTGCCAAGAGCCTGCTAAGCCAGGAATGTTTGGAGTGTGACACAGAGTTGGATGTAGTCCAGAAACCTGATGATCTCTGGGCCTTTATATCTCTAACTTCAGAATGCTGAAGCTGCTGCATTCTCAAAAAAATCTATAAAATTTCTTTCTTATTCTGATGTTAAAATTTCTTGCTTTGGGCAATGATCATCAGTTTCTTCACAGCAAGTGAAAAAGTAATAGATTAGTTGCTAGAAATTCCTTCTCTGTTGACCAGAAGCCTTGCCTCTCATGAGCCAGGAGGAAGGAGGTTTGCAGCAATAACTTTTATTGAACTGGAAGAAGTCCCACTTGCAGAAGGAAAGTTTTTTACACAAGTAAATATGCATAAACACAGATGCATTCATACATCAACACTCATAATCACATACTTATTTGTGGGTCCTAACAATCTGTGTAATCAGCTTTTGTGCACACACAGACACATGATACACACATGGACAGATGGAGCAAGAGCCCAAGCACCAGTGCAGAAAGAACTCAATCATGCCTCAGAACTCTCCTTTCTCAATGGCAGAAGACAGGATGGAAAAGGAGGGCTGTTCCACCAAAACTGGAGAGATTGGCTTGGATCATTCTGGTGTTTCAATATCATAGAACATAGTTTGGACCACAAAAAACATCTCATGCTCAGAGATCAGCATGCCTCTGAGGCATATATCTGTTTGAGAGAAAATATCTTCCATGTGTGTATACAGAGAAGACATCAGAGAAGAGGATTTCAGATCCCCTGGATCTTAATTAGTGAGTATTCATGATGCTCCCAACTTGGATGGAAGGATCTGAACTCAGGTCATCCCCAAGAAGACTATGTACTGAGTGATTTGCCCAGTCACATAGTATTTTTCATCCAATCTACTATATATTACAAAGATTAACTAAATAATTAAATGAATATGTGAATAAAATAAGTTAACCATAGGAGTATATTGTTGCATCAATATTAAGATCATGCATATGTTGAACTTGTACCATAAATTGAATAAAATCTGAAAAAAATTCCTAGCAATGTTACACAGAAAGGGTGTTTGCTAAGCCAACTGTAAACACTCAGAATTCTCAATACTATAATGAGGACTTAGAACACTCAATGGTACAATGTGGTATCTATAATTATTCACAAACAGTACTTCAATCATGAATGCCTATGATACTTGCAAGAAAACAAAAAGTTCAAGAGAAAAAGCCAAGGACCAACGCAAAGAAAAACACTCAAGGTCCAAACAGAAGACATAGAAAAACTCAGTCAAAATATGCTCTTGACCAATTTTACCGAATTGCACATGATTATATACGTATAGAAATTAAATAAAAACACAGATTTGAAAACTTGACACACTTAACATGATTCCTAAGTTGTTAGGTTGCTCACTCAACAGCTTATGATCTCTTTCTTCCAAGGAGAGGCTCCACACTCTAATGCTCTGTCTTGAAATGGAGGCCGCCAGAGAGGTCTGTTATGACTCTACAACCTCTCAGGTCCCTTTGGGCATTCAGGAAACCTAGCTCCCACTGATGTTCATGCACAAAACAACATTGAATAATAATTTAATGAATGCTTCCTGCAACTTAACAGAGGCTCCGCCTTCCCAGAGGATCAACATGGGGAGACTCATAGATGAAGGGCCAAAGTCCAGGCTACCAGATGACTAACAGAACCACAGTGTAGTTGAGAGTCCATTCCAGTGCCAACATCTCTGATAGGTAGCCAGCCTACTTTTGCTAGAAGTATAGTAACTTCCATATGCACCATGGCATGACTTGTGGTCTCCCCCACAACTTCTTACAGCACAAACAGAGTAGAAAACAAGAAATTAGCAGTGAGCTATCCTCCCAATGGTACCCATGCTTACTAAGCATGCCCAGAGTCCCACACAAACTAGAGCCATTCAGCTAGGCTTTAGAACAGTAGCAGCTCCTCTACTGGGTGAATAGTTTGACTTAGCAATGCTGCAGCAAATTGACTCACACAGCAAAGGCCTTCCAAGTTCTGTCCTTCCACTGTAGGGGCAGACAGAGCCTTTGACTAGGAAATGTGTATTTTAGTGGTGTCTTAATTAGGCTTTTTATTGTTGTGAGAAGACTGCTTGTCCAAGGAAATTCTTTTTTTTAAAGATTTATTGACTTTATAAATTTGAGATCACTGTTGCTGTCCGCAGACACACCAGAAGGGGGCAATGGATCCCATTACAGATGGTTGTGAACCACCACATCATTACTGGGAATTGAACTTGGGACCTCTGGAAGAGCATTCAGTGCTCTTAGCCACTGAGTCATCTCTCCAGCCTGACCAAGGAAATTCTTATAAAGAAAAACATTTAATTGGGGCAGACTTACAGATTCAGAGGTTCAGTACATTATCATCAATGCTGGAAGCATGGTAGTGTCTAGGCAGGCATGTTGCTTGACAAGGAAGTGAGTTACTTATATAGATCAGAGGGGAGCCAGAAAAAGTGTCTCCTCTTCTGCAGGAAGCCAGGAAGAGCACCTCTTGTGCAGTGAGTGGAGCTTGAACATAAAATCTTAAAGTCTTCCTCACAGTGACACACTTCCTCCAAAAAGGCAACACCTCTTTCAACAAGGATACAGTTCCAAATAGCATCACTCCCTATGGGCCTAGCTTCAAACACATGACTATATGGAGCTCAACCCTACTCAAAGCACATGGACACATTAGTTTGTCTACAAACCCTGTTTTGCTTGAACTACAGAGATTTAATTTCACAATAAGTTCACTTCTTTTTTTTGATTACTGATTGCTCCAGTCTGAGAATCCTAGGAGTCAGCCATAAGGACTTTGATCTATCAGCTATATTTGGTCACCTGAGTAATCCAAACTGCTGTCAAGGTATGAAACCTTTCAACCTTCTTCCTGAGCTCCCTTTCTGTGCTTCCTGAAGCAACATTTGCTTCAATGTTGGTCAGTTATCTCAATTTCTGCATGTGCTCCTCTTCAGTTTTAATTCCACAATAAATTTCAGATAGGTTGAAGGACTCTCATTCACTGGACTCTTGTACTTCTCATCTCCTTCTCAGTCAAGGCTCAGCTTAGAAAAATGCTTAGCTATATAGGCATTTCGCACCAATGAGCTGACATATTAGAGTCAACCATAATTATACACATCTTCATAGGAGAGTTCCCTAATAGGAAATTCAATATACTTTCGGTCATATGAAGCTCACTTAGTTATACATCGCCCTGACTGCTATGCCTGGGCAACAGCACCCTGTCTCCAGGCAGTGCAAGAGGTAAGCTGTGCACCAGAGGCCACCTGGGAAGAGGCAGCTTGCACTGGTGAGTCCAGCACTGACAAGACCAACAAGCACTAGTGAGAACTAGATGGCAAAAGGCAAACTCAGAAACGTCACTAACAGAAATCAAGACAATATGGCAACATCTGAACCCAATTCTCCTTTAAAAGCATGTCCTGGATACCCCATCACACCAGTAAAACAAGATTTGGATTTAAAAATCACTGTTCATGATGCTGGTACAGGAACACATGAAGGACATACTTAAAGAAATTCAGGAGAAAATGGATCAAAAGTTAGAAGCCCTTGCAAGGGAAATACAAAAATCAATGAAAGAAATTCAGGAGAATACAAAAGCCAATAAGGAGGAAATGCAAAGAACACTTAAAGAAATACAGGAGAACTTTGGTCAACAGGCTGAGGTCATGAAAGAGGAAACACAAAAATCTCTTAAAGAATTACAGGAAAGCACAAACAAGCAAGTGAAGGTGCTAAGCAAAAACATCCAGGATCTAAAATCAAAAGTAGAAACAACTAAGAAAACTCAAAGGGAGACAACTTTGAAGAAAGAAAGCCTTGGGAAGAAATCAGGGAACATAGATGCAAATATCAACAACAGAATACAAAAGATAAAAGAAAGAATCTCAGATGCTGAAGATACCATAGAAACCATGGACTCAACAGTTAAAGAAAATATAAAATGCAAAAAGCATGTAACCCAAAATATCCAGGAAATCCAGGACACAATGAGAAGACCAAACCTAAGGATTATAGGCATAGATGAGAGTGAAGATTTACAACTTAAAGGGCCAGCAAAAATCTTCAATAAAATTATGGAAGAAAAGTTCCCCAACTTAAAGAGAGAGATGCCCATGAATATACAAGAAGACTACAGAATTTCTGAGTCTTCTTATACTTTGAGAATAGGAAGGCTACTGGTTTCCTCGAGTTGATTTTGTAACCAGCCACTTTGCTGAAGTTGTTTATCAGCTGTAGGAATTCTCTGGTAGAGTTTTTTGGGTCACTTAAGTATACTATCATGTCATCTGCAAATAGTGATAGCTTGAGTTCTCCCTTTCCAAGTTGTATCCCTTTCACCTCCTTATGTTGTCTAATTGCTCTAGCTAGGAATTCAAGAACTATATTGAAAAGATATGGAGAGAGGGGGCAGCCTTGTCTAGTCCCTAATTTTAGTGGGATTGCTTTAAGTTTCTCTCCATTTAGTTTGATGTTGGCTACTAGTTTTCTGTATATTCCTTTTACTATGTTTAGATATGGGCCTTGAATTCCTGTTCTTTCCAAGACTTTTAGCATGAAAGGATGCTTAATTTTGTCAAATGCTTTTTCAGCATCTAATGAAATGACCGTTTGTTTTTGGGGTTTTTTTTTTTGAGTTTGTTTATGTACTGGATAGCACTGATGGATTTCCATAGATTGAACCATCCCTGCATCCCTGGGATGAAGCCTACTTGATCATGGTGGATGATCATTTTGATGTGTTCTTGGATTCGGTGGGCATGAATTTTTTTGAGAATTTTTACATTGATATTCTGAGAATTTTTACATTGATATTCATAAGGGAAATTGGCCTGACTTCCTCTTTCTTTGTTGGATCTTTGTGTTGTTTTCATATCAGCATAATTGTGGCTTCATAGAAGGAGTTGGGTAGTGTTCATTCTGCTTCTATTTTGAGGAATAGTTTGAAGAGTATTGATGGTAAGTCTTCTTTGAAGGGTTGATAGAATTCTGCACTAAAACCATCTAGTCCTGTGCTTTTTTTGGTTGGAAGGCTTTCTATGACCCCTTCTATTTTTTAGGGGTTATGGGACTGTTTATATGATCTATTTGATGCTATTTTAATTTTGATGTTTAGTATTTATCTAAGAAATTGTCCATTTCCTCCAGATTCTCCAGTTGTGTTGAGCACAGGCTTTTGTAGTAGGATCTGATAAGTTTTTGAATTTCCTGTTTCTGTTGTTATATTTTGCTTTTCATTTCTAGTTTTGTTACTTTGGATACTTTGTCTGTGACCTGTAGTCCGCCTAAGGGTTTATCTATCTTGTTGATTTTTTTCAAAGTATCCGCTCCCGGTTTTGTTGATTCTTTGTATGGTTCTCTTACTTTCTACTTGATTGATTTCAGCCCTGAGTTTGATGGTTTCCTGTCTTCATCTCCTCCTCTGTGAATTAGCTTCTTTTTTTCCCAGGGCTTTCAGTTGTGCCATTAAGCTTCTAGTGTATGCTCTCTCCATATCCTTTTTGGAGGCACTCAGGGCTATGAGTTTCCCTCCTCACACTGCTTTCATTGTGTCCCAAAGATTTGGGTACGCTGTGTGTTCCTTTTCGTTAAATTCTAAAAAGTCTTTGATTTCTTTATTTCTTCCTTGACCAAGGTATCATTGAGTAGAGTATTGTTCAGTTTCCATGTGTATGTGGGCTTTCTGTTGTTTTTGTTGCTATGGAAGACCACTTTTACTCCATAGTGATCTAATAGGAGGCACGGGATTATTGTGATCTTCTTATATTTCTTGAGGTCTGTCTTGTGACCAATTAAATAATTTTGGAGAAGGTACCATGAAGTGCTGAGAAAAAGGTATATTCTTTTGTTTGGGATGAAATGTTATATAAATATATATGTATATATGTGTGTGTGTGTGTGTGTGTGTGTGTGTGTGTGTGTTAAATCCAATTGGTCCAAAGCTTCAATTAGTTTCACTGTGTCCCTGCTTAGTTTCTGTTTCCCTGATTGGTCCATTGAGGAGAGTGGGGTGTTGAATTCACCCACAATTATTGTGTTAGGTGTAATGTGTGCTTTGAGCTTTAGTAAAGTTCTTTTATGAATGAGGGTGCCCTTGCATTTGAAGCATAGATATTCAGAATTGAGCGTTCTTCTTGGTGGATTTTTCCTTTGACCAGCAAGAAGTGTCCCTCAGTGTCTCTTTTGATGACTTTAGGTTGAAAGTGATTTTTATCTGATATTAGAATGGCTATTCCAGCTTGTTTCCTGAGACCATTTGTTTATAGAATTGTCTTCCAGCCTTTTACTCTAAGGTAGTTTTTCTTTGACATAGAGGTGTGTTTCCTGTATGCAGCAAAATGTAGGGTCCTGTTTAGGTATCCAGTCTGTTAGTCTATGTCTTTTTATTGGGATATTGAGTCCATTGATGTTAAGAGATATTAAGGAATAGTGATTATTGCTTCCTGTCATTTTTATGTTAATTTTGTTTCAATGGTTATCGTCCTTTGGGTTTGATGAAAGAAGGTTACTATCTTGCTTTTTCCAGGGTATACTCTCCCTCCTTGTATCGGTGTTTTCACCAATTATCTTTTGTAGGGCTGGATTTGTGGAAAGATATTGTGTAAATTTGGTTTTGTCATGGAATATCTTGGTTTCTCCATCTATAGTGATTGAGAGTTTTGCTGGGTATAGTAGTCTTGGCTGGCATTTGTGTTCTCTTAGAGTCTGCATGAGATCTTCCCAGGATCTTCTAGCTTTCATGATCTCTGGTGAGAAGTCTGGTGTAACTCTGATAGGTCTTCCTTTATGTGTTACTTGGCCTTTTTCTCTTACTGCCTTTAATATTCTTTCTTTGTTTAGGACATTTGGGGTTTGGATTATTATATAACAGGAGGTAATTCTATTCTGGTCCAGTCTGTTTTGAGTTCTGTAGGCTTCTTGTATATTAATGGGCATCTCTCTCTTTAGGTTAGGGAAGTTTTCTTCCATAATTTTGTTGAAGATATTTGCTGGCCCTTTAAGTTGTAAATCTTCACTCTCATCTATACCTATAATCCTTATGTTTGGTCTTCTCATTGTGTCCTGCATTTCCTGGATGTTTTGGGTTAAAAGCTTTTTGCATTTTGCATTGTCTTTGGCTGTTGAGTCCATGGTTTCTATGGTATCTTTTGCATCTGAGATTCTTTCTTCTATATCTTGTATTCTGTTGTTGATATTTGCATCTATGGCCCCTGATTTCTTCCCAAGGTTTTCTGTCTCAGAGGTTTTCTCCCTTTGTGAGTTCTTAGTTGCTTCTACTTCTGTTTTTAGATTCTGGATGGTTTTGCTCAGCTCCTTCACTTCCTTGTTGGTGTTTTCCTGTAATTATTTACGAGATTTTTGGGTTTCCTCTTTCATGACTTCTGCCCGTTGACCAAAGTTCTCCTGTATTTCTTTATGTAGTTTTTGCATTTCCTCCTTATTTGTTTCTATCTTTTGACCCATATTCTCCTGAATTTCTTTTAATGAATTTTGTGTTTCCCTTGTAAGGGCTTCAAAGTTTTGATACATTTTCTCCCAAATTTCTGTAAGAGATTTATTTATGTCCTCCATGTGTTACTCTAACAGCATCCTGACCGGTGTTTTTAAATCCAAACCTTGTTTTTCTGGTGTGTTGGGGTATGCAGAACTTGCTGTTGTTGGAGAATTGGGTTTAGATGCTGCCATATTGCCTTGATTTCTGTTAGTAATGCTCCTACCTTTGCTTTTTGCCAACTAGTTCTCACTGGCGTTAGGTGGTCGTGTTGTTACTGGCTGGTGCTTCAACCTCCTGTGAACTTGTAAAGCTATTTCTGCAACACTGAATGGGTGGGTTTCCCCTGGCACAGATTGCTGCCCTCCTCTTGTGTGCTGTTGGAGCCCTGCTGTGTTTCGCCTCAAGCAATGTTATGCTTGTACTGTCTCAGTGAACCTGGTTCTTCCTGTCTGCTAAGGCAGTGAAGAAGGAAGCAGGGAGTCACCCCTTGGGCTGATAAGGCACAGGCCCCATGACAGGCTAGCACACAGACAAACTGCCTATCTGCCCAGGTCCTGGGTACAGGCAGACACCTGGCAGTTTGCGCTCCCAGAGATCTCAAACATGGGATCTCTCAGTACATGGTGCTGCCTTCCTTCTCCCTCAGGCAGGGAAGATGGCAGCAGAGAGTCACTCCCTGTGCTGATATCCACGTAGGGCACAGGCCCTATGACAGGCTGGTGCACAGATGAACTGCCATCTGGCCTGGTCCTAGGCGCAGGCAGACCCCTGGCGGTTTGCGTCCCCCCCCCCCCCCCGAGATCTTAAGCTTAGGACATCTCAGTACCTGGTGCAGTCTTCCTGCTCTCTCAGGCAGTAAAGATGGCGACAAGGAGTCACTCCCTGTGCTGATCCCCATGTAGGGCACAGGCCCCATGACAGGCTGTCATACAGATGAACCAAGAGGTCTTAAATTCCCATTCAGTGTTCTTAAACATTGAGTCATCTCTCCAGCCTGAACAAGGAAATTCTTTTTGCTTGTTTGTTTGTTTTTTTTGTTTTTGTTTTCCGGAGACCAAAGAAATTGTTATAAAGAAAACATTTAATTTGGGTTGGCTTACCATTTCAGAGGTTCAGTCCATTATCATCAAAGCAGGAAGCATGGTAGTGTCTAGGTAGGCATATTACTTGAAAAGGAAGTGACTTATTCATATGGATTGAGGGGAGCCAGAAAAAGTGTCTCCTCTTCAGCAGGAAGCCAGGAAGAGTGCCTCTTCTGCAGTGAGTGGAGCTTGAACATAGAACCTTAAAAGCTACCTCACAGTGACACACATCTTCCAAAAAGGCAACACCTTTCTCAAGAATACAACTCCACAAAAACCCTGTGGACTCTAGCATTCAAACACATGACTATATGGAGCTAAAACCTATTCAAACCATTAGAAGTACAAATACCCTTAGTCTCCCAGAACACATGTTGTCCCTCTTCCCAGGGGTAGGGTCTTTAGTCTCATATTTTATTTCCATCTCATGTCCAAAGAAACCCTCCATTGCCTTATAGCAGGGAAGTCCAGTAGGCAAAATTTGATAAAATTCAAACAGTTACGACAATTAAAGCAAAAAGTCTCCATGAATTTGAAAACAACAAGGCGTCTATTGGAGAGAGGTCAGAGGAGATGATAATGATCTAATGATAATCTCAAAAAATATTTAAACATTGAAACAGGCTTTATGACCCCATGGACTTCAGTGATGTGAGATGTGTATTAGAGCACACCAAGGTTTACTCACACTTTTTCTCTCAGGTTGCACATTTTCAGCAAGGAAAAAGAACAATTCTGTTCAACATGGACACATTAGTTTGTCTACAAACTCTGTTTTGCTTGCACTACAGAAATTTAATTTCTCAATAAGTTCAGTTCTTTATTTTGAGTCCTGATTACTCCAGTCTGAGAACCCTAGGAAACAGCCATAAGAACATTGATCTATCAGCTCTACTTGGTCACCTGAGTAATCCAAACTGCTGTCAATGTACGAAAGCTTTCAACCTTCTTCCTGAGCTCCCTTTCTGTGCTGGAATGCATTTGCTTCAATGTTGCTCAGTTATTTCGATTTCTGCATGTGCTCCTCTTCAGTTTTTTTTTTTTATTTTTTATTTATTTATTTTGGATTTGGTTTTTCCGAAACAGGGTTTCTCTATGTAGCCCTGGCCATCCTGGAACTAACTTTGTTAACCAGGTTGGCCTTGAACTCAGAAATCTGCTTGCCTCTGCCTCCCAGAGTGCTGGACTTACAGGGTTGTGCCACCACTGCCCAGCACTCCTCTTCAGTTTTAATTCCACAATAAATTTCAGATAGGTTGAAGGACTCTCATTCACTGGACACTGGTACTTCTCACTTCCTTCTCTCTCAGTCAAGACTCACCTTAGAAAAATGCTTAGCTATATAGGCTTTGAAAAGGAGTGGGACTTTACATAGCCGAGGGTAAACCATTAATAAGATACTGAGTGAATTTGCCCCTATATACAAGGTTAGCTGGTGAGATCTGTAACTAATTACAAGCTGCAACAATCAGTAAATATCCTATTTCACACCACTGAGCTGACATATTAGGGTCAACCAGAATTGCACACATCTTCATAGCAGAGTTCCCTAATAGGAAAGTCCATGTAGTTTGGGTTATACGAAGCTCGCTAAATTATACATCTCCCCATCTGGTATACCTTCATTTATGTCATGACTTAATACAAGCTTAGAAATTATTAAATTTCTACTGTATCCCAACTGTATCCTTCTTTATAATAATGACCCAGAAAGCAGAATGACTTAAACTTCAGTCTGTGATCTAGATATTATCTACCTCATTTATTCATCAGGGTACCTAACATATTATCAATCTATATGTGGTCAAAATAATGACAGCATGCCAATTTAATCTTTTCCAATATCAAAATAAGACTTCTTAAATATAGAGATTGGATACATTTTTTAATATTATATGGTATTTCATTATAGAACATAAAAGTTTTCTTCTGACTCAGTTTGCCAAAATGAACTAAAGCATTAAAATGATTATAAAAACATCGTTAGATATGTTTTATTCATCTGTCTATCTATCTATCTATCTATCTATCTATCTATCTATCTATCTATCTATCAGTGCAGAGACTTTAAGAATTGTTACTAATGAAATTATTTTTTCATGTTGAACTTAAATGGTGTCTTTGTTTGTTTGTTTATTCACCTTACATCCTGACCACAACCCCACTTTCTCCTTGCAGTACGTCTTATATCTCCTTCCCACTTTCCACTCTGATGTGCCCGCATAGGTACCAATCCACTTTTGCACATCAATTTGCAGCAGGACTAGATGTAACCTTGGCAGGAAACACCAGGCAGCACAACTATCAGAAAGTAACCTAAGGCCAAGCAAGTGTGTGAGACACGGCTTCTGCTGCAGTTGTTAGGAGACCCTCATGAAAAACAAGCCGCACATGTATGACATATGTGCAAGGGTAAGGGTCTGGGCAATGTGTACTCTTTACATGGTGGTTTATTCTCTGTCACCCTCTAAGGGCCAAGGAGAGTTGACTCTGGGTCATCTTCTGGTGATATTGACCATTCTGGCTCTTTAATCCTTCTCCCAAGTTCCCACAAGACACCCCAGCTCTGTCTAGCTTTTCACTGTGTCTCTATGTATCTCTTTCCAGCAGATGCTTGGTGAATGCCAGTAGGATTTGCTAAAGGAAACAAAACAAAGATCATAAGTTTGAGGTCATCCTGGACATATATATTTAAATTAGTCTCTGGTAGCTTGAACAGACCTTAGCAAAAGAAAGACATATTTTAAAGCCAGTGATAATACAAAACTTTTAAAGTGTTTTGGTGATCCCAAGTATAAAACAAACATCTTCTTTGCAGCCAATCATAGAAAATGCAAGGAGGGCTTGGAGCAGAGACTGAAGTAAAGGTCAGTCAATAATTAGCCCAACTTGACTTGCATTACCGAGGCAAGGGCAAATCCCTGACACTATTAATGAGTGATAGGCGTACAGTCTAGCATGTCTCCTGAGAGTCTCTACCCAGTAACCAACTCAGAGGGATCCATATGCCCACACCCAAACAGTGGAGGGAACTTGGAGAGTCCTATGGAAGAATTGAGGGAAGGATTGTGGGCCTGAAAGGAGATAGAAGTCTACAGGAAGATGAGCTGTACCAACTAACCTGGACACTTGGAGCTCTTCTAGATTGAACCACCAACCAAAGAGCATACACAGGCTGGATGTAGGCCTCCATGAACAAATGTAGGAAGCATGCAGCTTGGTTTTCATGTTGGTCTCAAACAACTGTGGCAGGGGTAATCCTAAAGCTATCACCTGTTTGTAGATTATGGTCTTGTAGCTGAGCTGCCTTGTCTAGTCTTACAGAGACCTGAAGTGCGAGTGTGGGGGATACTCATAGGAGCCAACAGACACTCAGAGAAGAAATAAATGTGGGGATAGGGTAAGGATTAGGGAGGGCGATGACCAGGAAGGGGGGGGCAGTGAGTAGAACGTATTTTGAATAAATTAAGAAAAATATCTGGTCTATAAAGGGAATTGGATCTAATGCTTTGATTTAATGAGGAATCTGTGTCCAAATGCTGAAGGTCTTTATCACCATTTGGTTTTTGACCCATCAATAAAGATGCCAACAGCCAATGACTGGGCTCGGGGTTGGACATTTAGAGCTGTACATTAGGACAGAGAGATTTGCCATGACCCAGGAGGACAGAGATGGGCAGACTTAGAAGTCTGCAGGGAATCAACCAAAATGTAGGTGGAATGTAAGAGTGGAGCACTGAGGGGCATGCCAAAAGCATCTTGGGCAGCAAGAACAATTGGCTTCATTGAAAATGAACGGGCAACTAAGCTGAAGACAGATTTAGAGGTGTTCAGTCAGAAGAACCAGAGGGAAAATGTCGTGACCACCCTCACCAGCAAGAAAGGACGCAACACCGAGGATCTTCTTCAAGCAGTTTATTCAGGAGACCTTTACAGACTTGTAGCTAATGCCCGAAGACACTGGGGAGAGCTCGGGTGGCCCCTATATACTAACCCCAAACCAATCAATCCTTTGCCACATGGGTAGTTTGGATAGGTCATTGTTATGCGGAAGGCCCGAAACTCAGCAAGCTACTCCAAATAAGGAGCTATTTTTCTCGGGGTGCTCTCGCCATAGGGAAGGCAGAAGGAGGAAGTCAGTACCATCTTTAGGGTGCAGCATGTCACGGCTCCCACAAGAAAAAAATTCTAGCCATGGGAGTCATCGCCATAACCAGGCACTGAGCAAAATGACAAGTTAAAACGGGCTATTGTTTGTTTGTCATTCATCCTGTGGATCCATAGTCATCAGAGAAATGCAAATAAAAAGGATGCTGATAGCCTGTCTGTGGTGGTGCACGCCTTTAATCCCAGCACTCTGGGAGGCAGAGGCAGGCGGATTTCAGAGTTTGAGGCCAGCCTGGTCTACAGAGTGAGTTCCAGGACAGCCAGGGCTACACAGAAAAACCCTGTCTTGAAAATAAATAAATAAATAAATAAATAAATAAATAAATAAATAAATGCTGATATTACACCTTACACCCATGAGAACAGCTAAGATAAAAAAGTCAAAGGACAGCACATGCTGGCAAGGATGTGGAAGAAGGGGAACACTTCTCCATTGCTGGTGGGAGTGAGAATTTGTAGAACCTCTCTGGAAATAAATTTGCCAGTTTCTTAGTAAACTGGGAATAATTCTACTCAGGACACAACCATACAACTCGTGGTCATATACCCAACATATGTTCTACCATACCACAGGACACCTACACCATTATGATCAAAGGAGCTTTATTTGTAATACCAGAAACTGGAAATCATCCAGATGTCACTCAGCAGACAAATGAGTAAAGAAAATGTTTCATTTATACAATGGAATACAATGCAGTTATTAAAAACAAGTACAAAAAGGATTAACCACATTGATTGCATTCATGGGCTCATGGAAAAGATTTCTCTCTTGTATGAACTATGTCTTCTGTTATGATATGTGAATCCAGAAGGACTTGAAAAAGTTTTGCCACATTCATGACATTCATAGGGTTTCTCTCCAGTATGTTTTCTTTTATGTATTTGGAGCTCACAGTTTTGTGCAAAGGCTTTACCACACTGGTTACATTCAAAAGGTTTCTCTCCAGTATGTATTCTTTTATGTGTTATAAGAGTACTATTTTGTGCAAAGGCTTTACCACATTGGTTACATTCAAAAGGTTTCTCTCCAGTATGTATTCTTTTATGTCTTAGGAGATGATAGTTTCTTGAAAAGGCTTTATCACATTGGTTACACTGAAAAGGTTTCTCTCCAGTATGTATTTTTTTATGATTTAGAAGACTACTACTTTGTGTAAAGGCTTTACTACATTGGTTACATTCAAAAGGTTTCTCTCCAGTATGTGTTCTTTTATGTGTTAGCAGATGACAGTTTCTTGCAAAGGCTTTACCACATTGGTTACAGTTGAAAGGTTTCTCTCCAGTGTGTGTGCTTTTATGTGTTAGGAGATTATAGTCTCTTGCAAAGGCTTTACCACATTGGTTACACTGAAAAGGTTTCTCTCCAGTATGTATTTTTTTATGTTTTAGAAGATTACTACTTTGTGTAAAGGCTTTACCACATTGGTTACATTCAAAAGGTTTCTCTCCAGTATGTATTCTTTTATGTGTTAGAAGATTACCAATATTTGTAAAGGCTTTATCACACTGGTTACATTCAAAAGGTTTCTCTCCAGTATGTATTCTTTTATGTGTTAGAAGATTACCAATATTTGTAAAGGCTTTATCACACTGGTTACATTCAAAAGGTTTCTCTCCAGTATGTATTCTTTTATGTGTTAGAAGATTACCAATATTTGTAAAGGCTTTATCACATTGGTTACATTCAAAAGGTTTCTCTCCAGTATGTACTTTTTTATGTGTTAGAAGAGTACTATTTTGTGCAAAGGCTTTACCACATTGGTTACATTCAAAAGGTTTCTCTCCAGTATGTATTACTGTATGTGTTAGGAGATGATCGTTTCTTGCAAAGGCTTTACCACATTGGTTACACTGAAAAGGTTTCTGTCCAGTATGTATTCTTTTAAGTGTTAGAAGACTACTATTTTGTGAAAAGGCTTTACCACATTGGTTACATTCAAAAGGTTTCTCTCCAGTATGTATTACTGTATGTGTTAGGAGATGATAGTTTCTTGCAAAGGCTTTACCACATTGGTTACACTGAAAAGGTTTCTGTCCAGTATGTATTCTTTTATGTGTTAGAAGACTACTATTTTGTGAAAAGGCTTTACCACATTGGTTACATTCAAAAGGTTTCTCTCCAGTATGTGCTCTTCTATGTATTTGAAGATGACTTTTAACTTTAAAGGCTTTACCACACTGATGACACACATGGGGTTTCTCTCCTGTGTGTAAACTTTTGTGATATAACAAACCATATGGATATGAGAAGTGTTTGCCACATTGGCTACATTCATAACGCTTCTCTCCAGTATGTGTTCTTTTATGTCTTTGGAGATTACTGTTTTTTGAAAAGGCTTTACCACAGTGGTTACATTCAAAACCTTTCCGTCCAGTATGTACTCTTTGATGGGTTTGAAGATAGCTGTAAGATACGAAATCTTTACCACATTGGTTACACTCATAGGTTTTCTCTCCATCAACTCTTGTTTTATGTACTTGGAGACTTCTGTGATATGCAAAGGCTTCAAAATGTTGGACACCTTCATAGGGTTTCTCTCCAGTATGAATTCTTTCTTGTCTTAGGTTATGACTCTGAAATGAAAAGGCTTGCCCACACTGAAAAATCTCAGAGGCTTGCTCTTCAGTATGACTTCTTTCATGCCTGCAAAGATAATTGGCACATGTGAAAGATTTCTCACATTCTAAACATATATAAATCTTTTCATCTGTGTGAATAAGGTTTACAATTTGGACTAATTGTCAAGGACAACCTGATCTGAATGTATTACCACTTTGTTTACATCCATAGAGTCCCCCTTCATTGTGGGTTCTTTTGCATCTTTGAAGACACATGGGATGGGAAGGACATTGATGACATGGCTCACATTTATAGCACCTTTTCCTATAGAAGTTTGTTCACATATTTGAAGAGAACAGGAAGAACTCATAAGTTTACTACCCTGACTTCATTCATAAACTTTGCTATTGTGTGAGTAATCCTACATTTGCAAAGTGAACCAAGGGAAACAGAAGAATTTGCATTCCTAGTACTCATAGTGATTTTGGACAGTGTGATTATTTTAAATACACCTAGTAAGTAGGAAAACTAAATATTTGTAAATTTCTAGCAAATTTAGAAGGCTACTCAATGTGGGGAGGATTGCATATCTTCTAATAGTGCAGGAGAGGGAGGGGTTGTTGCCTCTTTCAAAATACATATGTTCACGTGGCTTGTTTCCATTATAACTAATGACATTCCTATTATAAAAATGAGTAATATATGGATTAAAGTTTCTCCACAACAGCTTTATTGACTGTCATAAACTGTCCATCTCACAAAATCTGGCAACATTATTAAAAATTATATGATTGTCACCAGCTTTAGTATAAATATATGTTTATTAGAGGTTTTGGGATATAAACTTTCTACCTATTCAATGTATCTTTTACAATATCTATGTGGTAGGAGATTAATTCTACAGCATAACTCTATTGGGCTGAGATTCAAATGGTGAGATGTGTTAAGGCATCATTTTCTTGTCTTTGTACTTGAAGGAGTGCCTTGCAAACATAAATTAGATTCCTGACGTTGTTGTACATGATTTTGTAAGAATTTAGTAATCATCTATAACCTAAAGTCATTTTTTTTAACTATCTTGCTCTCCTTTGAATTTTTGAGGATGTAATAAAAGTTCTAGGAAACATTATCAGGTTGCACATGAATGTTACCTTTCATATCTTCTAGATCTTTGAAAGTGTTCTTCAGTATTATGATCTTCCCAAACGTAGCCTAAAATGTAGTTCCAGAGAGTGTATATTACATTACTGGAAGTTACACAAAATTTAAGGTACTAAATTCAGTGAACTTTAGAACCATGATTGTATATTGCCCTCATTCTTCATCATTTTCAACTGAAATTACAGAAAGAAATAATAATAACAAAGTAAGAGTTGTCCCTACATTTTAAAAGGTGAAAGGAAATTTACTGCTTTACCTATAGCTGTAAGATTCCCATAGGTCTCTAGCATCACATCTTTGTACAGATTCTTCTGGGAAGGATCCAGCAAAGCCCACTCTTCCTGTGTGAAGTTCACGTGCACATCTTCATAGGAGAGTATACACTAAAATATTCCATACAGGTGGACATTAGAGAATATATTGCTGAGAATATTGTAAATGTATACTTTATTTAGAATACAGTCATATAATTCTGGTATTTCCTCTACTTGATCCATGACACAAAAACTCTAATATAATCAAGGCATTTTAGAAGGAAACTGAATAATGAATGAGGTTCACCTGTCATTTCTGCACCCTGTGAGTAGGACAAAGCCTTCCACATGGAATGTCAATTAACACACATACAGACACACAAGCATACAGTTCAACAGTGCTGAGCATGCATCAGATAAACTGTATGAATAAATATTAACCAAAAAAAACCCTTATGAGCACGCTGGGTGTATTCACTCCTGCCAGTATTAATCCCAGTAGACAGGAGGCAGACACGGGTACATGTCATTGAGGTGGATGTCAGCCTGGTACAAAATAGTTATTCCAGGACAGCAACAGGTACATAATGAGACACTAACTCCCTTGCAAAAATCAATCAATTGATCAATCAATCAAACAAAAACATAAAAAGAACTCAAAGATCTTCACTTAAGTTCTTACAAATAATTATACATTCACTCCAAGTCTGCTTTCTTCTTCCAAAAATCTTAAGTGACCCAGGTTCAACAGTAAAATTAATAACATCTTGATAAAAGGTGATTTATGTTCAAACATTTACAAATGGACCGATGAAAATATTAGCTATATAACATTAATCATGAATCAGCAACATGGGGCAGGAGAGGTGGCTCACCAGAGGTATTCTGTGTCTACCAAATAAGTGGATTAAATTGCCAATATTTATATGGAGGAGCACAACTGTCCACTGCACCAAGTTCAGGAGGTCTGAGACCATCTTCTTCATACTGTAAGCATCAGGCACACAGGATGAACATATTCATGCATATAGAAAAATATTCATATTCATTCAAAAAATTCAAAACAAGCCTCACAGGCAGTAATCTTGCCACACATCTGCAATCCAATGGAACATACAAGTAATGACACCAACACATGACATCTCAAGAAACATAATATACTCTCTACCATGTTTCAAAATTCAGTGAAATTCGTACACCAGCATATACTTATATGTACCAAAACTACATTCTAAATTCATCTGCTAATAATAGAAAAACAAAACAGATCTTCTCTCCTGCCACTGAGCAGAAAGCTCCCACAACAGCAAGTCCTGGGTACCCCAACATACCAGAAAAGCAAGATTTGGGTTCATGATGCTCAAAGAGGGCTTCAAGAAGGACATAAATAACACTCTTAAAGAAATTCATAGGAAAACAGGAAAAATGCCCTTAAAGAATTACAGGAAAGGACAACAAAACCGGTGGAGGAATTGAACAAAAACATCCAGGGTCTAAAAGTACAGGTAGAAATAATGAAGAAATAATGAATGGAAACAACTCTAGACATAGAAAGTCTAGGAATGAAGTAAGGAGTTATGGATGCAAGCATCAAAAACAGAAAAAAAAAGAGAAAGACGAGAGAATCTCAGATGCAGAAGATCCCATAGAAAGCATTGAAACAACAGTCAAAGAAAATGCAAACTACAAAAAGCTCCTGACCCAAAACATCCAAGAAATCCAGAGAACACCAAACATAAGGATTATAGGTATGGAGGAGAGTGAAGACTTTCAAGGGCCAGTACATATCTTCAACAAAATTATAGAAGAAAACTTCCAAGCTGGGTGGTCGTGACACACGCCTGTAATCCCAGGACCCTGGGAGTCAGAGGCAGGTGGATTTGAGTTCAAGGCCAGCCTTGTCTACAGAGTGAGTTCCAGGACAGCCAACGCTATACAGAGAAACCCTGTCTCGAAAAACCCAAATCCAAAAAACCAAAAAACAAACAAACAAAAAAAATACAACCAAAACAAAACAAAACCAAAACAAAAGAACAATAAAACAAAACTTCCCTAACCTAAAGGAAGAGATTTCTTTTTGTTGTTGTTTTTGTTTTTTGTTTTTGTTGTTGTTGTTGTTGTTGCTGCTGTTTTTCGAGACGGGGTTTCTCTATATAGCTCGGGCTGTCCTGGAACTCACTCTGTAGACCAGGCTGGCCTCAAACTCAGAAATCCGCCTGCCTCTGCCTCCCAAGTGCTGGGATTAAAGGCATGCACCACCACAGCCTGGCAAGAAAAAGATTCCTATGAATACACAAGAAGCCTACAGAATTCCAAATACACTGGACCAGAAAAGAAATTCCTCCTGTCATATAATAATCAAAACACCAAATGCACTAAACAAAGAAAGAATATTAAAAGCAGTAAGGGAAAAAAGCCAACTAACATATAAAGACACACTTACCAGAATTATACCAGACTTCTAACCAGAGACTATAAAAGCCAGAAGTTCCTGGGCATCCCATTTCCTTTTGCTGAGTGTCATACAGACACGAAGAGAACACAAATGCAAACCCAGGCTACTATATGCAGCTAATCTCTCAATTACCATAGATGTAGAATCCAAGGTATTCCATGACAAAAACAAATTTACACAATATCTTTCCACAAATCCAGCCCTTCAAAGAATAATAAAAGGAAAACACCAATAAAAGGAGGGAAACTACACACCAGAAAAAGCAAGAACTTAATCTTTTAACAAACCAAAAATAAAGGACAATCACACAAACATAAGCCCACCTCTAATAAGAAAGTAACAGGAACTGGGGGTGGTGGCACACACATGTAATTCCAGCACTTGGGAGGCAGAGACAAGCGGATTTCTGAGTTCGAAGCCAGCCTGGTCTACACAGAGAAACCCTGTCTGTCTCAAAAAACTGAAGGTAAAACAAGAAAAAGAAAAATAACACGAAGCAACAATCACTTCTCCTTAATATCTCTTAATATCAATGGAATCAATTCTCCAATACAAAGACATAGACTAACAGACTGGATACATAAGCAGGACACAACATTTTGCTGCATACAGGAAACCCAACTCACTCAGAAAGAGAAACTACCTCAGAATAAAATGGTAGAAAACAATTTGCCTAAGAAATGGTCCCAAGAAAAAAGTTGCTGTAGCTATCCTAATAGAGAATAAAATCAACTTTCAACCTAAAGTAATCAAAAAAAGACAGAAGGACACTTCATAATGAAAGGAAAAGTCTACCAAGATGAACTCTCAATTCTGAACATATATTCTCCAAAAACAAGGGAACACACATTCATATAAGAAACTTTAATAAAGCTCAAAGCTCACATTGAGCCCCACACAATAATAGTGGGAGACTTCAACACCACACTCTCATCAATGGACTGATCAGGGAAACACAAACTAAATAGAGAAACGGTGAAACAAACAGAAGTTATGAACCAAATGGATTTAACAGATATCTAAAGAACATTTTATCCCAAAACAAAAGAATATACCTACTTCTCGGTACCTTACAGTACTTTTTCCAAAACTGACCATATACTCGGTCACAAAACAGACCTCTGAAAATATAAGACTGAAATAATTCCATGCACCCTATCAGATCACCATCGACTAAGGCTGGTCTTCATTAACAACAAAAACAACAGAAAGTCCACATACATATGGAAACTGATCAACACTCTACTCAACTATAACTCAGTCAAGGAAGGAAGGAAGGAAGGAAGGAAGGAAGGAAGGAAGGAAGGAAGGAAGGAAGGAAGGAAGGAAGGAAGGAAGGAAGGAAGGAAGGAATGACTGTTTAGGCTGGCCTGTGGTGGCATATGCTTTTAATCCCAGCACTTGGAAGGCAGAGGCAGGTGGGTTTCTGAGTTCTAGGCCAGCCTGGTCTACAGAGTGAGTTATAGGATAGCCAAGGTTATATAGAGAAGCACTGTCTTGACAAAACCAAAACAACAACAACAACAACGAGAGACTCTTTAGAATTTAATGAAAAGGAAGGCACAACATACCCAAATTTATGGGACACAATGAAAGCAGTGCTAAGAGGAAAACTCATAGCTCTGCGTACCTCAACAAAGAAACTGGAAAGAAAGTATAATAACAGCTTAATAGCACAGCTGAAGCCTCTAGAATGAAGAGAAGCAAAAACACACAAGAGGAGTAGACGGCAGGAAATTATCAAACTCAGGGATGAAATCAACCAAGCACAAACAAAAAGAACTGTATAAAGAATCAATCAAACCAGGATCTGGTTCTTTAAAAAAAAAAAACCAACAAGATAGATAAACCCTTAGCCAAACTAACCAGAGGATACAGGGACAGTATCTAAATCAACAAAATAAGAAATGAAAAGGGAGACATAAAAACAGATACTGAAGAAATCCAAAAAATCATCAGATCCTACTACAAAAGTCTATACTCAACAAAAGTGGAATGTCTAGATGAAATGGACAATTTTCTAGACAGATACCAGGTACCAAAGTTAAATCAGGATCAGATAAATGATCTAAGCAGTCCCATAACCCCTAAAGAAATAGTGCACGCCTGTAATCTCAGCACTCTGGGAGGCAGAGGCAGGAAGGGAGATCTGAGTTTGAGGCCAGCCTGCTCTACAGAGTGAGCTCCTGGACAGGCAGGGCTATATATACAGAGAAACCCTGTCTTAAAAAAAACCAAATCAAGTAAAAAAAATTGAAGAAGCTATTAATAGTCTCCCAACCTAAAGAAGCTCGGGACCAGATGGGTTAAATGTAGTTTTACCAGACCTTAAAAGAAGACTGAACTACTGGTGGTGGTGTGCCACGCCTGTAATCCCAGCATTCCAGGAGGCAGAGTTGGGATTTCTGAGTTCGAGGCCAGTCTGGTCTACAGAGTGAGCTTCAGGACAGCTGGTGCTATAGAGAGAAACACAGTCTCGGGAAAAAAAAAATCCAAATAATAAAAAAAACAAATAATAATAATACTTTAAACCAATACTCTTCAAACTACTCCATAAAATACAAACACAAGGAACACTACCCAAATCGTTTACTGAAGCCACAATTACTCTGATACCTAAACCACTCCAAAACCCAACAAGAAACAGAACTTTACACCAATTTCCCTTATGAATATTGATGCAAAAATACTCAATAAAATTCTTGCCAACCAAAGCCAAGAACACATCAAAATGCTCATCCACCATGATCAAGTAGGCTTCATCCCAGGAATGCAGGGATGGTTCAATAAATGGAAATCTATCAATGTAATCCACTACATAAACAAACTTAAAGAAAAATACCACATATCACTTCATTTGACAACATCCAACACCTCTTCATGATAAAAGTCTTGGAAAGACCAGGAATTCAAGGCCCATGTTTTAACATAATAATAGCAAAAAACAGCAAACCAGCAGCCAACATCAAAATAAAAGGAGAGAAACTTGAAGCAATCCCACTGAAATCAGGGACTAGGCAAAGCTGTCCACCCTCTCCCTTCCTTTTTCAACATTGTACTAGGAAGTCCTAGACAGAGCAATTAAATGACAAAAGGAGGACATTGGGATTCAAATTGGAAAGGAAGAGGTCACAGTATCACTATTTGCAGATGACATGATAGTACACTTAAGTGACCCCACAAATTCCACCAGAGAACTTCTAAACCTGATAAACAAGTTTAGAAATGTGGCTGGATATAAAATTAACTTAAGCAAATCAGTAGCCTTCCTATACTCAAAGAATAAAGAGGCTGAAAAAGAAATTAGGGAAATGACACCCTTCACAATAGTCACAAATGATATAAAATACCTTGGTGTGACTCTAACCAAGCAAGTGAAAGATCTGTATGACAAGAACTTCAAATCTCTGAAAAAGGAAATTGATGAAGATCTCAGAAGACGGAAACATCTCCCATGCTCATGGATTGGCAGGGATAATAAAGTAAAAATGGGCATCTTGCCTAAAGCAGTCTACAGATTCAATGCAATCCCCATCAAAATTCCAACTCAATGCTTCTTAGAGTTTGAAAGAGCAATCCCAAATTTATGTCGAATAACCCAAACTCCAGGACTGTGAAAAGTATTCTCAACAATAAAAGAACTTCTGGCAGAATCACTATCCCTGACCTCAAGATCAACTACCGAGCAATAGTGATAAAAGCTGTATGGTATTGGTACAGAGACAGCAGGAAAATCAATGAAATGGAATTGAAGACCCAGAAATGAACCCATACACCTATGGTCACTTGATATTTGACAAAGGAGCTAAAAGCATCCAGCAGAAAAAACACTGCACTTTCAACAAATGGTGCTGGGTCAACTGGCAGTCAAAGTGTATAATGATGCAAATTGATCCATTCTTATTTCCCTATACAAAGCTCAAGTCCAAGTGGATCAAGGACCTTAAAATAAAACCAGGCACACTCAAACTAATAGAAGAGAAAGAGGGAAAGTGAACTTATTGGCACAGGAGAAATTTCCTAAACAGAACTCCAATGGCTCATGCTCTAAGACCAAGAATTGATAAATGAGACCTCATGAAACTGGAAAGCTTCTCTAAGGCCAAGGACTAATCAATAAGACAAATCGGCAACCTACAGATTGGAAAATAAATGTTCACTAACTCCACATCGGATAGAGGACTAATATACAAAATATATAAGAACTCAAGAAGCTAACCAGAAAACCAAACAAACCAATCAAAAAATGGTATATAGAACTAAACAGAGAATTCACAAACAGAGGAAACTTCAATGACTGAGATGTACCTAAATAAATGTTCAAAGTCCTTAGTGACCATGGAATGCAAATCAAAACAACCCTGAGATTATACCTTACAACAATCAGAATGGCTAAGATCTAAACCTCAGGTAGCAACATTGTTGGGAAGGATGTGGAGAAAGAGGAACACTCCTCCACTGGTGGTGGGATTACAAACTGGTTCAAACACCCTGGAAATCAGTCTGGAAGTTCCTCAGAAAATTGGAAATAGATCTACCTGAAGATCCAGCAATACCATTCGTGGGAATATAGCCAAAAGATGCCCCACCATGTCAGAGGGGACCACATTCCATGACTATGTTCATGGCGGTCTTTTTTGTGACAGTCAGAAACTGGAAACAACTTACAAGTCCCATGACAGAAAAATGGATAGAGAAATTGTGGTTCATTTACACAGTGGAATGATACTCAGCTATTAAGGACTACAAAGAGATCTTACACCAACACATTAAATGCTAAGGGTAGAACTTCTAGAAGATAATAAAGAAACGAGAGCTCTTGGGTTTGGTATTTTGCGAAGGATTTTTCTACACACAAGCTCCAAAAGTTTATTACGGAGGCAGACGCAGACTCCATAATAATGTTATTCAAACACCATCTATGGATTAAAGGAGAGACTAGAACCACATAGGACCTCACAAGCAGCCATAGCTCTGGGTGCAGCTTACAATCCAGGTGCTGGAAAGAACCACCACATGTGCACCCTTTGCTAAGCTGCTTGTTCCTCCCCTTTATGAGAGATGACCCTGCACTTACTGTGTCTGCAGTTCTGAGCTTCTTGTTCCTCCCCTTTATGAGACATGACCCTGCACTTAGCATGTCTGAAGTTTTGAGCTTGTCTGAGCTCCCTCAGAGCACCCAGAAGACACACACAGAACAAAACAGGCAGGATAAAGCATGCCTACTCAGTTACAGAGAGGAAATCTCAGGCTTGGGAACCGGAAGAGCCTCCTCCTCTAATGACTGGCAGGGCCCTGTGGAGGTTTGATTGGCTAATGAGTCTCGAGTGACAGGAGCACTACCCTTAGGGTTAGACTGCACTGAAGAGAAACTACTCAGTGGTTCCAGCCTGAAATCAATCCTTTTCGAGATCTGCAGATTTACATCTCAGTAGCACTAGTATCTTCCCTCCAATACTCTAACTATGTGCCCTCCCACCGAGCCCTAGAAGAACCCATAACTCCAGGTCCCTGTGTTAAGTAGCCTTCTTCTCCCCTTGTGGGCAGAGATCCAATGCTGAGCTCTTTGCTAATTTGGACCTCGCCTGAGCTCCAGTCACAGCACTCAGCAGGCACTTACCCTTCCTCGCCTGGCATCAGGCTGGATAGCTTCCATATCCATCACTCAACATTTAGTGCAGTTGTCAATGCGTCCCACAACTGGATCGGTCCCCAGAATATACCAACTAAAGAGAGATTGTCAGTAACAAGATATTGTTTAGTGCCTTCAGGCTGGATTCACGAAAACAGCAAGTACTTTTCACCTGATAGTTCTGAGACAACCCTCAGAGCAAAGAAGGCAACACATGGTAAACACTGTGGAGCACTATTGTTAACCAGCACCTCTTCCTCAGTGGGTCTGAAAACAAACAACAACAACAAACTCACAGCTGCATTAGTAAAGGTTCATCTGGTGAACAAAATGATAGAATGAGTCTCTCTCTATAATGTAGCAAATGTATTTATTAGAATGGCTCTTAGGCTGTGATTCTACTAATCCAAAACTGGCTTTCGACCAATGGAAAGTTGAAGAATCCAATAGTTGTTCAGGCTGTGTTTAGATGTCTCAGCTGGTCTTCAGCATATATCTGAATTTCAAAGAGTAGGCTCTAATGCAGCAAAATAAATAAATTAATTAATTAAATAAATAAAATGAACTTGCTCTCTGGAGGTAGGACAAGCAGAAAAAGTGAAAGATCTGCCATCTTCAATATCCTTTGTGTAGGTAGATTGCTATCAGAAGCTGTGGCCTAATTTAAAGGTGAATCTTTTCACCTCGAGAGATCCAGATTAAGATTTTTCTCAGGTCCAAAAATAAAATTAAGAAAAATCCCACAGAGTACCCAAGTCTTTGGATTTTAGTTAATTCAAGATGTGGCCCATTAAATTGCCAATATTTACATGGAGAAGCAGAACTGTCCACTGGACCAAGTTCACGTGGTCTGAGACGATTTTCTGTCTTCTGTGAGCATCAGGTACACAAGATGAACATATTCATGCACATAGGGAAATATTCGTATTCATTCAAAAAATTCAAACAAGCCCCACAGGCAGTAATCTCGCCCACATCTGCAATCTAATGGAACATACAGGTAGTGAAAACATTTCAAGAAACATAATATACTCTCTACCACGTTTCAAAATTCAGTTAATTTCTTACACCAGCATATGCTTCTATGTACCAAAACTACATTCTAATTTCATCCGCTAATAATTGAAAAACAAAACAGATCTTCTCTCCTGCGACTGAACAGACAGGCACATCCAATTGCGCAGGGAACACCAGAGTGCCAGAACAGCTGAGACAGGGTCTGCCAGGGCCACACCTACACACAGGAGCTGGGCAGGGCCAGAACTCTGTGCTGGGGGAGAGCATATCACCCAAGGGTGCTGAGCCAGCCTTGCAGGCCTACAGGAGGGACAAGCACCAGCCAGAGCCAACAGGACCAATTAACACCAGAGATAACCAGATGGCAAAAGGCAAACATAGGAATGTTACCAACAGAAATCAAGGAAACATTGCATCATCTGAACCCTATTCTCCCACGACAGAAAGTCTTGGATTCCCCAACACACCAGAAAAGCAAGACTGGGATTCAAAATCACAGCTCATGATGGGGAAAGAGGGCTTCAAGAAGGACATAAATAACACCATTAAAGAAATTCACATGCAAACAGAAAAAGGGCCTGAAAGAATTACTGGAAAGAAGAACAAAACCAGTGCAGGAACTAAACAAAAACATCCAGGATCTAAAAGTAGACGTAAAAATAAGAAAGAAATAATGAATTAAAACAACTCTGGACATAGAAAGTCTAGGAAAGAAGTCAGGAGTCATGGATGCAAGCATCAACAACAGAAAAAAAGAGAGAGAAAAGAGACTCTCAGATACAGAAGATCCCATAGAAAGCATTGAAACAACAGTCAAAGAACATGCAAAATACAAAAAGCTCCTGACCCAAAGCATGAGGAAATCCAGAGAAGACCAAACCTAAGGATTATAGGTGTAGAGGAGAGTGAAGATTTTCAAGGACCAGTAAATATCTTCAACAAAATTATAGAAGAAAACTTTCAAGCTGGGTGGTGGTGGCACACGCCTGTAATCCCAGCACTCTGGGAGGCAGAGGTAGGTGGTAATTATGTTCGAGGCCAGCCTGGTCTACAGAGTGAGTTTCAGGACAGCCAGGAGCTATTCAGATATACCCTGTCTTGAAAAAAAACAAATCCAGAAAACCAAAAAAAAAAAAAAAAAAAAAAAAAAAAAACCAAACCAAAAACAGAACTTCCCTAACCTAAAGAAAGGGATTCCATTTTGTTGTTGTTGGTTTTGCTATTGTTTTTCGAGACAGGGTTTCTCTGTATATCCCTGGCTGTCCTGGAACTCACTCTCTAGACCAGGCTGGCCTCGAACTCAGAAATCCACCTGCCTCTTCCTCACAAGTGCTGGGATTAAAGGCATCTGCCACCACAGCCTGGCAAGAAAGAGATTCCTATGAACACACAAGAAGCCTACAGAACTCCAAATAGACTGGACCAGAAAAGAAATTCCTCTTGTCATATAATAATCAAAATACCAAATGCACTAAACAAAGAAAGAATATTAAAAGCAGTAAGGGAAAAATGTCAACTAGCATATAAAGGCAGACTTCTCAGAATTATACCAGCATTTTCATCAGAGACTATGAAAGCCAGAAGTTCCTGGGCAGCCCTTTTCCTTTTGATGAGTGTCATACAGACACTAAGGGAACACAAATGCAAACCCAGGCTACTATACCAAGCTAATTTCTCAATTAGCATAGATGTAGAAATCAAGGTATATCTTTTCAGAAATCCAGCCCTTCAAAGAATAATGAATGGAAAACACCAATAAAAGGAGGGAAACTACACACCAGAAAAAGCAAGAAATTAATCTTTTAACAAACCAAAAGAGAGAGAGAGAGAGAGAGAGAGAGAGAGAGAGAGAGAGAGAGAGAGAGAGAGAGAGAGAGAGAACCACACAAACATAGCCCCACCTCTAATAAGAAAAATAACAGGAACTGGGCGTGGTGGCACACGCCTGTAATCCCAGGACTTGGGAGCCAGAGACAAGCAGATTTCTGAGTTTGAGGCCAGCCTGGTCTACACAGTGAAACCCTGTCTCGAAAAACTGAAGGATTGAAAAAACAAAGAGAAAAATAACAGAAAGCAACAATCACTTTTCCTTAATATCTCTTAATATCAATGGAATCATTTTTCCAATAAAAAGACATAGACTAACAGACTGGATACATAAGCAGGATGCAACATTTTGCTGCATACAAGAAACCCACCTCACTCAGAAAGAGACACTGCCTCAGAATAAAAGGGTAGAAAACAATTTTCCCAACAAATGGTCCCAAGAAATAAGTTGCTGTAGCCATCCTAATAGCAAATAAAATCAACTTTCAACCTAAAGTAATCAAAAAAGACAGAAGGACACTTAATACTCAAAGGAAAATTCTACCAAGATAAACTCTCAATTTTCAACGTAAATTCTCCAAAAACAAGGGAACCCACACTCATATAAGAAACTTTAACAAAGCTCCCATTGCACCCCACACAATAGTACTGGGAGACTTCAACACCCCACTCTCATCAATGGACACATCAGGGAAACACAAACTAAATAGAAAAACAGTGAAAGTAACAGAAGTTATGAACCAAATGTATTTAACAGATATCTATAAAACATTTTATCCTAAAACAAAAGAATATACCTATCTCTCAGCACCTTACAGCACTTTTTCCAAAACTGACCATATACTCAGTCACAAAACAGACCTCTGCAGATATAAGAAGATTGAATTAATTCCATGCACCCTATCAGATCACCATGGACTAAGGCTGGTCGTCATTAACAACAAAAACAACAGAAAGCCAACATACATATGGAAACTGAACAACACTCTATTCAATGATAACTCGGTCAAGGAAGAAAGAAAGAAAGAAATGAAGGACTGTTTAGGCCTGGCTGGGGTGGCACATTCCTTTAATCCCAGCATTTGGGAGGCAGAAGCAGGCGGGTTTCTGAGTTCAAGGACAACCTGATCTACACAGTGATTTACAGGACAGCCAAGGTTATACAGAGAAAACCCTGTCTCAATAAAACCAACCAACCAAAGAAACAAATAATAGACTCTTTAGAATTTAATGAAAAGGAAGGCACAACATACCCAAACTTATGGGACACAATGAAAGCAGTGCTAAGAGGAAACCTCATAGCTCTGAGTGCCTCCACAAAGAAACTGGAAAGAAAGTACAATAGCAGCTTAACAGCATAGCTGAAAGCTCTAGAAGGAAGAGAAGCAAATACACACAAGAGGAGTAGACGGCAGGAAATTATCAAACTCAGGGATGAAATGAACCAAGCAGAAATAAAAAGAACTATACAAAGAATCAACCAAACCAGGAGCTGGTTCTTAAAAAAAAAACCAAAAACAAACAAACAAAAAAACCCCAACAAGATAGATAAACCCTTAGGCAAACTAACTAGAGGGCACAGAGACAGTATCTAAATCAACAAAATCAGAAATGAAAAGGGAGACATAAAAACAGATACTGAAGAAATCCAAAAAATCATCAGATCCTACTACAAAAGTCTATACTCAACAAAAGTTGAATGTCTAGATGAAATGGACAATTTTCTAGACAGCCAGCAGGTACCAAAATTAAATCAGGATCAGATAAATGATCTAAACAATCCCATAACCCCTAAAGTGTCCCTACCTGCAGGACAGTCAGCAGGGTCCTGGAACCACCTAGGGAAAGATGAGAGACAAGATAGACACGAAAAAACCGAACAGCAAGTCGAAATTCAGATCAAGCTGTCAATCTTTAATTTTCACACAAGGCTTTATAAAGGCAAGCAAGCAGGATTGGGGAGGGGTAGTGCAGGAAAGTCATTGTATTCGGGGAACAATCTCAGGGGACTAGCATCATTCTTCAGGAACAGTTTCTCAGAATTGTCTCTCAGGGTCTCAGCTAAGATTTGGCAGGTGCAGTAGGAACTTGGCATCATATTTCCATCATGAGGAGGTGAAGAAGAAAGGAGTTGCTATGGTAACCTAACCACAGGTGAGCTCTGTGCTTACTGACCTAGCTTACTTGCCTAATCTTTAAACTAGTACATATTCTCCTAAAAAGAGCTTATAGAAAGCCAGCTGGAAATGGCTGAGTGGAGGGGGTTTTTGAAAACTCTATGAGAATGGCCCCAGGCACTAAAGAAATAGCACACAACAGTAATCCCAGCACTCTGTGAGGCAGAGGCAAGCTGTTTTCTGAGTTCGAGGCCAGCCAGGTCTACAGAGTGAGTTCCAGGACAGCCAGGCCTATACAGAGAAACCGTGTCTCGGAAAAAAAAAAAAAAAAACCAAATCCAAAACACAGAACAAAACAAAAAAAACAAAAAGAAGAAGAAGACTTAATACCAATAGTCTTCAAACTATTCCACAAAATACAAACACAAAGAACACTACCCAAATCGTTTACTGAAGCCACAATTACTCTTATACCTAAACCATTCCAAAACCCAACAAGAAAGAGAACTTTAGACCAATTTCCCTTATGAATATTGATGCAAAAGTAATCAATAAAATTCTTGCCAACCAAAGCCAAGAACACATCAAAATGTTCATCCAGAATGATCAAGTAGGCTTCATCCCAGGAATGCAGGGATTGTTCAATATAAGGAAATCTATCAATGTAATCCACTACATAAACTAACTCAAAAGAAAAATACCACATGTCACTTCATTGGACAACATCCAACAACTCTTCGTGATAAAAGTCTTGGAAAGACCAGGAATTCAAGGCCCATGTTTTAACATAGTAAAAGCAATATGCAGAAAACCAGTAGCCAACATCAAAATAAAAGGAGAGAAACGAAAAGTAATCCCTCTGAAAACAGGGACAAGGCAAAGCTTTCCACTCTCTTCCTTCCTGTTCAACATAGTACTCGAAGTCCTAGGCAGAGCAATTAGATGACAAAAGGAGGACATTGGGATTCAAATTGGAAAGGAAGAAATCGCAGTATCACTATTTACAGAAGATATGATAGGATACTTAAGTGACCCCACAAATTCCACCAGAGAACTTCTAAACCTGATAAACAAGTTCAGCAAAGTGGCTGGATATAAAATTAACTCATACAAATCAGTAGCCTTCCTATACTCAAAGGATAAAGAGGTTGAGAAAGAAATTAGGGAATTGACACCCTTCACAATAGTCACAAATGATATAAAATACCTTGGTGTGACTCTAACCAAGCAAGTGAAAGATCTGTATGACAAGAACTTCAAATCTCTTTGGTAAGAAAGTAATGAAGATCTCAGAAGATGGAAAGATCTCCCATGCTCTTGGATTGGCAGGGATAATAGAGTAAAAATGGCCATCTTGCCTAAAGCAATCTACAGATTCAATGCAATCCCTATCAAAATTCCAACTCAATTCTTCTTAGAGTTAGAAAGAGCAATTTCTAAATTTATGTCGAATAACGCAAACACCAGGATTGCAAAAAGTATTCTCAACAATAAAAGAACTTCTGGCAAAATCACCATCCCTGACCTCAAGATCTACTACAGAGCAATAGTGATAAAAGCTGTATGGTATAGCTACAGAGACTGGCAGGAAAAATCAATGAAATGGAATTGAAGACCCAGAAATGAAACCATACATCTGTGGTCACTTGATCTTTGACAAAGGAGCTAAAAGCATCCAGTAGAAAAAACACTGCATTTTCAACAAATGGTACTGAGTCAACTGGCAGTCAAAGTGTACAATGATGCAAATTGATCCATTTTAATTTCCCTGTACAAAGTTCAAGTTCAAGTGGATCAACGACCTCAAAATAAAAGCAGATACACTCAATCTAATGGAAGAGAAAGAGGGAAAGTGAACTTATTGGCACAGGAGAAATTTCCTAAACAGAACTCCAATGGCTCATGCTCTAAGACCAAGAATTGATAAATGAGACCTCATGAAACTGGAAAGCTTCTCTAAGGCTAAGGACATCATCAATAAGACAAATCGGCAACCTACAGATTGGAAAATAAACTTTCACTAACCCCACATCTGATAGAGGACTAATATCCAAAATATATAAGAGCTCAAGAAGCTAACCACCAGAAAACCAAACAAACCAATCAAAAAATGGTATATAGAACTAAACAGAGAATTCACAAACAGAGGAACCTTCAATGACTGAGACACACCTAAATAAATGTTCAAAGTCCTTAGTGACCAAGGAATGCAAATCAAAACAACTCTGAGATTCCACCTTACACCAATCAGAATGGCTAAGATCAAAACCTCAGGTTAAAAACAGTTGTTGGCAAGGAGGAGTAGAAAGAGGAACACTCCTCGATTGCTGGTGGGACTGCAAACTGGTTCAAACACCCTGGAAATCAGTCTGGAGGTTCCTCATATAATTGGAAACAGATTTAACTGAAGATCTAGCAATACCATTCTTGGGAATATAGCCAAAAGATGCCCCACCATGTCAGAGGAGACCACGTTCCACCACTATGTTCATGTTCATGGCGGTCTTGTTGGTGAGAATCAGAAACTGGAAACAACTTACAAGTCCCATGACAGAAGAATGAATAGTGAAAATGTGGTTCATTTACACAGTGGAATAATACTCATGTATTAAGGACTACAAAGAGATCTTACATGTACACATTAAATGCTAACGGCAGACCTTCTAGAAGATAATAAAGAAATGAGGGCTCTTGGGTTTGGCATTTTGCAAAGGATTTTTCTCCACACAAGCTCCAAAAGTTTATTATGGATGCAGAGGCAGACTCCATAATACTGTTATTCAAACACCATCTATGGATTAAAGGAGAGACTACAATCACATAGGACATCACAGGCAACCATAGCTCTCTGTGTGCTGCTTACAATCCAGCTGCTGGGAAGACCCACCGAACCTGCACCCTTTGCTAAGCTGCTTGTTCCTCCCCTTTATGAGAGATGACCCTGCACTTACCATGTCTAAAGTTTTGAGCTTGTCTGGCCTCCTTCACAGCACACGGCAGACACACTCAGAACACAGCACCCAGGAGAAATCATGCCTGATCAATTACAGAGAGGAAATTTCAGGCTTGCGAACCGGAAGAACCTCCTCCTCTAATGACTGGCAGGGCCGTGTGGAGGTTCTGATTGGCTCATGTGTCTTGAGTGACATGAGCACCACCCTTAGGGTTAGAGTGGACTGAAGAGAAACTACCCTGGTTCCAGCCTGAAACCAATCCTTTTCCAGATCTGCAGTTTTACATCTCAGTAGCACTAGTGCCTTCCCTCCAATACTCTACCTGTGTGCCCTCCCACCTAGTCCTAGAAGAACCCATAACTCCAGGTCCCTGCTGTTAAGTAGCCTGCTTCTCCCCTTGTAGGCAGAGATCCAGTGCTGAGCTCTTTACTAATTTGGACCTCACCTGAGCTCCAGTCACAGCACTCAGCAGGCACTTACCCTTCCTCGCCTGGCATCAGGCTGGATAGCTTCCATATCCATCACTCAACATTTAGTGCAGACGTCAATGTGTCCCACAACTGGATCGGGCCCCAGAATATACCAACTAAAGAGAGATTGTCAGTAACAAGATATTGTTTAGTGCCTTCAGGCTGGGTTCACATAAACAGCAAGTACTTTTCACCTGATAGTTCTGAGACAACCCTCAGAGCAAAGAAGGCAACACATGGTAAACACTGTGGAGCACTATTGTTAACCAGGACCTCTTCCTCAGTGGGTCTGAAAACAAACAACAACAACAAACTCACAGTTGCATTAGTAAAGGTTTATCTGGTGAACAAAATGATAGAATTAGTCTCTCTCTATTATGTCAGAAATGTATTTATTAGAATGGCTCTCAGGCTGTGGTTCAACTATTCCAAAACTGGCTTTCGACCAATGGAAAGTTGAATAATCCAATAGTTGTTCAGGCCATGTGGTTAGATGTCTCTGCTGGTCTTCAGCATATATCTGAATTTCAGATAGGCTATAATGCGGCAAAATTAATTAATTAATTAAAATGAACTTGCTCTCTGGAGGTAGGACAAGCTGAAAAAGTGAAAAATCTGCCATCTTCAATATCCTTTGTGTAGGTAGATTGTTATCAGAAGCTGTGGCCTAATTTAAAGGTGAATCTTTTCACCTCGAGAGATCCAGATTAAGATTTTCCTCAGGTTCCAAAATAAAATTAAGAAAAATCCCACGGAGTACCCAACTCTTTGGATTTTAGTTAATTCAAGATGTGGCCACAATAAATGCTACGTCTTTCAGCTTTAGAAAACACCCTCTTTATCACAGGTGCTTTGTAGAAGAGTTTCTATGGAATCACACTTTAAGCTTTATTATATACCTAGAAGTAGACTGATTGGACTCATTGTTGCCTTTAAATCTTTCGCAAGCTCTATTGTATACTAAGTATCCTGGCAAATATTACCCTGGTATTAGATTCTCCCAGTGTGATCTAGATTGACAAAGTGAATCTGCACTGGGTTTCCATTCTCAACTGTTACCAGGGTTTGCTTTCCTATCTGATAATTGCAGGGATCCTCTCAACAGAAGTTAGAACCTCAAGTGACATGGAATGACTTGGACAGGAAACACTAGTAGTGCCAGTTTGCCAGTCCCATCTGTTCTTCTTTCTTGGTTCCTCTTGAGGTGGCAGAATGGGAAGAATGTCATTTGAGGATAAGACTTGTTCTTGGGAGATATTTATGGCTAGTGTTTAATAAGAAAACATTTCCTTATCTTTAGCCTAAGTCACTTTGCTACTGTAGCTGACCTGCTGGAGTTCTTTTGAGGCCAGAAACTGCATTCCCTGTTGTTTAGCACCTCATAATAAAGCAGCAGGTAATCATGTAAAGGATGAATTGCTAGAGCCCCTTTCTTCTTGACTACATGCCACTTGTATGTCAGGATAGGAAAGGTTGGGAGCAATAAACCTCTTTGAATCAGGAAAAAGAGTGACATCCACAGAAGAAAACACTTTTATAAAATCAAAACATAAATTCATAATAAATTCATGTTTGCATATTCATACATCACCATTCAAATCAGTTGGCTTGAGCTACATACTTATCTCATAATTATATACTTACACACACATACATCCATACTTGCATTTTTATTTGGAGCAAAAGACCAAGCACCAAGTACCAGTATAGAAGGAACTCACTAATTCTGGATGAAAATTATGTTCCAAACTTTATTGCTAAGAGAAAGAAAAAGCTTCTTACATTTTATTGCTACGTGAATGAAATCCAAGTCTGTAAGGTTCTCTTTTCTAACAGTAACCCAGCCTTCTTATTAAGAAAAGACTTATTCTACCCCATGGTAAGGAAGCCTGCCCGTTCTTTCTGCTCTCTTTGAAGCTTGTTCCATTTTCCTCATTGCATCTGCATTCTGTATTTTGTTTTCTTATCTTTTTTGAATAGGGTCACACCAAGATACTTTATGTTGTTTGTGGCTATTGTGAAAGGTGTCATTTCCCTAATTTCTTTCTCAGTCTGCTTATACTTTGAGTATAGGAAGGCTACTGATTTGCTTGAGGTGATTTTGTAACCAGCCACTTTGCTGAAGTTGTTTATTAGCTGTAGGAGTTCTCTGGTAGAGTTTTTTGGGTCACTTCAGTATACTATTATATCATCTGAAAATAGTGATAGTTTGAGTTCTTCCTTTCCTATTTGTATCCCCTTGACCTCCTTATGTTGTCTAATTGCTCTAGCTAGGACTTCAAGAACTATACTGAAAAGATATGGAGAGAGGGGGCAGCCTTGTCTAGTCCCTGATTTTAGTGGGATTGCTTCAAGTTTCTCTCCATTTAGTTTGATGTTGGCTATCGGTTTGCTGTATATTGCTTTTTACTATGTTTAGGTATGGGCCTTGAATTCCTGTTCTTTCCAACACTTTTAGCATGAAAGGATGCTGAATTTTGTCAAATGTTTTTTCAGCATCTAATGAAATGAACATGTAGTTTTTTTTCATTGAGTTTGTTTATGTAGTGGATAGCATTGATGGATTTACATATATTGAACCATCCCTGCATCCTTGGGATGAAGCCTACTTGATCCTGGTGGATGATCATTTTGATGTGTTCTTGGATTCAGTTAGCAAGAATTTTATTAAGTATTTTGCATCAATATTCTTCGGGGAAATTGGCCTGAAATTCTCTTTCTTTGTTGGATCTTTGTGTGGTTTTCTTATCAGCGTTATTGTGGCTTTTTAGAAGGAGTTGGGTAGTATTCCTTCTGTTTCTATTTTGAGGAATAGTTTGAAGAGTATTGGTGTTAAGTGTTCTTTGAAGCTCTCATAGAATTCTGCACTATAACCATCTGGTCCTGTGCTTTTTTGGTTGGAAGGCTTTCTATGACCCCTTCCATTTTTTTAGGGGTTATGGGACTGTTTAGATGATCTATTTGATCTTGATTTAATTTTGGTGTTTGGTATCTGTCTAACCAATTGCCCATTTCCTCCAGATTCTCCAATTGTGTTGAGTATAGGCTTTTGTAGTAGGATCTTACAATACTTTGAATTTCCTCAGTTTCTGTTGTTATATCTCCCTTTTCATTTCTAATTTTGTTAATTTGGATACTGTGTCTGGGCCCTTTGGGTAATCTGGCTAAGGGTTTTTCTATCTTATTGATTTTTTTCAAAGAACCATATCCTGGTTTTGTTGATTTTTTTTGTATGGTTCTCTTAGTTTCTACTTGATTGATTTCAGCCCTGAGTTTGATGATTTACTGTCTTCTTCTCCTCCTAGGTGAATTAGCTTTTTTTTTGTTACAGGGCTTTCAGTTGTACCATTAAGCTTCTAATGTATGCTCTCTCAATTTTCTTTTTGGAGGCACTTAGGGCTATGAGTTTTTCTCTTAGCACTGCTTTCATTGTGTCCCATAGATTTGGGTATTCTGTGCCTTCATTTTTGTTAAATTCTAAAAATTCTTTGATTTCTTTATTTCTTCTTTGACCAAGGTATCATTAGGTAGAGTTTGTTCAGTTTCCATGTATATGTGGGCTATATTTTATGTGGGCATTTGTTGCTATTGAAGACCACTTTTACTCCACAGTGATCTAATAGGAGGCATGGGATTATTTCGATCTTCTTATGTTTGTTGAGGTCTCTCTTGTGACCAATTATATGATTGATTTTGGAGAAGGTACAATGAGGTGCTGAGAAAAAGGTATATTCTTTTGCTTTGGAATGAAATGTTTTATATATATATTTAACCCAATTGGTCCAAAGCGTCAATTAGTTCCACTGTGTCCCTGCTTAGTTTCTGTTTCCCTGATTGGTCCATTGCAGAGAATGGTGTGTTGAAGTCACCCACAATTATTGTGTTAGGTGCAATGTGTGCTTTGAGCTTTAGTAAAGTTCTTTTATGAATGAGGGTGACCTTCCATTTGGAGCATAGAATTGAGAGTTCTTCTTGTTAGAATTTTCCTGTGACCAGCAAGAAGTGTCCTTCAGTGTCTCTTTTGATGACTTTAGGTTGAAAGTCAATTTTAACCAATACTTGATTGGCTACTCCGGCTTGTTTCCTGAGAGCATTTGCTTGTAGAATTGTCTTCCAGCCTTTTACTCAAAGGTAGTCTTTCTTTGACACGGAGGTGTGTATCCTGTATGCAGCAAAATATAGGGTCCTGTTTAGGTATCCAATCTGTTATTCTATGTCTTTCTATTGGGGAATTGAGTCCATTGATGTTAAGAGGTATTAAGGAATAGTTATTATTGTTTCCTGTCATTTTTGATGTTAATTTTATATTTGAGTGGTTATCTTCCTTAGGGTTTGATGGAAGACGGTTTCTATCTTGTTTTTTCCAGGGTATAGTCTCCCTCCTTGTATCGGTGTTTTCCACCTATTATCATTTGTAGGGCTGGATTTGTGGCAAGACATTGTGTAAATTTGGTTTTGTCATGGAATATCTTGGTTTCTCCATCTATAGTGATTGAGAGTTTTGCTGGGTATAGTAGTCTTGGCTGGCATTTGTGTTCTCTTAGAGTCTGCATGAGATCTGCCCAGGATCTTCTAGCTTTCATGGTCTCTGGTGAGAAGTCTGGTGTAATTCTGTTAGGTCTTCCTTTATATGTTACTTGGCCTTTTTCTCTTACTGCCTTTAATATTCTTTCTTTGTTTAGTACATTTGGGGTTTTGATTATTATATGATGGGAGGTAATTCTGTTCTGGTCTAGTCTGTTTGGAGTTCTGTAGGCTTCTTGTATATTCATGGGCATCTCTCTCTTTAGGTTAGGGAAGTTTTCTTCCATAATTTTGTTGAAGATATTTGCTGGCCCTTTAAGTTGTAAATCTTCATATCCATCTATGCCTATAATCCTTATGTTTGGTCTTCTCATTGTGTCCTGGATTTCCAGGATGTTTTGGGTTACAAGCTTTTTGCATTTTGCATCTTCTTTGGCTGTTGAGTCCATGGTTTCTATGGTATCTTCAGCATCTGAGATTCTTTCTTCTATACCTTGTATTCTGTTGTTGACATTTGCATCTATGGGCCCTGATTTCTTCCCAAGGTTTTCTGTTTCCAAAGTTGTCTCTCTTTGAGATCTCTTCAGTGTTTCTACTTCTGTTTTTAGATCCTGGATGGTTTTGCTCAGTTCCTTCACTTGCTTGTTTGTGTTTTCCTATAATTCTTTAAGAGATTTTTGTGTTTCCTCTTCATGACTTCTGCCTGCTGACCAAAGTTCTCCTGTATTTCTTTAAGTGGTTTTTGGATTTCCTTGTTATTGGCTTTTATCTTTTGGCCTAAATTCACCAGAATTTCTTTTAATGATTGTGGGAAGCCATTAGAGACCTTCACTTCGGCTGACAGGTCAAAGGCCCTGAGAAAAGCAAACAAGAGCCTCTCCCATGGGCATTGGTTTAGCCATTGTTTCGAGATAACTGCAGAATGGTCCTGCCTGCATCAACACCTCTGACACCGGGTATATTCATCAGATAACCTCCTCACCTCCTGTCATAAATACCAGGAATACCTTTGCCCCTCTTTGTCCTTGCCTTGTGGCACATCCCTTCTGAAAGCCTTAAAACCTGTATACCCCAGAACATTAAACAAGGCTTTGACATAACCTAGATTGACTTGTCTTTCTTAGGGTGCTTGGCCTCCTTCTTTCTCTCCCCACTTTGACCCTCAGGTAGTGCCCCTTTGGAACCCTGGAATAACTGGACCTGCTGGACGGTTCATAGTGGTGCCCGAACAGGGACCCGAAGTATGGTCAACTACCGGACGACGGAGAAGAAATCCCGGGAAGAGGATTCAAGGACCCCCACAGACTGCATCGCTTGTGTGTTGCTGGAGGGGCAGGTGAGTGACTGAACAACTGTCCGATTTTCATGGGGAAGCAACTATCAAAAGAAGCTTGTTTTATAGGAGAAATCAAGCAATCGCTCAGGGAGAGAGGAATAAGAGTTAAGAAAAGGATTTAATTAATTTCTTTTGTTTTCTTGATAAAACATGCCCTTGGTTGGTTTTAAGTGGACCGGACATTCACTCGCTAACATGGAATAGGGTTGGTAAAGAGATTAGTAGGATTTTGAAATCAGGTGAACCAGTGTCTGATGCATTTTTTAGTTACTGGGGCCTTATAAGGGACATAATAAAAGATGCTGAGAAAGGAGGAGAAAGAGCCTGTCTGTTAGCTGTTGCTGGTGGCTTTCTGCAGGCCTCAAGACCGCCGTCATGCAAAAATGAAGGTAGAGAGGGTGAGCAGCTCTCCATGTCCCTCTGTGATTGTAGATATGCCTGAGGACACAGAGGACCCTCCTCCAAAGATTATGCAATCACTAGAGAATCCCAAAATTCCTAGAAGTATATACCCTTCTCTTAAAGAGTTTTCAGAAGGCCAAAATGAAACTAAAAACAAGTGCCACCCGTACCATTCCTCAGACCTAATATTAGACCAAACCTCCGAGCTTGAGTTAGAGGAGGAAGCTGCCAGATACGTAGAGGAGAGGTACAGTGATGGACCCCGAGAACCTCGAGTCTTTTTCACACAAAGACCCCGATTCGATTGGCCCCTGCCATACCTACCTCAGATGCAGTCAGCCCCTATTGCACCTCTGCAGATCGCAGTGGTTGAAGGACTAACCCAAACAAAAGCTATGCTCCAGGCGCAAATTACCGGGCTCAGGCAGGTCTTACATTTGCAACAAGAATTAGGAGACCTTTCTTTAGAAATTCAGAACTTACAAGAAACTATGAGAAAGGGACAAGATTCCCCTTATAAAAGACCACCCGGCTCCTTGAAGAAACATCAGCCTAAACTAGCCTTCCTAGTCATGACCAGGGCACGTGCTAGGCAAAGCAGAGATAAACCTGAGCCAGACACCACTGGTCTTAATCAAGAGGGAGACAGCGATGAGGATCAAGAAACTGAGGGAGAACAAGACTATGATGAGGTTGCCGAGGACTCTGAGGGAGAGGAATCTGACCAAGGGGACTATGAGACCTCGCGCCCCATGTTCAAAAAACTTAAGCTTAAGAGTATTTGGTCCTGATTTAATTTTGGTATATGGTATCTGTCTAGGAAATTATCCATTTCCTCCAGATTCTCCAGTTGTGTTGAGTATAGGCTTTTGTAGTAGGATCTGATGTTTTTTGGATTTCCTCAGTTTCTGTTGTAATATCTCCCTTTTCATTTCTAATTTTGTTAATTTGGATACTGTGTCTGGGCCCTTTGGGTAATCTGGCTAAGGGTTTTTCTATCTTATTGATTTTTTTCAAAGAACCATATCCTGGTTTTGTTGATTTTTTGTATGGTTCTCTTAGTTTCTACTTGATTGATTTCAGCCCTGAGTTTGATGATTTCCTGTCTTCTTCTCCTCCTAGGTGAATTAGCTTCTTTTTTGTTACAGGGCTTTAAGTTATGCCATTAAGCTTCTAGTGTATGCTCTTGCCATTTTCTTTTTGGAGGCACTTAGGGCTATGAGTTTTTCTCTTAGCACTGCTTTCATTGTGTACCATAGATTTGGGTATGCTGTGCCTTCATTTTCATTAAATTCTAAAAATTCTTTGATTTCTTTATTTCTTCTTTGACCAAGGTATCATTAGGTAGAGTTTGTTCAGTTTCCATGTATATGTGGGCTATTGTTTTATGTGGGTATTTTTTGCTATTGAAGACCACTTTTACTCCACTATGTTCATAGCAGCCCTATTTATAATTGCCAGAAGCTGGAAAGAAACCAGATATCCCTCAACAGAAGAGTGGATGCAAAAAATGTGGTATATATACACAATGGAGTACTATTCAGCCATTAGAAACAATGAATTCATGAAATTCTTAGGCAAATGGATGGAGCTGGAGAACATCCTACTAAGTGAGGTAACCCAGACTCAAAAGAAGAATCATGGTATGCACTCACTAATAAGTGGGTATTAACCTAGAAAACTGGAATACCCAAAACATAATCCACACATCAAATGAGGTACAAGAAGAACAGAGGAGTGGCCCCTTGTTCTGGAAAGACTCAGTGAAGCAGTATAGGGCAAAACTAGAACAGGGAAGTGGGAAGGGTTGGGTGGGAAAACAGGGGGAGGGAAGGGGGCTGATGGGACTTTCGGGGAGTGGGGGTCCAGAAAAGGGGAAATCATTTGAAATGTAAATAAAAAGTATATCAATAAATTTTTAAAAAGTTTAAGAGTATTAAGGAATTACATTCAGCTGTTAAAAACTACAGCATGAATGCACCCTTTACCATGTCCATTTTAGAAGGGTTCGTGGGGTCCGGATATTTAACACCTGGTGAATGGATTAAAGTGGTGCAATCTGTCCTTAGCAGAGGACAATACTTAACTTGGAAATCGGAGTTCATTGACAGAGCAGAGAACTTTGCTGCTAGAAATAGAAAAAAAAACCCTTGAGTAAAACTGCCTCCTGGACAGCAGATAAGCTGTGTGGAAGGGGTGCATTCACCTCCGAGGAAAAGCAACAGGGGCTATCCCCTGGGATCCTCGCTCAGACAGCTCAAGCTGCCTTGTCTGCTTGGAGAGAGGTCCCCGCAGCAGGAACAGTCACTACCCCTTTAACCAAAATAATTCAGGGAGCCCAAGAGCCCTATGCCCAATTTGTGGGGAGATTGCAGGAAGCAGCAGAAAGGATCCTAGGACAGAATGAAAGCGAAGGGCTTCTTGTTAGACAGTTTGCCCTGGAGAATGCCAACCCGGCATGAAGAGCCACACTATGGGGCAAAACTAAAGACCTTGATATCTCAGGAATGATTAAGCTCTGCAATGAGGTGGACCCCTTTACACAGCAGGTATCTAAATCCATTAGGTTGGCTATTGGGGCTGTCTTTCAAAAAACAGGAGACCCCAATCGCCCCAGGAGCAAGACATGTTTTGATGTGGACAGCCCGGTCATTTTGCAAGACAATACAGTGCTTCTAGCTGGAATCTGTCCCAGCTGTAAAAGAGGCAGGCACTGGGCTAATGAATGCTGTTCTAGGACTGACGCCCATGGGCAAGCCCTCACTGCAGTCCAGGAAACAGGCGAGGGCCCCACATCAGGGCCCTTACTCTCAGGCCACAGCATACCCCCAGATACAGGAGCAGACACCAGTGCCAATGCCTTATCTAGGGCTACACCAGGGAGTGCAGGATTAGACCTATGTTCAGCTATCACCCGGGTCATAACCCCTGAGGAAGGACTGTTCTTATAGAATCTGGAAAGTTTGGGCCTCCACCTTCTGGAATGTTTTTTCTGATCATTGGACGAGCTTCAAGCTCCCGTCAAGGCCTCATCATACTCCCTTCTATAATAGATGCTGACTATTCAGGAGAGATCAAGTTTCTTGCCACCGCCACAAGGGCTCCATTAACATTCAGGGCTGGACAATGCATTGCGCAAGCCCTACCCCTCCCCTTGTTGGGACACTTTCCCCATAAGAGAAAAGGGCGTGGCTCTTTCCCCCCTGGTTCTTCTGATTATCTACTGGATTCAGAAGCTATCTGATGAGAGGCCCATGATGACGCTATGGCTGGATGATAAACAGTTTCAGGGCCTATTGGATACTGGGGCCGATGCAACAGTGCATTCCTCCAGGCACTGGCCTTCAGCTTGGCCTCTTGAGGCTACAGCCACACATCTAAGGGGAATAGGACAGTTGCAAGACACATTACAAAGTTCAAGGCTTCTAACTTGGAGAGACAAGGAAGAAAATACAGGGACAATTAGGCCCTTTGTGGTACCTGGACTCCCTGGTAACCTTTGGGGGAGAGATATTCTATCCCAAATGGCGATGATGATGTGCAGTCCTAACGAAATAATTACAAATCAAATGTTAAAAACAGGGTTCCTCCCTGGGAAAGGATTGGGTAAATATGAACAAAGAATGATGGAACTCCTGGTTCTCACCCCTAATACAGGTAGAAAAGGCTTGGGTGTGGACCTTTTTTCATAAGGACTGCTGATCCCCCTGCACTCCAGGCTTGTAAAATATCTTGGAAATCAAATGACCCAGTCTGGATCGATCAGTGGTCCATGCCCATAGAAAAAGTTGGTGCCCTAAAGTTGGTGCAGGAACAATTATCGCTGGGGCACCTTGAACACTCCACCTCCCCTTGGAACACTCCCATATTTGTTATAAAAAAGAAAAATGGCAACTGGAGGTTGTTACAAGACCTCTGAGAGGTTAATAAAACTATGTTTCCCATGGGGGCGCTACAGCCTGGGTTGCCCTCCCCAATAGCTATGCCCAAGGGCTTTCATAAAATAGTGATTAATATAAAGACTGCTTTTTCTCCATCCCCTTCATCCTGAGGATTGCGCTCGTTTTGCCTTTTCTATCCCTATTACTAACCATGCAGGTCCCAATCCCCGCTTTCAATGGCATGTATTACCACAAGGAATGGCTAATAGCCCTACCGTGTGCCAGCGTTATGTGGCACAGACTATAGATCCAATAAGCATACGCCATCCAAGGGCCTATGTTATTCATTTTATGGATGACGTATTGATTTCATCAGCTAATCTATCAGAAACCCAACAGATAGCCCAAGAATTGGTTTTTGCCTTACAACAGAGAGGCTTTGTTATAGCTCCTGAAAAGATTCGGACACAATTAATCTTCTTGTTTCTGGGATTCCAACTAGGACCTATTACTATCTGCTCTCAAAAGTTAACAATCAGAAAATCACAATTGCAGACCTTAAATGATTTTCAAATCTTTTAGGTGATATTAATTGGCTCAGACCATATCTTAAGCTGACCACAGCTGATCTTAAACCTCTCTTTGACATTCTTAAGGGCAATGTTGATCCTCTTTACCCTAGAATATTGACCCCAGAGGCTAAGAGCTCTTTACAGCTGGTGGAGAGGGCTATTAGCCAACAATTTATAGGATATTTTGACCCATCCAAAAATCTTTTTTTAATTATTTTCACAACAACATTTACACCAACAGGCCTTCTGTGGCAGGATGGGCAGCCACTTACGTGGGTTCACCTACCAGCCACTCACCCTAAAATACTCCCTACTTACCCTTCCCTAGTTTGCCAGGCCATATTTCTAGGGCTCAAAACAGCTATCCGCTATTTTGGCCGAGATCCACAGATAATTATGTCACCCTATTCACAAGAGCAGCTTGCCTGACTACAACAGAGAAATGATGACTGGACTGTTTTATTATCCAGCTATCAAGGGAAGTTTGATATCCACCTACCAGGAGATAAACTATTACAATTTCTTCATAACATCCCTTTTGTCTTCCCGAAAGCTACTGCTGCAAGGCACCCTTGAGGTATTTAAAACAATTAATGAAAGTTTTAATCTTTATTCGGATAGCCATTAGGTAGTCAGAGCCCTCCAAGTTCTTGAAGTTGTCCCCATTATACAGCCCTCGTCACTGGCCTTCTCATTGTTTTTTTGAGATACAACAGCAGATAAGGGCTTGAATAAACCCATTCATTGCAGGACACATAAGGGCCCATACAAACTTACCTGGCCCTCTTGCTAAGGAGAATGATTTGGCTGATAGAGCTACCCGCTTAGTAGTATTGGCCTCCCTCACCGATCCACTTTGAGAGGCTCAGATGGCTCATTCCCTTCATCGCCTAAATGCTCAAACATTAAGACTTAAATATAAAATAACCTGAGAACAGGCCAGGCAAATTGTAAAAAATTGCAAAAATTGCCTAACATTGCTTCCTGAGCCGTATCTAGGAGTTAATTCCAGGGGGGGCCTTGTCCCCAGAGAACTCTGGCAAATGGATTTTACTCATGTTCCCTCTTTTGGAAAACTTAAATTTGTGCATGTGACTATTGATACCTTTAGTGGATTTTTATGTGCCTCTGCCCAGATGGGAGAGGCCACAAAGAATGTTATTTCCCACATGTTATTTACCTTCTCTGTTATGGGCCAACCCAAAATACTTAAGACAGACAATGGACCTGGTTACACCAGCCAAACATTTAAACAATTTTGTTCACAAATACAGATAAAGCACCTTACAGGCATCCCCTATAATCCCCAGGGTCATGGAATTGTTGAGCAGGTCAATCAAACGCTTAAAAACACCCTGTTAAAGCTCACTGCTCAAGAAACCCTTTATTCTTTTAAAGGCAATGCTAAGCTCCTACTATCCCATGCCCTGTTTGTTTTAAATTTCTTAACTCTAGATAAGCAAGGGCGCTCTGCCGCTGATCGCCTATGGCATCCCACAACAAACATGGATTATGCCCAAGCCCTTTGGAAAGACCCCCTATCCGGGAAATGGCAAGGGCCAGACCCTGTTATCATCTGGGGAAAAGGGTCTGCCTGCATTTATAATTCTAAAGAAGGGCGAGCCAGATGGCTCTCTGAAAGGTTGATAAAGCCTTATAACAAATTCCAGGGTGGCACCTGAGAAAGGCTATATCTTCTCTTTCAGAATGATCCTGAGACGCCTCCTCCTGCTGCTCATGGTGATCCTTGGAAGGGTGAGCCCCCAATTGAGCCCCTATCGAGTCTTTAATTACACATGGCTCATCATAAATCAGGCTGGGGATATTGCTAATTCCACCTCCAAGGTTGCAGCCCAAATACCCTGGATCCCATTAGAGGTAGACCTTTGCAAATTGGCCCTCGGAGCCCACCCTGATTGGAGGGTGCCTAGCCACTATTTACCACAGGCTGCACCGCCAAATACAGATGATAGAACCCGGAGCCAAAATCGTGCATGCCTCAATGCAGTTGCCCACTCATGGGACAATATGCCTCTATTTATGTATGCCCTGGGGCTACTCATAGAGATTGTTCTCTGGGCGATAAATGTGGCTATGATGAGTCTTATTTTTGTGCAACCTGGGGTTGTGAAACCACAGGCGATACTTATTGGAAGCCCTCCTCTTCTTGGGACCTTCTTACAGAAAAAAAGGAAAAACCTTCCTCAGGGAGAGTTAGATTCTGGCCCTAAGCCTTTCAACAAGAATTGTCAAAACTGGTGCAATACCATCGTAATATCTATCACAGCCCCTGGGAAAAATTATGATTGGCAACATTCTCGTGGGGCTGAATGGGGATTGCGCCTTTATAAGAGTGGTGAAGATATTGGATTGACCTTCACAATAAAACTGACAAAGAGTATCCCCAATATACATCGAGCTTCCATAGGACCTAATCCTCAATTACATGATCTGGCCCCTCCACCACCTAAGGAAGCCTCAAGGCCTTAGGGTCTCTCAGCCACACAAGCCCCAGGAAATTCCTCATCAATTACTTTGTTTCAGCCCACCATACCCCTGGGCCCTATGCCCTCTTCCAAGCTAATTCTTTCCCTCCTTAATGCCTCTGCCTCTGCTCTGCTTCTTAAGGAACAAGAGCTTAACTCAACCTGATATACAGAATGCTGGATGTGTTTTTCAGCTTCCCCACACTTTTATGAGGGTATCGCTCTCTTTGGGAATTTTACCTATACCAATGACTCAAAGAAGCTCATTGGCACCCCTCTAGAGATTACTCTTACCGAAGTTTCGGGGATTGGAAGCAGTGTAATAGGAAAGAGCATGATTCCACCTTGGCAATTGTTAGAAATCTGCAACCATACAATTGCCATTGATGAACATTCTGAATACCTATTAGCCCCAAATTATACTTATCTGGCCTGTTCTACTGGCTTGACTACCTTTCTTGTCACCTCTCAGTTTATAAGTTTAAGAGACTATTGTGAGGATGACAAAGTAACCCTACGACGGGTAAGGATGGGGATAGGGAGGTCAATCCTAAGACAAGAGACGGCTACACACTTTTGGTCTGGCCCCCTTGCCCAGTATTTCTACCCAGACCTTTCCACTTTTAATATAAGGAAAGGGAGGAGATATGGGAAGCCATTAGAGACCCTCATTTGGCTGGTAGGGCAAAGGCCCCCGAGAAAAGCAAACAAGAGCCTCTCCCATGGGCATTGGTTTAGCCATTGTTTTGAGATAACCGCAGAATGGTCCTGCCTGCAACAACACCTGTGTCACTGGGTATCTTCATCAGATAACCTTCTCACCTCCTGCCATAAATGCCAGGAATACCTTTGCCCCTCTTTGTCCTTGCCTTTAGGCACGTCCCTCCTGAAAGCCTTAAAACCTGTGTACCCCAGAACATTAAACGAGGCTTTGACATAACCCAGACTGACTTATCTTTCTTAGGATGCTTGGCCGCCTTCTTTCTCTCTCCCCTTTGACCCTCAGGTAATGGCCCTTCAGTACCCTGGAATAACTGGACCTGCTGGACGGGTCAAATGATTTTTTGTGTTTACCTTGTAAGTGCTTCTAACTTTTGATCCATTTTCTCCTGAAATTCTATAAGAGATTTTATTTATTTCCTTCATGTGTTCCTCTAACAACATCCTGACCAGTGTTTTTAAATTCAAATCTTGTTTTTCTGGTGTGTTGGCATAACCAGTACTTGCTCTTATTGGAGAATTGGGTTCAGATCCTGCCGTATTGCCTTGATTTGTTAGTAACCTTCCTAACTTTGCTTTTTGCCATCTAATTCTCACTGGTGTTAGTTGGTTGTGTTGTTACTGGCTGGTGCTTCTACCTCCTGTGAGCCTGTAAGGCTATTTCTGCAACACTGGATGGCTTGGTTTCCCCTGGCACAGATTGCTGCCCTCCTTTTGTGTGCCGTTGGAGCCCTGCTCTGTCCTGCCCCAAGCAGTATTATACTTGGGTTGTCTCAGTGAACCTGGTTCTCCCTGTCTGTTCAGGAAGTGAAGAATGCAGTGGGCACTCACTCCTTGTGCTGATCCCCACATAAGGCACAGGTCCCATGACAGGCTGGCACACAGACTAACCACCATCTGCCCAGGTCCTGGGTACAGGCAGACACCTGGCAGTTTGCACTTCCAGAGATCTCAAACTTGGGATATCTCAGTACCTGGTGCTGCCTTCCTGCTCCCTCATGCAGCGAAGATGGTGGCGGGGAGTCACTCCCTGTACTGATTTCCACATAGGGCACAATCCCTACGACAGGCTGGCACACAGATGAACCGCCATCTGGCCAGGTCCTGGGTGCAGGCAGACCCCTGGCGGTTTGTGTGCCCAGAGATCTTAAGCTTGTGATATCTCAGTACCTGGTGCAGTCTTCCTGCTCCCTCAGGCAGTAAAGATGGTGACAGGGAGTCATTCCCTGTGCTGATCCCCATTAGGGCACAGGCCCCATGACAGGCTGGCACCCAGAGGAACCAAGAGATCTTAAATTCCCATTCAGTGCTCTTAACCACTGAGCCATCTCTCCAGCCTGAACAAGGAAATTCTTTTTGCTTGTTTGTTTGGGTTTTTTTTTTTGTTGTTGTTGTTGTTTTTGTTTTCCTGACACTAAGGAAATTGTTATAAAGAAAATATTTAATTTGAGTTGGCTTACCTTTTCAGAGGTTCAGTTCATTATCATCAAAGCAGGAAGCATGGTAGTGTCCAGGTAGACATGTTGCTTGAAAAGGGAGTGAGTTATTCATATGGATCAGAGGGGAGCCAGAAAAAGTGTCTCCTCTTCTGCAGAAAGCCAGGAAGAGTGCCTCTTCTGCAGTGAGTGGAGCTTGAACACAGAACCTTAAAGTCTACCTCACAGTGACACACATCCTCCAAAAAAGCAACACATTTTTCAAGAAGGAGACAACTCTAAATACTCCCTGTGGAGTCTAGCATTCAAACACATAAAACCTATTCAAACCATTAGAAGTACAAATACCCTTAGTCTCCCAGAACACATGCTATCCATCTTCCCATGGGTAGGGTCTTTAGTCTCATATTTTACTTCCAATTCATGTCCAAAGAAACCATCCATTGCCTTTTAGCGGGGAAGTCCAGTAGGCAAAATTTGATAAAATTCAAACAGTAACAATAATTAAAGCAAAAAGACTCCATGAATTTGAAAACAAAGAGGTATCTATTCAAGAGGGGTAACAGGAGATGATAATGATATAATGATAATCTCAAAAATATTAGTAAACATTGAAACAGGCTTTATGACCCCATTGACTCCAGTGATGTGAGATGTATATTAGAGCACACCAAGGTTTACTCACACTTTTTCTCTCAGGCTGCACATTTTCAGCAAGGAAAAAGAACAATTCTGTTCAACATGGCCACATTAGTTTGTCTACAAACTCTGTTTTGCTTGAACTACAGAAATTTAATTTCACAATAAGTTCAGTTCTTTATTTTGAGTCCTGATTGTTCCAGATTGAGAACCCTAGGAAACAGCCATAAGAACATTGATCTATCAGCTATATTTGCTCACCTGAGTAATCCAAACTGCTGTCAATGTATGAAAGCTTTCAACCTTCTTCCTGAGCTTCCTTTCTGTGCTGGAACACATTTGCTTCAATGTTGGTCAGTTATCTCAATTTTTCCATGTGCTCCTCTTCAGTTTTTATTTTTATTATTTATTTATTTATTTTGGATTTGGTTTTTCTGAGACAGGGTTTCTCTGTGTAGCCATGGCCATCCTGGAACTCACTTTGCTGACCAGGTTAGCCTCGAACTCAGAAATCTGCCTGCCTCTGCCTCCCAGAGCGCTGGGATTACAGGGTTTTGCCACCACCGCTCGGCACTCCTCTTTAGTTTTAATTCCACAATAAATTTCAGATAGGTTGAAGGACTCTCATTCACTGGACTCTTGTGCTTTTCTCACTTCCTTCTCTCTCAGTCAAAGCTCACCTTAGAAAAATGCTTAGCTATATAGGCTTTGAAAAAGAGTGGGTCTTTGCCTGGCTGAGGGAAAACCATTAATAAGATAGTGAGTGACTTTGCCCCTATATACAAGGTTAGCTGCTGATATCTGTAACTAATTACAAGCTGCAACAATCAGTAAATGTCCTATTTCACACCACTGAGCTGACATATTAGGGTGAAACATATTTGCACACATCTTCATAGCAGAGTTCCCTAATAGGAAATTCCATGTAGTTTGGGTTATATGAAGCTCGCTAAATTATACATCTTCCCGTCTGGTATGCCTTCATTTATGTCATGACCTAATACAAGCTTAGAAATTATTACATTTCTACTGTATCCCAAATGTATCCTTCTTTATAATGATGACCCAGAAAGCAGAATGCCTTAAACTTCAGTCTGTGATCTAGCTATTATCTACCTCATTTATTCCTCAGTGTACCTAACATATTATCCATCTGTATGTGTTCAAAATAATGGCAACATGCCACTTTAATCTTGTCTAATATCAAAATAAGACTTGTAAATTATAAAGATTGGATACATTTTTTAATATTATATGGTATTTCATTATAGAACATAACAGTTTTCTTCTATGACTCAGTTTGCCAAAGTCAACTAAAGCATTACAATGATTATTAAAAACATGGTTTTATATATATATATATATATATATATATATATATATATATATATATATATATATATAAAATTCATCTGTCTGTCTGTCTATCTATTTATCTAGCTATCTATTAGTGCAGAGACTTTAAGAATTGATTCTAATGAAATTATTTTTTCTTGTGGAACTTAAATGGTGTCTTTGTTTGTTTATTCTCCTTACATCCTGACCACAACCCCACTTTCTACTTGCAGTACCTCTTATACCTACTTCCCACTTTCCACTTGGATGTGCCCCATAGGTATGAACCCACTATGGCACATCAATTTGCAGCAGGACTAGATGTAACCTTGGCAGGAAACGCCAGGCAGCACAACTATCAGAAAGATCCTAAGGCCAAGGAAGAGTGTGAGACACAGCTTCTGCTGCAGTTGTTAGGAGACCCTCATGAAGAAGAAGCCGCACATGCATAACATATGTGCAAGGGCAAGGGTCTGGGCAATGCGTGCTCTTTACATGGTGGTTGACTCTTAGGTCATCTTCTGGAGATCTTGACCATTCTGGCTCTTTAATCCTTCCCCCAGGTTCCCACAAGACACCCCAGCTCTGTCTAGGTTTTCACTGTGTCTCTATGTATCTCTTTCCAGCAGATGCTTGGTGAATGCCAGTAGGATTTGCTAAAGGAAGCAAAACAAAGATCATAAGTTTGAGGTCATCCTGGACATATATTTTTAAATTAGTTTCTGGTAGCTTGAACAGACCTTAGCAAAAGAAAGACATATTTTAAAGCCAGTGATAATACAAAACTTTTAAAGTGTTTTGGTGATCCCAAGTATAAAACAAACATCTTCTTTGCAGCCAAACAAGAAAATGCAGGGATGGGTTGGAGCAGAGACTGAAGTAAAGTTCAGTCAATAATTAGCCCAACTTCATTTCCATCGCACCAGCAAGGCAAATCCCTTACACTATTAATGATAGTGTTTGGTGTACAGTCTAGCATGTCTGCTGAGAGTCTCTACCCAGTAACCAACTCAGAGGGATCCAGACACCCACACCCAAACAATGGAGGAAACTTGGAAACTCCTACAGAAGAGTTGAGGGAAGGATTGTGGGCCTGAAAGGAGATAGAAGTCTACAGAAAGATGAGCTGTACCAACTGACCTGGACAACTGGGGCTCTTCTAGATTGAACCACCAACCAAAGAGCATACACAGGCTGGACCTAGGCCTCCATAAACAAATGTAGGAAGTGTGCTGCTTGGCCTTCATGTTGGTCTCAAACAACTGTGGCAGGGGTAATCCTAAAGCTATCACCTGTTTGTAGATTATGGTCTTGTAGCTGAGCTGCCTTGTCTAGTCTTACAGAGACTTGAAGTGCGAGTGTGGGGGATACCCATAGGGGCCAAAAGACCCTCAAGAGAAGAAATAGATGCAGGGATAGGGTAAGGATTATGGGGTTGATGACCAGGAAGGGGGTGCAGTGAGTAGAATGTATAGTGAATAAATTAAGAAAAATATCTGGTCTATAAAGGGGATTGGGTCTAATGCTTTGATTTAATTAGGAATCTGTGTCCAAATGCTAAAGGCCTTTATCACCATTTGATTTTGGACCCATCAATAAAGATGCCAACAGACAATGACTGGGCATGGGGTTGGACATTTAGAGCTGTACATTAGGACAGAGAGATTTGCCATGACCCAGGAGGACAGAGATGGGCAGACTTAGAACTCTGCACGGGATCATCCAAAATGTAGATGGTAAGTAAAAGTGGAGCATTGAGGGGCATTCCAAAAGCATCTTGGGCAGCAAGAACAATTGGCTTCATAGAAAATGAACAGGCAACTAAGCTGAAGACAGATTTAGAGGTGTTCTGTCAGGAATACCAGAGAAAAGGAAATGCTAGCCACGGGAGTCTTCGCTGTGAGCAGGCACTGAGCAAAATTACAAGTTAAAAATGGACTATTGTTTGTGTGTCATTCATTCCGTGGATTTGTAGTCATCAGAGAAAAGCAAATGAAAAGGATGCTGATATTCTACCTTACACCCATCAGAACAGCTAAGATTAAAAAAGTCAAGGGACAGCACAGGCTGGCAAGGGGAATACTTCTCCATTGCTGGTGGGAGTGAGAATTTGTAGAACCTCTCTGAAAATAAATTTGCAAGTTTCTTAGTAAACTGGGAATAATTCTATTCAGGACATAACCATACAACTCCTGGACATATACCCAACCTATGTTCTACCATACCACAGGACACCTACTCCATTATGAGTTAAGGAACTTTATTTGTAATACCAGAAACTGGAAACCATCCAGATATTTCTCAGCAGACAAAAGAGTAAAAAAAAAAATGTTTCATTTATACAATGGAATACAATACAGTTATTAAAAACAAGGACAAAAAGTCTTAACATTCATGGGGTTTCTCTCCTGTATGAGTTATGTCTTCTATTATGATATGTGAATCCAGATAGACTTGAAAAAGTTTTGCCACACTGATGACATTCATAGGGTTTCTCTCCAGTATGTTTTCTTCTATGTGTTAGAAGATTACCCATATTTGCAAAGGCTTTATCACATTGGTTACATTCAAAAGGTTTCTCTCCAGTATGTACTCTTTTATGTGTTACAAGATTACTATTTCGAACAAAGACTTTACCACATTGGTTACATTCAAAAGGTTTCTCTCCAGTATGTATTCTTTTATGTGTTAGAAGAGTACTTTTTTGTGCAAAGGCTTTACCACATTGGTTACATTCAAAAGGTTTCTCTCTAGTATGTATTTTTTTATGTGTTAGAAGATTACTATTTTGTGCAAAGGCTTTACCACAGTGGTTACATTCAAAAGGTTTCGCTCCAGTATGTATTAATGTATGTCTTAGGAGATCACAGTTTCTTGCAAAGGCTTTACCACATTGGTTACATTTGAAAGGTTTCTCTCCAGTGTGTGTGCTTTTATGACTTAGGAGATGAGACTTTCTTGCAAAGGCTTTACCACATTGGTTACATTGGAAAGGGTTCTCTCCAGTATGTAGTCTTTTATGTGTTAGAAGATGACTACTTTGGGTAAAGGCTTTACCACATTGGTTACATTCAAAAGGTTTCTCTCCAGTATGTGTTCTTCTATGCATTTGAAGATGGCTTTTAACTATAAAGGCTTTACCACACTGATGACATACATAGGGTTTCTCTCCTGTGTGTAAACTTTTGTGATATAACAAACTATATGGATGTGAAAAGTGTTTGCCACATTGGCTACATTCATAAGTCTTCTCTCCAGTATGCGTTCTTTTATGTCTTTGGAGATTACTGTTTTTTGAAAAGGCTTTACCACAATGGTTACATTCAAAACCTTTCTGTCCAGTATGTACTCTTTGATGACTTTGAAGAGAACTGTGAGATAAAAAATCTTTACCACATTGGTTACACTCATAGGTTTTCTCTCCATCTACTCTTGTTTTATGTATTTGGAGACTACTGTGATATGCAAAGGCTTCAAAATGTTGGACACCTTCATAGGGTTTCTCTCCAGTATGAATTCTTTCTTGTCTTAGGTTATGACTCTGAAATGAAAATGCTTGCCCACGCTGAAAAAACTCAGAGGCTTGCTCTTCAGTATGACTTCTTTCATGTCTGCAAAGACAATTGGCACATGTGAAAGATTTCTCACATTCTAAACGTATATAAATCTTTTCATCTGTGTGAATAAGGTTTACAATTTGGACTAATTGTCAAGGACAACCTGATCTCAATGTATTACCACTTTGTTTACATCCATGGAGTTCCCCTTCATTGTGGGTTCTTTTGCATCTTTGAAGGCACATGCGAAGGGAAGGACATTGATGACATGGCTCACATTTATAGCACCTTTTCCTATAGGAGTTTATTCACATATTTGAAGAGAACAGGAAGAACTCAGAACTTTACTACCCTGACTTCATTCATAAACTTTGCTATTGTGTGAGTAATACTACATTTGCAAAGTCAACCAAGGGAAACAGAAGAATTTGCATTCCTAGTACTCATAGTGATTTTGTACAGTGTGATTACTTTAAATACCCCTACTAAGTAGGAAAACTAAATATTTGTAAATTTCTAGAACATTTAGAAGTCTACTCAATGTAGGGAGTATCACATATCTTCTAATAGTACAGGAAGAGGGAGGGGTTGTTGCTTCTTTCAATATATATATATGTTCACATGGCTTGTATCCATTATAACTAATGACATTCCTATTAAAAAAAGAAGTAAAGTAGGGATTAAGGTTTCTCCACAAAAGATTTATTGACTGTCATAAACTGTCCATCTCACAAAATCTGGCAACATTATGAAAATTATAGGATTATCACCAGCTTTAGTATGAATATATGTTTATTAGAGGTTTTTGGACATACACATACCACGTATTCAATGTATCTTTTGTAATATCTAAGTGGTAGGAGATTAAACACACTGTAAATTCTACAGCATAACTCTATTGGGCTGAGATTGAAATGGTGAGATGTGTTAAGGCATTATTTTCTTGTCTTTGTACTTAAAGGAATGTGTTGCAAACATGAATTAGATACCTGACATTGTTGTACATGATTTTGTAAGAATTTAATAATCATCGATAACCTAAAGTCCTTTTTTTTTTTTAACCATCTTGCTTTTCCTTAAATCTTTGAGGACATAATACAATTTCTTAAGAAACATATTCTTATCAGGTTACACATGAATGTTACCTTTCATATCTTCTAGAACTTTGAAAGAGTTCTTCAGTATTATGGTCTTCCCAAACATAACCTATAATATAGTACCAGAGAGTGTATGTTACATTACTGGAAGTTACACAAAATTTAAGTTACTAACTTCAGTGAACTTTAGAATCATTATTGTTTACTGCCCTCATTCTTCATCATTTTCAAATAAAATCACAGAAAGAAATAAAAATAACAAAGGAAGAGTTGTCCCTACATTTTAAAAAGTGAAAGGAAATTCATTGCCTTACCTATAGCAGTAAGATTCCTATAGGTCTCTAGCATCACATCTTTGTACAGACTCTTCTGGGAAGGATCCAGCAAAGCCCACTCTTCCTGAGTGAAGTTCACATGCACATCTTCATAGGTGACTATACCCTAAAATATTCCATGCATGTGTATATAAGCGAATATATTGCCGAGAACATTGTAAAAGTATACTTTATTGAGAATATAGCTTGATCTACAGAGTGAGTTCCAGGACAGCCAGCGCTAAACAGAAAAACTCTGTCTGTAAAAAAACCAAATCCAAAAATCCAAAAACCAAAACCAAATACAACACCCCCCCCCAAAAAAACCCAATGCCCCCCCCCCCCACAAAATCTTCCTTAACCTAAAGGAAGAGATTCTTTTGTTATTGTTGTTGTTTTTCGAGACAGGGTTTCTCTGTATAGCTCTGGTTGTCCTGGAACTCACTCTGTAGACCAGGCTGGCATGGAACTCAGAAATCCACCTGCCTCTGCCTCCCAAGTGCTGTCTCCCAACACCACTACCTCCTGGCAAGACAGAGATTCCTCTGAACACACAAGAAGCTGAAAGAACTCCGAATAGACTGGACCAGAAAAGAAATTCCTCCTGTCATATATTAATCAAAACACCAAATGCACTAAACAAAGAGAGAATATTAAAAGCAGTAAGGGAAACATTCCAACTAACATATAAAGGCAGACTTATCAGAATTATACCAGACTTCTCACCAGAGACTATGAAAGCCAGAAGTTCCTGGGCAGCCCTTTTCCTTTTGAGGAGTGTCATACAGACACTAAGGGAACACAAAGGCAAACCCAGGCTACTATACCCAGCTAATCTCTCAACTACCATAGATGTAGAAACCAAGGTATTCTATGAAAAAACAAATTTACACAATATCTTTCCACAAATCCAGTCCTTCAAAGAATAATGAATGGAAAACACCAATAAAAGGAGGGAAACTACGCACCAGAAAAAGCAAGAAATTAATCTTTTAACAAACCAAAAAAAAAAAAAAAAAAAAAAAGGAGAGCCACACAAGAAAAATAACAGGAAATGGACCTGGTGGCACACACCTGTAATCCCAGCATTGGGAGGTAGAGACAAGCCAATTTCTGAGTTTAAGGCCAGCCTGGTCTACACAGAGAAACCCTGTCTTGAAAAACTGAAGGAAGAAGAAAAAAAGAAAAAGAAAAATAACAGGGAGAAACAATCACTTCTCCTTAATATCTCTCTCTCTCTCTTTTTTTTTACTGATATATTTTTTATTTACATTTCAAATGATTTCCCCTTTTCTGGGTCCTCACTCCCCGCAAGTCCCATAAGCCCTCTTCCGTCCCCCTGTTCTTCCATCTATACTCTTGCACTGAGACTTTTCAGAACCAGGGGCCACTCCTCCATTCTTTTTGGACATCATTTAATTTGTGGATTATGTCCTGGGTATTCAAAGTTTCTAGGCTAATATCCACTTACCAGTGAGTGCATACCATGATTGATCTTTTGAGACTGGGTTACCTCACTTAGTATGATGTTCTCCAGCTCTATCCATTTGTCTAAGAATTTCATGAATTCATTGTTTCTAATGGCTGAATAGTACTGAATAGAAAAATAACAGAAAGCAACAATCACTTCTCCTTAATATCTCTTAATATCAATGGAATCAATTCTCCAATAAAAAGACATAGACTAACAGACTGGATACATAAGCAGGACCCAATATTTTGTTGCATACAGGAAACCCACCTCACTCAGAAAGAGACACTACCTCAGAGTAAAAGGGTCGAAAACATTTTTCCAAAGAAATGGTCCCAACAAATAAGTTGCTGTAGCCATCCTAATAGTGAATAAAATCAACTTTCAACCTAAAGTAATCAAAAAAGACAGAAGGCCACTTCATACTCAAAGGAAAAAATCTACCAGGATTAACTCTCAATTCTGAACATACATTTTCCAAAAACAAGGGAACCCACATTCATAAAAGTAACTTTAATAAAGCTCAAAGTTCACATTGCGCCCCACACAATAATAGTGGGAGACATCAACACCCCACTCTCATCAATGGACAGATCAGGGAAACAGAAACTAAATAGAGTGACAGTGAAACTAACAGAAGTTATGAACCAAATGGAGTTAACAGATATCTGTAGAACATTTTATCCTAAAACAAAAGAATATACCTTCTTCTCAGCACCTTACAGTACTTTTTCCAAAACTGACCATATACTCAGTCACAAAACAGACCTCTGCACATATAAGAAGATTGAATTAATTCCATGCACCCTATCAGATCACCATGGACTAAGGCTGGTCTTCATTAACAACAAAAACAACAGAAAGCCCACATACACATGGAAACTGAACAACACTCTATTCAATGATAACTCAGTCAAGGAAGAAATAAAGAAAGAAATAAAGGACTGTTTAGGCTGGGCTTGGGTGGCATGTGCCTTTAATCCCAGCACTTGGGAGGCAGAGGCAGGCAGATTTCTGAGTTTGAGGCCAGCCTGGTCTACAGAGTGAGTTACAGGACAGCCAAGGTTATACAGAGAAAACCCTGTCTCAAAACAAACAAACAAACAAACAAAAAACAAAACAAACAAACAAACAAACAAAGACTCTTTAGAATTTAATGAAAAAAAAGGCACAACATACCCAAACTTATGGGACACAATGATAGCAGTGCTAAAAGGAAACCTCATAACTCTGAGTGCCTCCACAAAGAAATTGGAAAGAAAGTACAATAACAGCTTAACAGCACAGCTGAAGGCTCTAGAATGAAGAGAAGCAAATACACACAAGAGGAGTAGACGGCAGGAAATTATCAAACTCAGGGATGAAATGAACCAAGCAGAAACAAAAAGAACTATACAAAGAATCAACCAAACCAGGAGCTGGTTCTTAAAAAAAAAAAAAAAAAAAAAAAAAAAAAAAAAAAAAAAAAAAAAAACAAGATAGATAAACCCTTAGGCAAACTAACCAAAGGGCACAGAGACAGTATCTAAATCAACAAAATCAGAAATGAAAAGGGAGACATAAAAACAGATACTGAAGAAATCCAAAAAAATTACAAGATCCTACTACAAAAGTCTATGCGCAACAAAAGTGGAATGTCTAGATGAAATGGACAATTTTCTAGACAGACACCAGGTACCAACGTTAAATCAGAATCAGATAAATGATCTAAACAATCCCATAACCCCTAAAGTGTCCCGACCCGCAGGACAGTCAGCAGGGTCCTGGAACCACCTAGGGAAAGGCGAGAGACAAGATAGACATGAAAAAACCGAACAGCAAGTCGAAATTCAGATCAAGCTGTCAATCTTTAATTTTCACACAAGGCTTTATAAAGGCAAGCAAGCAGGAGTGGGGAGGGGTAGTGCGGGAAAGTCATTGTATTCGCGGGGACAATCTCAGGGGGCCAGCATCATTCTTCAGGAACAGTTTCTCAGAATTGTCTCTCAGGATCACAGCTAAGATTTGGCAGGTGCAGTAGGAACTTGGCATCATATTTCTATCATGAGGAGGTGAAGAGGAAAGGAGTTGCTATGGTAACGTAACCACAGGTGAGCTCTGTACTTACTGACCATCTAGCTTACTTGCCTAATCTTTAAACCAGTACATATTCTCCTAAAAACAGCTTACAGAAAGCAAGCTGGAAATGGCTGAGAGGAGGGGGTTTTTGAAAACTCTCGTAGAATGGCCCCTGGCACTAAAGAAATAGCACACACCAGTAATCCCAGCACTCTGGGAGGCAGAGGCAAGCGGTTTTCTGAGTTCGAGGCCAGCCTGGTCTACAGAGTGAGTTCCAGGACAGCCAGGCCTATACATAGAAACCCTGTCTTGGAAAAAAAAAAAAACAAATCCAAAACAAAACAAAACAAACAAAAAGAAGAAGAAGAAGATTTAATACCAATAGTCTTCAAACTATTCCACAAAATACAAACACAAGGAACACTACCCAAATCGGTTAATGAAGCCACAATTACTCTGATACCTAAACCACTCCAAAACACAACAAGAAAGAGAACTTTAGACCAATTTCCCTTATGAATATTGATGCAAAAGTAATCAATAAAATTCATGCCAAACAAAGCCAATAACACATCAAAATGTTCATCCAGCATGATCAAGTAGGCTTCATCCCAGGAATGCAGGGATGGTTCAATATATGGAAATCTATCAATGTAATCCACTACATAAACAAACTCAAAGAAATGTACCACATGTCACTTCATTTAACAACATCCAACACCTCTTCATGATAAAAGTCTTGGAAAGACCAGGAATTCAAGACCCATGTTTTAACATAGTAAAAGCAATATAAAGCAAACCAGTAGTCAACATCAAAATAAAAGGAGAGAAACTAAAAGAAATCCCTCTGAAATCAGGGACTAGGCAAAGCTGTCCACTCTCTCCCTTCCTGTTCACTATAGTACTCAAAGTCCTAGACAGAGCAATTAGATGACAAAAGGAGGTCATTGGGATTCAAATTGGAAAGGAAGAACTCACAGTATCACTATTTACAGATGATATAATAGTATAGTTAAGTGACCCCACAAATTCCACCAGAGAACTTCTAAACCTGATAAACAAGTTCAGCAAAGTGGCTGGATATAAAATTAACTTATACAAATCAGTAGCCTTCCTATACTCAAAGGATAAAGAGGCTGAGAAAGAAATTAGGGAAATGACACCCTTCTCAATAGTCACAAATGATATAAAATACCTTGGTGTGATTCTAACCAAGCAAGTGAAAGATCTGTATGACAAGAACTTCAAATCTCTTTGGTAAGAAATTGAGGAAGATCTCAGAAGATGGAAACATCTCCCATGCTCTTGGATTGGCAGGGATAATAGAGTAAAAATGGCCATCTTGCCTAAAGCAACCTACAGATTCAATGTAATCCCTATCAAAATTCCAACTCAATTCTTCTTAGAGTTAGAAAGAGCAATTTCCAAATTTATGAGGAATAACCCAAATTCCAGGATTGCAAAAAGTATTCTCAACAATAAAAGAACTTCTGGCAGGTTCGTCATCCCTGACCTCAAGATCTACTACAGAGCAATAGTGATAAAAGCTGTATGGTATAGGTACAGAGACTGGCAGTAAAATCAAGGAAATGGAATTGAAGACCCAGAAATGAACCCATACATCTGTGGTCACTTGATCTTTGACAAAGGAGCTAAAAGCATCCAGCAGAAAAAACACTGCACTTTCAACAAATGGTACTGAGTCAACTGGCAGTCAAAGTGTATAATGATGCAAATTGATCCATTTTTATTTCCCTGTACAAAGCTCAAGTCCAAGTGGATCAAGGACCTCAAAATAAAAGCAGATACACTCAATCTAATAGAAGAGAAAGAAGGAAAGTGAACTTAATGGCACAGGAGAAATTTCCTAAACAGAACTCCAATGGCTCATGCTCTAAGACCAGGAATTGATAAATGAGACCTCATGAAATTGGAAAGCTTCTCTAAGGCCAAGGACATAATCAATACGACAAATTGACAACCTAAAGTTTGGAAAATAAATGTTCACTAACCCCACATCGGATAGAGAACTAATATCCAAAATATATAAGAGCTCAAGAAGCTAACCACCAGGAAACCAAACAAACCAATCAAAAAATGACATATAGAACTAAACAGAGAATTCACAAACAGAGGAACCTTCAATGACTGAGACACACCTAAATAAATGTTCAAAGTCCTTAGTGACCAAGGAATGCAAATCAAAACAACCCTGAGATTCCACCTTACACCAATCAGAATGGCTAAGATCAAAACCTCAGGTAAAAAGAGTTGTTGGCAAGGACATGGAGAAAGAGGCACACTCCTCGATTGCTGGTGGGATTGGAAACTGGTTCAAACACCCTGGAAATCAGTCTGGAGGTTCCTCAGAAAATTGGAAACAGATTTATCTGAAGATCTAGCAATACCATTCTTGGGAATATAGCCAAAAGATGCTCCACCATGTCAGAGGGTACCACGTTCCACCACTATGTTCATGTTCATGGCGGTCTTGTTTGTGAGAATCAGAAACTGGAAACAACTTACAAGTCCCATGACAGAAGAATGGATAGTGAAAATGTGGTTCATTTATACAGTGGAATAATACTCATGTATTAAGGACTACAAAGATATCTTACATGTACACATTAAATACTAAGGGCAGAACTTCTAGAAGATAATAAAGAAATGAGGGCTCTCGGGTTTGGCATTTTGCAAAGGATTTTCCTCCACACAAGCTCCAAAAGTTTATTATGGAGGCAGACGCAGACTCCATAATAATGTTATTCACACACCATCTATGGATTAAAGGAGAGACTAGAACCACATAGGACCTCACAGGCGGCCATAGCTCTCTGGGTGCTGCTTACAATCCAGTGCTGGGAAGACCCACCACACCTGCACCCTTTGCTAAGCTGCTTGTTCCTCCCCTTAATGAGAGATGACCCTGCACTTAACCTGTCTGCAGTTTTGAGCTTCTTGTTCCTCCCCTTTATGAGAGATGACCCTGCACTTAGCATGTCTGAAGTTTTGAGCTTCTTGTTCCTCTCCTTTATGAGATGACCCTGCACTTAGCATGTCTGAAGTTTTGACCTTGTCTGAGCTCCCTCACAGCACCCAGTAGACACACTCACAACATAGCAAGCAGGACAAATCATGCCTGATCAGTTACAGAGAGGAAATTTCAGGCTTGGTAACTGGAAGAGCCTCCTCCTCTAATGACTGGCAGGGCCGTGTGGAGGCTTTGATTGGCTAATGTGTCTTGAGTGACATGAGCACCAACCTTAGGGTTAGACTGCACTGAAGAGAAACTACCCAGTGGTTCCAGCCTGAAAACAATCCTTTTCCAGATCTACAGGTTTATATCTCAATAGCACCAGCAGTACCTTTCCTCCAATACTCTAACTGCGTGCCCTCCCACCGAGCCCTAGAAGAACCCATAACTCCAGGTCCCTGCTGTTAAGTCTCCTGCTTCTCCCCATTGTGGGCAGAGATCCAGTGCTGAGCTCTTTGCTAATTTGGACCTCACCAGAGCTCCAGTCACAGCACTCAGCAGGCACTTACCCTTCCTCGCCAGGCATCAGGCTGGATAGCTTCCATATCCATCACTCAACATTTAGTGCAGTTGTCAATGTGTCCCACAACTGGATCGGGTCCCACAATATACCAACTAAAGAGAGATTGTCAGTAACAAGATATTGTTTAGTGCCTTCAGGCCGGGTTCACTTAAACAGCAAGTACTTTTCACCTGATAGTTCTGAGACAACCCTCAGAGCAAAGAAGGCAACACATGGCAAACACTGTGGAGCACTATTGTTAACCAGCACCTCTTCCTCAGTGGGTCTGAAAACAAACAACAACAACAAACTCACAGATGCATTAGTAAAGTTTCTCCTGGTGAACAAAATGATAGAATGAGTCTCTCTATATAATGTAGGAAATGTATTATTAGAATGGCTCTTAGGCTGTGGTTCAACTAATCCAAAACTGGCTTTCGACCAATGGAAAGTTGAAGAATCCAATATTTGTTCAGACCATGTGGTTAGATGTCTCAGCTGGTCTTCAGCATATACCTGAATTTCAAAGAGATAGACTCTAATGCATCAAAACAATAAAATAATATAAATAAAATGAACTTGCTATCTAGTGGTAGGACAAACAGAAAAAGTTCCCTGGCATTAAAATTTTTAAATTTTTGTGGTATATAGAGATGTTATTCTCCCTTTTTTTATTATAAAAATATTGTTGTAAAGTTCTATGGGCCTGTTCCATAATATCTTGCCTCTGCAAATTATGGGGAATCTCAGTAATATGACTAATATTAGATTATAAATAAAACATCTCAAATGACTGACTATAATAATCAGTTATAATATCTGTCTTAATCTGATTTGGAACATTTAGTATTAAAAATAACATATGTAACAACTAAATTTATATTTTGTTTCTCATGTTAAAACAGTTATAACTAGAGAAAAGCTGTCAATAGTCATATGTATATTTATGATTAATTTTTTGAATTGTATTTGTATAGATAATTGTAAAAGTTAAGAATTAGTATCATTAAAAAGTAACAACTTTAAGCAATTGCAAGCCATGAGCTATATATGTATATTATTAATATAAAAATCAAAAGTTTGATTTTTAACATTTTAAAAGAACAGCTACAGCACCCAGTTCAATTATCTGTGCTGAAGCAAGGGGACACTCAAAAGAATAAATATGTGATCTAATTATTTGAGCTTTACTCCCATAGTAGATGCATTTTTATAGGATGCATGTATAAATCTATAACAATATAAAAACATGTATAGAGGCAAATTTTTAACAATTTATCTTTTAGATAACAATTATTAATTTTGTCAAAAAGGCTTGTCATGTAATAGATTAAAAATTAATAATAATCAATTTGATTGTTGTTTAAAATAAGGAACAAACATTTTATCACGCTCTTAAAACAGTCTTTTAAAAAATATTTTTATGATTTTATTTTGTAACTTTTTATTATTATATCAAATCTTTATTGGAGGATGTTAAAATCATATTTGGAGAGATTTTACATTAATGTTCTCTTTGTTAAGGAATGGAAGTGAACATATATCATAAACTGTTGACAAATACTTATGGTAGCTTTCTCCAAGTTATGTCTCTCAGTATTTATTTTGCATCTATCTTGAGAACATCAGAGGCTTAAATGACAAACTTAAAGCAGAGTCTTAGGCAAAATATTTATCTTAACACCTTTTGAAAATCATTTTCTTAAAAACTCTAAAAGCCCATGTTAAGAGCAAGCCATTTCTTGAGGAATAACTTTCTAATGAAATTCTTTTATAGATCTAAGTTTGAACTTTATTTTGAACCACATCTGTATGAATCTGTTAAAAATGTTCTTTTGGCCAGAAACTCTCTAAGTGAGGCCTGCAAGACAAAACTGCATCTCTCAATCCTCTGCAGCTTTGAGCGGCTTTGAGGCAGCTCTGAGCTTTGTATTAACTCAAATGTAAATCTCCTGATCTGAGTTTGTTATCTCTAAGGCCAGACCTACACCTACCAGTCCTGTAAAGAGTAACCAGACCCCATTGTATGAAGGTCAAATAACAAAAGGAACCTGTAATATCAAAGCATAACTACAATTTGTTGAAAGCAAAACCCAGTTTTAAACAATCTTTTCTCCTTAAAATTAATGGCAAATATATTTTTATATTGTAAAGTTTGTCCATCATCTTGTGTTTGAATGTATGACTTTGTAACTTATTGAAGAGACATTATTTTAAATCGTATTTCTTATAAATCCAATCTCCAGGCCAAGATTCACACAAATCACCATGCTAATTTAGAAGCATCTTAGAGGCCTGTATTTCCTGGGTTGCATCATGCCATGTGTAGCTAGTTAAGATGACTCTGACACTGAATCACCAGTTTTAAACTAACCTTTTCTTAAAAACACTATACCTTTTAAATTATAACCAATTAATTTATAACTCTAAAGTCAAGATATGTAAAACATTTATACCTTTAAGACTAATTAGAAATAAGAATGAAGTGATCATACAAATCTCATAAATTTAAACCAAATACATTTTTTTTTCTAGCTGTAACTTCAGGGGAATAAAGCACTTTGAACCCAATCATCATCATGATAGAAATTTTTCTAGGAGAATTAACCATTTCCACTTGTCCGGCTCCTGGCCCTTTAAGAAGCAGCTTTTTTTTCCCAGCTGTCTTTGATCTTAGAATGTGAGGCACCTCAAATTAGCCTCCTCTGTGTAAACCACAATTGGCAGGACTGCCAGCAAGATAACGCCTTTTTACCATTTTTTTTTTTTTACATAAAACATAAAAACAACCATTCAGCCAAACAAAACAATAGACAACATGAATTGACACACATATAGACAAGTTTTGGTGCACCAAAGACGTACAATAGACAGTGAGGGAACTTGATGTCCCCAAAAGATCCAAATATCTTAACCTGAACTAAGGAGATCTCCAGTAGGTTTCAGAGAGAAAACAGGACGTCTCCCATTTTCTTCTCCTTTCCAGGAGAGTTTTGAAATAGCTTCTAACCATTATTATTATTTTTTTTTTTGATACCGTGTCCTACACATGGAAAAACTGCTTTTCTGCAACCTGCTTTTTCTCTTGTTTAAGATTTAACAAGGGGGAAGGAGGATGCCTAGTCGAACACACACACCTGTGGAGAGGGGTGGGAGGAGAGTCCAGGTCTTACATGCTGTCCATGAGCAGTTTTTCTCCAGCTGCTTCAGCAGCAGTCTCTGACTTCTACCTGCATGGGTCTCCCCTGTCCATTTTTGCCTAGTCCCTGTCTAGGGAGATAGCCCTGGGAGAGCATTTGTTGAGCAATAACCTCATTGGGACTACACATAAGGACTTTCATTTGAGAGTGAAGAGGTTAACAGGCAGACCAGAAACCACGAAGGGCTGAGTAGAGCCAGTATTTCCTTCTGTCCTCCCAAGTCAGCAACTTTGAGCTCTGGAGAGTATTTTTTTGATTGTTCAATCCCCTGCAGATGGGTCAGAGATGCTTGCAATAGGCCAAGCAGGGGCCAAGCACATTGTGAGATCACAGTAGAATAGGCACCTGAGTCTAAGATGCCCTCAAAGCTTTTACCATTTATTTTAAGGCTGAGTATAGGACGATCTCTGGTGATTGCCTGGACCCAATAAAGGTCTGAGGAACCTGGCTGAGAGGAGCCGCGCTGCATGCCTATCGCTGGGTATAGGGTGGCGGGCCACCTGGAGGGGCTTGTTTTGGCTCTGGCTTTTTCTAGGCATTTGACTTGAAATAAATCTTGAAGTTAGAATGACCATTTGTCCCTTGTAGCTCCTTTAAGAGGACTGCTTGCTCTCTGCAGCTTTTCTCCTCCAAGTTGGCTTTCTCCCCAGGGGTTCTCTAAACTTAATGACATATCAGCAAGGGATGGGTCCCTCAGGAGCAGAGGATAAAGAGAAGTTACAGGAGCGGATGGCAGGGACTCAGACCTGTCTATAACGACCAAGGAAGGTTTTGGAGAGTTCTTTTTAGGGGAAAGCGAGGTCACAGAAGCTGCCCAAGACAAAGGGCGGAGGCAATATTCAGCAGGGTCCTCATTCGCACTCTGAATGAGCCTCCAGTAACTAAAGAATGTATCAGACATTGGTTCACCTGTACCTGTTTTAAAAATCTTATTAATTTCTTTACCAACCTTATCTCAAGTTAGTGGGTGAATATCAGGTCCACTTAAAATTAACCAAGGACATTTCTCATGACAAAACAAAAACATTTAATTAAATCCTTTTTCTTAACTCTTATTCCTCTCTCCCTGAATGATTGCTTGATTTCTCCTATGAATCAAGCCTCTTTAGCCTCTTTTTTCCCCAATGACAATCGGACGACAATGTTTGGCCACTCACCTGCCCCCCCTCCAGCGACGCAGGAGCGATGCGGAGTTGTGTCAAAGCCTCGATTAATGTTCTGGGGTACCCAGGTTTAAAGGCTTTCAGGAGGGGCGTACCCCAAGGCAAGGACAAAGGAAGGAAGGGCAATCTAGCAGTTTCAGCAGGAAGAGATAAGGGTCCTCCAGTGGAGACAACAGGTGTTTGCACAGGCTGGAGCCTGCAGCAGTTATCTCAGGACTTCCTTCCACCGCAATTACCGGAGTCGGCGGGTGTTGATGCAGGCAGGACCATTCTGCAGTTATCTCGAGACAATGGCTAAACCAATGCCCACAGGAGAGGCTCTAGTTAATTGTTCTTATATTTTAGCAGCCACCTCCTTAGGGCCATGAGTAAGCAATAGTCCGAATAGCTCAGGATGGCTTCCCACAATTATATACCTAGAAGTAGACTGATTGGACTCATTGTTGCCTTTAAATCTTTCCCAAACTCTATTGCATACTAACTATCCTGGCAAATATTACCCTGGTATTAGATTCTCGAGTGTGATCTAGATTGACAAAGTGAATCTGCACTGGGTTTCCATTCTTAACTGTTACCAGGGTTTGCTTTCCTATCTGATAACTGCAGGGATCTTCTCAACAGAAGTTAGAACCTCAAGTGACCTGGAATGGCTTGGACAGGAAACATTAGCAGTGCCAGTTTGCCAGTCCCATCTGTTCTTCTTTCTTGGTTCCTCTTGAGGTGGCAGAATGGGAAGAATGTCATTTGAGGGTAAGACTTGTACTTGGGAGATATTTATGGCTACTGTTTATAAGAAAACATTTCCTTATCTTTAGCCTAAGTCACTTTGCTTCTGTAGCTGACCTGCTGGACTTCTTTTGAGGCCAGAAACTGCATTCCCTGTTGTTTAGCTCCTCATCATAAAGCAGCAGGTAATTATGTAAAGGATGAATTGCTAGAGCCCCTTTCTTCGTGTCTACATGCCACTTGCATGTCAGGATAGGAAAGGTTGGGAGCAATAAACTTCTTTGAATCAGGAAAAAGAGTGACATCCACAGAAGAAAACACTTTTATAAAATCAAAACATAAATTCATATATAAATTCATGTTTGCATATTCATACATCACCATTCAAATCAGTTGGGTTGAGCTACATACTTATGTCATAATTACATACTTACACACAAATACATCTGTACTTGCATTTGTATATGGAGCTAAAGACTGAGCACCAAGTACCAGTATAGAAGGAACTCACTAATTCTGGATGAAAATTAAGTTCCAAACTTTATTGCAAAGAGAAAGAAAACGCTTCTTACATTTTATTGCTAAGTGAATGAAATCCAAGTCTGTAAGCTTCTCTTTTTTAATACTAACCCAGCCTTCTTACTAAGAAAAGACTTATTCTATCCCATGGTAAAGAAGCCTGCCTGCTCTTTCTGCTCTCTTTGAAGTGAATTCCATTTTCCTCTTTGCATCTGCATTCTGCATTTTGTTCTCTTACTTTTTTTTACATTATCTTAATATTTCTTTCTTTCTTTCTTTCTTTCTTTCTTTCTTTCCTTCTTTCTTTCTTCTTTATTTATTTATTTTTTTTTGGTAGTTTCTAGACAGGGTTTCTCTGTATAGCCCTGGCTGTCCTGGATCTCACTCTGTAGACCAGGCTGGCCTTGAACTCAGAAATCCACCTGCCTCTGCCTCCCAGAGTGCTGGGATTAGAGGTGTGTGCCACCACAGCGCGGCGCCTTAAAATTTCTAAGTTATCCCACTCTGAGTTCTCCTCTCTTTCTCAATCCTGCTCTGATGTAGCAGTGCCCTCACACCTAGTGCCTTATTCCCAATGCCTTACACCCAATGCTATGTTCCCAAGGCTATGCTTGCAATGGAATCTTTAGTAATCTTCTACCTTTTCTAGCAGAATACACCACGTGGTTTTTCCAAGAGTCCTTTTTTAACAAAAGTTTACTAGAACTTGAAACATAAATTCAAATCATTTATTCAAAAATAACTATACAAGAATGTTTGCTTGAAGCCGGTCAGTGGTGGCACATGCCTTTAATCCCACAACTTGGGAGGCAGAGGCAGGTGGATTTCTGAGTTCGAGGCCAGCCTGGTCTACAGAGTGAGTTCCAGGACATCCAGGGCTATACAGTGAAACCCTATCATGAAAACAAACATATGAATATCACCCCCCCATAAAAAACAAAACATGAAAGATAGTTTGCTTGCATACCATTAAGAGTACTTATCTTGCTAAAACTCATTATCTATCAGTAGATCCACAGATTGGTTAAAAGGTAAAAAAGCATAATTTTTGTTTTTAGTGAAGTTTTATATAGATAAACCCAGTCACCATTTTATCTTCTGTCCTTGCACCTATAGTAAATATTTCCTTGTCTTTTTATGACCTTTGGTTAATGGTTTTGCAATCTCTTGGAAAGTACTATACTGGAGTAGGAACCTAGTGGCTATCTCAGAAGCAATTAACTCATGATACTTGAAGATTGGAAGAGTTTTATTGTAGTTTTTATTTATTTATTTTGTTTTAGATTTTTTTTTTTGAGACAGGGTTTCTCTGTATAGCCCTGGCTGTCCTGGAACTCACTCTGTAGACCAGGCTGGCCTTGAACTTAGAAATCTGCCTGCCTCTGTCTCCCAGAGTGCTGGGATTACAGGCATGTGCCACCACCGCCCAGCTAGTTTTTTTTATTATTATTATTACCAGGAAGGACTTAATAGCAGTGCTATTAGAAAAGAAATTAATAATTTCTAATATAATTTTATCAATTTAAAAAAATTTTTTTTTATTTTTCGAGACATGGTTTCTCTGTGTAGCCCTGGCTGTCCCGAAATTAACTCTGTAGATCAGGCTGGCCTTAAACTCAGAAATCTGCCTGCCTCTCTCTCCCAAGTGCTGGGATTAAAGACATGTACCACCACCTCCTGCTAATTTTAACAATTCTTATTGGATCATTATTAAAAATTAAGAGTTGGGCAGTGGTGGCACTTGCCTGTAATTCCAGCACATAGGAGGCAGAGGCAGGAAGATTTCTGAGTTTGAGGCCAGCCGAGTCTACAGAGTGAGTTCCCTAGGGCTATACAGAGAAACCCGGTTTCAAAAAACCAAACAAAAAAAAAAAAAAAGAAAGAAAGAAAGAAAGAAAGAAAAGAAAATATGTACTTGTCTATATAGTATCACTACAAGACAATACTTCTTCATTCATCTGCCGAAATCTGTTCAAAATGGTGGGCTAATACCTAGTGATTGTTACACATATATTTAAGAATAAGAGGAAAAGCATATTAATAACAGGAATCTTTCCTAAAATGCAATATTCTTGGCCTTGCCCAGGGAAGCAAATCTGTCATTAACTTCATCATTCCATGGCAGAACCAAGTCAAGATCACCTGCTAGTTTTTACCTTCTCTTTGAAGGCTCCGGCTATACCAGGGAAAGAAAACTTAGTGTAGTAGAAAATCAGAGAGAGAGAGAGAGAGAGAGAGAGAGAGAGAGAGAGAGAGAGAGAGAGAGAGACAGGGAGAGAGAGGGAAATCAAAAGTAATACCATGAAGAGGACACTGGAGAATTGGAACAACATGATAATTCTGTCATTTTAAGTGTTTAGAACCAATGCCTGTGTCCTTCCCCCAGCCTTGCTTGAGCAGGCTAAATAGATGTTAAGTTTTTGCCACAGTATGATTTTTAAGGACTCAGGTGGAGTCAATTTCCTATAGGAGTAGACTGCCCACTGAGCTTGCTTTGGAACTCAAACAAAGCAACCCAAACCAGTAGAAACTAATGGTGGATCTGTGGACTCTGGATAAACTCAGTGCTGACTATTTAACTTTGAGCCTTTATCAGAGAACTTTATCCTGGCTTTGTCCTCCCACCCTCTCCCACCCCGGTCATTTTTCATTTCCAGCCTCCCTTTCAGGTAACCCAGTTTGACCAAAGCTGCTAGACAGTTACAATGGCATGCGATCATTTTCAAAAGTGAATATTGCCAAGCATGATAGCATAGGTTATCATATCATCTCAGCACTTTGGGAGCAAATTGTATCCGTGAATTTGAAGCCACACTGTTCTATATATTCACTTCCATAATACAACACATCTCATCTAGACCTATTTTAAAAAAGAATGAAAGAAAGAAAGAAAGAAAGAAAGAAAGAAAGGAAGGAAGGAAGGAAGGAAAGAAGGAAGGAAGGAAAGAAGGAAGGAAGGAAGAAGTACATGTTTGCACTGTCCAGAACCAGAGAGCAGTATCTAAAATTATGTTATTACATAGGACAATCTTGCAGTTTCCTATGAATTGGGAGAGAAGTAAACTTCAGTACAAAGAGGGGAACTTTTTAGATAGATGCAAAAGAAATAGGTTTATTTTCCATAGCATTGTGATCAACCCTCAGTCTGTCCCTCACGGTGAGTGACAAGAAGCCAACCCCAAATGGCAGTTTTAATGTTTTATAGGCAGAGGTCACATCAGCAAGGTTGCAGTTCAAACTTATTGGCTAAGCATATTGACCTTTAAATCTACTGACTAGCAAGCATGACTCCCATTTGAACTCTACCTGGGACTTTCCAGAGGGTCAGGTGACTCTCAGTACATTTTGAGAATATTTTACTCAAGGATCCTGTGAGTGGAAAATGGAACTTGGCCTAGCTTTGACTCAAGGCAGGAGGGGGGAGCTGTAAGGAAGGTGTGGGACTGGGAAAAGCCCGTAGGGTCCCCCAGTACCATGAAAAATGGAAAAAATTCACACTGTGTAAATCTCGACTGACCCGTCCAGCAGGTCCAGTTATTCCCGGGTCCCGAAGGGGCACTACCTGAGGGTCAAAAATGGGGAGAAGAGAGAAAGGAAGCCAAGCATGCTAAGAAAGACAAGTCAGTCTGGGTTATGTCAAGGCTTCGTTTAATGTCGGAGGTAAGTGGGTTTTAAGGTTTACAGAGAGGGAAATAACCTTCACACCAGACAAAGGAGGGAAGGGCAAAGAGACCCCCAGGGATCAAAGCAGGAAGCAAGTGAGGAGGTCATCTAGTCCTCTGGAGAGGACACCCAGAGTTAATGCCAGCAGGTACATTCCTTGGTTAGGGCAGGAATGTACCTGCAGGTATTCTCGGAATCTTCTCACACCCATAGCTCAAGGAGAAGGCTCTAGTCAATTGTTCTCTTATTTTAGCAGTCACCACCTTAGGGTCATGAGTAAGCATTAGTCTGAAAGCTCAGGATGGCTTCCCTCATCTCCTCCTTTTTTCTTTCTTAAGTTGGGGGGTGGCTATGGGAAGAGGGTCGGTGGAGAGCCTGTTTTAGGCTATGTGGTTTTGCCCCAACGTCGAGGGCCTCCAGGTATCGAACTCACAATAATCCTGTCATGAAGTCACCCAGCAGCCAAGAGGTGGTATGCATCTTGCTCGTGGCACCAGAATATTTCCCGTCCTTGGCTACTCCACAGCTTATGGCCCTCAGCCACTATTAGGAGCTGGAGGTCATCCTCCCTGGCATTGACGTTTCTACTGCTTATGAAACCAAGAAAGCTCTGTGCCTGCAGCAAGGGTAGAGAACTGAATACCTTTGGTTGCTACCTCTCCTGATTTTGTTAAATCCACGATTTAACAAAACTGGTTAATCTGTTAAAGGCCCAGGGGCCAAATGACAAAAGCAACAAAAGACCCAGGAGGGGCCCCAAAAGGCTGGAGAACAAGGTGGAAAGCCAGGGTGAAATCTTAGCATCAGCATACTCTGGCAGCTAGCATGTTCCTTCAGCATCCTGTAGAAAGAACACAAACATGCCTCTTGTCTACACTTAGAGTTCCCTGGCATTAAAAATTTTAAATTTTTGTGGTATATAGAGATGTGATTCTCCCTTCTTTTATTATAAAAATATTGTTGTAAAGTTCTATGGGCCTGTTCCATGATATCTTGCCTCTACGAATTATGAGGAATCTCAGTAATATGATCAATATTAAATTAAATATTAAATAGTCATATGTATATCTTGATTAATTTTTTGAATTGCATTTGTATTGTAAAAGTTAAGAATTAGCAGCATTAAAAAGGAAACAATTTCAAGCAATTGTAAGCCATGAGTTATATGTATATTATTATTAATATATAAATCAAAAGTTTGATTTTTAATATTTTAAAAAGAACAGCTACAGCACCCAATTCAATTATCTGTGCTGAAGCAAGGGGACACTCAAAAGAATAAACATGTAATCTAATTATATGAGCTTTACTCCCATAGTAGGTGCATTTTTATAGGATGCATGTATAAATCTGTAACAATAAAAATATGTATAGAGGCATATTTTTAACAATTTATCTTTTAGATAACAATTATTAATTTTGCCTAAAAAAGGCTTGCCATGTAATAGATCAACCATCAATGTTTTGTAATAACCAATTTGATTGCTGTTTGAAACAAGGAACAAACGTTTTTTACCTTGAAAACAGGGGTTTAGGTCTTCCACGGGCAAGCTTAAGATGAGGTTAATATAAGATAAAGCCATTTAATATATCCTAACAACCTTTGAAAATCATTTATGTAAAATTCTAAAAGTCCATAGACTTTAAGGGAGCAAAGGCCTGTAATGAACATTCCATGAACATTATACACTGAAGAATTTAAGATCCTAGCTTCCTGTATTGAGATAGAGACAAAATATCTTTTCTTACTTAAGGTAAGGCTACTCGCCATTCCTTAAAGAAAAAAAACCTTCTAATGGAATTGTTTTATTGCTTCTTTAAAGTTAGAAGTGAATGCTTTTATAATTGTCAGAATGTAAAGCAAAAAACACCCTTTAATCTACAATTTTGTATGGAGTAGACAGGCCAAAATGTTAATGCCTTATTGACCTTTTATAGAGTTTAACTGCGTTTTAAACCACAGGCAGATAAGGATGTAAGGAATGTCCTTTTAGCCAAACATTCCCTAGTTGAGGTGAGGTCTGTAAGGCAAAAATAGTTTTTCACAAGTTTCCACTGAGGCAGCCTCAAGCCTTTCATTAATTCAAATGTAAATTCCTTCTTCTTTTTTTTTTTTTTTTTTTTGTAGCCCAAGGACCCACCTTGAGTTCTAGGCAAGGACATTACATGTGCTTCCACAAACTTAACCACCTTCTAATCTGAGCTTTTTATCTAAGACCAGACCCAAACCCCCCAGTCCAGTCCAGCAAGGACACCTTGAGGATTGAATAACCAAAGGAACCTGTAATTCCAGGATTCCAGGAAAAATCCTAGTTTCATAGTAGTCAAAGGAGCCTGTTTGATATCAAATAAATTTCCACTGAGATCTCCCTTTTAATTTTGGAGGGTTAAGTTTTGCTTCTACCATTGTAGCCTATAAACTTGTGGAAAAGTAGCAATGGGCCTAAAATGGCCACAGCTGTATCATACTTAAAATCATCTTAATTACAAAATATGTTAAGAATCATGAGCCTTTAACCAGGCTGCAAACTGAAAACGGCAGCCAATGACACACTGACAATTTTTATTGTAACTCAATTTTTCCTTGCAATATTAGAACACAACTGCAACTTTGGAAGCAAGTCCCAATTTTAAACAATCTATTTTCTTTAAAATCAATGGCAAACGTATTATCTTTACAGCACAAGGTTTATCTGCCTGTTCTTATGTTCAAGTGTATGACAGTGTAACTTATTAAAGAGACATTATTTTAAATCATATTTCTTATAAGTCCAATCTCCAGGCCAAGATTCACAGGAAACGTCATGCCAATTTAGAAGCATCTTAGAGGCCTGTATTTCCTGGGTTGCGTCATGCCACGTGTAGCTAGTTAAGATGGCTCTGACACTGAATCACCAGTTTTAAACTAACCTTTTCTTAATAACACTATACCTTTTAAATCATAGCCAATTAATTTATAACTCTATAGCCAAGATATATAAAACATTTATACCTTTAAGACCTAATTAAAAACAAGAATAAAGCGATTACACAAATTTTATGAGTTAAACCAGAGTTTTCCCAAACTGGAGGTTATTGGTTCTCTAAGAGAAAAAGTTGAGCACGCTGCCAGGTCTACCGGCTCGTAGCCCGCAGAGTTCCGGGGTCCCTCCAAGCTGGAGCAAGGCCAAGTAACTTTGAGGCGCTAGCACTCTGCCTTTAACCGCTCGCCAGGGCCAATTGCCCGTGGCCCACGGAGTTCCGGGCTCTCTCTGGCGGCCTCGGTTATTGCCTGTGCCCCGCGCACGCCATGTGCTGCCCTGTGCTCTGCTTCCCAAGTGCTTGGATTAAAGGCGTGCGCTACCATTGTCCACTGCTGCACATTTTTTTTCTTTAGCTGTGTTTTACTCCTACTTATGAATGTGAGGCACCTCAAATTAGCCTCCTCTGTGTAAACTGCACTTGGCAGGACTGCCAGCAAGATAAAGCTTTTTTACCATTTTTTTCTTTTTAACATAAAACATAAAAATGACCAGTCATTCAGCCAAACAAAACAATAGACAACACAAATTGACACACATATAGACAAGTTTTGGTGCACCAAAAGACAAACAACAGACAGCGAGGGAACTTGATCTCTCAAAGAGATCCAAATATCTTAACCTGAACTAAAGAGATCTCCAGTAGGTTTCAGAGAGAAAACAGGACGTCTCCCGCTTTCCTGTCCTCACCAGGAGAGTTTTGAAATAGCTTCCAACCAATTTTTTTTATACCATGTCCTACACATGGACAAAATGCTTTTCTGAAACCTGCTTTTTCTCTTGTTTAAGATTTAACAAGGGGGAAGGAGGATGCCTAGTCGAACACACACACCTGTGGAGAGGGAAGGAGAGCCTAGGAATTTCTCTGCAGTCCAGGTCTCTGCTGCCCATGAGAGGTTTTTTTCTGGCAGCCTCAGCTGCAGTCTCTGGCTTCTACCTGCATAGGTCTCCCTGTCCATTTTTGCCTAGTCCCTATCCAGGGAGATAGCCCTGGGAGAGCATTTGTTGAGCAATAACCTCATTGGGACCACACATAAGGACTTTCATTTGAGAGAAAATGTCTCTTCCCCAGAGGTTAACAGGCAGACCAGGGACCACGAAGGGCTGAGTAGAGCCAGTATTTCCCTCACTGTCCTCCCAAGTCAGCAACTGTGAGCTCTGGAGAGTATTTTTTGATTGTCCAATCCCCTGCAGATGTGTCAGAGAGGCTTGCAGAAAGTCGCCAGCAAAGGCTAACAGACTGGCACTCTCCCCTCCATTCTCAGCATCTATTATTATGTCCCGTATAAGGCCCCAGTAACTAAAAAATGCATCAGACACTGGTTTACTGATTTTCAGAAACTTATTAATTTCCTTACCAACCTTATCTCAAGTTAGCTGGTGAATATCAGGTCCACGTAAAACCAACCAAGGGCATTTTTCATGAAAAAACAAAAGAACTTAATTAAATCTTTTTTCTTAACTCTTACTCCTCTCTCCCTGAATGATTGCTTGATTTCTCCTATGAAACAAACCTCTTTAGCCTCTTTAGCCTCTTTTTTTCCCCCAATGACAATCAGATGACAATGTGTGGCCACTCACCTGCCCCTCCAGCGATGCACGAGTGATGCAGTCTGTGGGGTCCTTCAGTCCTTTTCCTGGGGTTTCTCCTCCATCGTCCGGTAGTTGACCATACTTCGGGTCCCTGTTCAGGCGCCACTATGACCCGTCCAGCAGGTCCAGTTATTCCCGGGTCCCGAAGGGGCACTACCTGAGGGTCAAAAATGGGGGAAGAGAGAAGGGAAGCCAAGCATGCTAAGAAAGACAAGTCAGTCTGGGTTATGTCAAGGCTTCATTTAATGTCGGGGAGGTAAGTGGGTTTTAAGGTTTACAGAGAGGGAAATAACCTTCACACCAGACAAAGGAGGGAAGGGCAAAGAGACCCCTAGGGATCGAAGCAGGAAGCGAGCGAGGAGGTCATCTGGTCATCTGGAGAGGACACCAGATTTCCCTCTCCTCTTTAGTTGTAATTCCACAATAAATTTCAGATAGGTTGAAGGACTCTCATTCACTGGACTCTTGTACTTCGCATTTCCTTCTCTCTCAGTCAAGGCTCAGCTTAGAAATGCGCTTAGCTATATAGGCTTTGAAAAAGAGTGGGTCTTTACCTGGCTGAGGAAAAACCATTAATAAGATAGTGAGTGACTTTGCCCCTATATACAAGGTTAGCTGCTGAGATCTGTAACTAATTACAAGCTGCAACAATCAGTAAATGTCCTATTTCACACCACTGAGCTGACATATTAGTGTCAAACATATTTGCACACATCTTCATAGCAGCATTCCCTAATAGGAATTTCCATGTAGTTTGGGTTATATGAAGCTCGCTAAATTATACATCTTCCCGTCTGGTATGCCTTCATTTATGTCATGACCTAATACAAGCTTAGAAATTATTAAATTTCAACTGTATCCCAACTGCATCCTTCTTTATAATGATGACCAAGAAAGCAGAATGCCTTAAACTTCAGTCTGTGATCTAGCTATTATCTACCTCATTTATTCCTCAGTGTACCTAACATATTATCCATCTATATGTGGTAAAAATAATGGCAACATGCCAATTTAATCTTGTCCAATATCAAAATAAGACTTGTAAATTATAGAGATTGGATACATTTTTTAATATTATATGGTATTTCATTATAGAACATAACAGTTTTCTACTGTGACTCAGTTTGTGAAAATTACCTAAAGCATTACAATGATTATTAAAAAATGGTTATATATATATATATATATATATATATATAATTCATCTGTGTATCTATCATCTATCTATCTATCTATCTATCTGTTAGTGCAGAGACTTTAAGAATTGATTCTAATGAAATTATTTTTTCTTTTGGAACTTAAATGGTGTCTTTGTTTGTTTGTTTATTCAACTTACATCCTGACCACAACCCCACTTTCTCCTTGCAGTACCTCTTATACCTACTTCCCACTTTCCACTCGGAGGATGTGCCCCATAGGTATGAACCCACTATGGCACATCAATTTGCAGCAGGACTAGATGTAACCTTGGCAGGAAACGCCAGGCAGCACAACTATCAGAAAGATCCTAAGGCCAAGGAAGAGTGTGAGACACAGATTCTGCTGCAGTTGTTAAGAGACCCTCATGAAGATGCCGCACATGAATGACATATGTGCAAAGGCAAGGGTCTGGGCAATGCGTGCTCTTTACATGGTGGTTTATTCTCTGTCACCCTCCAAGGGCCAAGGAGAGTTGACTCTTGGGTCATCTTCTGGTGATATTGACCATTCTGGCTCTTTAATCCTTCTCCCAAGTTCCCACAAGACACCCCAGCTCTGTCTAGCTTTTCACTGTGTCTCTATGTATCTGTTTCCAGCAGATGCTTGGTGAATGCCAATAGGATTTGCTAAAGGAAGCAAAACAAAGATCCTAAGTTTGAGGTCATCCTGGACATATATTTTTAAATTAGTTTCTGGTAGCTTGAACAGACCTTAGGAAAAGAAAGACATATTTTAAAGCCAGTGATAATACAAAACTTTTAAAGTGTTTTGGTGATCCCAAGTATAAAACAAACATCTTCTTTGCAGCCAATCATAGAAAATGCAGGGATGGGTTGGAGCAGAGACTGAAGTAAAGTTCAGTCAATAATTAGCCCAACTTAGTTTCCATCACACCAGCAAGGCAAATCCCTGACACTACTAATGATAGTGTTAGGTGTACAGTCTAGCATGTCTGCTGAGAGTCTCTACCCAGTAACCAACTCAGAGGGATCCAGACACCCACAGCCAAACAATGAAGGAAACTTGGAGACTCCTATGGAAGAGTTGAGGGAAGGATTGTGGGCCTGAAAGGAGATAGAAGTCTACAGGAAGATGAGCTGTACCAACTAACCTGGACAATTGGGGCTCTTCTAGATTGAACCACCAACCAAAGAGCATACAGAAGCTGGACCTAGGTCTCCATGAACAAATGTAGGAAGTGTGCAGCTTGGTCTTCATGTTGGTCTCAAACAACTGTGGCAGGGGTAATCCTAAAGCTATCACCTGTTTGTAGATTATGGTCTTGTAGCTGAGCTGCCTTGTCTAGTCCTAGAGACTTTTAGTGCGAGTGTGAGGGATGCCCATAGGGGCCAAAAGACCCTCAAGAGAAGAAATGGATGCAGGGATTGTGTAAGGATTATGGGGGTTGATGACCAGGAAGGGGAGCCAGTGAGTAGAATGTATAGTGAATAAATTAAGAACAATATCTGGTGTATAAAGTGCATTGGGTCTAATGCTTTGATTTAATTAGGAATCTGTGTCCAAATGCTAAAGGCCTTTATCACCATTTGATTTTGGACCCATCAATAAAGATGCCAACAGACAATGACTGGGCATGGGGTTGGACATTTAGAGCTGTACATTAGGACAGAGAGATTTGCCATGACCCAGGAGGACAGAGATGGGCAGACTTAGAAGTCTGCAGGGGATCATCCAAAATGTAGGTGGAAAGTAAAAGTGGAGCATTGAGGTGCATTCCAAAAGCATCTTGGGCAGCAAGAACAATTGGCTTCATAGAAAATGAACAGGCAACTAAGCTGAAGACAGAGTTAGAGGTGTTCAGACAGGAGTACCAGGGGGAAGGAAATGCTAGCCACGGGAGTCTTTGCTGTGACCAGGCAATGAGCAAAACGACAAGTTAAAAATGGACTATTGTTTGTGTGTCATTCATTCCGTGGATCCTTATTCATCAGAGAAATGCAAATAAAAAGGATGCTGATATTTCACCTTACATCCATCAGAAAGAACAGCTAAGATAAAAAAAAAGTCAAGGGACAGCACATGCTGGCAAGGATGTGGAGCAAGGGGAACACTTCTCCATTGCTGGGGGCAGTGAGAATTTGTAGAACCTCTCTGGAAATAAATTTGCCAGTTTCTTAGTAAACTGGGAATAATTCTACTCAGGATACAACCATACAACTCCTGGACATATACCCAACCTATGTTGTACCATACCACAGGACACCTATCCCTTTATGATCAAAGCAACTTTATTTGTAATACCAGAAACTGGAAACCATCCAGATGTCACTCAGAAGACAAATGAGTAAAGAAAATGTTTCATTTATACAATGGAATGCAATGCAGTTATTAAAAACAAGGACAAAAAAAAAAGGCTTAACAACATTGATTGCATTCATGGGGTTTCTCTCCTGTATGAGTTATGTGTTCTTTTATGATATGTGTATCCAGATGGATTTGAAAAAGTTTTGCCACACTGATGACATTCATAGGGTTTCTCTCCAGTATGTTTTCTTCTATGTGTTAGAAGATTACCCATATTTGCAAAGGCTTTATCACATTGGTTACATTCAAAAGGTTTCTCTCCAGTATGTATTCTTTTATGTGTTAGAAGAGTACTATTTTGTGCAAAGGCTTTACCACATTGGTTACATTCAAAAGGTTTCTCTCCAGTATGTATTCTTTTATGTGTTAGAAGAGTACTATTTTGTGCAAAGGCTTTACCACATTGGTTACATTCAAAAGGTTTCTCTCCAGTATGTATTTTTTTATGTGTTAGAAGAGTACTATTTTGTGCAAAGGCTTTACCACATTGGTTACATTTGAAAGGTTTCTCTCCAGTGTGTGTGCTTTTATGTCTTAGGAGATGATAGTTTCTTGCAAAGGCTTTACCACATTGGTTACACTGAAAAGGGTTCTCTCCAGTATGTATTTTTTTATGTGTTAGAAGATGACTACTTTGTGAAAAGGCTTTACCACATTGGTTACATTCAAAAGGTTTCTCTCCAGTATGTGTTCTTCTATGCATTTGAAGATGACTTTTAACTATAAAGGCTTTACCACACTGATGACACTCATAGGGTTTCTCTCCTCTGTGTAAACTTTTGTGATATACCAAACCATATGGATGTGAAAAGTGTTTGCCACATTGGCTACATTCATAAGTCTTCTCTCCAGTATGCGTTCTTTTATGTCTTTGGAGATTACTGTTTTTTGAAAAGGCTTTACCACAATGGTTACATTCAAAACCTTTCTGTCTAGTATGTAATCTTTGATGACTTAGAAGAGAACTGTGAGATAAAAAATCTTTACCACATTGGTTACACTCATAGGTTTTCTCTCCATCAACTCTTGTTTTATGTATTTGGAGACTACTGTGATATGCAAAGGCTTCAAAATGTTGGACACCTTCATAGGGTTTCTCTCCAGTATGAATTCTTTCTTGTCTTAGGTTATGACTCTGAAATGAAAAGGCTTCCCCACGCTGAAAAAACTCAGAGGCTTGCTTTTCAGTATGACTTCTTTCATGCCTGCAAAGACAATTGGCACATGTGAAAGATTTCTCACATTCTAAACATATAGAAATCTTTTCATCTGTGTGAATAAGGTTTACAATTTGGACTAATTGTCAAGGACAACCTGATCTCAATGTATTGCCACTTTGTTTACATCCATGGAGTTCCCCTTCACTGTGGGTTCTTTTGCATCTTTGAAGGCACATGGGAAGGGAAGGACATTCATGGCATGGCTCACATTTATAGCACCTTTTCCTATAGGAGTTTGTTCACATATTTGAAGAGAACAGGAAGAACTCAGAACTTTACTACCTTCACTTCATTCATAAACTTTGCTATTGTGTGAGTAATACTAATTTGCAAAGTGAACCAAGGGAAACAGAAGAATTTGCATTCCTAGTACTCAGTGATTTTTACAGTGTGATTACTTTAAATACCCCTAGTAAGTAGGAAAACTGAATATTTGTAAATTTCTAGCACATTTAGAAGTCTACTCAATGTGGGGAGTATTACATATCTTCTAATAGTACAGGAAGAGGGAGGGGTTGTTGCTTCTTTCAATATATATATGCTCACATGGCTTGTATCCATTATAACTAATCACATTCCTATTAAAAAAAAAGAAGTAAAATAGGGATTAAGGTTTCTCCACAAAAGCTTTATTGAGTCTCATAAACTGTCCATCTCACAAAATCTGGCAACATTATTAAAATTATAGGATTATCACCAGCTTTAGTATGAATATATGTTTATCAGAGGTTTTTGGACATATACTTACCACGTATTCAATGTATCTTTTGTAATATCTAAGTGGTAGGAGATTAAACACACTGTTAATTCTACAGCATAACTCTATTGGGCTGAGATTGAAATGGTGAGATGTGTTAAGGCATTTTTTTCTTGTCTTTGTACTTAAAGGAATGTGTTGCAAACATAAATTAGATACCTGACATTGTTGTACATGATTTTGTAAGAATTTAATAATCATTGATAACCTAAAGTCCTTTTTTTTAACCATCTTGCTTTTCCTTAAATCTTTGAGGACATAATACAATTTCACCCTGAATATCCAAGGCACAAATCGCATAACAAATAACTCCCATGAAGAAGTATGGAGAAGGTCCTGATCCTGGAAAGGATTGATCTAGCATTGGAGGAGAAGATAAGGACAGAGGAAAAAAAAGGAGGGAGGTGATTGGAGAATGGATGGAGAGAGGAAGGTTTATGGGACATATGGGGAGGGGGGATCCGGGAAAGGGGAAATCATTTGGAATGTAAACAAAGAATATAGAAAAAATGCCAGCAGCTAATTGTTGGTCAGGCAGACAGAGGCAGGACATTTAGGATTCCTGGACTTGGGACAGATAGGAGAGAAAGAAGTAAGATAATCACCATAAAAAAAAAAAAGAAACATATTCTTATCAGGTTGCACATGAATGTTACCTTTCATATCTTCTAGAACTTTGAAAGAGTTCTTCAATATTATGGTCTTCCCAAATGTAGCCTATAATATAGTACCAGAGAGTGTATGTTACATTACTGGAAGTTACACAAAATTTAAGTTACAAACTTCAGTGAACTTTAAAACCATGATTGTTTATTGCACTCATTCTTCATCATTTTCAACTGAAATCACAGAAAGAAATAACAATAACAAAGGAAGAGTTGTCCCTACATTTTGAAAAGTGAAAGGAAATTCATTGCCTTACCTATAGCAGTAAGATTCCCATAGGTCTCTAGCATCACATCTTTGTACAGACTCTTCTGGGAAGGATCCAGCAAAGCCCACTCTTCCTGAGTGAAGTTCACATGCACATCTTCATAGGTGACTATACCCTAAAATATTCCATGCATGTGTATATAAGAGAATATATTGCCGAGAACATTGTAAATGTATACTTTATTGAGAATATAGCCTGATCTACAGAGTGAGTTCCAGGACAGCCAGCGCTAAACAGAAAAACCCTGTCTCGAAAAAACCAAATCCAAAAAACCAAAAACCAAAACCAAACACAACACTCCCCCCCCCAAAAAAACCCAACGCCCTCCCCCCAAAAGCTTCCTTAATCTAAAGGAGGAGATTCTTTTTGTTGTTGTTGTTGTTGTTTTTCGAGACAGGGTTTCTCTGTATAGCCCTGGTTGTCCTGGGACTCACTCTGTAGACCAGGCTGGCCTCGAACTCAGAAATCCGCCTGCCTCTGCCTCCCAAGTGCTGCCTCCCAGCACCACCATCTCCTGGCAAGACAGAGATTCCTATGAACACACAAGAAGCCTACAGAACTCCAAATAAACTGGACCAGAAAAGAAATTCCTCTTGTCATATAATAATCAAAACACCAAATGCGCTAAACAAAGAAAGAATATTAAAAGCAGTAAGGGAAAAATGCCAACTAACATATAAAGGCAGACTTATCAGAATTATACCAGACTTCTCACCAGAGACTATGAAAGCCAGAAGTTCCTGGGCAGTCCTTTTCCTTTTGATGAGTGTCATACAGACACTAAGGGAACACAAATGCAAACCCAGGCTACTATACCCAGCTAATCTCTCAATTACCATAGATGTAGAAATCAAGGTATTCTATGACGAAAACAAATTTACACAATATCTTTCCACAAATCCAGTCCTTCAAAGAATAATCAATGGAAAACACCAATAAAAGGAGGGAAACTGCACACCAGAAAAAGCAAGAAATTAATCTTTTAACAGACCAAAAAAAAAAAAAAAAAAAAAAAGAGCCGCACAAACATAACCCCACCTCTACTAAAAAAATAACAGGGAATGGGCCTGGTGGCGCACACCTGTAATCCCAGCACTGGGAGTCAGAGACAAACAGATTTCTGAGTTCAAGGACAGCCTGGTCTACACAGAGAAACCCTGTCTTGAAAAACTGAAGGAAAAAAGAAAAAAAGAAAAAGAAAAATAACAGGGAGAAACAATCACTTCTCCTTAATATCTCTTAATATCAATGGAATCAATTCTCCAATAAAAAGGCATAGTCTAACAGACTGGATACATAAGCAGGACCCAATATTTTGCTGCATACAGGAAACCCACCTCACTCAGAAAGAGACACTACATCAGAGTAAAAGCGTCGAAAACAATTTTCCCAACAAATGGTCCCAAGAAATAAGTTGCTGTAGCCATCCTAATAGCGAATAAAATCAACGTTCAACCTAAAGTAATCAAAAAAGCCTGAAGAACACTTCATACTCAAAGGAAAAAATCTACCAAGATGAACTCTCAATTCTGAACATATATTTTTCCAAAAACAAGGGAACCCACATTCATATAAGTAACTTTAATAAAGCTCAAAGTTCACATTGCGCCCCACACAATAATAGTGGGAAACTTCAACACCCTACTCTCATCAATGGACAGATCAGGGAAACAGAAAGTAAATAGAGAAACAGTGAAACTAACAGAAGTTATGAACCAAATGGATTTAGTAGATATCTGTAGAACATTTTATCCTAAAACAAAAAGAATATACCTTCTTCCCAGCACCTTACAGTACTTTTTCCAAAACAGACCATATGCTTGGTCACAAAACAGACCTCTGCAGATAGAAGAAGATTGACATAATTCCATGCACCCTATCAGATCACCATGCACTAAGGCTGGTCTTCATTAACAACAAAAACAACAGAAAGCCTACATACATATGGAAACTGATCAACACTCTACTCAACGATAACCTAGTCAAGGAAGAAATAAAGAAAGAAAGGAAGGACTGTTTAGGCCGGGCTGTGGTGGCACATGCTTTTAATCCCAGCACTTGGGAGGCAGAGGCAGGCAGATTTCTGAGTTCAAGGACAGCCTGGTATATAGAGTGAGTTACAGGACAGCCAAGGTTATACAGAGAAAACCCTGTCTCGGAAAAAAAACAAAACAACAACAACAAAAAAAACTCTTTAGAATTTAATGAAAAGGCACAACATACCCAAACTTATGGAACACAATGAAAGCAGTGCTAAGAAGAAAACTCATAGCTCTGAGTGCCTCCACAAAGAAACTGGAAAGAAAGTACAATAACAGCTTAATAGCACAGCTGAAGGCTCTAGAATGAAGAGAAGCAAATACACATAAGAGGAGTAGACGGCAGGAAATAATCAAACTCAGGGATGAAATCAACCAAGCAGAAACAAAAAGAACTATACAAAGAATCAACCAAACCAGGAACTGGTTCTTTTAAAAAAACCAACAACATAGATAAACCCTTAGCCAAACTAACCAGAGGGCACAGGGACAGTACCTAAATCAACAAAATCAGAAATGAAAAAGGAGACATAAAAACAGAAACTGAAGAAATCCAAAAAAATCATCAGATCCTACCACAAAAGTCTATACTCAACAAAAGTAAAATGTCTAGATAAAGTGGACAATTTTCTAGACAGATACCAGGTACCAAAGTTAAATCGGGATCAGATAAATGATCTAAACAATCCCATTACCCCTAAAGAAATAGTGCACACCTGTAATCCCAGCACTCTGGGAGGCAGAGGCAGGCAGGTGTCTGAGTTTGAGGCCAGCCTGGTTTACAGAGTGAGCTCCAGGACAGACAGGCCTATATATACAGAGAAACCCTGTCTCAAAAAAAAAAAATCCAAAAAAAAAATTGAAGCAGATTAATAGTCTCTCAATTAAAAGAAGCCCAGGACCAGATGGGTTAAATGCAGTTTTTCCAGACCTTAAATGAAGACCTAACAACCAGTGGTGGTGTGCCATGCCTGTAATCCCAGCACTCTGCGAAGCAGAGGCAGGTGGATTTCTAACTTCGATGACAGCCTGGTCTACAGAGTGAGGTTCAGGACAGCCAGGGCTATACCCAGAAACCCTGTCTCGAAAAGAAAAAAACAGATCCAAAAAACCAAAAATAAATAAATAAATAAAAAAGAAGATTTAACACCAATACTCTTCAAACTATTCCAGAAAAGACAAACACAAGGAACACTACCCAAATCGTTGAATGAAGCAACTATTACTCTGATACCTAAACGACTCCAAAACCCAACAAGAAAGAGAACTTTAGACCAATTTCCTTTATGAATATTGATGCAAAAATACTCAATAAAATTCTTGCCAACCAAAGCCAAGAACACATCAAAATGCTCATCCACCATGATCAAGTAGGCTTCATCCCAGGAATGCAGGGATGGTTCAATAAATGGAAATCTATCAATGTAATCCACTACATAAACAAACTCAAAGAAATGTACCACATATCACTTCATTTGACAACATCCAATACCTCTTCATGATAAAAGTCTTGGAAAGACCAGGAATTGAAGGCCCATACTTTAACATAATAAAAGCAATATACAGCAAACCAGTAGCCAACATCAAAAAGAAAAAGGAGAGAAACTTGAAACAATCCCACTGAAATCAGGGACTAGGCAAAGCTGTCCACTCTCTCCCTTCCTGTTCACTATAGTACTCAAAGTCCTAGACAGAGCAATTAGATGACAAAAGGTCATTGGGATTCAAATTGGACAGGAAGAAGTCACAGTATTACTATTTACAGATGATATGATAGTATACTTAAGTGACCCCACAAATTCCACCAGAGAACTTCTAAACCTGATAAACAAGTTCAGCAAAGTGGCTGGATATAAAATTAACTCATACAAATCAGTAGCCTTCCTATACTCAAAGGATAAAGAGGCTGAAAAAGAAATTAGGGAAATGATAGCCTTCAAAATAGTCACAAATGATATAAAATACCTTGGTGTGACTCTAACCAAGCAAGTGAAAGATCTGTATGACAAGAACTTCAAATCTCTGAAGTAAGAAATTGATGAAGATGTCAGAAGATGGAAAGATCTCCCATTCTCATGGATTGGCAGGGATAATAGAGTAAAAATGGCCATGTTGCCTAAAGCAATCTACAGATTCAATGTAATCCCTATCAAAATTCTAACTCAATTCTTCTTAGAGTTAGAAAGAGCAATTTCCAAATTTATGTGGAATAACCAAAACTCCAGGATTGCAAAAAGTATTCTCAACAATAAAAGAACTTCTGCCAGAATCACCATCCCTGACCTTAAGATCTACTACAAAGCAATAGTGATTAAAGCTGTATGGTTTTGGTACAGAGACAGGCAGGAAAATCAATGCAATGGAATTGAAGACCCAGTAATAAACCCATACACCTATGGTCACTTGATCTTTGACAAAGAAGCTAAAAGCATCCAGTAGAAAAAAGACTGCATTTTCAACAAAAGGTGCTGGATCAACTGGCAGTCAACGTGTATTATAATGCAAATTGCTCCACTCTTATTTTCCTGTACAAAGCTCAAGTCCAAGTGGATTAAGGAACTCAAAATAAAACCAGATACACTCAATGTAATAGAAGAGAAAGAAGGAAAGTGAACTTAATGGCACAGGAGAAATTTCCTAAACAGAACTCCAGTGGCCTCATGCTCTAAGAACAGAAATTGATAAATGAGACCTCATGAAACTGGAAAGCTGCTCTAAGGCCAAGGAGATAATCAATAAGACAAATTGGCAACCTACAGATTGGAAAATAAACGTTCACTAACCCCACATCCAATAGTGCACTACTATCCAAAATATATAAGAACTCAAGAAGCTAACCACCAGAAAACCAAACAAACCAATCAAAAAATGGTATATAGAACTAAACAGAGAAATTACAGAGGAATATTCAGTGACTGAGATGCGCCTAAATAAGTGTTCAAAGTCCTTAGTGACCAAGGTATGCAAATCAAAACAACCCTGAGATTCCACCTTACACCAATCAGAATGGCTAAGATCAAAGCCTTAGGTAACAACACTGTTGACAAGAATGTGGTTAAAGAGGAACACTCCTCCATTGATGGTGCAGTTGCAAACTCGTACAACCACCCTGGAAATCAGTCTGGAGGTTCCTCAGAAAATTGGAAACACATCTACTTGAAGATCCAGCAGCACCATTCTTGGGAATATAGCCAAAAGATGCCCAACAATGTCAGAGGGGACCACATTCCACCACTATGTTCATGGTGGTCTTGTTTGTGATAGTCAGAAACTCAAAACAACCCAGAAGTCCCATGAGAGAAGAATGGATAGAGAAAATGTGGTTCATTTACATAGTGGAATAATACTCATCTATTAAGTACTACAAAGAAATCTTACACCTACACATTAAATGCTAAGGGCAGAACTTATAGAAGATAATAAAGAAATGAGGGCTCTCGGGTTTGGCATTTTGCAAAGGATTTTTCTATACACAAGCTCCAAAAGTTTATTACGGAGGCAGACACAGACTCCATAATAATGTTATTCAAACTCCATCTATGGATTAAAGGAGAGACTAGAACCACATAGGACCTCACAGGCGGCCATAGCTCTCTGGGTCCCGCTTACAATCCAGCTGCTGGGAAGATCCACCACACCTGCACCCTTTGCTAAGCTGGTTGTTCCTCCCCTTTATGGAGATGACCCTGCACTTAGCATGTCTGAAGTTTTGAGCTTCTTGTTCCTCCCCTTTATGAGAGATGACCCTGCACTTAGCATGTCTGAAGTTTTGAGCTTGTCTGAGCTCCCTCACAGCACCCAGCAGACACACTCAGAACACAGCACGCGGGACAAATCATGCCTGATCAGTTACAGAGAGGAAATTTCAGGCTTGGTAACCAGAAGAGCCTCCTCCTCTAATGACTGGCAGGTCCATGTGGAGGTTTTGATTGGCTAATGAGTCTTGAGTGACATGAGCACCAAGCTTAGGGTTAGAGTGGACAGAAGAGAAACTACTCAGTGGTTCCAGCCTGAAACCAATCCTTTCCAGATCTGCAGATTTACATCTCAGTAGCACAAGTTCCTTTCCTCCAATACTCTACCCGCGTGCCCTCCCACCGAGCCCTAGAAGAACCCATAACTCCAGGTCCCTGCTGTTAAGTCTCCTGCTTCTCCCCATTGTAGGCGGAGATCCAGTGCTGAGCTCTTTGCTAATTTGGACCTCACCTGAGCTCCAGTCACAGCACTCAGCAGGCACTTACCCTTCCTCGCCTGGCATCAGGCTGGATAGCTTCCATATCCATCACTCTACATTTAGTGCAGTTGTCAATGTGTCCCACAACTGGATTGGGGCCCAGCCAGTGCAAGCTACTTAACTTCCGATTTCCGCTGCTGGCAGGAAGTCCCGCCCTGCGCCTACGCAAACACTAAGGTACTTTTCTTGCTGACAGCTGCTATCATCCGCGGGCTTCTGGCACGCTGGCCTTGGTTGCCACCAGGTGCCCCATGCTTTGGCGCACTGGCTCTGGTAGTGGTCAGGTGCCCGCACGTTCCTTTCCAGCCCACCATGTGGTGGTTCCCCCCTCCCAAGACATTGTTAAGATAAGAAACAAGCTACTTCCCAGCCATTGCTGGCTACTTGACATCTGACTTTCACTGCTGGCAGGAAGTCCCGCCCTGCGCCTCCGTGATAACTAACCTTTTCCTGCTACAGCTTTACTCCCTGACAGCCACTACCATCCACACAGCCGCCACCATCCATGCCACCATGGGTTCTGGCAGGACCACAGCTGCTGCTGCCTGGTTCTCTCCAGGCTCTCAGAACCTCATCAATGCTATGTTACATCCCCGCCTAGCGGTGCCTTGTGGTCCAGCTGCCATAGCTGTCAGAGCCCAGCGCTCTCAGAGATGCAGCAAGCTTTTTCTAACTCAGAAGAACTGAGTTGGGATTTTGATGGGGATTGCGTTTAATCTGTAGATTGCTTTTGGCAAGATGGCCATTTTAACTATATTAATCCTGCCAATCCAAGAGCATGGCAGATTTTTCTACTTTCTGAGGTCTTCTTCGATTTCCTTCTTCAGAGACCTAAAGTTCTTCTCATACAGATCTTTTATGTGTTTAGTTAGAGTCACACCAAGATACTTTATATTGTTTGTGGCTATTGTGAAGGGTGTCATTTCCCTAACTTCTTTCTCAGCCTCTTTATCCTTTGAGTATAGGAAGGCTACTGATTTGTTTGAGTTGATTTTATAACTAGCCACTTTGCTGAAGTTGTTTATCACCTGTAGAAGTTCTCTGGTGGAGTTTTTTTGGGTCACTTATGTATACTATCATATCATCTGCAAATAGTGATAATTTGATTTCTTCCTTTCCAATTTGTTTCCCTTTGACCTTCTTATGTTGTCTAATTGCTCTAGCGAGAACTTCAAGTATGCACTCACTAATAAGAGGATATTAGCCTGGAAAACTGGAATACACAAAATATAATACACACATTAAATGAGGTACAAGAAGAACAGAGGAGTGGCAACTGGTTCTGAAAAGACTCAGTGTAACAGTATAAGGCAAAACCAGAACAGGGAAGTGGGAAGGGGTGGGTGGGAGAACAAGAGGAAGGAAGGGGGCTTATGTGACTTTCAGGGAGTGGGGGGCCAGAAAAGGGGAAATCATTTGAAATGTAAATAAAAAATATATCGAATAAAATAAAAAAAAAGAAACTATATTGATGTACAAAGTGTTTGCCACATTGGCTACATTCATAAGTCTTCTCTCCAGTATGTGTGCTTTTATGTCTTCGGAGAGGACTGTTTTGTGCAAAGGCTTTATCACACTGGTTACATTCAAAACATTTCTCTCTACAATGTACTATCTGACGGCTTTAAAGAGAACTGTAAAATACAAAATCTTTAGCACATTGGTTATACTCATAAGTTTTCTTTCCAGCAACTCTTGTTTTATGTATTTGGAGACTACTGTGATATGCAAAGGCTTCGAAATTTTGGTCACTTTCATAAAGTTTCTTTCCAGTATGAATTCTTTCTTGTCTTAGGTTATGACTTTGAAATGCAAGGGCTTGCCCACACTGAAAAAACTCAGATGGTTGTTCTGCAGTATGACTTCTTTCATGCCTGCAAAGACAATTGGCCCTATATGAGACTAGGAATATGCAAATTCTTCTGTTTGCCTTGGTTTACCTTGCAAATGTGGTATTGCTCACACATTAGCAATATTTATGAATGAAGTGAGTGTAGTAAAGTCTTGAGTTCTTCCTGTACTCGTCAAATATGTGGACAAATTCATATAGGAAAAGGTACTATAAATGTGAGTCATGCCATCAATGTCCTTCCCATCCCATGGGTCTTTAAAGATGCAAAAGAACCCACAAAGAAGGGTGCTTTTTCCCATTCAAAGCACATGAATCTTTTCACCTGTATAAATAAGGTTTACAATTTGGACTAATTGTCAAGAACCTGATTTTAATGTATTACCACCTTGTTTACATCCATGGAGTGCCCCTTCATTGTGGGTTCTTGTCAAGGATGAAGCCTGGGCTTAGAGGGGAATTCTAAGAGCAGGGGTGTCTGGAAGCAGCAAAACAAAGGACTAGCACTCAAATACTGGGTCCAAGTTGGAGGCTTATGCTCTGCTGGAGACAAGTTTCCAGCCTGCTTTTTCTTAGTAACTCTTTCTTTCTCTGTGATTTGTTTCTCTGGAGATCTCTCTCTATGACCTCCTGGAGATTCTTCCCCAAGAACTTCACCCTAGCTATTATAAAGGCTTTTATTTTACATACCCAAGCAGTTATTTACTCCAAATTCCCTTTTCATTGTCTTAATAATCAGCACCCCTTGAGCCCAGGCCCTTAATAATTAGGAGAGGACAGGCAGACATTTTCTTTTTAATATTACAAAACATTCAGAGGGGTCTTTGCTTCTGTTACCAGAGATGCTAAACTAGCTGGGTGGGAACCAGTCCTGAAATTAGCATTTCTATCACATCTGGGCCAAACCTTGCTCTGTCCAGGTCCACCCAAGAATTTATCTGCCTTTGTAAGCATAAACAACAACAACAACAACAACAACAACAACAACAAATTTAGCTGGGAGGAATATCCTGTGATCACCACTTCCTAATCTCTTTATAGCTTACCTCCTTCCTTACAATCTTTCTAACTAGTTGGCTCTCATCACACCCACTTTTGTTGTATTAGATTTGGAAAGTTTCTCATAATTCATATTGCTTCCTTGATTTTTTGAGAAACAAAATATTTTTGAACCCCTGTTTTAGACATCTTTTCCACAGCCTTAAGTGCTGTTCTGAAGGTCCTAGCATTTACCATTTGCTGAGGTATTAGCCACACCTTTGCCTCCTGGACTAGTGTTGTCTGTCCAGGATTGTCCTGGAGTCATTAACATTAACAAGAGAAAGCCCAGGGGTGGTGGCTCCAAATAAAAAAGAAGAAGAAGAAGAAAGAAGAAAGAAGAAAGAAGAAAGAAGAAGAAGAAGAAGGAGGAGGAGGAGGAGGAGGAGGAGGAGGAGGAGGAGGAGGAGGAGGAGGAGGAGGAAGACGAAGAAGAAGAAGAAGAAGAAGAAGAAGAAGAAGAAGAAGAAGAAGAAGAAGAAGAAGAAGAAGAAAGAAGAAAGAAGAAGAAGGAAGAAGAAGGAAGAAGAAGAAGAAGAAGAAGAAGAAGAAGAAGAAGAAGAAGAAGAAGAAGAAGAAGAAGAAGAAAGAAGAAAGAAGAAGAAGGAAGAAGAAGGAAGAAGAAGAAGAAGAAGAAGAAGAAGAAAGAAAGAAAGAAAGAAAGAAAGAAAGAAAGAAAGAAAGAAAGAAAGAAAGAAAGAAAGAAAGAAAGACTCTAGAGAACCAAATAACCCTTTTTAAAAAATGGGTTACAGAGCTAAACAAAGAAATTTCACCTGAGGAATAGCAAATGTTTTTGTGTGTTTAACCATGATTCCCCTTCCCTTTTCATTGGTTTCAAATGTTAAAAATCAAATTCCAAGCAAATGTTCTGTTCAATTTTTTTTTTTTGACAAGGGGTTCTTTTTTGTTGGTTGTTGGTTTTTTGTTTGTTTGTTTTGTTTTGTTTCTGCTAATGTTCTATTACTTGCTTTAACAATTTCCTCATTTTTTGTTTTGTTTTGATTTTTTTTTTCTGTTTTCTGTTTTTCGAGACAGTGCTTGTCTGGGTAGCCCTGGCTGTCCTGGAACTCACTCTGTAGACCAGGCTGGCCTCGAACTGAGAAATCTGCTTGCCTCTGCCTCCCAAGTGCTGGGATTAAAGGCGTGCACCACCACCGCCCAGCTGGAGTCTAACTTCTTGAGTTCTTTGCCTATATTGGATATTAGCCCTCTGTCAGATGTAGGGTTGGTAACAATCTTTTCCCAATTTGTTTGTTGCTGTTTTGTCCTATTGACAGTGTCCTTTGCCTTACAGAAATTTTGTAATTTTATGAGGTCCCATTTGTTAATTCTTGATCTTAGAACATAGGCTATGGGTGTCCTGTTCAGGTAAATTTCCCCTGTTCCCAAAGTATTTTCAGCTGAGGAATATCGAATGGCAGAGAAGCACTTAAAGAAATGTTCAACATCCTTAGTCAAATGCAAATCAAAACAACCCTAAGATTTCACATCACACCAGTCAGAATGGCTAAGAATAAAAACTCAGGAGACAGCAGGTGCTGGTGAGGATGTGGAGAAAGAGAAACACTCCCCCACTGGTAGTGGGATTGCAAGCTGAAACAACCACTCTGGAAATCAGTTTGGTGGTTTCTCAGAAAACTGAGCATACTACTACTGCAGGACCCTGTTATACCACTCGTGGGCATATACCCAGAGGATTCTCCAGCATGCAATAAGGACACATGCTCTGTCATGTCCATAGCAGCCCTATTTATAAAAGCCAGAAGCTGGAAAGAACCCAGATGTCCCTCAACAGAGGAATGGATACAGAAAATGAAGTATATGTACACAATGGAGCAATTAAAAACAACGAATTCATGAAATTCTTAGACAAATGGATGGAACTGGAAAATATCCTGAGTGAGGTAACCCAATCACAACAGAACACACATGGCATGCACTCACTGATGAGTGGATATTAGCCCAGAAGCTTGGAAAACCCTGGACATATTTCACATATCAAATGATGCTCAAGAAGGAGGAAGAACAAAGTATGGATACTCTGATGGCTTATGGGATTTTCCATGGAGGGAGGAACCAGGAAAGGGAACAACATTTGAAATGTAAATTAAGAATATATCTAATTAAAAAAAACCCACACAAAACAAACCAATTCCATTAACTGAGATGCTATATTGCCCTATACAGTTGAGCATGTGTTACTTCATTGAGGCCTCAGTCTGAAGAAAAATATCAGAAAGGATAATGCCACCAAAACCTGTAATAAATGGGGAAAGGAAAATGAACTACACTTAATGGAATCCTAAACAGAAAAAGAATTTTCTCCCTTTGCACAAAGGGAGATCACTGATGAGAGACAGTGTTGAATCTTTGAAATGGAGGAAGGTTCTTCAATTGGAATTGTGGATTTCTATAAAAAGTAATTCTTCCCAAGATTGGTTGATGGTATTTCTACTGGTAGCTGCATTTGTCCATGTAGCAAATCCATTCGGAATTTATATCATGTTCATGTATTTTCTTATTCCCTTCGAAGGCAATGTCACACATGTGGAGATCAGAGGTCACATCATGGGAACCAGCTCTCTCTTCCCACCATGTAAGGTCCCTGAGAATCTACTCAAGTTAAGAGGCTTGTTGGACGGTGCTTTTTTATGTAGATCCAACTAATGAGCTTAGAAATGACTTAACATTAGAGGTAAACAATTAATTACTTTTCCACAGGGAAGGCCCTGTTATGTGCCTTAATTGGTATCAGGAATGTTTTTTCTAAATAAATGTATGTAAAAAGCACTGTTGAGAGGTATACCGGAAATATTGCAAAGTTATTATTATTGCTAGGCATAAACTTGAAATTTTTACTTTGAGAAAATTTGCTTGCTCTTATATATAGCAGAAAGGAAGGATATAGCACATGAATTACAATTTAAAGTCCAAAATAGGAGTTACAATTAATATAACTGAAAGTTTGCAAGCTTACACAGACTTTACCAATGCATTATGGCTACAGATATGGATCTGAAACTTTGTTCTCAAGGTAGGCCTTCCTTATCTTCTTCAGGAAATGCAACCCTGTCACATGGTGCCAAGCCTCACCCTATTTTGTGTGATACCTTTAATCTGGGGTTTGCTCTGCAACTGAGGATACACCATTCCCAAAGGCCTTTCTTCAGTGACTCAAACATCTCTACACAGTGCCAAGTCTAAGGTGTTCTCCATGACATTTTCAATACCACAGATTTCACACTGTCAAACAAATAACACCTGCAAAACTATTGCATATTATATGATTCTACTGTGGGCACAAAGTGTAGCCTTCAACTTTTATAGAAGAAGACTTCCATTTACTGACTGTCAGGAAATACTTTCAAAAAAGTTTTGACAATGGGACTGATTTTTTTCTTTATTGCATTCAATTTTGTATCTCTACTCCACAAATATTAGTTGATCTGATAAACACAATATTTCACTTCAGTGATACTTTCTACAATTAATAATTCATGATTTGCCTGTCCAAGAAAACAAAAAAAAAAACAGATTTTTTTAATAGGCATACATCATACACTAACCTGTCAGTTGTTTTTAGGGCTTCATAAGCCAGGTCTACATCATGAACATGGCTCTCAGAATTGTATGTAAACTGACTACAATAGCTACTTAACCTCTAAAAGCCCAATGGCTATTACGGCCAGAATTTTGAAAGATGTCCACCACCTTCATATAAGCAACATATCACATCTGTCCTAGAAATACTCCCATTATTTTGATATATATATATATATATATATATATATATATATATATATATATATATATATATTACTTTACTGTCCCTCACTATGATAAACATAATCGAAAGCAATAGGGAGGAAAATGTCTTTTTGTTGTTGTTTTTTCAAGACAGGGTTTCTCTGTATAACCCTGGCTGTCCTGGAACTCACTCTGTAGACCAGGCTGGCCTTGAACTCAGAAATCTGCCTGCCTCTAACTCCCAAAATCCTACAACGTACAGGATCCCTCTCCCTCTTCTTCTCCCTGCCCTCTCCCATTCCCTCTTTCTCCCTCCGTCTTTACCTCCTTCCCTCCCCACCTCCCTTCCTTCCTTTCTTTCTTCCTTCCTTTCCGTCTTCCCTCCATATAGGACATGATATACATTACTTAGCTACTTATTTAGTTCTATGTCTGCTGAGCACCACTAGCTTTTATACCATGATGAGAATGGACTATCATCTGAAATTGTAAGCATTCATAATTAGAACTTTTTCTTCCACAAGAAATGTTTGGCCAGGCTGGAGAGACAGCTCAGTGGTTAAGAGTACTAACTGCTCTTCCAAAGGTCCTGAGTTCAAATCCCAGCAACCACAAGGTGTCTCACAACCATCCATAAAGAGGTCTGATGCCCTCTTCTGGGGTGTTTGAAGACAGCTTCAGTGTGCTTACATGTAATAATTACAAAAAAAAAAGTATCTTAAAAAATGCTTTGGTCATGGTATTTCCTCATAGCAATAGAACATTAACCAAAACAACATTTTAGTGTGTGTGTGTGTGTGTGTGTTTGTTTGTTTGTGTGTGTGTGTGTGTGTGAAGAAATTTGCATGTGCAATATTCCTAGTGGTAGGATATACTAAAGTTGTGCGCCACCACCGCCCAGCTCAAATTTATTTCCTATCTTCCAACAATTTCTACTACAAGTGTGTATGTGTGTGTGTGTGTGTGTGTGTGTGTGTGTGTGTGTTATTTTGGATTTTTTCCATAAAGGAGGGAGGGAGACTGTATAAAAATTAGTTGCTATCAGCAGCATTGAAATAGCATGTCAAGGGACTAGAGAGATGTCTCAGTGGCTAAGAGCACTGACTATTCTTTCAGGTTCTTGAATTTGAATCCCCCACACCCACAGAGCACACAGTCATGTGTAACTCCAGTTCTTTTTGTTTGTTTTTTGTTTTTTGTTTTTTTGAGACAGGGTTTCTCTGTGGAGTCCTGGCTGTCCTGGAGGTCATTCTGTAGAACAGGCTAGCCTCAAACTCAGAAATCCACCTGCCTCTGCCTCCCACGTGCTGGGATTGCCATATCTCCAGTTCTATGAGGGTCTATCCCACTTTTCTTGCCTCTACAAGCATCATGCATTTGATGCATTGATATACATGCAGGCAAAACAACCATACTCATAAAATAAACAAAATAGCCATACACATAAAATAACCAAATACTTTCTTTCAAAAATTGATATGGTCAGTTTATTTTTATGAATGAGTAAATATACTCATAAAATACATAAACACATGAACACAAAAATATATAATTAACATAAACATAAACAGAAAATATATAAATAGATAAATAAAATGAATTAATATCTGGGGTTGATGGGAGGAAAAATAATATGATTTTGTCCCTATTTGTGACTTGCCAAATTTTTTTAGAAAATGATTAATTTGTTTGTCAAACTGAGGTGATAATATCATTGAAGGTGGGAAGACTGAGTATCTGTACATTTTGAGAAGTAAAACATGGTGCTAGAATTAATGTGTGTTGGGTGGATATGTTTATGCACATGAATGAAAGTGTCTTTGAGGAAAAAGAGCAATGGCAAATATTTACACTGGGGTTACTGTGACATGTGGCATTCACACAAGTGCTCTGCCACAGACCCTCACCGGGACCCTACATGCAAATTTAAAGTCTAATAAGATAGCAGTTTATAAAGTATCAGGTTGGCAAGCATCCATGAGTTTAACAACACAGTCTGCTAAGGTGGACCCATGAAAACAGAGACTCCAGCATGAACAGCCCCAAGCAATATCTAGGGAAACTGGGGATATCTATCAAAATGAAAAATCTACTGACTCCCTGAATGTAGCAATCCATTCCTGGGAACTCACCCTGGAGACTTTCTTAAACACCCATCCATTTTGTGGCTGTTTGCTAACACTTATTAAAGCTGATGATAGAGTGGACTCACACCCAAGCATGCCTGGGTGTGGGAGCCTGTCAATAAACCATGGTACAGCTACTCAAAGGAATATCACTGTTGTTATGGGCTCCTTGATTTTCTTTTGGTTTGGAGGTCTTTCTGTAGAGAAACTGTATTGGATTTCTCCTCATCTCAGAGAATCACCTATTCCCACTCTTTGGCATATCTGTGTTTTCAGTTGTCTATGATCATCATTGATTTGTTTTTTTTTAAACTTAAGTGATCAATATGGGCAATACATTGGGTTTTGCTTTTGAAGAAATTATCATATATTATTGTCTCCATGACCTATTAACCTTCAAATGTCAACAGCATATATCCCATAGTCAACTGAAGAAACATCAGTTGTTGCCATTCCTAGATAAGAAAGGGTAGATGGTAGGTCTATGAGAGATTGTGTTGATTGATGATTGATATGGGAAGGCTCATCCACTGAGATGGCAATAACCTTAAGCCAGTGGGCATGGGTTGGATAAGCAAGCAAGGTGACCAGAAGACAGTGACTAAGCAGGAGAAAAGTCAAGTAAACATGTTTGCTCATGGTTAGTGCCTTGATGTTCTTAGTTTGTGTATGCTCTTGTAATAATTAATTGTCATCTGGTAGTATCAGATTAAAAAAACACATTCTTTATCAAGTTGCTTTTGGTTAGTGTGCTTTCTGTTTTTTTACAGCAAACAAAAAACAATTTATAAGAAAAATTTAGTACCTCAAAATTGAGTTTGTGGTTGCAAAGAACCTGGGAATTTCACTTTGGAAGAATTGGAGGATGTTAGGACCCAAAGCATAGACAGCAATCTACAGAGCTTAACGAGTCTTGGAGGAGCTGGAAAATCAGATTGTTGAGGGTCATGCAGAGAGTGGATGTCAAGATCCTAAGAGTTCAGTGAGAAATAGGCTCTATGAATAATAAACCAGAGGTCATTTGTGTGATATTTTGTCAAAAATATTTCTGAGTTTTCAAATGTCCTGAAAAATTGACTGAGCCCAAAGTAAAAGCTAACGAGATTAATTCTTTGACAAAATATTGATTCTGCTGGATGGTCACTACTGAGCCATTAAGGTACAAAGTGAAAAGGAGCAACAAGTGGGGCAAAAGTAATGATAAGCCTGAACTATGTAAAAAACAAACAAACAAACAAACAAACAAAAACCCAAAGGCAAACAACAACAAAAACCCAGCACTAGTTAGTTTTAGGTGATAGTCAATTACTGAAACCGATAGGAATTTTTCAAGGGAATTATTATCATTAAAGAGAAGACTCTTGGCCTGGAGAGATGGCTGAGAGGTTAAGAGCCCTGAATGCTCTTCCAGAAGTCCTGAGTTCAATTCCTAGCAAGCACATGCTGGCTTGCAGCACTGTGTAATGGGATCTGATGCCCTCTTCTGGTTTGTCATAAGCGTTGGCTCTGTACTCACACACATAAAATGAATAGCTCCTGCTCTGCACTGGAAGCCTGGAAGACACTCTAAAGATGCCACCCAGCTAATTTTGCATCTGTGCTTGTCAGACACAGGCAAGATCGCTGAAGTCTTTGCAGTGTTAAAAGAAGTACTCTCTTCTAAGTATCAAGGGACTGGGGTCACAAGTGTTGATTCATAGAATAATCAAAGGGGCCCTGGGGTAAATTATCCAATGCATATGTAATTAAAAACAACCTGAGTTTTCAATCTGCGTGGCGTGAGCTAGCAGGAAATAATCGAAGTTCATTTTTACAATTTTTCTGTAGTGAGAGTTGAGTGAGATACCTCAAGATCCCTGAAGATTGAACAACTCTTCAAGATTTTTTTCTTTTCTTTTCTTTTCTTTTTGTTAAAGATTTAGTTATTATTATATGAAAGTACACTGTAGCTATCTTCAGATACACCAAAAGATGGCATCAGATCTCATTACAGATGGTTGTGTGCCACCATGTGGTTGCTGAGATTTGAACTCTAGACCATTGGAAGAACAGTCAGTACTCTTACCCATTGAATCATCTCACCAGCCCAGGAATTTTTTCTAAAGCCGTTTCTGAGGTCAGAAACCCAAAGAATTATTTAGACAGCGGACACAGCTCTTTTAAAATGGTTCCTAGCAGCTATCCAGATAAGGTTGTCTGAAGAGCAAAAACAGCTCCTTTAGAATTGTTATCAGTATTGTTATTATTACTATTATTGGTTTTTGGAGACAGGGTTTCTCTGTGTAGCCCTGGTTGTCCTGGAACTCACTCTGTAGACCAGGCTGGCCTCAAACTCAGAGAATCCCCCTGCCTCTCTGCCTCTCAAGTGCTGGGATTAAAGGCATGCACCACCCAGCTGTTATTAATAGTTTTATTATTGTTGTTTGCTTTCTGATTTTGATAAACCAAGAATTACTTTTAGAAGTTTTATTTAAAAAAAAAACTTGGCCAGTAAATCCAAGAATTCTTCTAGAAATCCATGAGCGAGCCAGCGAGATTTTTGAATTTTTGGTAGCACAGAGAGAGCTGTCTTGAGTGGAAAGACACCTGTCTTAAACAGAGAGTTTTTAGAATAGCAAGAGACAGTTGGAGCAGAGTAGAAACCACACACACACACACACACACTAACACCCAAATAGCTGGCTATTGTGGGGAATTTTCTTAATTATAGCGTTCGAAATGGGAGAACCCTTATATGGTCTGGATGTTTGAGTTGATAAGATCCACCTTTAATCTAGGCCACAGCTTCTGGTGGCGGCTCACATACATAAAGGACTCTGAAGATGACACATCCCTCCTTCTGTTTGTCTACTTGCCCTACCTCTGGCCAGCAGGATCATTTTCTTTTTAAACTGGCATTACAACTTATTTCTTCAGAATTCTGATATACACTGAAGGCCAGCTGAGGCATGAGGCCACATGGACTAAACTGCTACTGGATTCTTGAACTTTTCCCTGGTAGACAGGCACTGCTGGGCTAGTAGAACGACACAGCTCTTGAGCCATTCTAATAACCCTTTCCAACATGATAGAAGGATTGAATCTATCAGTTCTCTTTATCTAGAGAACCTTTACTAATACAGCTGTGGGGTTTGTTCTTGCTTTTTTTCTTTTTCAAAATGTTAAGATTTTATTTACAAAGCTTTTCCTGTTTTACAGAAAGTAAAAATGTTGTTGTAGTCGCAGTGTACCTGGCAGATAGGACAGTCCACTCACCAATCACAACTGTCAGGATACAGCAAGAGTCGTACAGGACAACCTAACAACGTTTACAGTGTTATTGGGGTAAAGTCAACAGGCTTGGTGGTGGATTACCAACAGGCTAAGGGGAGGAAGGCAGAATGTGGTAGGAACTATTCTTTGGCTCTCTGGGGGTATCCTGGGGCTTGTATCATAGCTACCTTTTTTAAACAGCTACGAAATCCACCAGCAGTCCAACCAATACTCAACAGTTCTGTTTCTTGCAGGTTGTTTCAGGTCTTAATCATCTTCTCCTTTGTCATCTGTTTCTCTCTTTCTCTTTTCACCCTTCCCACTTTCTTCCTCCTCTTCATCCACATCTTCCTCCCCACTTACTTCATCTTCATCATCTTCTACTTCTACATCCTCATCTGCATTCTCTTCTTCCTCACATCCTCATCTTCCTCTTCCTCCTCTTGGTCTTTGTCCACACCATCCTCCTCTCCATTCGAGTCTGGGGCTTCCTCTACTCTCTCCACTTCCACATCGGAGTCAGGTGCTTCCTGGTCCTCTCGGCCATAACCATCCAGATAGGACAGCTGGGGCAGGAGCATGAAGACAGTTTCTCAGTAATCACCCTGGTTAGTGATCCCACAGCTGACCAGATCCAGGCTTTTCAGACAATCCAACGTTTTCAAGAGCTCCAAGGTGCTGATATCTTTCAGGTTATTTCCACTTAGGTTCAGATGTGTGAGGCTTGGAAGTTCTTCTGCTAGTCTGTCTGGGAAGATTCTATTTTCACTGAACTCAATCTTTTTCAGTTTAGGTAGCTTCGGGAGGTCAGAGACTGAAAACAAGCGCACACTTATGAAGCTGGGGAACTCTAAGTTCACAAATTCATCTGATAACCCCTCAACTTTTCCAATTGCTTTGCAATTGTCCAAGAAAAGTTCTAGAACAGCTGCCGGGGTCCAGTTCCTCAGCTCCAGTTCCTCCTCTTCTTCTCCATGTTCCTCCTGTCCCCCTTCTCCAAACTTAATTTTCCGCGGTGGGGTCGGAGGGTGGGGGAGAGGCAACCCGACCTGCGCAGTGAGGGCTGTTGGAGGGAGGCGGTTGGAGGAGGCAGCATGGTCCCGGGCAGCTTGTGGGCATGCAGAGCCCCTGGAGCCAAGTTTCTCCAGGGAGAAGAGAGAAACCATTGAGGGAAAAGAGGGCTGGAGCGCGGCTCTGGCCTCACTACCGCCTCCCCCTGGCCAACGCCACGCACTGCGCTTAAGCCAGAGATGCTACAGGGTGGCTGCTTGCCTCCACTTGGCCCAGCGAGGGGCTGCTCAGCTGCAGAGCACCAGGTGCAGCCAGGACTGGGGAGGCTCGTGGAGGGCGGGGCCGGACCCGGACCCGCCTTAAATTCAGCTAAGCAGGGGTTTGTTCTTTGTTTGTTTGTCTGACCTGAGGAAGGTGTGCTGGTTAACAAGCTTGCTACACAGGGTTTGTCATGGGGTTTTGTGCTTGGCTCTGAGGGTTGACTCAGTAACTATAGGTGAAAAATACTTGCAGTTTGCCTGAACTCTGAAGAAGACACAAAACAACAATCTTGTTTCCTAATATCCTTCTTTAAGTTTTGTTTGTTTGTTTGTCTGTTTTTCCGAGACCCTGAGGTCCCAACTTTTTGTAGCTCTTCTGGGACACCCTGGGTAGCTCTCCAGGCAAACCCCCAAGGACCGCCCCTTCCCCACCCCTGGCCTGAGGTCACAAGGCCCACCACAGCTTGATGCATGCCCAGCAGAACCATGGGGATGTCTGCACAGCAATCCAGCTCCCTGTGTTCACCAGCCCAGTGTCATGAGCTCTGGCGGGGAGGTATGTCAGCACTCTTGTAACTCACAACCTGTGCCCACAGTGGTTTACATTTGGAGTCGGTTAGCCGAAATGAGTGAATATTGAATGTCCGTGTCAGGGACGTGTATAGATATGTGCACTCCTCATTGGCACAGTTAGGTCAGCTCAGAAATTTCAAACACATGTTACTGGCTGTGTGTCAGGTTAGAGATCTCAGCAGCTGACATTGCACATAGGGGCAAGGACAAACACGATCATATTAATGCCACTCCCTCTACCAGGGAACAGCCAGCTCTTTTCAGTCATTTGCCTATGTGTTCTTTCAATTATATTGATCTTTTTAAAAAATCAATGGTTTGTATTACTTTTAAATTTTCATTTTTTCTATGCATCAACCTTCTGACCTCGTTTTTATTTTCCACTTTTGCACATTAACAATTTCATTCCTATTTCTTAAAGATGTTTCATATTTGTGTCTGTTTAGAGCAACATCTCCTATAGCTCAGCCTTTCCTTCTGCTATGTAGTTAAGACTTACTTTGTACACCTGACCCTGCCTCTACTGCCCAGGGCTTGGAAGACTGTCCTGCTGCTGTTTTAAAGCTGGGTTCTGACTGTTGAGTGAGAAGAAAAAGAGAGCAGTGAGTGAGTGTCCTCCAGCCTCCCTGGGTTGGGGTGAGGGGATTACAAATAAAGAGGGACCTGTGTAAGCACTGAGTTCTCTGACCAGCTTTGAAGCTGGTGTAATCACAGTGCCGAAAAAGAGAGGGAAGAAGGAAGGGGAGCCCTTTCTGCTTTGACAGTGTTGGTCATAGGACTGAGTAGTCAGGTCATCAAGGTTAGACAATCAGGAAAAGTCCAAACTGGCCATCCAGGAGGTTCCCGGAGCTGGGCAATCACGAATCTGGATGAGGAACTGAACTTATATCTAGAAACCAAATTTCTCTATTTACTCTGATTCAAGCAACTGAAGATCTAGACAAACTGGTGTGTGTGTGCCTAACAATATCATTTGTTCTGTCTGAAAATACACAATATGAGTAATACTTGAAGGCTCTTGTATATATCTTTAGTCCTTGAAAAATATTGGACCTTTAAGCACAGTTTTTGAGAGTATAATGAAACCATTTCATCTTTCTCCTTTCTCCCTACTAAGTGTGAAATCCTGGAACTAATGGCTGAGAGGCCTATTTAACAAATCAAAGCAAACCTGCCTATAAGGTTCAGTCAGCAGAGCTCAGCACCCAACTTATACAGGGAATCATTTGCCCTCTAGCCTGGGGATAGGGCAGCCCTTCCCCCACCTGCCATTCCTCATGTAATCCAACCATGTTGGTTACCTGCTCTGTTACATCACCAGATCATCCTGATCTCTTGGTCTGGCTCTTGCTTCTCCCCTCATCCTCTCTCCACATTGTCCCCTCTGGACTCTCCCAGAAGTTCCTGGTTCTGGCTGTGCTCTCCTTTTATATATAATAAATGTTGTCCTCTACGGTGCCTTTTACAACAAGCAGTAACTAGTTTTAGTTACTGCTTGTTGACAGCAAATAAATAGCTGAGAACAGGTGCACACAGTGTGGTGGAAACAGATATATGCAGATGAAACACAAATACTTTTAAAATATAAACACATGTTTTTTATTCCCTATTATAAAATGGGTTTCCTCCATGTACATGTTATTTTTCAAATCATTAAAAAATGATCTGTTTTTATGTGTATGTGTGTTTTGCCTCCATGTATGTTTGAGTGCCACATGCATGCCTGGTACCAGCAGAGGACAGAAGAGCACATCAGATTGGTTTTTTTCTTCTATTTCTTTATTTCATTTCTTTTCCTTTTGTCAAATATACAAACATTTGGAAAAAATCACCAGCAAACTTCCAGAAAGAGTATTTCTACATGGGAGCTTTCTAGTGATAGTGTGTTTCCTTTGGAGGAATACATTCAGATTTTGTGTTTATTAAGGAATAAAAATAACTAATTGAGGTTGAGGGACCTCACCTTTTCATGCACATCTCCTAATATGTTGCAAAAAATGGTTCATAATGTCCTGCTGTTACTGCATTTTTAACAAAATTATTGTATTTATTTACATTCTAGTCCTTTCCCTCCTCCTGTATTAGAGCACACGTGGTTTACTCTCACATTTGTTCCTCAGGCTGCACATTTTCAGACAGGAAAAGTTACAGTCCTGTTGGACATAGACACATTAGTTTGTCTACAAACTCTGTTTTGCTTAAACTATAGAAATTTAATTTCACAATAAGTTCGATTCTTTATTCTGATTCCTGATTGCTCCAGGCTGAGAACCCTAGGAAATGACTTTAAAGACATTGATCTATCAGCTCTATTTGGTCACCTGAGTAATCCAAACTGCTGTCAAGGAATGAAAGCTTTCAACCTTCTCCCTGAGCTGCCTTTCTGTGCTGGGCTCCATTTGCTTCAATGTTGGTCAGGTATCTCAATTTCTGCATGTGTTCTTCTTCAGTTTTAATTCCACGATAAATTTCAGATAGGCTAGAGGACTCCCATTCACTGGGGTCTTTTCCTTCTCATTTCCTTCTCAGTCATGAGTCAGCTTAGAAAAACACAGCTACATAGGTTTCGAAAATCAGTAGGTCTTCATCTGGCAGAGGGAAAACCGTTCATAAGATACTGAGTGACTTTGCCCCTGTGCGCAAGGCTAGTTGCTGAGAGATGTAGCTGATAACAAGCTGCTCCCGTCAGTAAATGTCCTGTCTAACACCTCTGAGCTAACATATTAGGGTCAGCCAGTATTGTACATATCTTCATAGGAGAGTTCCCTAATAGGAAATTCAATATACTTTGGGTCACATAAAGCTCGTTACATTATACATCATCCAGTCTGGTATGCCATCATTTATGTCATGATTTAAATACAAGCTTAGAAGATATTAAATCCCTCACTGTGCCCGCACTGTATCCTTCTTTATAATGATGACCCAGAAAGAAGACTGCGTTAAACTTCAGTCTGTGATCTATTATCTACCTCATTTATTCATCAGTGTACAAAATCAACTATCTATCCATTTGTGGTCTGAAAACAGAAGCCATGATATACATGAAAATCCTTTCCTGTTATTGCAATAGACAGTCCACTACATGACTCAAACAGGTCATTTTACACTGTGGTGGTATGGCCTTTTAATTTTAGGACTTTTCCATTTTAGTCAGAAGGCCAGCAAGGATATTATCTTGTAGAGCAACAAACTAGGTCTAAGGTGACCCCACTCACTACAACGTTGGTATATTTCCAAGTCCAATGGGAAAAATCTGATTTTCAGGAATAGGCCAGTACAGAAGCTTAGGTTATACTCATATATTCAATTTCACCAGCGACAGGTGGATCCAAGTCATACAACTTATTTGATGCCATGAATTTTTAGTTTACAGAAATAGATATATTTGCAGTACCATTGCATTGAACTCCATATTGAACAAAAGGCAGGAAACAGGTCTGTGAAACAACAGATATAGGTTCATGTCTTGATGACCCAGCAAACTCCAGATTTTTGTGAAAAATCATGAACATACACACCTGTTGAATAAGAATACATGAATATAAATATATGTTTCAAGAATAAATTCAGCATAGGTGGTCTTTATATATGTAACTATGCTGAAGCTGCTGGCCACTAATAACTACTAAGAACTTTGTTCCTTATTCTGAGACTAACACTCACTGCTTGGGAATGAACATCTGTTTCTTAACAGTGAGGGATCAGGTAATGGGTGGATTGCTAGGGCTCCTTTCACTCTTGCCCACAAGCCTAGACTCTCACTTGCCAGGTGGAAGGAGGCTTAGAACAACAAACTATTATAGACCAGGAGAGTCATACTCACAGAAAGAAAAGCTTTTTCAAAAACAAATGTGCATAAACACACATGTATTCATACATGCACACTCATCACATACTTACTCACTGAGCTTAACAATCTGTCTAATCAACTTACATACCTACACAGCCGCTCTTAAACTTACATACATATGTGTATGGAGCAAAAGCCCAAGCACCAGTGCAGGAAGAACTCATTCATTCTGGATGGAAAATAAGCTTCAGCCTTTATTGCTTAATTAATTGCTTTTATTGCTAAAGGAATTAAACCCAAGTCCACAAGAAAACAGTTTTGTCCACTTTAATAAAAGTAAACTTGCCTTGTTTTAAGAAAAAAACATGTTTTGCCTCACGGTAATGAGAAGCCTGCCTGCTCTTTCTGCTGTCTCTGAAGGTTCTACTTTGTCTCACTTTTGCTCTCTTGTGTTCTATTGTATTTTGCTATGCTTTAATTTCTTATTCTCTGTCTGCATTCTGTGTTTTCCTACTTCCCTTTCTAATGTCATCATTCCTACCTTTTCATGTACCTGTTTTGAGGAGAATGGGTCACATGATTTTTCTAAGCACCCTATTTTTTTTTATGCTTACAACAGTTCACTTAAAGTTCAGACATAAATTCAAATCATAACCTGAATAAGAGTTTACAACAGAGATGTTCTCACATGTTTCCATTAAGAGTGCTTACCTAACTATATATTTTGTGTCACTAGCTCCACAGGTTTTTTGAAAGTTAAAACCTATAATTGTTAAAACAAACAAGTAAAAAAAAAAAATTGGGCTAGTGAGATGGCTCACCTGTTACTAGCACTGACTGCTCTTCCCTAGGTCCTCAGTTCAATTACCAGCAACCACATGGTGGCTCACAATCATCTGTAATGAGATCTGATGCCCTCTTCTTGTGTGTCTGAAGACAGCTACAGTGTATTTACATATAATAATAAATAAACCTTAAAAAAACCCTGCATAACTCTAGTGTCTAAGTTAACAATAGAATCTGGTATTGATAAACCCAGGAACCATTTTTTTCTTCTGTCCTTACACCTACAATAAATAATTCATTTTTTCTTATGACCTTTGATTAATGATTTTACAGCACTATGGAATGTATTTAAGTTGGAAATTCTGTGTTTGATCTCAGAAAGAATTAACTCATGACACAGTGAATCCTGTCAGAGTTGTAACTGCAGTTTTTACATTAAAGATTTAATAGTAGTTCTTTCATAAAGGACTTAATAGACATTAATATAGTTTTAGGAGTTAATATAGAATCATCAGTAGTTATTAAGAAATCATTTGTTTGTCTACATAGTATCACAACAAGTTATTATATCTTCATTGATCTGTGGAATATCTGTGGGAAAGGGTATACTAATGCCCAGGAATTATTATTTAATTTAATTGTGACAAGAAATCATATCAATAGCAGGAATCAAATCTTGGAAATGTGTTTCCCTTGGCCTTGCCTGCAAGGGGTCATCCATCCGGCTTTACAGCCATGGTGAAACAATCTCAGGAAGAGATGCTTGTCTTTAGCCTTTTTAGGTGGCTCAGGACAAAAACATGACAATGTGCCAATTTAAGCTTCCTCAATATCAAAATAAGACTTGTAAATATAGAGATTGGATACATTTTTAAATATTGTGTAATGTTTCATTACAGAACATGACAGTTTCCTCTATGACTCAGTTTGTCAAAACCGCAAGCTTTTCAATGATTGTAAAAACAAGGTTACAGAGCTGGGCAGTGGTGGCACACTCCTTTAATCCCAGCACTTGGGAGGCAGAGGCTGGCAGATTTCTGAGTTTGAGGCCAGTGTGGTCTACAGAGTGAGTTCCAGGACAGCCAGGGCTATACAGAGAAACCCTGTCTCAAAAAAAGCAAAAACAGAAAAAGCAAAACAAACAAGCAAACAAAACCACAAGGTCACATGTGTAATTTATTCATTCATCTATCTATCTATCTATCTATCTATCTATCTATCTATCTATCTATCTATGCAGAGGCTTTTTGTATTTTATTTTATTTTGGTTTTTTGGATTTGGTTTTTTTCGAAACAGGGTTTCTCTGTATAGCTCTGGTTGTCCTGGAACTCACTTTTTAGATCAGGCTGGTCTCGAATACAGAAATCTGCTTGCCTCTGCCTCCCAGAGTGCTGGGATTACAGGCCTGTGCCACCACCAACTGGGGAGACTTCATTTTTAAGAATTGATTCTGATGAAATTATTTTTTCACAGGCCCAGTTTTAAAACTTTGTACATCCAGGCAGTGGGAGCTCACGCCTGTAATCCCAGCACTTGGGAGGCAGAGGCAGGCTGATTTCTGAGTTCAAGGCTAGCCTGGTCTACAGAGTGAGCTCCAGGACAGGCAGGGCTGTACAGAGAAACCCTGTCTCGACAAAACCAAATACAAAATACGAAACAAAAATAAATATTTTAAAAAAAACTTTGTACATTAATTATATTTGAATATCTTCACCTATTAAACTTAAAGGGTGTATTTATTTATATATTTGCTTGTTTACTTATTTGTGTATTTATTCACTTTACATCCTGATCACAGTGCCACCTCTCATTCCAGTATCCCTTATAACTCCTTCCCACTTTCCACTTTGATGTGTCCCCATGGATACCAACCCCCTCTGGCACATCCATTTGCAGCAGGACCAGATATATCCTGTCCCACTGTTGCCAGGCCAGGCAGCACAACTAGCAGAATGGAATCTAAGGCTAAGCACGAGTCAGACACAGCTCCTGCTGCAGTTGTTAGGGCAAACGCATGAAGAACAAGCTACACATGCCGACATATGTGCAAGGCACAGGTCCAGCCAATGTGTGCTCTTTACATGGTGGTTTAGTCTCTGTGAGCCCCCACGGGCCCAGGTTAGCTGACTCTTAGGGCATCTTGTGGTGTACTTGACCATTCTGGCTCTTTAATCATTCCCCCTACTTCGCACAAGTCTACCAGAGCTCTGTCTGACAATTCACTGAGTGTCTGTGGACAGAGAAGGGAAGACTTGGAGCTCTGAAAGGATCATCTAAAATGTAGGTGGAAAGTGAATATGGAACATTGAGGGCATCCTGAAAGCATCTTGGGCAGCAAGAACAATTGGCTTCATTGAAAGTAAACAGGCAACAAAGCTAAAGACAGATTTAAAATGTTTAGACAGGAGTACAAGAAAAAAGGGCATGCCAGCCACGGGAGCCTTAGGTGTGCCCAGCCACTGAGCCAAATGACAAATTACAAATGGGGTAGTGTGTGTGTGTGTGTGTGTGTGTGTGTGTGTGTGTGTGTTTCATTCCGTGAATCCTTAGACATCAGGGAAATGAAAATAAAAATTACACTGATATTCCACCTTACACCCATCAAATACTTCAGATAAAAACTCAAAAGACAGCACGTATGGGCAAGGATGTGGGGCAAGGGGAACACTTCCCCATTGATGGTGGGAATGAAAATAAGTACAACCTCTCTGGAAATTAATTTGGCAGTTTCTAAAGAAACTGGGAATAATTCTATTCATGACACAGCCATACAACTCCCAAACCTATACCCAACCTATGTTCTACCATTCCACAGAACACCTTCTCCATTCTGATCACAGGAGGTTTATTTGTAATACCAGAAGCTGGAAACCATCCTGATGCTCCTCAAGAAATGAATGGGTAAAGAAAATATTTCATTTATACACATGGAATACTTCACAGTTATTAAAAACAAGGACAAAATAGTCTTTACAACATTGATTGCATTCATGGGGTTTGTCTCCTGTATGTGGTATGGATTCCGTTTTTTGTTTTTGTTTTTTGTTTGTTTGTTTGTTTTTGTTTTTTGTTTTTTGTTTTGACACAGGGATTCTCTATGTAGCCTTGGCTGTCCTGGAACTCACTCTGTATACCAGACTGGCCTCATACTCAGAAATCCACCTGCCTCTGCCTTCCAAGTGCTGGCATGTCCGGCTGCCTTTTTTTTCTTTTTTAAATGATTTATTTATCTTATTTGTGTGAGTACACTGTTACGGTCTTCAGACACACTAGAGGAGGGCATCACATTCCATTAGAGATGGTGGTAGGCCACCATGTGGTTGTTGGAAAACGAACTCATGTTCTCTGGGAGAGCAGTCAGTGCTATTAACTGCTGAGCCATCTCTCTAGCCCAGGGTTATGTGTTCTTTTATGATATATGATACCACATGGATTTGAAAAGGCTTTGCCACAGTGATGACATTCATAAAATTTCTCTCCCCAATGCGTGTGTGTGTGTGTGTGTGTGTGTGTGTGTGTGTGTTTTGTTGTTGTTGTTTCCAGATAGGGTTTCTCTGTGTAGCCCTGGCTGTCCTGGAACTCACTCTGTACATCAGGCTGGGCTCAGAAATCTGCCTGCCTCTGCCTCCCAAGTGCTGGCATTAAAGGCGAAGACCACTACCACTGGCTCTGAATGGGTCTTATGTCTTTGGAGCTCAAAGTTTTCTTCAAGGGATTTAACAACTCATTCCAAAGATTTCTCTCCAGTATGTATTCTTTTATGTATTTGGAGCTTACTGTTTTGTGCAAAGGCTTTACCACACTGGTTACATTCAAAAGGTTTCTCTCCAGTATGTATTCTTTTATGTGTTAGAAGACTACCATTTTGGGTAAAGGTTTTACCACATTGGTTACATTCAAAAGGTTTCTCTCCAGTATGTATTCTTTTATGTGTTAGAAGATTACCATTTTGGGTAAAAGCTTTACCACACTGGTTACATTGAAAAGGTTTCTCAGGCAGACTGTGGTGGTGCAAGCCTGTAATCCCAGCACTCTGGAAGGCAGAGGCAGGCAGATTTCTGAGTTCAAGTCCAGCCTGGTCTACAGAGTGAGTTCCAGGACATCCAGGGCTAAACAGAGAAACCCTGTCTCAAAAAAACAGAATCAAAAAAAAAAAAAAAGAAGAAAAAGAAGAAGAAGAAGAAGAAGAAAGAAAAAAGAAAAAAGAAAAAAAGAAGAAAAGAAAATGCTTCTCTCCAGTATGCATTTTCGTATGTGTTAGGAGATGACAGTTTCTCGCAAAGGCTTTACCACATTGGTTACATTCAAAAGGATTCTCTCCCATGTATTTTCTTTTATGTCTTAGAAGATGACTATTTGTGTAAAGGCTTTACTACCTTGCTTACATTCAAAAGGTTTCTCTCCAGTATGTGTTGTTCTATGTATTTGAAGATGACTTTTAACTATAAAGGCTTTACCACACTGATGACACTCATAGGGTTTCTCTCCTGTTTGTAAATTTTTGTGATATAAGAAACTATATTGATGTGCAAAGTGTTTGCCACATTGGCTACATTCATAAGTCTTCTCTCCAGTATGTGTGCTTTTATGTCTTTGGAGATTACTGTTTTGTGCAAAGGCTTTACCACAATGGTTACATTCACAATATTTCTCTCCACTATGTACTATTTGACGACTTTGAAGAGAACTGTGAGATACAAAATCTTTAGCATATTGGTTATACTCATAGGTTTTCTTTCCAGCAACTCTTGTTTTATGTATTTGGAGACTACTGTGATATGCAAAGGCTTCAAAATATTGGTCACTTTCATAGAGTTTCTCTCCAACATGAATTCTTTCTTGTCGTAGATATCCCTATTAGAAAGGGTAAGTGGTATAGGGATTAAGGTTTTTCCACAACAACTTTTATGACTCTCGCAACTGACAATGTCACAAGTTTATGGTTGTCAAAACTTTAGTATAAACTATATGCTTATTAGAAGATTTTGGATATACACTTATCACCAGTCCTGGATCTCACTCTGTAGACTAGGCTGGCCTCGAACTCAGAAATCTTCCCTGCCTCTGCCTCCTATGTGCTGTAATTACAGGCAAGTGCCACCAATGCCCAACTCTTAATTTTTAATAATGATCCAATAAGAATTGTTAAAATTAGTGGGAGGTGGTGGTACATGTCTTTAATCCCAGCACTTTGGAGAGAGAGGCAGGCAGATTTCTGAGTTTAAGGCCAGCCTGGTCTACAGAATTAATTTCAGGACAGCCAGGGCTACACAGAGAAACCATGTCTCGAAAAAAAAATTTCAAATTGATAAAATTATATTAGAAATTATTAATTTCTTTTCTAATAGCACTGCTATTAAGTCCTTCCTGGTAATAATAATAATAAAAAAAACCTAGCTGGGCGGTGGTGGCACATGCCTGTAATCCCAGCACTCTGGGAGACAGAGACAGGCAGATTTCTAAGTTTGAAGCCAGCCTGGTCTACAGAGTGAGTTCCAGGACAGCCAGGGCTATACAGAGAAACCCTGTCTCAAAAAAAATCTAAAAAATAAATAAAAATTACAATAAAACTCTTCCAATCTTCAAGTATCATGAGTTAATTGCTTCTGAGATAGCAACTAGGTACCTACTCCAGTATAGTACTTTCCAAGAGATTGAAAAACTATTAACCAAAGGTCATAAAAAGACAAAGAAATATTTATTATACGTGCAAGGACAGAAGATAAAATGGTGACTGGGTTTATCTATATGAAACTTCACTAAAAACAAAAATTATGCTTTTTACCTTTTAACCAATCTGTTGATCTACTGATAGATAATGATTTTTAGCAAGATAAGTATTCTTAATGGTATGCAAGCAAACTCTCTTTCATGTTTTGTTTTTTATGGGGGGGTTGATATTCATATGTTGTTTTCGCAATAAGGTTTCACTGTATAGCCCTGGATGTCCTGGAACTCACTCTGTAGACCAGGCTGGCCTCGGAACTCAAAAATCTGCCTGCCTTTGCCTCTCAAGTGGTGGGATTAAAGGCATGTGCCACCACTGCCGGCTTCAAGCTAACATTCTTGTATAGTTATTTTTGAATAAATGATTTGAATTTATGTTTCAAGTTCTAGTAAACTTTTGTTAAAAAAGGACGCTTGGAAAAACCACGTGGTATATTCTGCTAGAAAAGGTAGAAGATTACTAAAGATTCCATTGCAAGCATAGCCTTGGGAACATAGCATTGGGTGTAAGGCATTGGGAATAAGGCACTAGAGGTGAGGGCACTGCTACATCAGAGCAGGATTGAACAAGAGAGGAGAACTCAGAGTGGGATAACTTAGAAATTTTAAGGCGCCGAGCTGTGGTGGCACACACCTGTAATCCCAGCACTTTGGGAGGCAGAGGCAGGTGGATTTCTGAGTTCAAGGCCAGCCTGGTCTACAGAGTGAGTTCCAGGACAGCCAGGGCTATACAGAGAAACCCTGTGTTGAAACTACCAAAAAAAAAAAAAAAGAAAGAAAAGAAAGAAAGAAAGAAAGAAAGAAAGAAAGAAAGAAAGAAAGAAAGAAAGAAAGAAAGAAAGATTAAGGTAATGAAAAAAAGTAAGAGAACAAAATGCAGATGCAAAGAGGAAAATGGAAGTAGCTTCAAAGAGAGCACAATGAACAGGCAGGCTTCTTTACCATGGGATAGAATAAGTCTTTTCTTAATAAGAAGGCTGGGTTAGTGCTACAAAAGAGAACCTTACAGACTGGGATTTCATTCACTTAGCAATAAAATGTAAAAAGCTTTTTCTTTCTCTTTGCAATAAAGTTTGGAACTTAATTTTCATCCAGAATTAGTGAGTTCCTTCTATACTGGTACTTGGTGCTTAGTCTTTTTCTCCATATACAAATTCAAGTAAGGATGTATGTGTGTGCAAGTATGTAATTATGAGATAAGTATGTAGCTCAACCCAACTGATTTGAATGGTGATGTATGAATATGCAAACATGAATTTATATATGAATTTATGTTTTGATTTTATAAAAGTGTTTTCTTCTGTGGATGTCACTCATTTTCCTGATTCAAAGAAGTTTATTGCTCCCAACCTTTCATATCCTGACATGCAAGTGGCATGTAGACAAGAAGAAAGGGGCTCTAGCAATTCATCCTTTACATAATTACCTGCTGCTTTATGATGAGGAGCTAAACAACAGGGAATGCAGTTTCTGGCCTCAAAAGAACTCCAGCAGGTCAGCTTCAGTAGCAAAGTGACTTAGGCTAAAGATAAGGAAATGTTTTCCTATAAAACAGTAGCCATAAATATCTCCCAAGTACAAGTCTTACCCTCAAATAACATTCTTCCCATTTTGCCACCTCAAGAGAAACCAATAAAGAAGAACGGATGGGACTGGCAAACTGGCACTGCTAATGTTTCCTGTCCAAGTCATTCCAGGTGACTTGAGGTTCTAACTTCTGTTGAGAGGATCCCTGCAATTATCAGATAGGAAAGCAAACCCTGGTAACAGTTAAGAATGGAAACCCAGTGCAGATTGACTTTGTCAATCTAGATCACACTGGGAAAATCTAATACCAGGGTAATATTTGCCAGAATACTTAGTATGCAATAGAGCTTGGGAAAGATTTTAAGGCAACAATGAGTCCAATCAGTCTACTTCTAGGTATATAATAAAGCTTAAAGTGTGATTACATAGAAACTCTTCTACAAAGCTCCTGTGATAAAGAGGGTGTTTTCTAAAGCTGAAAGACCTAGCATTTATTGTGGCCACATCTTGAATTAACTAAAATCCAAAGACTTGGGTACTCTATGGGATTTTTCTTAATTTTGTTTTTGGACCTGAGAAAAATCTTAATCTGGATCTTTCGAGGTGAAAAGATTCACCTTTAAATTAGGCCACAGCTTCTGATAGCAATCTACCTACACAAAGGATATTGAAGATGGCAGATCTTTCACTTTTTCTGCTTGTCCTACCTCCAGAGAGCAAGTTCATTTTATTTATATAATTAATTATTTATTTTGCTGCATTAGAGCCTATCTCTTTGAAATTCAGGTATATGCTGAAGACCAGCTGAGACATCTAAACACAGCCTGAACAACTATTGTATTCTTCAACTTTCCATTGGTCGAAAGCCAGTTTTGGATTAGTTGAACCACAGCCTGAGAGCCATTCTAATAAATACATTTCCTACATTATAGAGAGAGACTCATTCTATCATTTTGTTCACCAGGAGAACCTTTACTAATGCAGCTGTGAGTTTGTTGATGTTGTTTGTTTTCAGACCCACTGAGGAAGAGGTGCTGGTTAACAATAGTGCTCCACAGTGTTTGCTGGTGTTTCCTTCTTTGCTCTGAGGGTTGTCTCAGAACTATCAGGTGAAAAGTACTTGCTATTTACGTGAACCCAGCCTGAAGGCACTAAACAATATCTTGTTACTGTCAATCTCTCTTTAGTTGGTATATTCTGGGGCCCGATCCAGTTGTGGGACACATTGACAACTGCACTAACTGTTGAGTGATGGATATGGAAGCTATCCAGCCTGATGCCTGGTGAGGAAGGGTAAGTGCCTGCTGAGTGCTGTGACTGGAGCTCAGGCGAGGTCCTAATTAGCAAAGAGCTCAGCACTGGATCTCTGCCCACAAGGGGAGAAGCAGGTGACTGAACAGCATGGACCTGGAGTTGTGGGTCCTTCTAGGGCATGGTGGGAGGGCACACAGGTAGAGTATTGGAGGGAAGGACCTAGTGCCACTGAGATGTAAATCTGCAGATCTGGAAAAGGATTGGTTTCAGGCTGGAACCACTGGGTAGTTTCTCTTCAGTCCACTGGAACCCTAAGAGTTGTGCTCCTATCACTCAAGACATATGAGCCAATCAGAACCTCCACACGGACTTGCCAGTCATTAGGGGAGGAGGCTCTTCCGGTTCCCAAGCCTGATATTTTTTTCTTGGTAACTGAGTTGGCATGATTTGTCCCGTGTGTTCTGTTCTGAGTGTGTCTGCTGGATGCTGTGAAGGAGCTCAGACAAACTCAAAACTTCAGACATGCTAAGTGCAGGGTCATCTGTCATAAAGGGGAGGAACAAGAAGCTCAGAACTGCAGACATGGTAAGTGCAGTGTCATCTCTCATAAAGGGGAGGAACAAGCAGCTTAGCAAAGGTTGCACATGTGGTGGATCTTCCCAGCAGCTGGATTGTAAGCAGCACCCAGAGAGCTATGGCCGCCGGTGAGGTCCTATGTGGTTCTAGTCTCTCCTTTAATCCATAGATGGTGTTTGAATAACATTATTATAGAGTCTGTGTCTGCCTCCATAATAAACTTTTGGAGCTTGTGTGAAGAAAAATCCTTTGCAAAATGCCACACCCAAGAGCCCTCATTTCTTTATTATCTTCTAGAAGTTCTGCCCTTAGCATTTAATGTGTACGTGTAAGATCTCGTTGTAGTCCTTAATAGATGAGTTTTATTCCACTGTGTAAATGAACCACATTTTCTCTATCCATTCTTCTGTCACGGGACTTGTAGGTTGTTTCCAGTTTCTGATTCTCACAAACAAGACCGCCATGAACATGAACATAGTGGTGCAACGTGGTCCCTCTGACACGGTGGGGCATCTTTTGGCTATATTCCCAAGAACGGTATTGCTAGATCTTCAGTTAAATCTGTTTCCAAATTTCTGAGGAACCTCCAGACTGATTTCCAGGGTGGTTGTACCAGTTTGCAATCCCACCAGCAATGGAGGAGTGTTCCTCTTTCTCCACATCCTTGTCAACAAGTGTTGTTACCTGAGGTTTTGATCTTAGCCATTCTGAATGGTGTAAGGTGGAATCTCAGAGTTGTTTGGATTTGCATTCCTTGGTCACTAAGGACTTTGAACATTTATTTAGGTGTGTCTCAGTCTTTGAAGTCCCTCTGTTTGTCAATTCTCTGTTTAGTTATATATAACATTTTTTGATTGGTTTGTTTGCTTTTCTGGTGGTTAGCTTCTTGAGTTCTTATATATTTTGTATATTAGTCCTCTATCAGATGTGGGGTTAGTGAACATTTATTTTCCACTCTGTAGGTTGCCGATTTGTCTTATTGATTATGTCCTTGGCCTTAGAGAAGCTTTCCCGTTTCATGAGGTCTCATTTATCAATTCTTGGTCTTAGAGCATGAGCCATTGGAGTTCTGTTTAGGAAATTTCTCCTGTGCCAATAAGTTCACTTTCCCTCTTTCTCTTCTATTAGATTGAGTATACCTGGTTTTATTTTGAGGTCCTTGATCCACTTGGACTTGAGCTTTGTATAGGGAAATAAGAATGGATCAATTTGCATCATTATACCTGTTGACTGCCAGTTGACCCAGCACCATTTCTTGAAAGTGCAGTGTTTTTTCTGCTGGATGCTTTTAGCTCCTTTGTCAAAGATCAAGTGACCATAGGTGTATGGGTTCATTTCTGGGTCTTCAATTCCATTCCATTGATTTTCCTGCCTGTCTCTGTACCAATACCATACAGCTTTTATCACTATTGCTTGGTAGTTGATCTTGAGGTCAGGGATGGTGATTCTGCCAGAAGTTCTTTTATTGTTGAGAATACTTTTCGCAGTCCTGGAGTTTTGGTTATTCTACATAAACTTGGGATTGCTCTTTATAACTCTAAGAAGAATTGAGTTGGAATTTTGATGGGGATTGCATTGAATCTGTAGACTGCTTTAGGCAAGATGCCCATTTTTACTTTATTATCCCTGCCAATCCATGAGCATGGGAGATGTTTCCATTTTCTGAGATCTTCATCAATTTCTTACCAAAGAGATTTGAAGTTCTTGTCATACAGATCTTTCACTTGCTTGGTTAGAGTCACACCAAGGTATTTTATATCATTTGTGACTATTGTGAACGGTGTCATTTCCCTAATTTCTTTTTCAGCCTCTTTATCCTTTGAGTATAGGAAGGCTACTGATTTGCTTGAGTTAATTTTATATCCAGCCACATTTCTGAACTTGTTTATCAGATTTAGAAGTTCTCTGGTGGAATTTGTGGGGTCACTTAAGTATGCTATCATATCTTCTGTAAATAGTGATACTGTGACTTCTTCCTTTCCAATTTGAATCCCAATGTCCTCCTTTTGTCATCTAATTGCTCTGCCTAGTACTTTGAGTACTTTGGTGAACAGGAAGGGAGAGAGTGGAAAGCTTTGCCTTGTCCCTGATTTCAGAGGGATTCCTTTTACTTTCTCTCCTTTTATTTTGATGTTGGCTACTGGTTTGCTGTATATTGCTTTTACTATGTTAAAACATGGGACTTGAATTCCTGGTCTTTCCAAGACTTTTACCATGAAGAGGTGTTGGATGTTGTCTAATGAAATGACATGTGGTACATTTCTTTGATTTTCTTTATGTAGTGGATTACATTGATAGATTTCCATATATTGAACCATCCCTGCATTCCTGGGATGAAGCCTACTTGATCATGCTGGATGAACATTTTGATGTGTTCTTGGCTTTGGTTGGCATGAATTTTATTGATTACTTTTGCATCAATATTCATAAGAGAAATTGGTCTAAAGTTCTCTTTCTTGTTGTGTTTTGGAGTGGTTTAAGTATCAGAGTAATTGTGGCTTCATTAAACGATTTGGGTAGTGTTCCTTGTGTTTGTTTGTATTTTGTAAAATAGTTTGAAGACTATTGGTATTAAGTCTTCTTCTTCTTTTTGTTTGTTTTGTTTTGTTTTGTTTTTTTGGATTTTTTTTTCCGAGACACGGTTTCTCTGTATAGGCCTAGCTGTCCTGGAACTCACTCTGTAGACCAGGCTGGCCTCGAACTCAGAAAACCGCTTGCCTGTGCCTCCCAGATTGCTGGGATTACTGGTGTGTGCTATTTCTTTAGTGCCAGGGGCCATTCTACCAGAGTTTTCAAAAACCCCCTCCTCTCAGCCATTTCCAGCTTGCTTTCTGTAAGCTGATTTTAGGAGAATATGTACTGGTTTAAAGATTAGGTAAGTAAGCTAGATGGTCAGTAAGTACAGAGCTCACCTGTGGTTAGGTTACCATAGCAACTCCTTTCCTCTTCACCTCCTCATGATAGAAATATGATGCCAAGTTCCTACTGCACCTGCCAAATCTTAGCTGTGACCCTGAGAGACAATTCTGAGAAACTGTTCCTGAAGAATGATGCTGGCCCCCTGAGATTGTCCCCGTGAATACAATGACTTTCCCGCACTACCCCTCCCCACTCCTGCTTGCTTGCCTTTATAAAGCTTTGTGTGAAAATTAAAGATTGACAGCTTGATCTGAATTTCGACTTGCTGTTCAGTTTTCTCCTGTCTATCTTGTCTCTTGCCTTTCCCTAGGTGGTTCCAGGACCCTGCTGACTGTCCTGTGGGTCGGAACACTTTAGGGGTTATGGGATTGTTTAGATCATTTATCTGATCCTGATTTAACTTTGGTACCTGGTGTCTGTCTAGAAAATTGTCCATTTCATCTAGACATTTTACTTTTGTTGAGTATAGACTTTTGTGGTAGGATCTGATGATTTTTTGGATTTCTTCAGTATCTGTTTTTATGTCTCCCTTTTCATTTCTGATTTTGTTGATTTAGATACTGTCTCTGTGCCCTCTAGTTAGTTTGCCTAAGGGTTTATCTACCTTGTTGGTTATTATTTTTTTTTTTAAAGAACCAGCTCCTGGTTTGGTTGATTCTTTGTATAGTTCTTTTTGTTTCTGCTTGGTTCATTTCATCCCTGAGTTTGATAATTTCCTGCCGTCTACTCCTCTTGTGTGTTTTTGCTTCTCTTCATTCTAGAGCCTTCAGCTGTGCTGTTAAGCTGTTATTGTACTTTCTTTCCAGTTTCTTTATGGAGGCACTCAGAGCTATGAGTTTTCCTCTTAGCACTGCTTTCATTGTGAACCATAAGTTTGGGTATGTTGTGCCTTCCTTTTCATTAAATTCTAAAGAGTGTTTGTTTGTTTGTTTGGTTGGTTGTTTTGAGACAGGGTTTTCTCTGTATAACCTTGGCTGTCCTATAAATCACTGCTTAGACCAGGCTGGCCTCGAACTCAGAAATCCACCTGCCTCTGCCTCCCAAGTGCTGGGATTAAAGGCATGTGCCACCCCAGCTGGCCTAAACATTCCTTCATTTCTTTCTTTATTTCTTCCTTGACCGAGTTATCATTGAATAGAGTGTTGTTCAGTTTCCATGTGTATGTGGGCTTTCTGTTGTTTTTGTTGTTAATGAAGACCAGCCTTAGTCCATGGTGATCTGATAGGGTGCATGGAATTAATTCAATCTTCTTATATCTGCAGAGGTCTGTTTTGTGACCGAGTATATGGTCAGTTTTGGAAAAAGTACTGTAAGGTGCTGAGAAATAGGTATATTCTTTTGTTTTAGGATAAAATGTTCTATAGATATCTGTTAAATCCATTTGTTTCATAACTTCTGTTAGTTTCACTGTTTTTCTATTTAGTTTGTGTTTCCCTAATCTGTCCATTGATGAGAGTAGGGTGTTGAAGTCTCCCACTACTATTGTGTGGGGCACAATGTGAGCTTTGAGCTTTATTAAAGCTTCTTGTATGAGTGTGGGTTCCCTTGTTTTTGGAGAATTTACGTTGTGAATTGAGAGTTCATCTTGGTAGAATTTTCCTTTGAGTATGAAGTATCCTTCTGTCTTTTTTGATTACTTTAGTTTGAAAGTTGATTTTATTCGCTATTAGGATGGCTACAGCAACTTATTTGTTGGGACCGTTTGTTGGGAAAATTGTTTTCTACACTTTTACTCTGAGGCAGTGTCTCTTTCTGAGTGAGGTGGGTTTCCTGTATGCAGCAAAATGTTGCATCCTGCTTATGTATCCAGTCTGTTAGTCTATGTCTTTTTATTGGAGAATTGATTCCATTAATATTAAGAGATATTAAGGAGAAGTGATTGTTGATTTCTGTTTTTTTTCTTTTTCTTTTTTTTCCTTCAGTTTTTCAAGACAGGGTTTCACTGTGTAGACCAGGCTGGCCTCAAACTCAGAAATCTGCTTGTCTCTGGCTCCCAAGTCCTGGGATTACAGGCATGTGCCACCACGCCCAGTTCCTGTTATTTTTCTTATTAGAGGTGGGGTTATGTTTGTGTGGCTCTCTCTCTCTCTCTCTCTCTCTCTCTTTTTTTTTTGGTTTGTTAAAAGATTAATTTTTTGCTTTTTCTGGTGTGTAGTTTCCCTCCTTTTATTGGTGTTTTCCATTCATTATTCTTTGAAGGGCTGGATTTCTGAAAAGATATTATGTAAATTTGTTTTTGTCATGGAATACCTTGATTTCTACATCTATGCTAATTGAGAGATTAGCTGGATATAGTAGCCTGAGTTTGCATTTGTTTGCCCTTAGTGTCTGTATGACACTCATCAAAAGGAAGGGCTGCCCAGGAACTTCTGGCTTTCATAGTCTCTGTTGAAAAGACTGGTATAATTCTGATAAGTCTGCCTTTATATGTTAGTTGGTATTTTTCCCTTACTGCTTTTAATATTCATTCTTTGTTTAGTGCATTTGGTTTTTTGATTGTTATATGACACGAGGAATTTCTTTTCTGGTCCAGTATATTTGGAATTCTGTAGGCTTCTTGTGTGTTCATTGGAATCTCTTTCTTGCCAGACTGTGGTGGCAGATGCCTTTAATCCAAGCACTTGCAAGGCAGAGGCAGGCAAATTTCTGAGTTCGAGGCCAGCCTGGTCTACAGAGTGAATTCCAGGACAGCCAGGGCTATACAGAGAAACCCTGTCTTGAAAAACAATAACAACAACAACAACAACAAAATGGAATCCCTTTCTTTAGGTTAGGGAAGTTCTGTTTTTGTTCTTGTTTTTTTGGTTTTTTTTTTCTTTTCTTTTTTTTTTTTCTTTATTTTTGATTGTTTTGGATTTGGTTGTTTTCAAGACAGGGTATATTTGAATAACTCTTGGCTGTCCTGAAACTCACTCTGTAGACCAGGCTGGCCTTGAACATAAATACCACCTTCCTCTGCCTCCCAGAGTGCTGGGATTACAGGTATGTGCCACCACCACCAAGCTTGGTATTTTTCTTCTATAATTTTTTTCTTTTTTTTTTTTTTAATTTTATCCGATATATTTTTTATTTACATTTCAAATGATTTCCCCTTTTCTGTTTCCCCAAAAGTCACATAAGCCCCCTTCCCTCCCTCTGTTCTAGCACCCATCCCTTCCCACTTCCCTGTTCTGGTTTTATTTTATACTGTTACACTGGGTCTTTCCAGAACTAGGGGCCACCCCTCCGTTCTTCTTGTACCTCATTTGAAGTGTGGATTATGTTTTGCATATTCCAGTTTTCCAAGCTAATATCCACTTATTAGTGAGTCTTCTATAATTTTGTTGAAGATATTTACTGCCCCTTGAAAATCTTCACTCTCCTCTACACCTATAATCCTTAGGTTTGGTCTTCTCTGGATTTCCTCATGTTTTGGGTCAGGAGCTTTTTGTATTTTGCATGTTCTTTGACTGTTGTTTCAATGCTTTCTATGGGATCTTCTGTATCTGAGAATCTCTCTTCTCTCTCTTTTTTTCTGTTGTTAATGCTTGCATCCATGACTCTTGACTTCTTTCCTAGACTTTCTATGTCCAGAGTTGTTTTACTTTGTTATTTCTTTATTATTTTCACCTCTACTTTTAGATCCTGGATGTTTTTGTTCAGTTCCTGCACTGGTTTTGTTGTCCTTTCCAGTAATTCTTTAAGGGCCTTTTCCTGTTTGCATGTGAATTTCTTTAAGGGTGTTATTTATGTCCTTCTTGAAGCCCTCTTTCAGCATCATGAGCTGTGATTTTGAATCCAAATCTTGCTTTTCTGGTATGTTGGGGAATCCACGACTTTCTGTTGTGGGAGAATAGGGTTCAGATGATGCAATGTTTCCTTGATTTCTGTTGGTAACATTCCTATGTTTGCCTTTTGCCATCTTGGTTATCTCTGGTGCTTGTCCCTTCTGGAGGCCTGCAAGGCTGGCTCAGCACTGTTGGGTGATATGCTCTCCCCCAGCACAGAGTTCTGGCACTGTCCAGCTCCTGTGTATAGGTGTGGCCCTGGCAGACCCTGTCTCAGCTGTTCTGGCACTCTGGCGTTCCCTGCGCTACTGGATGTACCTGTCTGCTCAGTCGCAGGAGAGAAGATCTGTTTTGTTTTTCAATTATTAGCGGATGAACTTAGAATGTAGTTTTGGTACATAGAAGCATCTGCTGGTATATGAAATTAACTGAATTTTGAAACGTGGTAGAGTGTATATTGTTTCTCGAGATGTTTTCATTACGTGTATGTTCCATTAGACTGCAGATGTGTGGCGTGATTACTGCCTGTGGGGCTTATTTGAATTTTTTGAATGAATATGAATATTTCCCTATATGCGTGAATATGTTCATCTTGTGTGCCTGATGCTCACAGAAGTCAGAAAATCGTCTCAGACCACCTGAACTTGGTCTAGTGGGCAGTTGTGCTTCTCCATGTAAATATTGGCAATTTAATGGTCCACATCTTGAATTAACTAAAATCCAAAGAGTTGGGTACTGTGTGGGATTTTTCTTAATTTTATTTTTGGACCTGAGAAAAATCTTAATCTGGATCTCTCGAGGTGAAAAGATTCACCTTTAAATTAGGCCGCAGCTTCTGATAGCAATCTACCTACACAAAGGATATTGAAGATGGCAGATCTTTCACTTTTTCTGCTTGTCCTACCTCCAGAGAGCAAGTTCATTTTATTTAATTAATTAATTAATTAATTTTACCGCATTAGAGCCTATCTCTTTGAAATTCAGGTATATGCTGAAGACCAGCTGAGACATCTAACCACAGCCTGAACAACTATTGGCTTCTTCAACTTTCCATTGGTCAAAAGCCAGTTTTGGATTAGTTGAACCACAGCCTAAGAGCCATTCTAATAAATACATTTCCTACATTATAGAGAGAGACTCATTCTATCATTTTGTTCACCAGGAGAACCTTTACTAATGCAGCTGTGAGTTTGTTGTTATTGTTCGTTTTCAGACCCACTGAGGAAGAGGTGCTGGTTAACAATAGTGCTCCACAGTGTTTACCATGTGTTGCCTTCTTTGCTCTGAGGGTTGTCTCAGAACTATCAGGTGAAAAGTACTTGCTGTTTAAGTGAACCCAGCCTGAAGGCACTAAACAATATCTTGTTACTGACAATCTCTCTTTAGTTGGTATATTCTGGGGCCCGATCCAGTTGTGGGACACATTCAAACTCCACTAAATGTTGAGTAATGGATACAGAAGCTATCCAGCCTGATGCCCGCAGAGGAAGGGTAAGTGCCTGCTGAGTGCTGTGACTGGAGCTCAGGTGAGGTCCAAATTAGCAAAGAGCTCAGCACTGGATCACTGCCCACAATGGGGAGAAGCAGGCAACTTAACAGCAGGGAACTGGAGTTATGGGTTCTTCTAGGGCTTGGTGGGAGGGCACACAGGTAGAGTATTGGAGGGAAGGCACTAGTGCTACTGAGATGTAAATCTGCAGAACTCAAAAAGGATTGGTTTCAGGCTGAAACCACTGAGTAGTTTCTCTTCAGTGCATTCTAACCCTAAGGGTAGTGCTCCTGTCACTCGAGACTCATTAGCCAATCAAAACCTCCACCCGGCCCTGCCAGTCATTAGAGGAGGAGGCTCTTCCTGTTCCCAAGACTGATATTTCCTCTCTGTAACTGAGTAGGCATGATTTGTCCTGCTTGTTTTGTTCTGAGTGTGTCTTCTGGGTGCTGTGAGGGAGCTCAGACAAGCTCAAAACTTCAGACATGCTAAGTGCAGGGTCATCTCTCATAAAGGGGAGGAACAAGAAGCTCAAAACTGCAGACACAGTAAGTGCAGTGTCATTTCTCATAAAGGGGAGGAAAAAGCAGCTTAGCAAAGGGTGCATGTGTGGTGCGTCTTCCCAGCAGCTGGATTGGAAGCAGCACCCAGAGCTATGGCTGCCTGTGAGGTCCTATGTGGTTCTAGTCACTCCTTTAATCCATAGATGGTATTTGAATAACATTACTATGGAGTCTGCGTCTGCCTCCATAATAAACTTTTGGAGCTTGTGTGTAAACAAAATCCTTTGCAAAATGCCAACCCAAGAGCCCTCATTTCTTTATTATCTTCTAGAAGTTCTGCCCTTAGCATTTAATGTGTACATGTAAGATCTCTTTGTAGTCCTTAATAGCTGAGTATTATTCCACTGTGTAAATGAACCACAATTTCTCTATCCATTTTTCTGTCATGGGACTTGTAGGTTGTTTCCAGTTTCTGACTCTCACAAACAAGACCGCCATGAACATAGTCATGGAACGTGGTCCCTTCTGACATTGTGGGGCATCTTTTGGCTATATTCCCAAGAATGGTATTGCTGGATCTTCAGGTAGATCTGTTTCCAATTTTCTGAGGAACCTCCAGACTGAATTCCAGGGTGTTTGAACCAGTTTCCAATCCCACCAGCAATGGAGGAGTGTTCCTCTTTCTCCACATCCTTGCCAACAACTGTTTTTACCTGAGGTTTTGATCTTAGCCATTCTGATTGGTGTAAGGTGTAATCTCAGGGTTGTTTTGATTTGCATTCCTTGGTCACTAAGGACTTTGAACATTTATTTAGGTGCATCTCAGTCATTGAAGTTTCCTCTGTTTGTGAATTCTCTGTTTAGTTCTATATACCATTTTTTGATTGGTTTGTTTGGTTTTCTGGTTAGCTTCTTGAGTTCTTATATATTTTGTATATTAGTCCTCTATCGGATGTGGGGTTAGTGAACATTTATTTTCCAATCTGTAGGTTGCTGATTTGTCTTATTGATTAGTCCTTGGCCTTAGAGAAGCTTTCCAGTTTCATGAGGTCTCATTAATCAATTCTTTGTCTTAGAGCATGAGCCATTGGAGTTCTGTTTAGGAAATTTCTCCTGTACCAATAAGTTCACTTTCCCTCTTTCTCTTCTATTAGATTGAGTATACCTGGTTTTATTTTGAGGTCCTTGATCCACTTGGACTTGAGCTTTGTATAGGGAAATAAGAATGGATCAATTTGCATCATTAAACCTGTTGACTGCCAGTTGACCCAGCACCATTTGTTGAAAGTGCAGTGTTTTTTCTGCTGGATGCTTTTAGCTCCTTTGTCAAAGATCAAGTGACCACAGGTGTATGGGTTCATTTCTGGGTCTTCAATTCCATTGCATTGATTTTCCTGCCTGTCTCTGTACCAATACCATACAGCTTTTTATCACTATTGCTTGGTAGTTGATCTTGAGGTCAGGGATGGTGATTCTGCCAGAAGTTCTTTTATTGTTGAGAATACTTTTCGCAGTCCTGGAGTTTTGGTTATTCTACATAAATTTGGGATTGCTCTTTCTAACTCTAAGAAGAATTGAGTTGGAATTTTGATGGGGATTGCATTGAATCTGTAGACTGCTTTAGGCAAGATGCCCATTTTTACTTTATTATCCCTGCCAATCCATGAGCATGGGAGATGTTTCCATCTTCTGAGATCTTCATCAATTTCTTACCAAAGAGATTTGAAGTTCTTGTCATACAAATCTTTCACTTGCTTGGTTAGAGTCACACCAAGGTATTTTATATCATTTGTGACTATTGTGAACGGTGTCATTTCCCTAATTTCTTTTTCAGCCTCTTTATTCTTTGAGTATAGGAAGGCTACTGATTTGCTTGAGTTAAATTTATATCCAGCCACATTTCTGAACTTGTTTATCAGGTTTAGAAGTTCTCTGGTGGAATTTGTGGGGTCACTTAAGTGTACTATCATACCATCTGCAAATAGTGATACTGTGACTTCTTCCTATCCAATTTGAATCCCAATGTCCTCCTTTTGTCATTTAATTGCTCTGTCTAGGACTTCCTACTACTATGTTGAAAAAGGAAGGGAGAGGGTGGACAGATTTGCCTAGTCCCTGATTTCAGTGGGATTGCTTCTAATTTCTCTCCTTTTATTTTGATGTTGGCTGTTGGTTTGCTGTATTTTGCTTTTATTATGTTAAAGTATAGGCCTTGAATTCCTGGTCTTTCCAAGACTTTTATCATGAAGACGTGTTGGTTGTTGTCAAATGAAGTGATATGTGGTATTTTTCAAGTTTGTTTATGTAGTGGATTACATTGATAGATTTCCATATATTGAACCATCCCTGCATTCCTGGGATGAAGCCTACTTGATCATGGTGGATGAGCATTTTGATGTGTTCCTGGCTTTGGTTGGCAAGAATTTTATTGAGTATTTTTGCATCAATATTCATAAGGGAAATTGGTGTAAAGTTCTGTTTCTTGTTGGGTTTTGGAGTATTTTATGTATCAGAGTAATTGTGGCTTCAGTAAACGATTTGGGTAGTGTTCCTTGTGTGTATTTTATGAAATAGTTTGAAGAGTATTGGTTTTAAGTATTATTATTATTATTTTGGGTTTTTTTGGTTTTTTGGATTTGTTTTTTTTTTTTTTTTTTTTTTTTTTTTTTTTTTTTTCGAGACAGGGATTCTCTGTATAGCACTGGCTGTCCTGAAGCTCACTCTGTAGACCAGGCTGGCCTCAAACTCAGAAATCCCCCTGACTCTGCCTCCTGGAATGCTGGGATTATAGGCGTAGCACACCACCACCAGTAGTTCAGTCTTCTTTTAAGGTCTGGTAAAACTCCATTTAACCCATCTGGTCCTGAGCTTCTTTTGGTTGGGAGACTATTAATAGCTTCTTCAATTTTTTTTCCTTGATTTGGTTTTTTTTTTTTAGACAGGGTTTCTCTGTATATATAGCCCTGCCTGTCCTGGAGCTCACTCTGTAGAGCAGGCTGGCCTCGAACTCAGATCTCCCTTCCTGCCTCTGCCTCCCAGAGTGCTGGGATTACAGGCATGTGCTATTTCTTTAGGGGTTATGGGATTGTTTAGATCATTTATCTGATCCTAATTTAACTTTGGTACCTGGTATCTGTCTATCAAATTTTCCATTTCATCTAGACATTCCACTTTTGTTGAGTATAGACTTTTGTAGTAGGATCTGATGATTTTTTTGGATTTCTTCATTATCTGTTTTTATGTCTCCCTTTTCATTTCTTATTTTGTTGATTTAGATACTGACCCTGTGTCCTCTGGTTAGTTTGGCTAAGGGTTTATCTACCTTGTTGGTTTTTTTAAAAAGAAGCAGCTCCTGGTTTGATTGATTCTCTATATAGTTCTTTTTGTTTGTGCTTGGTTGATTTCATCCCTGAGTTTGATTATTTCCTGCTGTCTACTCCTCTTGTGTGTATTTGCTTCTCTTCGTTCTAGAGCTTTCAGCTGTGCTGTTAAGCTGTTATTGTACTTTCTTTCCAGTTTCTTTGTGTAGGCACTCAGAGCTATGAGTTTTCCTCTTAGCACTGCTTTCATTGTGTCCCCTAAATTTGGGTATGTTGTGCCTTCCTTTTCATTAAATTCTAAAGAGTCTTTCTTTGTTGTTGTTATTGTTTTGTTTTTGTCGAGACAGTTTTCTCTGTATAACTTTGGCTATCCTATAACTCACTCTGTAGACCAGGCTGGCCTCGAACTCAGAAACCCTCCTGCCTCTGCCTCCCAAGTGCTGGGATTAAAAGCATGTGCCACCACAGCCCAGCCTAAACAGTCCTTCCTTTGTTTCTTTATTTTTTCCTTGACTGAGTTATAGTTGAGTAGAGTGTTGATCAGTTTCCATATGTATGTGGACTTTCTGTTATTTTTGTTGTTAATGAAGACCAGCCTTAGTCGATGGTGATCTCATAGGGTGCATGGAATTATTTCAGTCTTCTTATATTTTCAGAGGTCTGTTTTGTGACCAAGTATATGGTCAGTTTTGGAAAAAGTACTGTAAGGTGCTGAGAAGTAGGTATATTCTTTTGTTTTAGGATAAAATGTTCTATAGATATCTGTTAAATCCATTTGGTTCATAACTTCTGTTTGTTTCACCGTTTCTCTATTTAGTTTGTGTTTCCCTGATCAGTCCATTGATGAGAGTGGGGTGTTGAAGTCTCCCACTATTATTGTGTGGGGCTCAATGTGAGCTTTGAGCTTTATTAAAGTTTCTTATACGAATGTGTGTTCCCTTGTTTTTGGAGAATATATGTTCAGAATTGAGAGTTCATCTTGGTAGATTTTTCCTTTGATTATGAAGTGTCCTTCTGTCTTTTTTGATTACTTTAGGTTGAAAGTTGATTTTATTCTCTATTAGGATAGCTACAGCAACTTTTTTCTTGGGACCATTTCTTAGGCAAATTGTTTTCTACCCTTTTACTCTGAGGTAGTGTATCTTTCTGAGTGAGTTGGGTTTCCTGTATGCAGCAAAATGTTGGGTCGTGCTTATGTATCCAGTCTGTTAGTCTATGTCTTTGTATTGGAGAATTGATTCCATTGATATTAAGAGATATTAAGGAGAAGTGATTGTTGCTTCATGTTATTTTTCTTTTTCTTGTTTTTCCTTCAGTTTTTTGAGACAGACTGGGTTTCTCTGTGTAGACCAGGCTGGCTTCGAACTCAGAAATCCGCTTGTCTCTGCCACCCAAGTGCTGGAATTACAGGTGTGTGCCACCACCCCCAGTTCCTGTTACTTTCTTATTAGAGGTGGGGTTATGTTTGTGTGGTTCTCCTTTATTTTTGGTTTGTTAAAAGATTAAGTTCTTGCTTTTTCTGGTGTGTAGTTTCCCTCCTTTTATTGGTGTTTTCCTTTTATTATTCTTTGAAGGGCTGGATTTGTGGATAGATATTGTGTAAATTTGTTTTTGTCATGGAATACCTTGTATTCTACATCTATGGTAATTGAGAGATTAGCTGGATATAGTAGCCTGGGTTTGCATTTGTGTTCCCTTAGTGTCTGTATGACACTCATCAAAAAGAAATGGGATGCCCAGGAACTTCTGGCTTTTATAGTCTCTCGTGAGAAGTCTGGTATAATTCTGATAAGTCTGTCTTTATATCTTAGTTGGCTTTTTTCCCTTACTGCTTTTAATATTCTTTCTTTGTTTAGTGCATTTGGTGTTTTGATTATTATATGACAGGAGGAATTTCTTTTCTGGTCCAGTCTATTTAGAATTCTGTAGGCTTCTTGTGTGTTCATAGGAATCTTTTTCATGCCAGGCTGTGGTGGTGCATGCCTTTAATCCCAGCACTTGGGAGGCAGAGGCAGGTGGATTTCTGAGTTTGAGGCCAGCCTGGTCTACAGAGTGAGTTCCAGGACAGCCAGAGCTATACAGAGAAACCCTGTCTCGAAAAACAGCAGCAACAGCAACAACAACAACAACAACAACAACAACAACAACAACAAAAAGGAATCTCTTCCTTTAGGTTAGGGAAGTTTTGTTTTATTCTTTTGTTTTTGTTTTGTTTTGGTTGTATTTTTTGTGGGTTTTTTGTTTGTTTGTTTCTTTTTTGGTTTTTTTGTATTTGGTTTTTTCGAGACAGGCTTTCTCTATATAGCGCTGGCTGTCCTGGAACTCACTCTGTAGACAAGCCAGGACTCGAACTCAAATCCACCTGCCTCTGACTCCCAGGGTCCTGGGATTACAGGCGTGTGCCACGAACACCCAGCTTGGAAGTTTTCTTCTAAAATTTTGTTGAAGATATGTACTGGGCCTTGAAAATCTTCACTCTCCTCCATACCTATAATCCTTATGTTTGGTGTTCTCTGGATTTCTTGGATGTTTTGGGTCAGGAACTTTTTGTATTCTGCATTTTCTTTGACTGTTCTTTCAATGCTTTCTATGGGATCTTCTGCATCTGAGATTCTCTTGTCTTTCTCTTTTTTTTTTTCTGTTTTTGATGCTTGCATCCATGACTCCTGACTTCATTCCTAGACTTTATACGTCTAGAGTTGTTTCCCTTCATTATTTCTACCTCTACTTTTAGATCCTGGATGTTTTTGTTCAATTCCTGTACCGGTTTTGTTGTCCTTTCCTGTAATTCTTTAAGGGTATTTTTCCTGTTTACCTATGAATTTCTTTAGGGGTGCTATTTATGTCCTTCTTGAAGCCCTCTTTGAGCATCATGAGCTGTGATTTTAAACCCAAATCTTGCTTTTCTGGTATGTTGGGGTACCCAGGACTTGCTGTTGTGGGAGCTTTCTGCTCAGTGGCAGGAGAGATCTGTTTTGTTTTTCAATTATTAGCAGATGAATTTAGAATGTAGTTTTGGTACATATAAGTATATGCTGGTGTACGAACTTCACTGAATTTTGAAACATGGTAGAGAGTATATTATGTTTCTCGAGATGTCATGTGTTGGTGTCATTACTTGTATGTTCCATTGGATTGCAGATGTGTGGCAAGATTACTGCCTTTGAGGCTTGTTTTGAATTTTTTGAATGAATATGAATATTTTTCTATATGCATGAATATGTTTATCTTGTGTGCCTGATGCTTACAGTAGGAAGAAGATAGTCTCAGACCTCCTGAACTTGGTGCAGTGGACAGTTGTGCTCCTCCATATAAATATTGGCAATTTAATCCACTTATTTGGTAGACACAGAATACCTCTGGTTAGCCACCTCTCCTGCCCTATGTTGCTGATTCATGATTAATGTTATATAGCTAATATTTTTATCGGTCCATTTGTAAATGTTTGAACATACATCACCTTTTATCAAGATCTTATTAATTTTACTGTTGAACCTGGGTCACTTAAGATTTTTGGAAGAAGAATGCAGACTTGGAGTGGATGTATTATTATTTATAAGTCTTTGAGTTCTTTTATGTTTTTGTTTGATTGATTGATCAATTGATTGACTTTAGCAAGGGAGTTAGTGTCTCATTATGTACCTGTTGCTGTCCTGGAATAACTATTTTGTACCAGGCTGACATCCACCTCAATGACATGTACCCGTGTCTGCCTCCTGTCTACTGGGATTAATACTGGCAGGAGTGAATACACCCAGCGTGCTCATAAGGTTTTTTTTTTTTGGTTAATATTTATTCATACAGTTTATCTGATGCATGCTCAGCACTGTTGAACTGTATGCTTGTGTGTCTGTATGTGTGTTAATTGACATTCCATGTGGAAGGCTTCGTCCTACTCACAGGGTGCAGAAATGACAGGTGAACCTCATTCATTATTCAGTTTCCTTCTCAAATGCCGTGATTATATTAGAGTATTTGTGTCATGGATCAAGTAGAGGAAATACCAGAATTATATGACTGTATTCTCAATAAAGTATACATTTACAATATTCTCAGCAATATATTCTCTAATGTCCACCTGTATGCAATATTTTAGGGTATACTCACCTATGAAGATGTGCACGTGAACTTCACACAGGAAGAGTGGGCTTTGCTGGATCCTTCCCAGAAGGGTCTCTACAAAGATGTGATGCTAGAGACCTATGGGAATCTGACTGCTATAGGTAAGGCAGTAAATTTCCTTTCACCTTTTAAAATGTAGGGACAACTATTACTTTGTTATTATTATTTCTTTCTGTAATTTCAGTTGAAAATGATGAAGAATGAGGGCAATAAACAATCATGGTTCTAAAGTTCACTGAATTTAGTACCTTAAATTTTGTGTAACTTCCAGTAATATAATATACACTCTCTGGAACTACATTTTAGGTTACGTTTGGGAAGATCATAATATTGAAGAATTCTTACAAAGATCTAGAAGATATGAAAGGTAACATTTATGTGCAACCTGATAAGAATATGTTTCCTAAGAACTTTTATTACATCCTCAAAAATTCAAAGGAAAGCAAGATGGTTAAAAAAATGACTTTAGGTTATAGATGATTATTAAATTCTTACAAAATCATGTACAACAATGTCAGGAATCTAATTTATGTTTGCAAGACACTCCTTTAAGTACAAAGACAAGAAAATAATGCCTTAACACATCTCACCATTTTAATCTCAGCTCAATAGAGTTATGCTATAGAATTAATCTCCTACCACATAGATATTGCAAAAGATACGTCAAATAGGTAGAAAGTTTATATCCCAAAACCTCTAATAAACATATATTCATACTAAAGCTGGTGACAATCATATAATTTTTAATAATGTTGCCAGATTTTGTGAGATGGACAGTTTATGACAGTCAATAAAGCGGTTGTGGAGAAACTTTAATCCCTATATTACTCATTTTTTTAATAGGAATGTCATTAGTTATAATGGATACAAGCCACGTGAACATATGTATATTGAAAGAGGCAACAACCCCTCTCTCTCCTGCACTATTAGAATTATACAATGCTCCCCACATTGAGTAGACTTCTAAATGTGCTAGAAATTTACAAATATTTAGTTTTCCTACTAGCTAGGTGTATTTAAAATAATCACACTGTAAAAAATCACTATGAGTACTAGGAATGCAAATTCTTCTGTTTCCCTTGGTTCACTTTGCAAAAGTAGGATTACTTACACAATAGCAAACTTTATGAATGAAGTCAGGGTAGTAAAGTTCTGAGTTCTTCCTGTTCTCTTCAAATATGTGAACAAACTCCTATAGGAAAAGGTGCTATAAATGTGAGCCATGTCATCAATGTCCTTCCCATCCCATGTGTCTTCAAAGATGCAAAAGAACCCACAATGAAGGGGAACTCCATGGATGTAAACAAAGTGGTAATACATTGAGATCAGGTTGTCCTTGACTATTAGTCCAAATTGTAAACCTTATTCACACAGATGAAATGATTTATATATGTTTAGAATGTGAGAAATCTTTCACATGTGCCAATTGTCTTTGCAGGCATGAAAGAAGTCATACTGAAGAGCAACCCTCTGAGATTTTTCAGTATGGGCAAGCCTTTTCATTTCAGAGTCATAACCTAAGACGAGAAAAAATTCATACTGGAGAGAAACCCTATGAAGGTGTCCAACATTTTGAAGCCTTTGCATATCACAGTAGTCTCCAAATACATAAAACAAGAGTTGATGGAGAGAAAACCTATGAGTGTAACCATTGTAGTAAAGATTTTGTATCTTACAGCTATCTTCAAACCCATCAAAGAGTACATACTGGACGGAAAGGTTTTGAATGTAACCATTGTGGTAAAGCCTTTTCAAAAAACAGTAATCTCCAAAGACATAAAAGAACACATACTGGAGAGAAGGCTTATGAATGTAGCCAATGTGGCAAACACTTCTCACATCCACATGGTTTGGTATGTCACAAAAGTTTACACACAAGAGAGAAACCTCATGTGTGTCATCAGTGTGGTAAAGCCTTTATATCTAAAAGTCATCTTCAAATACATAGAAGAACACATACTGGAGAGAAACCTTTTGAATGTAACCAATGTGGTAAAGCCTTTACACAAAGTAGTAATCTTCTAAGACATAAAAGAACACATACTAGAGAGAAACCTTTTGAATGTAATGTATGTGGTAAAGCCTTTGCTCGAAACAGTCATCTCCTAACACATAAAAGCATACATACTGGAGAGAAACCTTTTGAATGTAACCAATGTGGTAAAGCCTTTGCAAGAAACTATCATCTCCTAAGACATAAAAGAATACATACTGGAGAGAAACCTTTTGAATGTATACAATGTGGTAAAGCCTTTACACAAAATAGTACTCTTATAACACATAAAAGAATACATACTAGAGAGAAACCTTTTGAATGTAACCAGTGTGGTAAAGCCTTTGCACAAAACTGTGAGCTCCAAATACATAAAAGAAAACATACTGGAGAGAAACCCTATGAATGTCATGAATGTGGCAAAACTTTTTCAAGTCCATCTGGATTCACATATCATAAAAGAAGACATAGTTCATACAGGAGAGAAATCTTTTCCATGAGCCCATGAATGCAATCAATGTGGTTAATCCTTTTTGTCCTTGTTTTTAATAACTGTATTGTATTCCATTGTATAAATGAAACATTTTCTTTACTCATTTGTCTGCTGAGTGACATCTGGATGATTTCCAGTTTCTGGTATTACAAATAAAGCTCCTTTGATCATAATGGTGTAGGTGTCCTGTGGTATGGTAGAACATATGTTGGGTATATGCCCAGGATTTGTATGGTTGTGTCCTGAGTAGAATTATTCCCAGTTTACTAAGAAACTGGGAAATTTATTTCCAGAGAGGTTCTACAAATTCTCACTCCCACCAGCAATGGAGAAGTGTTCCCCTTGCTCCACATCCTTGCCGGCATGTGCTGTCCCTTGACTTTTTTATCTTAGCTGGGTGTAAGGTGGAATATCAGCATCCTTTTATTTATTTATTTATTTATTTATTTATTTATTTATTTTCAAGACAGGGTTTCTCTGTGTAGCCCTGGCTGTCCTGGAACTCACTCTGTAGACCAGGCTGCCCTCAAACTCAGAAATCTGCCTGCCTCTGCCTCCCAGAGTGCTGGGATTAAAAGCGTGCACCACCACAGACAGGCTATCAGCATCCTTTTTATTTGCATTTCTCTGATGACTAAGGATCCACTAGATGAATGACAAACAAACAATAGCCCGTTTTAACTTGTCATTTTGCTCAGTGCCTGGTCATGGTGATGACTCCCATGGCTAGAATTTTTTTCTTGTTTGGAGCCATGACATGCTGCACCCTAAAGATGGTACTGACTTTCCCCTTCTGCATTCCCTATGACAAGCACTCCCCTAGAAAACTAGCTCCTTATTTGGAGTAGCTTGCTGAGTTTCAGGCCTTCTGCATAACAATGACCTATCCACACTACCCTTGTGGGGAAGGATCGATTAGTTTGGGGTTAGTATATAGGGGCAGCCCCAGCTCTCCCCGGGGTCTTCGGCCATTAGCTACAAGTCTGTAAAGGTCTCCTGAATAAACTGCTTGAAGAAGATCCTCAGTGTTGCGTCCTTCCTTGCTGGCGAGGGTGGTCTCACATTTTCCCTCTGGTTCTTCTGGCTGAACAACTCTAAATCTGTCTTCAGCTTAGTTGCCCGTTCATTTTCAATGAAGCCAATTGTTCTTGCTGCCCAAGATGCTTTTGGAATGCCCCTCAATGCTCCACTTTTACTTTCCACCTACAATTTGGATGGTCCCCTGCAGACTTCTAAGTCTGCCCATCTCTGTCCTCCTGGGTCATGGCAAATCTCTCTGTCCAAATGTACAGCTCTAAATGTCCAACCCTGTGCCCAGTCATTGGCTGTCAGCATCTTTATTGATGGGTCAAAAACCAAATGGTGATAAAGACCTTTAGCATTTGGACACAGATTCCTCATTAAATCAAAGATTTAGATCTAATCCCCTTTATAGACCAGGTATTTTTCTTAATTTATTCAGTATACGTTCTACTCACTGGCCCCCACTTCCTGGTCATCACCCTCCCTAATCCTTACCCTATCCCCACATTTATTTCTTCTCTGAGTGTCTGTTGGCCCCTATGAGTATCCCCCACACTCGCACTTCAGGTCTCTGTAAGACTAGACAAGGCAGCTCAGCTACAAGACCATAATCTACAAACAGGTGATAGCTTTAGGATTACCCCTGCCACAGTTGTTTGAGACCAACATGAAGGCCAAGCTACACACTTCCTACGTTTGTTCATGGAGGCCTAGGTCCAGCCTGTGTATGCTCTTTGGTTGGTGGTTCAATGTAGAAGAGCCCCAAGTGTCCAGATTAGTTGGTACAGCTCATCTTCCTGTAGACTTCTATCTCCTTTCAGGCCCACAATCCTTCCCTCAGTCCTTCCATAGGAGTCTCCAAGTTCCCTCCACTGTTTGGCTGTGGGCATCCGGATCCCTCTGAGTTGGTTACTGGGTAGAGACTCTCAGGAGACATGCTAGACTGTACGCCTAACACTATCATTAATAATGTCAGGGATTTGCCCTCGCCTGTGCAATGCAAGTCAAGTTGGGCTAATTATTGACTGACCTTTACTTTAGTCTCTGCTCCAAGTCCTCCTTGCATTTTCTATGATTGGCTGCAAAGATATTTCTTTTATACTTGGGAGCACCAAAACACTTTAAAAGTTTTGTATTATCACTGGCTTTAAAATATGTCTTTCTTTTCCTAAGGTCTGTTCAAGCTACCAGAGACTAATTTAAAAATGTAGGATGTCCAGGATGACCTCAAACTTATGATCTTTGTTTTGCTTCCTTTAGCAAATCCTACTGGCATTCACCAAGCATCTGCTGGAAGCAGATACATAGAGACACAGTGAAAAGCTAGACAGAGCTGGGGTGTCTTGTGGGAACTTGGGAGAAGGATTAAAGGGCCAGAATGGTCAATATCACCAGAAGATAACCCAAGAGTCAACTCTCCTTGGCCCTTAGAAGTGACAGAGATTAAACCACCATGTAAAGAGTACACATTGCCCACACCCTTGCCCTTGCACATATGCCATGCATGTGCAACGTGTTCTTCGTGAGGGTCTCCTAACAACTGCAGCAGAAGCCGTGTCTCACACACTTGCTTGGCCTTAGGTTACTTTCTGATAGTTGTGCTGCCTGGTGTTTCCTGCCAAGGTTACATCCAGTCCTGCTACAAATTGATGTGCAAAAGTGGATTCGTACCTATGCAGGCACATCAGAGTGGAAAGTGGGAAGGAGATATAAGATGTACTGCAAGGAGAAAGTGGGGTTGTGGTCAGGATGTAAGGTGAATAAACAAACAAACAAAGACACCATTTAAGTTCAACACGAAAAAATTTCATTAGTAACAATTCTTAAAGTCTCTGCACTAATACATAGATAGATAGATAGATAGATAGATAGATAGATAGATAGATAGACAGATGAATAAAACATATATCTAACAATGTTTTTATAATCATTGTAATGCTTTAGTTCATTTTGGCAAACTGAGTCAGAAGAAAACTGATATGTTCTATAGTGAAATTCCATATAATGTTAAAAAATGTATCCAATCTCTATATTTAACAAGTCTTATTTTGATATTGGAAAAGATTAAATTGGCATGCTGTCATTATTTTGACCACATATAGATGGATAATATATTAGATACACTGACGAATAAATGAGGTAGATAATATCTAGATCACAGACTGAAGTTTAAATCATTCTGCTTTGGGTCATTATTATAAAGAAGGATACAGTTGGGATACAGTAGAAATTTAATAATTTCTAAGCTTGTATTAAGTCATGACATAAGTGAAGGTATACCAGACGGGGAGATGTATAATTTAGCGAGCTTCATATGACCCAAACTACATGGAATTTCCTATTAGGGAACTCTGCTATGAAGATGTGTGCAATTCTGGTTGACCCTAATATGTCAGCTCAGTGGTATGAAATAGGACATTTACAGATTGTTGCAGCTTGTAATTAGTTACAGATCTCAGCAGCTAACCTTGTATATAGGGGCAAATTCACTCAGTATCTTATTAATGGTTTACCCTCAGCTATGTAAAGACCCACTCCTTTTCAAAGCCTATATAGCTAAGCATTTTTCTAAGGTGAGTCTTGACTGAGAGAGAAGGAAGTGAGAAGTACAAGCATCCAGCGAATGAGAGTCCTTCAACCTATCTGAAATTTATTGTGGATATAAAACTGAAGAGGAGTGCAGGGCAGTGATAGCACAACCCTGTAATTCCAACACTCTGGGAGGCAGAGGCAAGCAGATTTCTCAGTTCATGGCCAACCTGGCCTACAAAGTGAGTTCCAGGATGGCCAGCGCTACACAGAGAAACCCTGTCTCGGAAAAAAACCAAATCCAAAATAAATAAATAAATAAATAAATAAATAAATAAATAAATAAACTGAAGAGGAGCACATGCAGAAATCGAGATAACTGACCAACATTGAAGCAAATGTATTCCAGCACAGAAAGGGAGCTCAGGAAGAAGGTTGAAAGGTTTCATACCTTGACAGCAGTTTGGATTACTCAGGTGACCAAATATAGCTGATAGATCAATGTTCTTATGGCTGTTTCCTAGGGTTCTCAGAATGGAGCAATCAGGACTCAAAATAAGGAACTGAACTTATTGAGAAATTAAATTTCTGTAGCTTAAGCAAAACAGAGTTGTAGACAACCTAATGTGTCCATGCTGAACAGAATTGTTCTTTTTCCTTGCTGAAAATGTGCAGCCTGAGAGTAAAACTGTGAGTAAAACTTGGTGTGCTCTAATACACATCTCACATATCACTGGAGTCCATGGGGTCATAAAGCCTGTTTCAATGTTTAAATATTTTTTGAGATTATCATTATATCATTATCATCTCCTCTTACCTCTCTCGAATAGACCCCTTATTGTTTTGAAATTCATGGAGTCTTTTTGCTTTAATTGTTGTCACTGTTTGAATTTTATCAAATTTTGCCTACTGGACTTCCCAGCTATAAGGCCATGGAGGATTTCTTTGAACATGAGTTGGAAATAAAATATGAGACTAACTAAGGAACAGCATGTGTTCTGCCAGACTAAGTGTATTTGTACTTCTAATGGTTTGAATAGGTTTTAGCTTCATATAGTCATGTGTTTGAATGCTAGAGTCCACAGGGTTTTTGTGGAGTTGTATTCTTGAGAAAGGTGTTGCCTTTTGAAGATGTGTGTCACTGTGAGGTAGCCTTTAAGGTTCTATGTTCAAGCTCCACTCACTGCAGAAGAAGCACTCTTCCTGGCTTCCTGCTGAAGAGGAGACAATTTTTCTGGCTCCCCTCCATCCATATGAATAAGTCACTTCCTTTTCAAGTAATATGCCTACCTAGACACTACCATGCTTCCTGCTTTGATGATAATGGACTGAACCTCTGAAACGGTAAACCAACCCAAATTAAATATTTTCTTTATAACAATTTCCTTGGTCTCAGGAAAACAAAAACAAAAACAAAAAAATACCAAACAAACAAGCAAAAAGAATTTCCTTGTTCAGGCTGGAGAGATGACTGAATGTTTAAGAGCACTGAATGGGAATTTAAGACCTTTTGGTTCATCTGTATGACAGCCTGTCATGGGGCCTGTGCCCTACGTGGGTATCAGCACAGGGAGTGACTCCTTGTCGCAATCTTTACTGCCTGAGGGAGCAGGAAGACTGCACCAGGTACTGAGATATCCTAAGCTTAAGATCTCTGGGAGCGCAAACTGCCAGGGGTGTGCCTGCACCCAGGACCTGGCCAGATGGAAGTTCATCTGTGCGCCAGCCTGTCATAGGGCCTGTGCCCTACGTGGATATCAGCACAGGGAGTGACTCCCTGCTGCCATCTTCCCTGCCTGAGGGAGCAGGAAGGCAGCACCATGTACTGAGAGATCCCAAGTTTGAGATTTCTGGGAGCGCAAACTGCCAGGTGTCTGCCTGTACCCAGGACCTGGGCAGATAGGCAGTTTGTCTGCGTGCTAGCCTGTCATGGGGCCTGTGCCTTATGTGGGGATCAGCACAAGGGGTGACTCCCTGCTTCCTTCTTCACTGCCTTAGCAGACAGGGAGAACCAGGTTCACTGAGACAATCCAATTATAACATTGCTTGAGGAAAACACAGCAGGGCTCCAACAGGACACAAGAGGAGGGCAGCAATCTGTGCCAGGGGAAACCCACCCATCCAGTGTTGCAGAAATAGCCTTACAGGTTCACAGGAGGTTGGAGCACCAGCCAGTAACAACACGACCACCTAACACCAGTGAGAACTAGTTGGCAAAAAGCAAATGTAGGAACATTACTAACAGAAATCAAGGCAATATGGCAGCATCTAAACCCAATTCTCCAACAACAGCAAGTTCTGCATACCCCAACACACCAGAAAAACAAGATTTGGATTTAAAAATACTGGTCAGGATGCTGTTAGAGTAACACATGGAGGACATAAATAAATCTCTTACAGAAATTTGGGAGAAAAATGTATCAAAAGTTTGAAGCCCTTACAAGGGAAACACAAGATTCATTAAAAGAAACTCAGGAGAATATGGGTCAAAAGATAGAAACAAATAAGGAGGAAATTAAAAAACTGCTTAAAGAAATACAGGAGAACTTTGGTCAATGGGCAGAAGTCATGAAAGAGGAAACACAAAAATCTCTTAAAGAATTACAGGAAAACACCAACAAGGAAGTGAAGGAGCTGAGCAAAACCATCCAGAATCTAAAAACAGAAGTAGAAGCAACTAAGAACTCACAAAGGGAGAAAACTTCTGAGACAGAAAACCTTGGGAAGAAATCAGGGGCCATAGATGCAAATATCAACAACAGAATACAAGATATAGAAGAAAGAATCTCAGATGCAAAAGATACCATAGAAACCATGGACTCAACAGTCAAAGACAATGCAAAATGCAAAAAGCTTTTAATGCAAAACATCCAGGAAATCCAGGACACAATGAGAGGACCAAACATAAGGATTATAGGTATAGATGAGAGTGAAGATTTATAACTTAAAGGGCCAGCAAATATCTTCAAAAAATTATGGAAGAAAACTTCCCTAACCTAAAGAGAGAGATGCCCATGAATATACAAGAAGCCTACAGAACTCCAAACAGACTGGACCAGAATAGAAATACTTCCTGTTATATAATAATCCAAACCCCAAATGTCCTAAGCAAAGAAAGAATATTAAAGGGAGTAAGAGAAAAAGGCCAAATAACACATAAAGGAAGACCTATCAGAATTACACCAGACTTCTCACCAGAGATCATGAAAGCTAGAAGATCCTGGGCAGATCTCATGCAGACTCTAAGAGAACACAAATGCCAGCCAAGACTACTATACCCAGCAAAACTCTCAATAACTATAGATGGAGAAACCAAGATATTCCATGACAAAACCAAATTTACACAATATCTTTCCACAAATCCAGCCCTACAAAAGATAATAGGTGGAAAACACCGATACAAGGAGGGAGAGTATACCCTGGAAAAAGCAAGATAGTAACCTTCTTTCATCAAACCCAAAGGAAGATAAACACTGAAATATAAAATTAACATCAAAAATGACAGGAAGCAATAATCACTATTCCTTAATATCTCTTAACATCAATGGACTCACTATCCCAATAAAAAGACATAGACTAACAGACTGGATACCTAAACAGGACCCTATATTTTGCTGCATACAGGAAACACACCTCTATGTCAAAGAAAAACTACCTTTGAGTAAAAGGCTGGAAGACAATTCTATAAGCAAATGGTCTCAGGAAACAAGCTGTAGTAGCCATTCTTTTTTTTTTTTTTTTCATTCTTTTTTTTTATTAGATTATAATTTATTTACATTTCAAATGATTTCCCCTTTTCTAGCCCCCCCCACTCCCCGAAAGTCCCGTAAGCCCTCTTCTCTTCCCCTGTCCTCCCTCCCACCCCTTCCCAGTTCCCCGTTCTGGTTTTGCCAAATACTGTTTCACTGAGTCTTTCCAGAACCAGGGACCACTCCTGCTTTCTTCTTGTATCTCATTTGATGTGTGGATTATGTTTTGGGTATTCCAGTTTTCTAGGTTAATAACCACTTATTAGTGAGTGCATACCATGATTCACCTTTTGAGTCTGGGTTACCTCACTTAGTATGATGTTCTCTAGCTCCATCCATTTGCCTAAGAATTTCATGAATTCATTGTTTCTAATGGCTGAATAGTACTCCATTGTGTAGATATACCACATTTTTTGTATCCACTCTTCTGTTGAGGGATACCTGGGTTCTTTCCAGCATCTGGCAATTATAAATAGGGCTGCTATGAACATAGTAGAGCATGTATCCTTATTACATGGTGGGGAATCCTCTGGGTATATGCCCAGGAGTGGTATAGCAGGATCTTCTGGAAGTGAGGTGCCCAGTTTTCGGAGGAACCGCCAGACTGCTTTCCAGAGTGGTTGTACCAATTTGCAACCCCACCAGCAGTGGAGGAGTGTTCCTCTTTCTCCGCACCCTCTCCAACACCTGCTGTCTCCTGAATTTTTAATCTTAGCCATTCTGACTGGTGTAAGATGAAATCTTAGGGTTGTGTTGATTTGCATTTCCCTAATGACTAATGAAGTTGAGCATTTTTTAAGATGCTTCTCCGCCATCCGAAGTTCTTCAGGTGAGAATTCTTTGTTTAACTCTGTACCCCATTTTTTAATAGGGTTGTTCGGTTTTCTGGAGTCTAACTTCTTGAGTTATTTATTTATATTGGATATTAGCCCTCTATCTGATGTAGGATTGGGGAAGATCTTTTCCCAATTTGTTGGTTGCCGATCTGTCCTCTTGATGGTGTCCTTTGCCTTACAGAAACTCTGTAACCTTATGAGGTCCCATTTGTCAATTCTTGCTCTTAGAGCATACGCTATTGGTGTTCTGTTCAGAAACTTTCTCCCTGTACCGATGTCCTCAAGGGTCTTCCCCAGTTTCTTTTCTATTAGCTTCAGAGTGTCTGGCTTTATGTGGAGGTCCTTGATCCATTTGGATTTGAGCTTAGTACAAGGAGACAAGGATGGATCAATTCGCATTCTTCTGCATGCTGACCTCCAGTTGAACCAGCACCATTTGTTGAAAAGGCTATCTTTTTTCCATTGGATGTTTTCAGCCTCTTTGTCGAGGATCAAGTGGCCATAGGTGTGTGGGTTCATTTCTGGATCTTCAATCCTGTTCCATTGATCCTCCTGCCTGTCACTGTACCAATACCATGCAGTTTTTAACACTATTGCTCTGTAGTATTGCTTGAGGTCAGGGATACTGATTCCCCCAGATTTTCTTTTGTTGCTGAGAATAGTTTTAGCTATCCTGGGTTTTTTGTTGTTCCAGATGAATTTGATAATTGCTCTTTCTAACTCTGTGAAGAATTGAGTTGGGATTTTGATGGGTATTGCATTGAATCTGTATAGTGCTTTAGGCAAAATGGCCATTTTAACTATATTGATTCTACCGATCCATGAGCATGGGAGGTTTTCCCATTTTTTGAGGTCTTCTTCCATTTCCTTCTTCAGAGTCTTGAAGTTCTTGTCATACAGATCTTTCGCATGTTTGGTAAGAGTCACCCCAAGATACTTTATACTGTTTGTGGCTATTGTGAAGGGGGTCATTTCCCTAATTTCTTTCTCAGCCTGCTTATCCTTTGAGTATAGGAAGGCCACTGATTTGCTTGAGTTGATTTTGTAACCTGCAATTTGCTGAAGTTGTTTATCAGCTGTAGGAGCTCTCTAGTGGAGTTCTTTGGGTCACTTAGGTAGACTATCATGTCGTCTGGAAATAATGATAGTTTGACTTCTTCCTTTCCAATTTGTATCCCTTTGACCTCCTTATGTTGTCGAATTGCACGAGCTAGTACCTCAAGTACAATATTGAAAAGATAAGGAGAAAGGGGGCAGCCTTGTCTGGTCCCTGATTTCAGTGGGATTGCTTCAAGTTTCTCTCCGTTTAGTTTGATGCTGGCTACCGGTTTGCTGTATATTGCTTTTACTGTGTTTAGGTATGGGCCTTGAATTCCTGTTCTCTCCAAGACTTTAAGCATGAAAGGATGCTGAATTTTGTCAAATGCTTTTTCAGCATCCAATGAAATGACCATGTGGTTTTGTTCTTTGAGTTTGTTTATGTAGTGGATTGTATTGATGGATTTCCGTATATTGAACCAACCCTGCATTTCCGGGATAAAGCCTACTTGATCATGGTGGATGATCGTTTTGATGTGTTCTTGGATTCGGTTGGCAAGAATTTTATTGAGTATTTTTGCATCGATGTTCATAAGGGAAATTGGTCTGAAGTTCTCTTTCTTTGTTGGATCCTTTTGTGGCTTTGGTATCAGTGTAATTGTGGCTTCGTAGAAGGAATTGGGTAGTGTTCCTTCTGTTTCGATTTTGTGGAATAGTTTGAAGAGTATTGGTGTTAACTCTTCTTTGAAGGTCTGGTAGAATTCTGCACTGAAACCATCTGGTCCTGTGCTTTTTTTGGTTGGAAGACTTTCTATGACTCCTTCTATTTCTTTAGGCTTTATGGGACTGTTCAGATGGTCTAGTTGGTCCTGATTTAATTTTGGTATTTGGTATCTGTCAAGGAAATTGTCCATTTCCTCCAGATTCTCCAGTTGTGTTGAGTACAGGCTCTTGTAGTAGGATCTGATGATTTTTTGGATTTCCTCAGTTTCCGTTGTTATGTCTCCCTTTTCATTTCTAAGTTTGTTAATTTGGATACTTTCTCTGTGCCCTTTGGTCAGTCTGGCTAAGGGTTTATCTATCTTGTTGATTTTCTCAAAGAACCAGCTCCTGGTTTTGTTGATTTTTTGTATGGTTCTCTTTGTTTCTACTTGATTGATTTCAGCCCTGAGTTTGATGATTTCCTGCCTTCTACTCCTCCTGGGTGAAATAGCTTCTTTTTGTTCTAGGGCTTTCAGGTGTGTCATTAAGTTGGTAATGTATGCTCTCTCCATTTTCTTTTTGGAGGCACTCAGGGCTATGAGTTTTCCTCTTAGCACTGCTTTCATTGTGTCCCATAGATTTGGGTATGTTGTGTTTTCATTTTCATTGTGTTCTAAAAAGTCTTTAATTTCTTTCTTTATTTCTTCCTTGACCAAGGTATCATTGAGTAGAGTATTGTTCAATTTCCACGTGTATGTGGGTTTTCTGTTGTTTCTGTTGCTATTGAAGACCACTTTTATTCCATAGTGATCAGATAGGAGGCATGGGATTAGTTCTATCTTCTTATATTTGTTGAGATCTGTCTTGTGACCAATTATATGGTCTATTTTGGAGAAGGTACCATGAGGTGCTGAAAAAAAGGTATATTCTTTTGTTTTAGGATAGAATGTTCTATATATATCAGTTAAATCTAATTGGTCCAAAGCTTCAATTAGTTTCATTGTGTCCTTGTTTAGTTTCTGTTTTCCTGATCGGTCCATTGAGGAAAGTGCAGTGTTGAAGTCACCCACAATTATTGTGTTAGGTGCAATGTGTGCTTTGAGTTTTAATAAAGTTTCTTTTATGAAAGAGGGTGCCCTTGCATTTGGAGCATAGATGTTCAGGATTGAGAGTTCTTCTTGTTGTATTTTTCCTTTGACCAGCAAGAAGTGTCCCTCAGAGTCTCTTTTGATGACTTTGGGTTGAAAGTCAATTTTATCTGATATTAAAATGGCTACTCCAGCTTGTTTCCTGAGACCATTTGCTTGTAAAATTGTCTTCCAGCCTTTTACTCTAAGGTAGTGTTTGTCTTTGACCCTGAGGTGTGTTTCCTGTAAGCAGCAAAATGTAGGGTCCTGTTTACGTATCCAGTCAGTTAGTCTGTGTCTTTTTATTGGGGCATTGAGTCCATTGATGTTAAGAGATATTAAGGAATAGTGATTGTTACTTCCTATCATTTTTGACGTTATTTTTTAAATTTGATTGCTTAACTTCTTTTGGGTTTGATGAAAGGTTACTATCTTGCTTTTTTCAGGGTGAAGTTTCCCTCCTTGTATTGGTGTTGTCCTCCTATTATCCTTTTTAGGGCTGGGTTTGTGGATAGATATTGGGTGAACTTGGTTTTGTCGTGAAATATCTTAGTTTCTCCATCTATGGTGATTGAGAGTTTTGCTGGATATAGTAGTTTTGGTTGGCATTTGTGTTCTCTTAGAGTCTGCATGAGATCTGCCCAGGACCTTCTAGCCTTCATAGTCTCAGGTGAAAAGTCTGCTGTGATTCTGATAGGTCTTCCTTTATATGTTACTTGGCCTTTTTCTCTTACTGCCTTTAATATTCTTTCTTTGTTTAGAACATTTGGTGTTTTGATTATTATGTGACGGGAAGTATTTCTGTTCTGGTCCAGTCTGTTTGGAGTTCTGTAGGCTTCTTGTATATTCATGGGCATCTCTCTCTTTAGGTTAGGGAAGTTTTCTTCCATAATTTTATTGAAGATATTTGCTGGCCCTTTAAGTTGTAAATCTTCACTCTCATCTATGCCTATAATCCTTAGGTTTGGTCTTCTCATTGTGTCCTGGATTTCCTGGATATTTTGGGTTACAAGCTTTTTGCATTTTGCATTTTCTTTAACTGTTGAGTCCATGGTTTCTATGGAATCTTCAGCATCTGAGATTCTTTCTTCTATTTCTTGTATTCTGTTGTTGATATTTGCATCTCTGTCCCCTGATTTCTTCCCAAGGCTTTCTATCTCCAAAGTTGTCTCCTTTTGAGTTTTCTTAGTTGTTTCTACTTCTGATTTTAGATCCTGGATGGTTTTGCTTAGCTCCTTCACTTGCTTGTTTGTGCTTTCCTGTAATTCTTTAAGAGATTTTTGTGTTTTTTCTTTCATGACCTCAGCCTGTTGACCAAAGTTCTCCTGTATTTCTTTAAGAGATTTTTGTGTTTCGTCTTTCATGACCTCAGCCTTTTGACCAAAGTTCTCCTGTATTTCTTTAAGTGTTTTTTGCATTTCCTCCTTGTTGGCTTTTGTATTCTCCTGGATTTCTTTCAATGATTTTTGTGTTTCCCTTGCAAGGGCTTCTAACTTTTGATCCATTTTCTCCTGAATGTCCTTCATGTGTTCCTGTACCAGCATCATGACCAGTGATTTTAAATCCAAATCTTGTTTTACTGGTGTGATGGGGTATCCAGGACTTGCTGGTAGAGGAGAATTTGGTTCAGATGTTGCCATATTGCCTTGATTTCTGTTAGTGACGTTCCTGCGTTTGCCTTTTGCCATCTAGCTCTCACTGGTGTTACTTGGTCTTGTCAGTGCTGGACTCACCAGTGCAAGCTGCCCCTTCCCCGTTGGCCTCTGGTGCACAGCTTACACTCTGCACTGCCTGTAGTCAGGGTGCTGTTGTCCAGGCTGTTCAGATCCCGAAGCAGGCACCTGAAGGCTCCCGCTGGGGCCCGCAGGATTTATTGGAGCACACCGACTTCTCCCAGCTGGCCGCCCGGAAGCCCCCACTAGCCTCTTGAGGGACCTGGAGATGTGGCGGCCACCCAGGCTGATCTGAAGCGGAGAGAGTTGACCTGAGGGCTTCTGCCTGAGGCCTTGCCCCAGATTGTGTCTGTGGGCCAGATGGAACCCGTGTGCACCCCCAGGGAGCTCCGAAGGTGTATGTTGCTGTGACCTCCCCTGTGTTCCGCTCACTCCGCTGGGCAGCCGATTTCCCCAACCGGGCTGGCGCACACTAGGTTAGCCTTGTCGCCCGGGCCCTGAGTCCAGGCAAAAGCCTGGGAGGCCAAGGTCCGAGCAAAGTTCCCCTAGGGCTATGACTGTTATTTGGGTCCGCCAGGTGACCCGGATGGCGGGCGTGCGCGTCCGCGCTCCCGAAAGCACCGGGAGAGTCTGTTGTGCTAATAACTTCCTGGGCGGGTTGACACACAGATGGCCCACCAAGCCGCCCAGTTCTTGGGGTCAGTCCTGTGCCTTTTGGGGCCTAGACCCCCATTTTGTTAGCCTCAGGCTACGCTTGTTAGCAGTCTCTGCCCTCCCGACCACTCTGGCTCCTGTAGGCAAAATGGCGGCGCGTGCGCCGGCCAGGGCAAAAAAAACTCCTGGCTGGGTTGGCGCCCCGATGGCCACTCGAACAGCCCAGGGCCTGGGTGCAGGCCAACGCCCGTCTGGCTCAGACCCCTGCGGTGTTGGGCCTAGGATTATGTTTGTGTACCTCAGTCTGACCGATCTCTGGAGCCCGGGATCAAGATGGAGGTGAGTCTCTCCTGACTGGCGGGAAGCCCAGTTCTGAAGTCTGTAGTAGCCATTCTAATATCAGATAAAATTGACTTCCAACCTAAAGTCATCAAAAGAGACACTGAGGGACACTTCTTGCTGGTCAAAGGAAAAATCCACCAAGAAGAACTCTCAATTCTGAATATCTATGCTCCTAATGCAAGGGCACCCTCATTCATAAAAGAACTTTACTAAGGCTCAAAGCACACATTGCGCCTAAAACAATAATTGTGGGTGACTTCAACACCCCACTCTCCTCAATGGACCAATCAGGGAAACAGAAACTAAGCAGGGACACAGTGAAACTAATTGAAGCTTTGGACCAATTGGATTTAACATAATATATATATATATATATATATATATATACATATACACACACACACACATACACACACATATATATTTATATAATATTTCATCCCAAAGCAAAAGAATATACCTTTTTCTCAGCGCTTCATTGTACCTTCTCCAAAATTAATCATTTAATTGGTCACAAGACAGACCTCAACAAATATAAGAAGATCGCAATAATCCCGTGCCTCCTATTAGATCACTACGGAGTAAAAGTGGTCTTCAATAGCAACAAAAACAACAGAAAGCCCACATACACATGGAAACTGAACAATACTCTACTCAATGATACCTTGGTCAAGGAAGAAATAAAGAAATCAAAGACTTTTTAGAATTTAACGAAAATGAAGACACAGCGTACCCAAATCTTTGGGACACAATGAAAGCAGTGTGAGGAGGGAAACTCATAGCCCTGAGTGCCTCCAAAAAGGAAATGGAGAGAGCATACACTAGAAGCTTAATGGCACAACTGAAAGCCCTGGAGAAAAAGAAGCTAATTCACAGAGGAGGAGATGAAGACAGGAAACCATAAACTCAGGGCTGAAATCAATCAACTAGAAATTAAGAGAACCATACAAAGAATCAACAAAACCAGGAGAGGATTCTTTGAAAAAAAATCAACAAGATAGATAAACCCTTAGATGGACTACAGGTCACAGACAAAGTATCCAAAGTAACAAAACTAGAAATGAAAAGCAAAATATAACAACAGAAACAGGAAATTCAAAAAATTATCAGATCCTACTACAAAAGCCTGTGCTCAACACAACTGGAGAATCTGGAGGAAATGGACAATTTCTTAGATAAATACTAAACATCAAAATTAAAATAGGATCAAATATATCATCTAAACAGTCCCATAACCCCTAAAAAAATAGAAGGGGTCGTAGAAAGCAAATCAAAGAAAGAAATCAAAGAAGACCTCAGGAAAAAATCTGCCATGCTCATTAATTGGCTGGATTAATATAGTTAAAAAAGGCCATCTTGCCAAAAGCAATCTACAGATTCAGCACAATCCCCATCAAAATCCCAACCCAGTTCTTCATAGAGTTAGAAAGAACAATTCTCAAATTCATCTGGAATAACAAAAAAATCCAGGATACCTAAACCTATTCTCAACAGTAAAAGAAATTCTGGGGAAATTAGTATCCCAGACCTCAAACATTACTACAGAGCAATAGTGATAAAAACTGCATGGTATTGGCACAGTGACAGGCAAGTGGACCAATGGAAAAGGATTGAAGACCCAGAAATGAACCCACACACCTATGGTCACTTGATCTTTGACAAAGGAGCTGTGGAAATAAAATAGCCTTTTCAACAAATGGTGCTGGTTTAATTGGAGGTCAGAATGCAGAAGAATGTGAATTGATTCATTCTTATCTCCTTGTATTAAGCGCAACTCCAGGTGGATCAAGGACCTTCACATCAAACTTGACACACTGAAACTAATAGAAAAGAAACTGGGGAAGACCCTTGAGGACATGGGCACAGCGGGAAAGTTCCTGAACAGAACACCAGTAGCTTATGCTCTAAGATCAAGAATTGACAAATGGTCCCGGGGCTTCTCTCCTTCTGCCGCTCTCTGGGCAACAGCAGGTGTTGGGGTGGATATGGAGAAAGAGGAACACTCCTCCACTGTTGGTGGGATTGCAAGATGGTGCAACTACTTTGGAAATCAGTTTGGCGGTTCCTCAGAAAACTGGGCATGACACTTCCTGAGGACCCTGTCATACCACTCCTGGGCATATATCCAGAGGATTCTTCAGCATGCAATAAGGACACATGGTCCACTATGTTCATAGTAGCCCTATTTGTAGTAGCTAGAAGCTGGAGAGATACCAGGTGTCCTTCAACGGAGGAATGGATACAAAAAATGTGGTATATTTACACAATGGAGTACTATTCAGCCATTAGAAACAACGAATTCATGAAATTCTTAGACAAATGGATGGAGCTAGAGAACATCATACTAAGTGAGGTAACCCAGTCTCAAAAGATCAATCATGGTATGCACTCACTGATAAGTGGATATTAGCCTAGAAACTTTGAATACCCGAGACATAATCCACAAATTAAATGAGGTCCAAAAAGAATGGAGGCGTGGCCCCTGGTTCTGGAAAGACTCAGTGCAAGAGTATAGGGGAATTCCAGAACAGGGAAGCAGGAAGGGGTAGATGGAGGAACAGGGGGAAGGAAGAGGGCTTATGGGACTTGCGGGGAATGGGGACCCAGAAAAGGGGAAAACATTTGAAATGTAAATAAAAAATATATCAATAAATAAAAAAATAAAATAAATTCAGGCTCCTCTGGGGAAAAAAAAGAATTGACAAATGGGACCCCATAAAATTTAAAAAGGTTCTGTAAGGCAAAGGGCACTGTCAAAAGGACAAAACGGCAACCAACAGATTGGGAAAGTATCTCCACCAACCCTACATCCAACAGAGGGCTAATATCCAATATATACAAAGAACTCAAGAAGTTAGACTCCAGGGAACCAAATAACCCTATTAAAATGGTGTACAGAGCTAAACAAAGAATTTTCAACTGAAGAATTTCAGATGGCTAAGAAGCACCTTAAGAAATGTTTAACATCGTTAATCATTAGGGAAATGCAAATCCAAACAACACTGAGATTTCACCTTAAACCAGTCAGAATGGCTAAGGTTCATAACTCTGGAGATAGCAGGGATTGGGCGATGATGGGGAGAAAGAGAAACACTCCTCCACTGCTGGTGGGATTGCTAGATGGTACAACCACTTTGGAAATCAGTCTGGCGGTTCCTCAGAAAACTGGACATAACACCTCCAGAGGACCCTGCTATACCTCTCCTGGGCATATACCCAGAGGATTCCCAGGCATGCAATAAGGTCACATGCTCCACTATGTTCATAGCAGCCTTATTTGTAATAGCCAGAGGCTGGAAAGAAGCCAGATGTTCCACAGTAGAGGAATGGATACAAAAAATGTGGTATATATTTACACAATGGAATAATACTCAACAATTAAAAACAATGAATTCATGAAATTCTTAGGCTAATTGTCAGAACTGCATCATCCTAAGTGAGGTAGCCCAATCACAAAAGAATACACATGGAATGTAATCACTGATAAGTGGATGGTAATTAGTGGAGAAGCTCTGAATTCTTAAGACACAATTAGCATATGAAATGATACAGAAGAAGAAGCAAAGAGAGGCCCCTGGTTCTGAAAAGACTTGATTCAGCATTGTAGAGGAGTACCAGGACAGAGAAATGAGAGGGGGTGATTGGGAAATGGGCAGAGGGAAGAGGGATTATGAGGCTTATGGGGAGGGGAGAACCAGGAAAGAGGTTGGCATTTAGAATATAAACAAAGAAAACAGACAAAAACAAAACAAAACAAAAACAAAAACAACCAAGTGTGTATCACCACGCCCAGGTTATGTACTTCTTGCGGTGATGCAACCCAGAGCTTCATGCATGTTAGGCAAACAAGTAGTCTATACACTGAGCCCTGGTCCCAGCCTCAGCCTGGGAACACTGTTTTTGTTTTGTTTTGTTTTGTTTTGTTTTGTTTTGTTTTGTTTTGTTTATTTTGGTTTGGTTTGGTTTGGTTTGGTTTGGTTTGGTTTGGTTTGTTTTTTTTGGGTTTTTGAGACAGGGTTTCTCTGTGTAGTCCTGGCTGGAACTCACTCTGTAGATCAGGCTGGCCTCGAACTCAGAAATCTGCCTGCCTCTGCCTCTTAAGGGCTGGGATTACAGGCATGAGCCACTACACCTGGCTCTATGATAACACTGTTAAATAAGATGCAGAGATATCATATTGTAATGCTGCTCACATAAACAACTTTACTAAGAGAAGAAAACAGGACTGGACTTTATACATGTAGTTACTTGACTATTAAAATAAGGCATACAAAGTATAAGTAATCCTAAAGAGTGGATATTCTAAAATCTGTCTACACTTGTCCATGTCAATATGTTTAGTTGTGGTTAATAATTAGTCACATGAAGTATATATTTGTAGTAAATATTAAGTAGGTCCTCTATGCTGGCACTGATTTAGGTACTAGATATGGGAAAAAATGAGGGGTCATTCTCTCCCCATGTGCAGGGCAACACCAGCATGCTGGATTAAATAAAATTCCTCTTGCTTTTTGCATTGAAAAAAAAAAAGAGCACTGAATGCTTTCCATAGGTCTCTAGTTAAATTTCCAGCAATGATGTCGTGGTTCACAACCATCTCTAATGGTTTCTGATGACCCCTTCTGGTGTGACTGAAGACAGCAACAGTGTACTCAAAAAGTCAATAAATCTTAAAAGAGTGGGGACCCAGAAAAGGGGAAATCATTTGAAATGTAAATAAAGAATATATCGAATAAATAATAATATTAATAATAATAATAATTTCCTTGGTCATGCTGTCTTCTCACAGCAATGCAAAGCCTAACTTAGACACCACTAAAATACACATTTCCTCGACTAATTCTCTATCTGCCCCTATGGTAGAATGTTAGAGCTTGGAAGCCTAGTGCTGTGTGAGTCAATTTACTGCATCATTGCTAAGTCAAACTGTTCACCCATTAGAGGAACTGCTGCTGTTCTAAAGCCTAGCTGAGTGGCTCTAGTTTGTGTGAGACTCTGGGCATGCCTAGTAAGCATGGGTACCATTGGCATGGTACCTTATTGGAAATTTCCAGTTTTCTGCTCTGCTTCTGCTGTAAGAATTTGTGGGGGAGACCTCAAGTCATGTCATGGTGCATATGTATGCTACTGTTTTTCTAGCAAAAGTAGGCTGTCAGTGTTGTTGAAACTGGAATGGACTCTCAACCAGACTGTGATTCTGTTAGTCGTGTGGTAGCCTGGGTTTGGGTCATTGGTCTATGAGTCTCCCTGTGTTGATTCTCTGGGAAGGGGGGAACCTCTGCTAAGTTGCAGGAAGCATGCATTAAATTATTTTTCAGCCTGGCAGTGGTGGCACATGCCTTTTATCCCGCACTTGGGAGGCAGAGGCAGGGAGATTTCTGAGTTCAAGGCCAGCCTCGTCTACAGAGTGAGTTCCAGGACAGCCAGAGCTACACAGAGAAATCCTGTCTCAGAAATAAAAAACAACAAAAAATTATTCTTCGATGTTGTTTTGTGTATGAGCATCAGTAGGGGCTGGGTTTGCCTGAATGCACAAAGGGTCCTGAGAAATTGCAGAGTCATAACAGACCTCTCTGGTGAGCTCCATTTCTAGACAGAGCATTAGAGTGTAGAGCCTCTCTTTGAAAGAAAGAGATCATAAGCTGTAGAGTGAGTCACCTAACAACTTAGGAATCATATTGAGTTAAGTGTGTCCTGTTTTGAAATCTGTGTTTTTATTTAATTTCTATACATATATAATCATGCGTAGTTAGGTAACATTGGTCAAGATTATATTTTGACTGAGTATTTCTATGTCTTCTGTTTGGTCCTTGAGTGTTTTTATGTGCATTTGTCCATGGCTTTTTCTCTTGAACTTTTTGTTTCCTTGTAAGGATCATATACATTCATGATTGAAGTACTTAGGTGAATATAATTATAGATACCACATTGTAGCAATGTGTGTTCTAAGTCCTCATTATACTATTGAGCATTCTGAGTGTTTAGAGTTGGCTTGGCAAACACCTTTTCTATGAAACATTATTAGGAATTTTTTCAGATTTTATTCAATTTATGGTACAAATTCAACATATGCATGATCTTAATATTGATGCATGAGTATAATCCTATGGATAATTTATTAACTCATTCATTTAATTATTTAGTTAATCTTTGAAAGATATAGTATATTGGATAAAATATACTATGTAGCTGGGCGGTGGTGATGCACACCTTTAATCCCAGTACTTGGGAGGCAGAGGCAAATAGATTTCTGAGTTTGAGGCCAGCCTGGTCTATAGAGTGACTTCCATGACAGCCATGGCTACACAGAGAAACCCTGTCCTTAAAAAAGGAAAAGACTATGTGACTGGGCAAATCACTCAGTACTTCGTAGTCTTATGGATGACCTGAGTTCATATCCTTGCATCCAGGTTGGGAGCATCATGAATACTCACTACCCAAGATCCAGGGGATCCAAAACCCTCTTCTCTGATGACTTCTCTGTATACACACATGGAAGATATTTTCTCTCAAACAGATATACCAATGATCCTCAGAGACATGCTGTTCCTTACCAAAGAGCATGAGATGTCTTTTGTGGTCCAAACTATGTTCTACGATATTGAAACCTGAGAATGCTCCAAGCCAATCTGTCAGATCACCAATAGTTTATGCTCTAAGATAAAGAATTGACAAATGGGACCTCATAAAATTACAACGTTTCTGTAAGGCAAAGGACACTGTTAAAATGACAAACCGGCAACCATCAAATTGGGAAAGGATATTCACCAACCCTACCTCTGATAGAGGGATAATATCCAATATATACAAAGAACTCAAGAAGTTAGACCCCAGGGAAGCAAATAACCCTATTAAAAAATGGGGTAGAGATCTAAACAAAGAATTTTCACCTGAAGAAATTCAGATGGCTGAGAGGCACCTTAAGAAGTGCTCAACATCATTAGTCATTAGGGAAGAGGCACCTTAAGAAGTGCTCAACATCATTAGTCATTATGGAAATGCAAATCAAAACACCCCTGAGATTTCACCTTACACCAGTCAGAATGGCTAAGGTCAAACCTCAGGAGACAGCAGGTATTGGGCAAGGATAGGGAGAAAGAGGAACACTCCTCCATTGCTGGTGGGGCTGTAAGATGGTACAACCACTTTGGAAATCAGTCTGGCGGTTCCCCAGAAAACTGGACATGATACTTCTGGAGGACCCTGCTATACCTCTCCTGGGCATATACCCAAAGGATTCCCCGGCATGCAATAAAGACACAGGCTCCCTTATGTTCATAGCAGCCTTATTTATAATAGCCAGAAGCTGGAAAGAACCCAGATGCCCCTCAAAGGAGGAATGGATACAGAAAATGTGGTATATTTACACAATGGAATACTGCTCAGCAATTAGAAACAATAAATTCACAAAATTTTTAGGCAAATGGTTTGATCTGGAAAATATCATCCTAAGTGAGGTAACCCAATCACAAAAGAATACACATGGAATGCAATCTCTGATAAGTGGATATTAATTAGCCCAGAAGCCCTCAATGCCCAAGGCACAAATTGCATAACAAATGACTCCCATGAAGAAGTATGGAGAGGGTCCTGATCCTGGAAAGGATTGATCTAGCATTGGAAGGGAATATAAGGACAGAGAAAAAGGAGGGAGGTGATTGGAGAAGGGATGGAGAGAAGAATGTTTATGGGACATATGGGGAGGGGAGATCCGGTAAAGGGGAAATCATTTGGAATGTAAACAAAGACTATAGAAAAGAAAAATATTTACAAAAAAAAAACAATTTAACTGGGCTGGAGAGATGGCTCAGCAGTTCATAGCACTGACTGTTCTTCCAGAGGTCCTGAGTTCAAATCCCAGCAACCACATGGTGGCTCACAACCATCTGTAATGAGATCTGATGCCTTCTTCTGGTGTGTGTGAAGACAGCTACAGTGTACTTACATATAAGCAATAAATGAACCTTAAAAAAAATAAATATTAAGGAAAAATTATTATTATTTCCTGTTATTTTTGTTGTTAGAGGTAGAATTATGTTTCTGTGGGTTTCTTTTTTCAGTTTGTTGAAAGATTACTTTCTTGCTTTTTTTAACGTGTAGTTTGCCTCTTTGTGTTGGAATTTTCTATCTAATATCCTTTGTAGCTGTGGATTTGTGGAAAGATATTGTGCAAATTTGGTTTTGTCATGAGATATCTTTTTTTTCCTTCATCTATGGCAATTGAGAATTTTACTGGGTATAGTAGCTTGGGCAAGCATATATTTTCTATTAGGGTCTGTATGAGATCTACTCAGGATCTTCTGGCTTTCATTGTTTCATTGTTTCTGGGGAGAAGTCTGGTATAATTCTGAAAGGTCTGCCTTTATATGTTACTTGACCTTTTCCCCTTACAGCTTTTAATATTCTTCCCAGCTTGTTCTCCATTTTTTAATAGGGGTATTTGTTTCTCTGGAGTCTAATTCCTTGAGTTGTTTGTATATATTGAATATTAGCCCTCTATCAGATGTAGGATTGGTAAAGATCTTTTGCAAATCTGTTGGTTGCTGTTTTGTCCTGTTGAAAGTGTCTTTTGAGCAGGGCAGTGCTGTCGCATACCTGTAATCCCAGCTCTCTGGGAGGCAGAGGCAGACCGATTTCTGAGTTCGAGGCCAGCCTGGTGTACAGATTGAGTTCCAGGACAGCCAGGGCTATACAGAGAAACCCTGTCTTGTAAAAAACACATCCAACAAAACAAAACAACAAAAATGTGTGTTTTGCCTTACTGAAGCTGTGCAATTTTATGGGGTCCTATGTATCAATACTTGATCTTAGAACATTAGCTATTGTGTTCTATTCAGGAAATTTTCTCTTTTTCCCATGTTGTCCAGGTTCTTCCCTATGTTCTCTTCTATTAGATCAAGTGTATATGGTTTTATGTGGAGGTCCTTTATCCATCTAGACTTGAGCTTTTTACAGGGAAATAAGAAAGGAAGAATTTGCATCTTTCTACATGTTGACATCCAGTTGATCAAGCATCATTTGTTGAAAATGCTGTCATTTTTCCATTGGATGGTTTTAGCTTCCTTGACAAAGATCAAGTGACCATAGGTGTGTGGGTTCATTTCTGGGTCTTCAATTCTATTCCTTTCAAATTCCTGCTTGTCTGGATACCAATACCACACAGTTTTCACCATAGGATGGCTATTCCCCCAGAAGTTGTTTTATTGTTGAGAATGGTTTTCGCTATCCTGGATTTTTGGTTATTCCAGATAAATTTGGAAATTGCTCTTTGGTTTTTTTTTTCCGAGACAGGGTTTCTCTGTGTAGCCCTGACTGTCCTGGAACTCACTCTGTAGACCAGGCTGGCCTAGAACTCAGAAATCTGCCTGCCTCTGCCTCCCAAGTGCTGGGATTAAAGGGGTGTACCACCACAGCCTGGCCACTCTTTCTAACGCTATGAAGAATTGAGGTGGAATTCTGATGGGGATTGCATTGAATCTGTAGATTGCTTTAGGCAGGATGGCCATTTTTACTATATTAACCATGCCAATCTATGAGTATGGAAGATCTTTCCATCTTCTGAGATCTCCTTCAATTTCTTTCTTGACAGACTTAAAGTTCTTGTCATACAGATCTTTCACTTGCTTGGTCAGCGTCACAGGAAGGTATTTTATATTGTTTGTGACTATTATCAAGGGTGTCATTTTCCTAATTTCTTTGTCAGCCTCTATATCCTTTGGACATAGTAAGGCTACTGTTTTGTTTGAGTTAATTTTATATCCAGGCACTTTGTTGAACTTGTTTATCAGATTTAGGCGTTATGTGGTGGAATTCTGGGATCACAGTAGTCATATCATCTGCAAATTGTGATACTCTGTCTTCCTCCTTTCCAATTTGAATCCCTTTGACCTCCTTTTGTTGTCTAATTTCTCTGGCTAGGATTTTGAGTACTATATTGGACAGGTAGGGAGAGAGAGGACAGCCTTGTCTAGTCTCTGATTTCAGTGGGATTGCTTCAATTTTCTCTCCATTGGGTTTGATGTTGGCTACTGGTTTGGTGTCTATTGCTTGTACTATGTTTAGATATGGGCCTTTAATTGTGATCTTTCCATGACTTTCATCATGAAGAAGTGTTGGATTATGTAAAATGCTTTCTGAGCATCTAATGAAATGATCATGTGGTTTTTTTCTTTGAGTTTGTTTATATAGTGGATTACATTGATGGATTTCCGTATACTGAAACACCTCTGTATCCCTAGGATGAAGCCTACTTGATCATGGTGGATGATCATTTTGATATGTTCTTGGATTTTGTTGGCAAGAATTTTATTGAGTATTTTTGCATCAATATTGATAAGGGAATTTGGTGTACAGTTCTATTTTTGTTGGGTCATTTTGTGTTGCTTAGGTATCAGAGTAATTGTGGCTTCATAAAACAAGTTGGGCAGTTTTCCTTGTGTTTCCATTTTGTGGGATGGTTTATAGAGTATTGGTGTTAAGTCTTCTTTGTAAGTATAATTCTTCTTTTTCACTATAAATCTGCATTTAACCCATCTGGTCCTGGGCTTTTTGTTTGGGAGACTATTAATGACTGCTTCTATTACTTTAAGGGTTATGGGATAGTTTAGATCATTTAACTGATCCTGATTTTACTTTGGTACCTGGTATCTGTCTAGAAAATTGTCTGTTTCATCTAGATTTTCCTTTTTTGTTGTGTATAGGCTTTTGTAGTAGGATCCGATAATTTTTTTTGGATTTCTTCAGTATCTGTTGTTGTGTCTCCCTTTTCATATTTGATTTTGCTCATTTGGATATTGTCTCTTTGCCCTATGGTTAGTTTAGCTAAGGGTTTATCTATCTTTTCAGTTTTTTCAAAAGATCAGCTTCTGCTTTGGTTGATTCTTTGTATAGCTATTTTTGTTTCTCCTTGGTTGTTTTCAGCAGTGAGTTTGATTATTTCATGCTGTTTACTCTTCTTGGGTGTATTTGCATCTTTTTGTTCTAGAGCCTTCAGCTATGCTGTTAAGCTGTTAGGGCATGGTGTTTCCAGTTTCTTTTTGGAGGCACTCAGAGCTATGAGTTTTCCTCTTGGCACAGCTTTCATTGTGTCACATAAGTTTTTGTATGTTGAGCCTTACTTTTCATTTAATTCTAAAAAGTCTTTAATTTCTTTCTTTATTTCTTCCTTGACCAAGTTATCATTGAATAGAGTGTTGTTCAGTTTCCATGTGTATGTGGGCTTTTGGTTGTTTTTTTTTTTTTTTTTTTTTTTTTTTTTTTTTTTTTGTAAGGAAGACCAGGCTTAGTCCATGGTGATCTCATAGGGTGCATGGAATTGTTTCAATATTCTTTTATCTGCTGAGGTCTGTTTTGTGAACGAGTATATGGTCAATTTTGGAGAAGGTACCTTAAGGTGCTGAGAAGAGGGTATATTCTTTTGTATTAGGATAAAATGGTCTATAGATATATGTTAAATCCATTTGGTTCATAACTACTGTTAGTTTCCCTGTTTCCCTATTTAGTTTCTGTTTCCCTGATCTGTCCATTGATGAGAGTAGGGTGTTGAGGTCTCCCACTATTATTGTGTGAAGTGCATTGTGTGCTCTAAGCTTTATTAAAGTTTCTTTTATGAATGTTGGTGCCCTTGTATTTAAAGAATACATGTGCAGAATTGAGAGTTCATTTCATCAGATTTTTGCTTTGATGAGGAAGAAGTGTCATTCCTTGTCTTTTTTGATTATTTTAGGTTGAAAGTCAACTTTATTTGATTTTAGGATGGGTATAGCAACTTGCTTTTTGGGACCGTTTACTTGGAAAATTGTTGCCCAGCCTTTAACTCTGAGGTAGTACCTGTCTTTTTGCCTGAGGTGTGTTTCATGTATGTAGCAAAATATTGTGTCCTGCTTATGTACCAGTCTGTCAGTTATGTTTTTTGTTTTTTGTTTTTTTTTTTGTTTTTGTTTTTGTTTTCTGTTTTTTTTGTTTTTTGTTTTTGTTTTTGTTTTTTTTTTCTGAGACAGGATTTCTCTTTGTAGTCCTGGCTGTCCTGGAACTGACTCTGTAGACCAGACTGGCCTGAAATTCATAAATCCACCTGTCTCTCCCTCCTGAGTGCTGGGATTGAAGGCCTGCACCACCACTGCCCAGCCTAGTTATGTCTTTTTGTTAGAGAATTGAGTCCATTGATATTAAGCGATATGAAGGATAAATGATTTTTGGTTCCTGTTATTTTTCTTATTAGAGGTGGAGTTATGTTTGTGTGGTTCTCTTCTTTTTGGTTTGTTAAAAAAAGAGTAATTTCTTGATTTTTCTAGTGTGTAGCTTCCATCCTTTTGTTTGTGTATCTTTTAATGCATCCTTTTGTATTATCTTTTAAAGGGCTGGATTTGTGGGTAGATATTGTGTAAATTTGTTTTTGTCATGGAATACCTTGCTTTCTCTATCTGTGATAATTGAAAGATTTGTTGGATATAATAGGCTGTGTTTGTATTTGTGTTTTTTAGGGTTTGTGTGATACCTGCCCAGGATCTTCTGGCTACATAGTTTCTGATGAGAAGTCTGATGTAATTCTGATAGGTCTGCCTTTAAATGTTACTTGGCATTTTCCCCTTACTGCTTTTAATATTCTTTCTTTCTTTCTATCTTTCTTTCTTTCTTTTTATCTTTCTTTCTTTGGTACATTTGGTGTTTTAATTATTATGTGATGGGAAGAATTTCTTTTGTGGTCAAATCTGCTTGGAGTTCTCTAAGGTTCTTGTATGTTCATGGGCATCTCTTTATTTAGGTCAGGTTCTATAATTTTGTTGAAGACATTTACTGGCCCTTTAAGTTGGAAATCTTCACTCTCTTCTATACCTATAATCCTTAGGTTTGGTCTTCTCATTGTGTCCTGAATTTCCTTGACATTTTGGGTCAGGAGCTTTTTGCATTTTCCATTTTCTTGGCTGTTGTGTCGTCCTTTCTATGATACCTTCTGCGTCTGAGATTCTCTCTTCTATGTCTTGTAGTCTGTTGTTGATGCTTGCAACCATGACTCCTGACGTCTTTCCTAAGTTTTCTATGTCCAGAGTTTTTTCCCTTTGAAATGTGTTTAATATTTCTACCTCTATTTTTAGATCCTAAATGGTTCTGTTAAATTCCTTCACCTGTTTATTTGTGCTTTCCTGTAATTCTGTTGTTGTTGTTGTTTTGTTTTGTTTTGTTTGTTTTGGTTTTGGGTTTTTGGGTTTTTTGTTTGTTTGTTTGTTTGTTTGTTTCCAGACAGGATTTCTCTGTGTAGCCGTGGCTGACCTGGAACTCAGTCTGTAGAAAAGGCTGGCCTCAAACTCAGAAATCTGCCTTCTTCTGCCTCCCAAGTGCTGGTATTAATGTGTGTGCCACCATTGCCCAGATTTTCCTGTAATTCTTTAAGGGCCTTTTCCTGTTTGCCTGTGTATTTCTTTAAGGGAGTTATTTATGTCCTTCTTGAGGCTCTCTATCAGCATCATGAGCTGTGATTTTAAAACCAAATGTTTCTTTTCCTGTATGTTGGGGTATCCCTGACTTGTTGTTGTGGGAGAATTGGGTTCAGACTATGCCATGTTTCCTTGATTTCTGTTGGTAACATTCCTATGTTTGCCTTTTGCCATATGGTTATCTCTGGTGTTTAGTTGTTCCTGCTGACTCTGGCTGGTGCTTGTCCCTCCTGTGGGCCTGCAAGTCTGTCTCAGCACGCCTGTGTGACCGGCTTTCCCCTCACACAGAGTGTTGTCGTACTGCCCAGCTCTTGTGTATAGGTGAGGCACTGGTGGACCCTGTCAGAGCTGTTCTGGCACTCTGGTGTTCCCTGTGCTCCTGGCTGTACCTGCCCATTCAATGGAAGGAGAGAAGATCTGTTTTCTTTTTAAATTATTAGCAGATGAGCTTAGAGTGTAGGTTTTGTACATACAAATATTTGCTTGTGTGCGAACCTCACTGAATTTTGAAATGTGGTAGAGAATATATTATGTTTCTGGAGATGTCATGTGTTGAGGTCATTACCAGTATGCTGCATTGCATTGCAGGTATGTGGCGTGATTTCTATCTGTGGGGCTTGTTTTGAATTTTTTGAATGAGTATGAGTATTTTCCCTGTATGCATGAATTTGTTTATCTTGTGTGCCTGATGTTCATAGTAGGCAGAAGATGGCCTCAGGCATCGTGAAGTTGATCCAATGGACAGCTGTGCTCCTCCATGTAAATACTGGCAATTTAATCCACTTATTTGGTAGACACAGAATACCTGTGTTAGCCACCTCTCTTGACCTATGTTGCTAATTCATGATCTACGTTAAATAGCTAATATTTTCATCTGTCCATTTACGAAGGTTTAAACATACATCATGTTTTTTGTTTTGTTTTGTTTTGTTTTTTGTTTTTTTTTTTGTTTTTTTGTTTTTTGTTTTTTTTTTTTTTTGAGACAGGGTTTCTCTGTGTAGTCCTGGCTGTCCTGGAACTCACTCTGTAGACCAAGCTGGCCTCGAATTCAGAAATCTGCCTGCCTCTGCCTCCTGAGTGCTTGGATTAAAGGTGTGTGCCACCACTGTCCGGCCATATATCACCTTTAATTAAGATCTTATTAATTTTACTGTTCAATCTGGGTCACTTAAGCTTTTTGGAATAAGAATACAATCCTGGAGTGAATATATAAATCTGTAGAGCAACTTCAGTGAAGACCTTTCAGTTCTTTCTAATTTTTTTGTTTGTTTGTTTCTTTGATTTGGTGATTTTTGCAGGGGAGTTCCTGTCTCAATATGTTCCTGTCACTGTACTGTAACTCATATGTTAGAGCAGGCTGACATCCACCTCAATGACATATACCCATGTCTGCTTCCTAACTGCTGGGATTAAAAGCAGGAGAGAATGCACCCAGCGTGCTCATCAGGTTTTTTTTTTTTTTAAATATTTTTATTTTCTATATTCTTTGTTTACATTCCAAATGATTTCCCCTTTCCCGGATTCCCCCATCCATATGTCCCATAAACCTTCTTCTCTCCATCCCTTCTCCAATCACCTCCCTCCTTTTTCTCTGTCCTTATATTCCCTTCCAATGCTAGATCAGTCCTTTCCAGGATCAGGACCCTCTCCATACTTCTTCATGGGAGTCATTTGTTATGCAATTTGTGCCTTGGGTATTCAGGGCTTCTGGGCTAATTAATATCCACTTATCAGAGATTGCATTCCATGTGTATTCTTTTGTGATTGGGTTACCTCACTTAGGATGATATTTTCCAGATCAAACCATTTGCATAAAATTTTGTGAATTCATTGTTTCTAATTGCTGAGCAGTATTCCATTGTGTAAATATACCACATTTTCTGTATCCATTCCTCATTTGAGGGGCATCTACGTCCTTTCCAGTTTTTGGCTATTATAAATAAGGCTGCTGTGAACACAATGGAGCATGTGTCTTTATTGCATGCCGGGGAATCCTTTGAGTATATGCCCAGGAGAGGTATAGCAGGGTCCTCCAGAAGTCTCTTGTCCAGTTTTCTGAGGAACCTCCAGACAGATTTCCAAAGTGGTTGTACCATCTTACAGCCCCACCAGCAGTGGAGGAGTGTTCCTCTTTCTCTACATCCTCACCAACACCTGCTGTCTCCTGGGTTTTTGATCTTAGCCATTCTGACTGGAGTAAGGTGAAATCTCAGGGTTGTTTTGATCTGCATTTCCCTAATGAAAATGATGTTGAGCACATCTTAAGGTGCCTCTTGGCCATCCGAATATCTTCAGGTGAGAATTCTTTGTTTAGATCTGGACCCCATTTTTAATAGGGTTATTTGGTTCCCTAGGGTCTAACTTCTTGAGTTCTTTGTATATATGGATATTAGCCCTCTATCAGATGTGGGGTTGGTGAATATCCTTTCCCAATTTGATGGTTGCCATTTTGTCCTTTTAACAGTGTCCTTTGCCTTACAGAAACGTTGTAATTTTATGAGGTCCCATTTGTCAATTCTTGATCTTAGAGCATAAGCTATTGGTGATCTGTTCAGGAACTTTTCCCCTGTGCCCATGTCCTCAAGGGTCTTCCCCAGTTTCTTTTCTATTAGTTTCAGTGTGTCTGGTTTTACATGGAGGTTTCTTTATGCACTTGGAGTGACGTTTAGTACATGGAGATAAGAATAGATCAATTCGCATTCTTCTGCATGCTGACCTCCAATTGATCCAGCACCATTTGTTGAAAAGGCTATCTTTTTTTCCACTGGATGTTTTGGCTCCTTTGTCGAAGATCAAGTGACAATAGGTGTGTGGATTCATTTCTGGATCTTCAGTTCTATTCCATTGGTCCAGTTGTCTGTCACTGTGCCAATACCATGCAGTTTTTATCACTATTGCTCTGTAGTATTGCTTGAAGTCAGGGATACTGATTCCCCCAGAATTTCTTTTGTTGTTGAGAATAGTTTTAGCTATCCTGGGTTTCTTGTTATTCCAGATGAATTTGAGAATTGCTTTTTCTAACTCTGTGAAGAACTGAGTTGGGATTTTAACGGGGATTGCATTGAATCTGTAGATCGCTTTTGGCAAGATGGCCATTTTAACTATATTAATCCTGCCAATCCACGAGCATGGCAGATTCTTCCATTTTCTGAGGTCTTCTCTGATTTCCTTCTTCAGAGACCTGAAGTTCTTGTCATATAGATATTTCACTTGTTTGGTTAGAGACACACCAAGATACTTTATATTGTTTGTGGCTATTTTGAAGGGTGTCATTACCCTAACTTCTTTCTCAGCCTGCTTATGCTTTGAGTATAGGAAGGCAACTGATTTGCTTGAGTTGATTTTATAACCAGCCACTTTGCTGAAGTTGTTTATCAGCTGTAGGAGATCTCTGGTGGAGGTTTTCGGGTCACTTAAGCAGACTATCATGCCATCTGCAAATAGTGATAATTTGACTTCTTCCTTTCCAATTTGTATCCCCTTTACTTACTTATGTTGTCTAATTGCTCTAGCTAGAACTTCAAGTACTATATTGAAAAAATATGGAGAGGGAGGACAGCCTTGTATAGTCCCTGATTTTAGTGGGATTGCTTCAAGTTTCTCTCCATTTAGTTTGATGTTGGCTGCTGGTTTGCTGTATATTGCTTTAAAGATGTTTAGGTATGGGCCTTGAATTCCTGTTCTTTCCAATACTTTTAGCATGATAGGATGCTGGATTTTGTCAAATGCTTTTTCTGCATCTAATGAGATGGTCATGTGGTTTTTTTCTTTGAGTTTGTTTATGTAGTGGATAGCATTGATGGATTTCCTTATATTGAACCATCCCTGCATCCCTGGGATGAAGCCTACTTGATCATTGTGGATGATCGTTTTGATGTGTTCTTGGATTCGGTTGGCAAGAATTTTATTAAGTATTTTTGCATCAATATTCATAAGAGAAATTGGCCTGAAGTTCTCTTTCTTTGTTGGATCTTTGTGTGATTTTGGTATCAGCGTAATTGTGGCTTCATAGAACGAGTGGGGTAGAGTTCCTTCTGTTTCTATTTTGTGGAATAGTTTGAAGAGTATTGGTGATAGGTCTTCTATGAAGGTCTGATAGAACGCTTCACTGCAGCCATCTGGTCCCGTGCTTTTTTTGGTTGGGAGACTTTCTATGACACTTTATATTTCTTCAGGTATTATGGGACTGTTTAATTGATCTTTTTGATCATGATTTAGTTTTGGTGTTGGAAATCTGTCTAGGAAACTGTCCATTTCCTCCAGATTCTCCAGTTGTGTTGAGTATAGGCTTTTGGAGTAGGATTTAATGATGTTTTGAATTTCCTCAGTTTCTGTTGTTATATCTCCCTTTTCATTTCTAAATTTGTTAATCTGGGTGCTGTCTAGGTGTCCTTTGTTTAGTCTGGCTAAGGGTTTATCTATCTTGTTGATTTTCTCAAAGAACCAGCTCCTGGTTTTGTTGATTCTTTGTATGGTTCTCTTTGTTTCTACTTGGTTGATTTTGGCCCTGAGTTTGATGATGTCCTGCCTTCTACTACTCCTGGGTGAAATAGCTTCTTTTTGTTCCAGGGCTTTCAGGCTTGTCATTAAGCTGGTAGTGTATGCTCTCTCCATTTTCTTTTTGGAGGCACTCAGGGCTATGAGTTTTCCTCTTAGCACTGCTTTCATTGTGTCACATAGATTTGGGTATGTTTTGTCTTCATTTTCATTGTGTTCTAAAAATTCTTTAATTTCTTTCTTTATTTTTTCCTTGACCAAGGTATCATTGAGTAGAATATTGTTCAGTTTCCACGTGTATGTGGGTTTTCTGTTGCTTTTGTTGCTATTGAAGACCACTTTTACTCCATAGTGATCTGATAGGAGGCATGGGATTAGTTCGATCTTCTTATATATGTTGAGGTTTGTCTTGTGACCAATTATATGGTCTATTTTGGAGAAGGTACCATGAGGTGTTGAGAAAAAGGGTATATTCTTTTGCTTTAGGATAGAATGTTCTATATATATCTGTTAAATCTAATTGGTCCAAAGCTTCAATTAGTTTCATTGAGTCCCTGTGTAGTTTCTGTTTTCCTGATCGGTCCATTGAGGAAAGTGCAGTGTTAAAGTCACCCACAATCATTGTGTTAGGTGCAATGTGTGCTTTGAGCTTTAATAAAATTTCTTTTATGAATGAGGATGCCCTTGCATTTGGAGCATAGATGTTCAGGATTGAGAGTTCTTTTTGTTGTATTTTTCCTTTGACCAACAAGAAGTGTCCCTCGGAGTCTCTTTTGATGACTTTGGGTTTAAAGTCAATTTTATCTGATATTAAAATGGCTACTCCCGATTGTTTTCTGAGACCATTTGCTTGTAAAATTGTCTTCCAGCCTTTTACTCTAAGGTAGTGTTTGTCTTTGACCCTTAGGTGTGTTTCCTGTAAGCAGCAAAATGTAGGGTCCTGTTTACGTATCCAGTTAGTTAGTCTATGTCTTTTTATTGGGGCATTGAGTCCATTGATGTTAAGAGATATTAAGGAATAGTGATTGTTAGTTCCTGTCATTTTTGACGTTCTTTTTTAAATTTGATTGCTTAACTTCTTTTGGGTTTGATGAAAGGTTACTATCTTGCTTTTTCCAGGGTGAAGTTTCCCTCCTTGTATTGGTGTTTTCCTCCTATTATCCTTTGTAGGGCTGGGTTTGTGGATAGATATTGGGTAAACTTGGTTTTGTCATGGAATATCTTAGTTTCTCCATCTACAGTGATTGAGAGTTTTGCTGGATATAGTAGTTTTGGCTGGCATTTGTGTTCTCTTAGAGTCTGCATGAGATCAGCCCAGGATCTTCTAGCCTTCATAGTCTCAGGTGAAAAGTCTGCTGTGATTCTGATAGGTCTTCCTTTATATGTTACTTGGCCTTTTTCTCTTACTGCCTTTAATATTCTTTCGTTGTTTAGTACATTTGGTGTTTTGATTATTATGTGACGGGAAGTATTTCTGTTCTGGTCCAGTCTGTTTGGAGTTCTGTAGGCTTCTTGTATATTCATGGGCATCTCTCTCTTTAGGTTAGGGAAGTTTTCTTCCATAATTTTATTGAAGATATTTGCTGGCCCTTTAAGCTGTAAATCTTCACTCTCATCTATGCCTATAATCCTTAGGTTTGGTCTTCTCATTGTGTCCTGGATTTCCTGGATATTTTGGGTTACAAGCTTTTTGCTTTTTGCATTTTCTTTAACTGTTGAGTCCATGGTTTCTATGGTATCTTCAGCGTCTGAGATTCTTTCTTCTATCTCTTGTATTCTGTTGTTGATATTTGCATCTATGTCCAGTGATTTCTTCCCAAGGCTTTCTATCTCCAAAGTTGTCTCCCTTTGAGTTTTCTTAGTTGTTTCTACTTCTGATTTTAGATCCTGGATTGTTTTGCTTAGCTCCTTCACTTGCTTGTTTGTGCTTTCCTGTAATTCTTTAAGAGATTTTTGTGCTTCCTCTTTCATGACTGCAGCCTGTTGACCAAAGTTCTCCTGTATTTCTTTAAGTGATTTTTGTGTTTCCTCATTATTGGCTTTTGTATTCTCCTGGATTTCTTTCAATGATTTTTGTGTTTCCCTTGCAAGGGCTTCTAACTTTTGATCCATTTTCTCCTGAATTTCTTTAAGTATGTCCTTCATGTGTTCCTGTACCAGCATCATGACCAGTGATTTTAAATCCAAATCTTGTTTTACTGGTGTGATGGGGTATCCAGGACATGCTGGTAAAGGAGAATTGGGTTCAGATGTTGCCATATTGCCTTGATTTCTGTTAGTGATGTTCCTGGGTCTGCCTTTTGCCATCTAGTTCTCACTGGTGTTAGTTGGTGTTGTCAATGCTGGACTCACCAGTGCAAGCTGCCCCTTCCCAGGTGGCCTCTGGTGCACAGCTTACCTCCTGCACTGCCTGGAGACAGGGTGTTGTTGTCCAGGCTGTTCAGACTCCGAAGCAGACACCTGAAGGCTCCTGCTGGGGCCCGTTGGATTCCCTGGAGCACACCGACTTCTCCCTGCTGGCCGCCTGGAAGTCCCACTTGCCTCTTTCAGGACTTGGAGATGTGGTGTTGCTGCTCAGGCTGATCTGGATCCGCAAGCAGAGAGGTCCGAGGGCTACCACCAGAGGCCTCAGGACTGAAGCATAAGCTCTGTGCCACAGGGAAGGAGCTGTGCTGTGAGCTCCCAGACTGCCTCTGGGCGCACACCAGGACCCCCCCCCCCCCCCGCACTTCCTGGAGACCGAGTTCTGTGGCCCAGGCTGTTCAGATCCTAAAGCAGGTGCCTGAAGGCTCCTGCTGGGGCCCGCTGGATTCACCGGAGCATACCGACCTCTCCTGCTGGCCGCCCGAAAGCCCAACCTGCCTCTTTCAGGACCTGGAGATGTGGCTCTGCTGCTCAGGCTGATCTGGTTCCGGAAGCAGAGAGGTCCGAGGGCTACCGCCAGAGGCCTCAGGACTGAAGCCTAAGCTGGACTGAGCTGTGCTGTGTGCTCCCAGACTGCCTCTGGGCCTCTGGGCGCACACACCTTTCTTCTATATCTTGTATTCTGTTGTTGATATTTGCATCTATGGCCCCTGATTTCTGCCCAAGGTTTTCTGTCTCAGACGTTTTCTCCCTTTGTGAGTTCTTAGTTGCTTCTACTTCTGTTTTTAGATTCTGGATGGTTTTGCTCAGCTCCTTCACTTCCTTGTTGGTGTTTTCCTGTAATTCTTTAAGAGAATTACAGGAAATTCTCTTAAATTTCTGTTTCCTCAGGCAGTAAGGATGGTGACAAGGAGTCACTCCCTGTGCTGATCCCCATGTAGGGCACAGGCCCCATGACAGGCTGTCATACAGATGAACCAAGAGGTCTTAAATTCCCATTCAGTGTTCTTAAACATTGAGTTATCTCTCCAGCCTGAACAAGGAAATTCTTTTTGCTTGTTTGTTTTTTTTTTTGTTTTTGTTTTTGTTTTCTTGAGACCAAGGAAATTGTTATAAAGAAAATATTTAATTTGGGTTGGCTTACCGTTTCAGAGGTTCAGTCCATTATTAACAAAGCAGGAAGAATGGTAGTGTCTAGGTTGGCATATTACTTGAAAAGGAAGTGACTTATTCATATGGATTGAGGGGAGCCAGAAAAAGTGTCTCCTCTTCAGCAGGAAGCCAGGAAGAGTGCCTCTTCTGCAGTGAGTGGAGCTTGAACATAGAACCTTAAAGGCTACCTCACAGTGACACACATCTTCCAAAAAGGCAACACCTTTCTCAAGAATACAACTCCACATACACCCTGTGGACTCTAGCATTTAAACACATGTCTATATGGAGCTAAAACCTATTCAAACCATTAAAAGTACAAATACCCTTAGTCTCCCAGAACACATGCTATTCCTCTTCCCAGGGATAGGGTCTTTAGTCTCATATTTTATTTACAACTCATGTTCAAAGAAACCCTCCATTGCCTTATAGCTGGGAAGTCCAGTAGGCAAAATTTGATATAATTCAAACAGTGACAACAATTAAAGCAAAAAGACTCCATGAATTTCAAAACAATAAGGGGTCTATTCGAGAGAGGGAAGAGGAGATGATAATGATATAATGATATTCTCAAAAAATATTTAATCTTTGAAACAGGCTTTATGACCCCATGGACTCCAGTGATATGTGAGATGTGTATTAGAGCACACCAAGGTTTACTCACAGTTTTACTCTCAGGCAGCACATTTTCAGCAAGGAAAAAGAACAATTCTGTTCAACATGGACACATTAGTTTGTCTACAAACTCTGTTTTGCTTAAACTACAGAAATTTAATTTCACAATAAGTTCAGTTCTTTATTTTGATTCCTGATTGCTCCATTCTGAGAACCCTAGGAAACAGCCATAAGAACATTGATCTATCAGCTATATTTGGTCACCTGAGTAATCCAAACTGCTGTCAAGGTATGAAACCTTTCAATCTTCTTCCTGAGCTCCGTTTCTGTGCTGGAATATATTTGCTTCAATGTTGGTCAGTTATCTCGATTTCTGCGTGTGCTCCTCTTCAGTTTTTTATTTATTTATTTATTTATTTATTTATTTGTTTGTTTGTTTATTTATTTATTTATTTATTTTGGATTTTATTTTTTCCGAGACAGGGTTTCTCTGTGTAGTGCTGGCCATCCTGGAACTCACTTTGTAGGCCAGGTTGGCCATGAACTCAGATCTGCTTGCCTCTGCCTCCCAGAGTGCTGGAATTACAGGGTTGTGCCACCACTGCCCAGCACTCCTCTTCAGTTTTAATTCCACAATAAATTTCAGATAGGTTGAAGGACTCTCATTCACTGGACTCTTGTACTTCTCACTTCCTTCTCTCTCAGTCAAGACTCACCTTAGAAAAATGCTTAGCTATATAGGCTTTGAAAAGGAGTGGGACTTTACATAGCCGAGGGTAAACCATTAATAAGATACTGAGTGAATTTGCCCCAATATACAAGGTTAGCTGCTGAGATCTGTAACTAATTACAAGCTGCAACAATCAGTAAATATCCTATTTCACACCACTGAGCTGACATATTAGGGTCAACCAGAATTGCACACATCTTCATAGCAGAGTTCCCTAGTAGGAAATTCCATGTAGTTTGGGTCATATGAAGCTCGCTAAATTATACATCTTCCCGTCCGGTATACCTTCATTTATGTCATGACTTAATACAAGCTTAGAAATTATTAAATTTCTACTGTATCCCAACTATATCCTTCTTTATAATAATGACCCAGAAAGCAGAATGCCTGAAACTTCAGTCTGTGATCTAGCTATTATCTACCTCATTTATTCATCAGTGTACCTACCATATTATCCATCTATATGTGGTCAAAATAATAACAGCATGCCAATTAAATCTTTTCCAATATCAAAATAAGACTTGTTAAATATAGAGATTGGATACATTTTTTAATATTATATGGTATTTCATTATGGAACATAACAGTTTTCTTCTGACTCAGTTTGCCAAAATGAACTAAAGCATTACAATGATTATAAAAACATCGTTAAATATATATGTTTTATTCATCTGTCTGTCTATCTATCTATCTATCTATCTATCTTTTTATTCGATATAATTTATTTACATTTCAAATGATTTCCCTTTTCTAGCCCCCCCCACTCCCCGAAAGTCCCGTAAGCCCCCTTCTCTTCCCCTGTCCTCCCACCCACCCCTTCCCACTTCCCCGTTCTGGTTTTGCCGAATACTGTTTCACTGAGTCTTTCCAGAAACAGGGGCCACTCCTCCTTTCTTCTTGTACCTCATTTGATGTGTGGATTATGTTTTGGGTATTCCAGTTTTCTAGGTTAATATCCACTTATTAGTGAGTGCATACCATGATTCACCTTTTGAGTCTGACCATATAATTGGTCACAAGACAGACCTCAACAAATATAAGAAGATAGAACTAATCCCATGCCTCCTATCTGATCACTATGGAGTAAAAGTGGTCTTCAATAGCAACAGAAACAACAGAAAACCCACATACATGTGGAAACTGAACAATACTCTACTCAATGATACCTTGGTCAAGGAAGAAATAAAGAAAGAAATTAAAGACTTTTTAGAACACAATGAAAATGAAAACACAACATACCCAAATCTATGGGACACAATGAAAGCAGTGCTAAGAGGAAAACTCATAGCCCTGAGTGCCTTCAAAAAGAAAATGGAGAGAGCATACATTACCAGCTTAATGACACACCTGAAAGCCCTAGAACAAAAAGAAGCTATTTCGCCCAGGAGGAGTAAAAGGCAGGAAATCATCAAACTCAGGGCCGAAATCAATCAAGTAGAAATAAAGAGAACCATACAAAAAATCAACAAAACCAGGAGCTGGTTCTTTGAGAAAATCAACAAGATAGATAAACCCTTAGCCAGACTGACCAAAGGGCACAGAGAAAGTATCCAAATTAACAAACTTAGAAATGAAAAGGGAGATATAACAACGGAAACTGAGGAAATCCAAAAAATCATCAGATCCTACTACAAGAGCCTGTACTCAACACAACTGGAGAATCTGGCGGAAATGGACAATTTCCTTGACAGATACCAAATACCAAAATTAAATCAGGACCAACTAGACCATCTAAACAGTCCCATAATGCCTAAAGAAATAGAAGGAGTCATAGAAAGTCTTCCAACCAAAAAAAGCACAGGACCAGATGGCTTCAGTGCAGAATTCTACCAGACCTTCAAAGAAGAGTTAACACCAATACTCTTCAAACTATTCCACAAAATAGAAACAGAAGGAACACTACCCAATTCCTTCTATGAAGCCACAATTACGCTGATACCAAAGCCACAAAAAGATCCAAGAAAGAAAGAGAACTTCAGACCAATTTCCCTTATGAACATCGATGCAAAAATACTCAATAAAATTCTTGCCAACCGAATCCAAGAACACATCAAAACGATCATCCACCATGATCAAGTAGGCTTTATCCCGGGAATGCAGGGTTGGTTCAATATACGGAAATCCATCAATACAATCCACTACATAAACAAACTCAAAGAACAAAACCACATGGTCATTTCATTGGATGCTGAAAAAGCATTTGACAAAATTCAGCATCCTTTCATGCTTAAAGTCTTGGAGAGAACAGGAATTCAAGGCCCATACCTAAACATAGTAAAAGCAATATACAGCAAACCGGTAGCCAGCATCAAAGTAAATGGAGAGAAACTTGAAGCAATCCCACTGAAATCAGGGACGAGACAAGGCTGCCCCCTTTCTCCTTATCTTTTCAATATTGTACTTGAGGTACTAGCTCGGGCAATTCGACAACATAAGGAGGTCAAAGGGATACAAATTGGAAAGGAGGAAGTCAAACTATCATTATTTGCAGACGACATGATAGTCTATCTAAGTGACCCAAAAAAACTCCACTAGAGAGCTCCTACAGCTGATAAACAACTTCAGCAAAGTGGCAGGTTATAAAATCAACTCAAGCAAATCAGTGGCCTTCCTATACTCAAAGGATAAGCAGGCTGAGAAAGAAATTAGGGAAATGACCCCCTTCACAATAGCCACAAACAGTATAAAGTATCTTGGGGTGACTCTTACCAAACATGTGAAAGTTCTGTATGACAAGAACTTCAAGACTCTGAAGAAGGAAATGGAAGAAGACCTCAAAAAATGGGAAAACCTCCCATGCTCATGGATCGGTAGAATCAATATAGTTAAAATGGCCATTTTGCCTAAAGCACTATACAGGTTCAATGCAATACCCATCAAAATCCCAACTCAATTCTTCACAGACTTAGAAAGAGCAATTATCAAATTCATCTGGAACAACAAAAAACCCAGCATAGCCAAAACTATTCTCAGCAACAAAAGAAAATCTGGGGGAATCAGTATCCCTGACCTCAAGCAATACTACAGAGTAATAGTGTTAAAAACTGCATGGTATTGGTACAGTAACAGGCAGGAGGATCAATGGAACAGGATTGAAGATCCAGAAATGAACCCACACACCTATGGCCACTTGATCCTCAACAAAGAGGCTGAAAACATCCAATGGAAAAAAGGTAGCCTTTTCAACAAATGGTTCTGGATCAACTGGAGGTCAGCATGCAGAAGAATGCGAATTGATCCATCCTTGTCTCCTTGTACTAAGCTCAAATCCAAATGGATCAAGGACCTCCACATAAAGCCAGACACTCTGAGGCTAATAGAAAAGAAACTGGGGAAGACCCTTGAGGACATCGGTACAGGGAGAAAGTTTCTGAACAGAACACCAATAGAGTATGCTCTAAGAGCAAGAATTGACAAATGGGACCTCATAAAATTACAAAGTTTCTGTAAGGCAAAGGACACCATCAAGAGGACAAATCAGCAACCAACAAATTGGGAAAAGATCTTCCCCAATCCTACATCAGATAGAGGGCTAATATCCAATATATAGAGAGAACTCAAGAAGTTAGACTCCAGAAAACCAAACAGCCCTATTAAAAAATGGGGTACAGAGTTAAACAAAGAATTCTCACCTGAAGAACTTCGGATGGCAGAGAAGCATCTTAAAAAAGTTCAACTTCATTAGTCATTAGGGAAATGCAAATCAAAACAACTCTAAGATTTCATCTTACACCAGTCAGAATGGCTAAGATTAAAAATTCAGGAGACAGCAGGTGTCGGAGAGGGTGTGGAGAAAGAGGAACACTCCTCCACTGCTGGTGGGGTTGCAAATTGGTACAACCACTCTGGAAAGCAGTCTGGCGGTTCCTCCGAAAACTGGGCACCTCACTTCCAGAAGATCCTGCTATACCACTCCTGGGCATATACCCAGAAGACTCCCCACCATGTAATAAGGATACATGTTCTACTATGTTCACAGCAGCTCTATTTATAATTGCCAGATGCTGGAAAGAACCCAGGTATCCCTCAACAGAAGAGTGGATGCAAAAAATGTGGTATATCTACACAATGGAGTACTATTCAGCCATTAGAAACAATGAATTCATGAAATTCTTAGGCAAATGGATGGAGCTAGAGAATATCATACTAAGTGAGGTAACCCAGACTCAAAAGGTGAATCATGGTATGCACTCACTAATAAGTGGATATTAACCTAGAAAACTGGAATACCCAAAACATAATCCACACATCAAATGAGGTACAAGAAGAAAGGAGGAGTAGCCCCTGGTTCTGGAAAGACTCAGTGAAACAGTATTCGGCAAAATCAGAACGGGGAAGTAGGAAGAGGTGGGTGGGAGGACAGGGGAAGAGAAGGGGGCTTACAGGACTTTCGGGGAGTGGGGGGGCTAGAAAAGGGAAATCATTTGAAATGTAAATAAATTATATCGAATAAAAAAAAGAATTACAGGAAAGCACAAATAAACAGGTGAAGGAATTTAGCAGAACCATTTAGGATCTAAAAATAGAGGTAGAAATATTAAACAAATTGCAAAGGGAAAAAACTCTGGACATAGAAAACTTAGGAAAGACGTCAGGAGTCATGGTTGCAAGCATCAACAACAGACTACAAGATATAGAAGAGAGAATCTCAGACGCAGAAGGTATCATAGAAAGCACGACACAACAGCCAAAGAAAATGGAAAATGCAAAAAGCTCCTGACCCAAAATGTCAAGGAAATTCAGGACACAATGAGAAGACCAAACCTAAGGATTATAGGTATAGAAGAGAGTGAAGATTTCCAACTAAAGGGCCAGTAAATGTCTTCAACAAAATTATAGAACCTGACCTAAATAAAGAGATGCCCATGAACATACAAGAACCTTAGAGAACTCCAAACAGATTTCACCACGAAAGAAAGTCTTCCCATTACATAATAATTAAAACACCAAATGTACCAAAGAAAGAAAGAAAGAAAGAAAGAAAGAAAGAAAGAAAGAAAGAAAGAAAGAAAGATAGAAAGAAAGAATATTAAAAGCAGTAAGGGGAAAATGCCAAGTAACATTTAAAGGCAGACCTATCAGAATTACATCAGACTTCTCATCACACACTATGTAGCCAGAAGATCCTGGGCAGGTATCACACAAACCCTAAAAAACACAAATACAAACACAGCCTATTATATCCAACAAATCTTTCAATTATCACAGATAGAGAAACCAAGGTATTCCATGACAAAAACAAATTTACACAATATCTACCCACAAATCCAGCCCTTTAAAAGATAATACAAAAGGATGCATTAAAAGATACACAAACAAAAGGATGGAAGCTACACACTAGAAAAATCAAGAAATTACTCTTTTTTTAACAAACCAAAAAGAAGAGAACCACACAAACATAACTCCACCTCTAATAAGAAAAATAACAGGAACCAAAAATCATTTATCCTTCATATCGCTTAATATCAATGGACTCAATTCTCTAACAAAAAGACATAACTAGGCTGGGCAGTGGTGGTGCAGGCCTTCAATCACAGCACTCAGGAGGGAGAGACAGGTGGATTTATGAATTTCAGGCCAGTCTGGTCTACAGAGTCAGTTCCAGGACAGCCAGGACTACAAAGAGAAATCCTGTCTCGAAAAAAAAAAAACAGAAAACAAAAACAAAAACAAAAAAAAACAAAAAACAAAAAACAAAAACATAACTGACAGACTGGTACATAAGCAGGACACAATATTTTGCTACATACATGAAACACACCTCAGGCAAAAAGGCAGGTACTACCTCAGAGTTAAAGGCTGGGCAACAATTTTCCAAGTAAACGGTCCCAAAAAGCAAGTTGCTATACCCATCCTAAAATCAAATAAAGTTGACTTTCAACCTAAAATAATCAAAAAAGACAAGGAATGACACCTCATCCTCATCAAAGCAAAAATCTGATGAAATGAACTCTCAATTCTGCACATGTATTCTTTAAATACAAGGGCACCAACATTCATAAAAGAAACTTTAATAAAGCTTAGAGCACACAATGCACTTCACACAATAATAGTGGGAGACTTCAACACCCTACTCTCATCAATGGACAGATCAGGGAAACAGAAACTAAATAGGGAAACAGGGAAACTAACAGTAGTTATGAACCAAATGGATTTAACATATATCTATAGACCATTTTATCCTAATACAAAAGAATATACCCTCTTCTCAGCACCTTAAGGTACCTTCTCCAAAATTGACCATATACTCGGTCACAAAACAGACCTCAGCAGATAAAAGAATATTGAAATAATTCCATGCACCCTATGAGATCACCATGGACTAAGCCTGGTCTTCCTTACAAAAAAAAAAAAAAACAACCAAAAGCCCACATACACATGGAAACTGAACAACACTCTACTCAATGATAACTTGGTCAAGGAAGAAATAAAGAAAGAAATTAAAGACTTTTTAGAATTAAATGAAAAGTAAGGCTCAACATACAAAAACTTATGTGACACAATGAAAGCTGTGCCAAGAGGAAAACTCATAGCTCTGAGTGCCTCCAAAAAGAAACTGGAAACACCATGCCCTAACAGCTTAACAGCATAGCTGAAGGCTCTAGAACAAAAAGATGCAAATACACCCAAGAAGAGTAAACAGCAGGAAATAATCAAACTCACTGCTGAAAACAACCAAGGAGAAACAAAAATAGCTATACAAAGAATCAACCAAAGCAGAAGCTGATCTTTTGAAAAAACTGAAAAGATAGATAAACCCTTAGCTAAACTAACCATAGGGCAAAGAGACAATATCCAAATGAGCAAAATCAAATATGAAAAGGGAGACACAACAACAGATACTGAAGAAATCCAAAAAAAATTATCGGATCCTACTACAAAAGCCTATACACAACAAAAAAGGAAAATCTAGATGAAACAGACAATTTTCTAGACAGATACCAGGTACCAAAGTAAAATCAGGATCAGTTAAATGATCTAAACTATCCCATAACCCTTAAAGTAATAGAAGCAGTCATTAATAGTCTCCCAAACAAAAAGCCCAGGACCAGATGGGTTAAATGCAGATTTATAGTGAAAAAGAAGAATTATACTTACAAAGAAGACTTAACACCAATACTCTATAAACCATCCCACAAAATGGAAACACAAGGAAAACTGCCCAACTTGTTTTATGAAGCCACAATTACTCTGATACCTAAGCAACACAAAATGACCCAACAAAAATAGAACTGTACACCAAATTCCCTTATCAATATTGATGCAAAAATACTCAATAAAATTCTTGCCAACAAAATCCAAGAACATATCAAAATGATCATCCACCATGATCAAGTAGGCTTCATCCTAGGGATACAGAGGTGTTTCAGTATACGGAAATCCATCAATGTAATCCACTATATAAACAAACTCAAAGAAAAAAACCACATGATCATTTCATTAGATGCTCAGAAAGCATTTTACATAATCCAACACTTCTTCATGATGAAAGTCATGGAAAGATCACAATTAAAGGCCCATATCTAAACATAGTACAAGCAATAGACACCAAACCAGTAGCCAACATCAAACCCAATGGAGAGAAAATTGAAGCAATCCCACTGAAATCAGAGACTAGACAAGGCTGTCCTCTCTCTCCCTACCTGTCCAATATAGTACTCAAAATCCTAGCCAGAGAAATTAGACAACAAAAGGAGGTCAAAGGGATTCAAATTGGAAAGGAGGAAGACAGAGTATCACAATTTGCAGATGATATGACTACTGTGATCCCAGAATTCCACCACATAACGCCTAAATCTGATAAACAAGTTCAACAAAGTGCCTGGATATAAAATTAACTCAAACAAAACAGTAGCCTTACTATGTCCAAAGGATATAGAGGCTGACAAAGAAATTAGGAAAATGACACCCTTGATAATAGTCACAAACAATATAAAATACCTTCCTGTGACGCTGACCAAGCAAGTGAAAGATCTGTATGACAAGAACTTTAAGTCTGTCAAGAAAGAAATTGAAGGAGATCTCAGAAGATGGAAAGATCTTCCATACTCATAGATTGGCATGGTTAATATAGTAAAAATGGCCATCCTGCCTAAAGCAATCTACAGATTCAATGCAATCCCCATCAGAATTCCACCTCAATTCTTCATAGCGTTAGAAAGAGTGGCCAGGCTGTGGTGGTACACCCCTTTAATCCCAGCACTTGGGAGGCAGAGGCAGGCAGATTTCTGAGTTCTAGGCCAGCCTGGTCTACAGAGTGAGTTCCAGGACAGTCAGGGCTACACAGAGAAACCCTGTCTCGGAAAAAAAAAACCAAAGAGCAATTTCCAAATTTATCTGGAATAACCAAAAATCCAGGATAGCGAAAACCATTCTCAACAATAAAACAACTTCTGGGGGAACAGCCATCCTATGGTGAAAACTGTGTGGTATTGGTATCCAGACAAGCAGGAATTTGAAAGGAATAGAATTGAAGACCCAGAAATGAACCCACACACCTATGGTCACTTGATCTTTGTCAAGGAAGCTAAAACCATCCAATGGAAAAATGACAGCATTTTCAACAAATGATGCTTGATCAACTGGATGTCAACATGTAGAAAGATGCAAATTCTTCCTTTCTTATTTCCCTGTAAAAAGCTCAAGTCTAGATGGATAAAGGACCTCCACATAAAACCATATACACTTGATCTAATAGAAGAGAACATAGGGAAGAACCTGGACAACATGGGAAAAAGAGAAAATTTCCTGAATAGAACACAATAGCTAATGTTCTAAGATCAAGTATTGATACATAGGACCCCATAAAATTGCACAGCTTCAGTAAGGCAAAACACACATTTTTGTTGTTTTGTTTTGTTGGATGTGTTTTTTACAAGACAGGGTTTCTCTGTATAGCCCTGGCTGTCCTGGAACTCAATCTGTACACCAGGCTGGCCTCGAACTCAGAAATCGGTCTGCCTCTGCCTCCCAGAGAGCTGGGATTACAGGTATGCGACAGCACTGCCCTGCTCAAAAGACACTTTCAACAGGACAAAACAGCAACCAACAGATTTGCAAAAGATCTTTACCAATCCTACATCTGATAGAGGGCTAATATTCAATATATACAAACAACTCAAGGAATTAGACTCCAGAGAAACAAATACCCCTATTAAAAAATGGAGAACAAGCTGGGAAGAATATTAAAAGCTGTAAGGGAAAAAGGTCAAGTAACATATAAAGGCAGACCTTTCAGAATTATACCAGACTTCTCCCAGAAACAATGAAACAATGAAAGCCAGAAGATCCTGAGTAGATCTCATACAGACCCTAATAGAAAATATATGCCTGCCCAAGCTACTATACCCAGAAAAACTCTCAATTGCCATAGATGAAGAAAAAAAAGATATCTCATGACAAAACCAAATTTGCACAATATCTTTCCACAAATCCACAGCTACAAAGGATATTAGATAGAAAATTCCAACACAAAGAGGGAAACTACACGTTAAAAAAAGCAAGAAAGTAATCTTTCAACAAACTGAAAAAAGAAACCCACAGAAACATAATTCTACCTCTAACAACAAAAATAACAGGAAATAATAATAATTTTTCCTTAATATTTATTTTTTTAAGGTTCATTTATTGCTTATATGTAAGTACACTGTAGCTGTCTTCACACACACCAGAAGAGGGCATCAGATCTCATTACAGATGGTTGTGAGCCACCATGTGGTTGCAGGGATTTGAACTCAGGACCTCTGGAAGAACAGTCAGTGCTATGAACTGCTGAGCCATCTCTCCAGCCCAGTTAAATTGTTTTATTTTGTTTTGTTTTTTGTAAATATTTTTCTTTTCTATATTCTTTGTTTACATTCCAAATGATTTCCCCTTTACCGGATCTCCCCTCCCCATATGTCCCATAAACATTCTTCTCTCCATCCCTTCTCCAATCACCTCCCTCCTTTTTCTCTGTCCTTATATTCCCTTCCAATGCTAGATCAATCCTTTCCAGGATCAGGACCCTCTCCATACTTCTTCATGGGAGTCATTTGTTATGCAATTTGTGCCTTGGGCATTGAGGGATTCTGGGCTAATTAATATCCACTTATCAGAGATTGCATTCCATGTGTATTCTTTTGTGATTGGGTTACCTCACTTAGGATGATATTTTCCAGATCAAACCATTTGCCTAAAAATTTTGTGAATTTATTGTTTCAAATTGCTGAGCAGTATTCCATTGTGTAAATATACCACATTTTCTGTATCCATTCCTCCTTTGAGGGGCATCTGGGTTCTTTCCAGCTTCTGGCTATTATAAATAAGGCTGCTATGAACATAAGGGAGCCTGTGTCTTTATTGCATGCCGGGGAAACCTTTGGGTATATGCCCAGGAGAGGTATAGCAGGGTCCTCCAGAAGTATCATGTCCAGTTTTCTGGGGAACCGCCAGACTGATTTCCAAAGTGGTTGTACCATCTTACAGCCCCACCAGCAATGGAGGAGTGTTCCTCTTTCTCCCTATCCTTGCCCAATACCTGCTGTCTCCTGAGGTTTGACCTTAGCCATTCTGACTGGTGTAAGGTGAAATCTCAGGGGTGTTTTGATTTGCATTTCCCTAATGACTAATGATGCTGAGCACTTCTTAAGGTGCCTCTTCCCTAATGACTAATGATGTTGAGCACTTCTTAAGGTGCCTCTCGGCCATCTGAATTTCTTCAGGTGAAAATTCTTTGTTTAGATCTCTACCCCATTTTTTAATAGGGTTATTTGCTTCCCTGGGGTCTAACTTCTTGAGTTCTTTGTATATATTGGATATTATCCCTCTATCAGAGGTAGGGTTGGTAAATATCCTTTCCCAATTTGATGGTTGCTGGATTGTCCTTTTAACAGTGTCCTTTGCCTTACAGAAACGTTGTAATTTTATGAGGTCCCATTTGTCAATTCTTTATCTTAGAGCATAAACTATTGGTGATCTGACAGATTGGCTTGGAGCATTCTCAGGTTTCAATATTGTAGAACATAGTTTGGACCACAAAAGACATCTCATGCTCTTTGGTTAGGAACAGCATGTCTCTGAGGATCATTGGTATATCTGTTTGAGAGAAAATATCTTCCATGTGTGTATACAGAGAAGTCATCAGAGAAGAGGGTTTTGGATCCCCTGGATCTTGGGTAGTGAGTATTCATGATGCTCCCAACCTGGATGCAAGGATATGAACTCAGGTCATCCATAAGACTACGAAGTACTGAGTGATTTGCCCAGTCAAAAATCTTTTCCTTTTTTAAGGACAGGGTTTCTCTGTGTAGCCATGGCTGTCATGGAAGTCACTCTATAGACCAGGCTGGCCTCAAACTCAGAAATCTATTTGCCTCTGCCTCCCAAGTACTGGGATTAAAGGTGTGCATCACCACCGCCCAGCTACATAGTATATTTTATCCAATATACTATATCTTTCAAAGATTAACTAAATAATTAAATGAATGAGTTAATAAATTATCCATAGGATTATACTCATGCATCAATATTAAGATCATGCATATGTTGAATTTGTACCATAAATTGAATAAAATCTGAAAAAATTCCTAATAATGTTTCATAGAAAAGGTGTTTGCCAAGCCAACTCTAAACACTCAGAATGCTCAATAGTATAATGAGGACTTAGAACACACATTGCTACAATGTGGTATCTATAATTATATTCACCTAAGTACTTCAATCATGAATGTATATGATCCTTACAAGGAAACAAAAAGTTCAAGAGAAAAAGCCATGGACAAATGCACATAAAAACACTCAAGGACCAAACAGAAGACATAGAAATACTCAGTCAAAATATAATCTTGACCAATGTTACCTAACTACGCATGATTATATATGTATAGAAATTAAATAAAAACACAGATTTCAAAACAGGACACACTTAACTCAATATGATTCCTAAGTTGTTAGGTGACTCACTCTACAGCTTATGATCTCTTTCTTTCAAAGAGAGGCTCTACACTCTAATGCTCTGTCTAGAAATGGAGCTCACCAGAGAGGTCTGTTATGACTCTGCAATTTCTCAGGACCCTTTGTGCATTCAGGCAAACCCAGCCCCTACTGATGCTCATACACAAAACAACATCAAAGAATAATTTTTTGTTGTTTTTTATTTCTGAGACAGGATTTCTCTGTGTAGCTCTGGCTGTCCTGGAACTCACTCTGTAGACAAGGCTGGCCTTGAACTCAGAAATCTCCCTGCCTCTGCCTCCCAAGTGCTGGGATAAAAGGCATGTGCCACCACTGCCAGGCTGAAAAATAATTTAATGCATGCTTCCTGCAACTTAGCAGAGGTTCCCCCCTTCCCAGAGAATCAACACAGGGAGACTCATAGACCAATGACCCAAGCCCAGGCTACCACACGACTAACAGAATCACAGTCTGGTTGAGAGTCCATTCCAGTTTCAACAACACTGACAGCCTACTTTTGCTAGAAAAACAGTAGCATACATATGCACCATGACATGACTTGAGGTCTCCCCCACAAATTCTTACAGCAGAAGCAGAGCAGAAAACTGGAAATTTCCAATAAGGTACCATGCCAATGGTACCCATGCTTACTAGGCATGCCCAGAGTCCCACACCAACTAGAGCCACTCAGCTAGGCTTTAGAACAGCAGCAGTTCCTCTAATGGGTGAACAGTTTGACTTAGCAATGATGCAGTAAATTGACTCACACAGCACAAGGCTTCCAAGCTCTAACATTCTACCATAGGGGCAGATAGAGAATTAGTCAAGGAAATGTGTATTTTAGTGGTGTCTAAGTTAGGCTTTGCATTGCTGTGAGAAGACAGCATGACCAAGGAAATTATTATTATTATTATTATTATTATTATTATTATTTATTCGATATATTCTTTATTTACATTTCAAATGATTTCCCCTTTTCTGGGTCCCCACTCTTTTAAGATTTATTGACTTTTTGAGTACACTGTTGCTGTCTTCAGTCACACCAGAAGGGGTCATCAGAAACCATTAGAGATGGTTGTGAACCACGACATCATTGCTGGAAATTTAACTAGAGACCTATGGATAAGCATTCAGTGCTCTTTTTTTTTTTTTCAATGCAAAAAGCAAGAGGAATTTTATTTAATCCAGCATGCTGGTGTTGCCCTGCACATGGGGAGAGAATGACCCCTCATTTTTTCCCATATCTAGTACCTAAATCAGTGCCAGCATAGAGGACCTACTTAATATTTACTACAAATATATACTTCATGTGACTAATTATTAACCACATCTAAACATATTGACATGGACAAGTGTAGACAGATTTTAGAATATCCACTCTTTAGGATTACTTATACTTTGTATGCCTTATTTTAATAGTCAAGTAACTACATGTATAAAGTCCAGACCTATTTTCTTCTCTCAGTAAAGTTGTTTATGTGAGCAGCGTTACAATATGATATCTCTGCATCTTATTTAACAGTGTTATCATAGAGCCAGGTGTAGTGGCTCATGCCTGTAATCCCAGCCCTTAAGAGGCAGAGGCAGGCAGATTTCTGAGTTCAAGGCCAGCCTGATCTACAGAGTGAGTTCCAGCTAGGACTACACAGAGAAATTCTGTCTAAAAAACCCAAAAAAAACCAAAACAAACCAAACCAAACCAAACCAAACCAAACCAAACCAAACAAAACAAAACAAAACAAAACAAAACAAAACAAAACAAAACAAAAACAGTGTTCCCAGGCTGAGGCTGGGACCAGGGCTCAGTGTATAGACTACTTGTTTGCCTAACATGCATGAAGCTCTGGGTTGCATCACTGCAAGAAGTACATAACCTGGGCATGGTGATACACACTTGGTTGTTTTCGTTTTTGTTTTGTTTTGTTTTTGTCTGTATTCTTTGTTTATATTCTAAATGCCAACCTCTTTCCTGGTTCCCCCCTCCCCATAGGCCTCATAAGCCCTCTTCCCTCTGCCCATTCCCCAATCACCCCCTCTCATTTCTCTGTCCTGGTACTCCTCTACAATGCTGAATCAAGTCTTTTCAGAACCAGGGGCCTCTCTTTCCTTCTTCTTGGGTATCATTTGATATGCTAATTGTGTTTTGAGAATTCAGAGCTTCTCCACTAATTGCCATCCACTTATCAGTGATTACATTCCATGTGTATTCTTTTGTGATTGGGCTACCTCACTTAGGATGATGCAGTTCTGACAATTAGCCTAAGATTTCATGAATTCATTGTTTTTAATTGTTGGGTAGTATTCCATTGTGTAAATATATACCACATTTTCTGTATCCATTCCTCTACTGTGGAACATCTGGCTTCTTTCCAGCCTCTGGCTATTACAAATAAGGCTGCTATGAACATAGTGGAGCATGTGACCTTATTGCACACCTGGGAATCCTCTGGGTATATGCCCAGGAGAGGTATAGCAGGGTCCTCTGGAGGTGTCATGTCCAGTTTTCTGAGGAACCGCCAGACTGATTTCCAAAGTGGTTGTACTATCTTGCAATCCCACCAGCAGTGGAGGAGTGTTTCTCTTTCTCCCCATCATCACCCAATCCCTGCTATCTCCTGAGTTATGAACCTTAGCCATTCTGACTGGTTTAAGGTGAAATCTCAGTGTTGTTTGGATTTGCATTTCCCTAATGATTAACGATGTTAAACATTTCTTAAGGTGCTTCTTAGCCATCTGAAATTCTTCAGTTGAAAATTCTTCGTTTAGCTCTGTACACCATTTTAATAGGGTTATTTGGTTCCCTGGAGTCTAACTTCTTGAGTTCTTTGTATATATTGGATATTAGCCCTCTGTTGGATGTAGGGTTGGTGGAGATACTTTCCCAATCTGTTGGTTGCCGTTTTGTCCTTTTGACAGTGCCCTTTGCGTTACAGAACCTTTTTTAATTTTATGGGGTCCCATTTGTCAATTTTTTTTCCCAGAGGAGCCTGAATTTATTTTATTTTTTTATTTATTGATATATTTTTTATTTACATTTCAAATGATTTCCCCTTTTCTGGGTCCCCACTCCCCGCAAGTCCCATAAGCCCTCTTCCTTCCCCCTGTTCCTCCATCTACCCCTTCCCGCTTCCCTGTTCTGGAATTCCCCTATACTCTTGCACTGAGTCTTTCCAGAACCAGGGGCCACGCCTCCATTCTTTTTGGACCTCATTTAATTTGTGGATTATGTCTCGGGTATTCAGTTTCTAGGCTAATATCCACTTATCAGTGAGTGCATACCATGTTTGATCTTTTGAGACTGGGTTACCTCACTTAGTATGATGTTCTCTAGCTCCATCCATTTGTCTAAGAATTTCATGAATTCGTTGTTTCTAATGGCTGAATAGTACTTCATTGTGTAATTATACCACATTTTTTGTATCCATTCCTCCGTTGAAGGACACCTGGTATCTCTCCAGCTTCTAGCTACTACAAATAGGGCTACTATGAACATAGTGGACCATGTGTCCTTATTGCATGCTGAAGAATCCTCTGGATATATGCCCAGGAGTGGTATGACAGGGTCCTCAGGAAGTGTCATGCCCAGTTTTCTGAGGAACCGCCAAACTGATTTCCAAAGTAGTTGCACCATCTTGCAATCCCACCAACAGTGGAGGAGTGTTCCTCTTTCTCCATATCCACCCCAACACCTGCTGTTGCCCAGAGAGCTGCAGAAGGAGAGAAGCCCCGGGACCATTTGTCAATTCTTGATCGTAGAGCATAAGCTACTGGTGTTCTGTTCAGGAACTTTCCCCCTGTGCCCATGTCCTCAAGGGTCTTCCCCAGTTTCTTTTCTATTAGTTTCAGTGTGTCAAGTTTGATGTGAAGGTCCTTGATCCACCTGGAGTTGAGCTTAATACAAGGAGATAAGAATGGATCAATTCACATTCTTCTACATTCTGACCTCCAATTAAACCAGCACCATTTGTTGAAAAGGCTATTTTATTTCCACAGCTCCTTTGTCAAAGATCAAGTGACCATAGGTGTGTGGGTTCATTTCTGGGTCTTCAATCCTTTTCCATTGGTCCACTTGCCTGTCACTGTGCCAGTACCATGCAGTTTTTATCACTATTGCTCTGTAGTAATGTTTGAGGTCTGGGATACTAATTTCCCCAGAATTTCTTTTACTGTTGAGAATAGGTTTAGGTATCCTGGATTTTTTTGTTATTCCAGATGAATTTGAGAATTGTTCTTTCTAACTCTATGAAGAACTGGGTTGGGATTTTGATGGGGATTGTGTTGAATCTGTAGATTGCTTTTGGCAAGATGGCCTTTTTTAACTATATTAATCCAACCAATTAATGAGCATGGAAGATTTTTTCCTGAGGTCTTCTTTGATTTCTTTCTTTGATTTGCTTTCTACGACCCCTTCTATTTTTTTTAGGGGTTATGGGACTGTTTGGATGATATATTTGATCCTATTTTAATTTTGATGTTTAGTATTTATCTAAGAAATTGTCCATTTCCTCCAGATTCTCCAGTTGTGTTGAGCACAGGCTTTTGTAGTAGGATCTGATAATTTTTTGAATTTCCTGTTTCTGTTGTTATATTTTGCTTTTCATTTCTAGTTTTGTTACTTTGGATACTTTGTCTGTGACCTGTAGTCCATCTAAGGGTTTATCTATCTTGTTGATTTTTTTTCAAAGAATCCGCTCCTGGTTTTGTTGATTCTTTGTATGGTTCTCTTAATTTCTAGTTGATTGATTTCAGCCCTGAGTTTATGGTTTCCTGTCTTCATCTCCTCCTCTGTGAATTAGCTTCTTTTTTTTCCAGGGCTTTCAGTTGTGCCATTAAGCTTCTAGTGTATGCTCTCTCCATTTCCTTTTTGGAGGCACTCAGGGCTATGAGTTTCCCTCCTCACACTGCTTTCATTGTGTCCCAAAGATTTGGGTACGCTGTGTCTTCATTTTCGTTAAATTCTAAAAAGTCTTTGATTTCTTTATTTCTTCCTTGACCAAGGTATCATTGAGTAGAGTATTGTTCAGTTTCCATGTGTATGTGGGCTTTCTGTTGTTTTTGTTGCTATTAAAGACCACTTTTACTCCGTAGTGATCTAATAGGAGGCACGGGATTATTGCGATCTTCTTATATTTGTTGAGGTCTGTCTTGTGACCAATTAAATGATTAATTTTGGAGAAGGTACCATGAAGTGCTGAGAAAAAGGTATATTCTTTTGCTTTGGGATGAAATGTTATATAAGTATATATGTGTGTTTATGTGTGTGTATATATATATATATCATTTAAATCCAATTGGTCCAAAGCTTCAATAAGTTTCACTGTGTCCCTGCTTAGTTTCTGTTTCCCTGATTGGTCCATTGAGGAGAGTGGGGTGTTGAAGTCACCCACAATTATTGTTTTAGGCGCAATATGTGCTTTGAGCTTTAGTAAAGTTCTTTTATGAATGAGGGTGCCCTTGCATTAGGAGCATAGATATTCAGAATTGAGAGTTCTTCTTGGTGGATTTTTCCTTTGACCAGCAAGAAGTGTCCCTCAGTGTCTCTTTTGATGACTTTAGGTTGGAAGTCAATTTTATCTGATATTAGAATGGCTACTACAGCTTGTTTCCTGAGACCATTTGCTTATAGAATTGTCTTCCAGCCTTTTACTCAAAGGTAGTTTTTCTTTGACATAGAGGTGTGTTTCCTGTATGCAGCAAAATATAGGGTCCTGTTTAGGTATCCAGTCTGTTAGTCTATGTCTTTTTATTGGGATAGTGAGTCCATTGATGTTAAGAGATATTAAGGAATAGTGATTATTGCTTCCTGTCATTTTTGATGTTAATTTTATATTTCAGTGTTTATCTTCCTTTGGGTTTGATGAAAGAAGGTTACTATCTTGCTTTTTCCAGGGTATACTCTCCCTCCTTGTATCGGTGTTTTCCACCTATTATCTTTTGTAGGGCTGGATTTGTGGAAAGATATTGTGTAAATTTGGTTTTGTCATGGAATATCTTGGTTTCTCCATCTATAGTGATTGAGAGTTTTGCTGGGTATAGTAGTCTTGGCTGGCATTTGTGTTCTCTTAGAGTCTGCATGAGATCTGCCCAGGATCTTCTAGCTTTCATGATCTCTGGTGAGAAGTCTGGTGTAATTCTGATAGGTCTTCCTTTATGTGTTATTTGGCCTTTTTCTCTTACTGCCTTTAATATTCTTTCTTTGCTTAGGACATTTGGGGTTTGGATTATTATATAACAGGAAGTATTTCTATTCTGGTCCAGTCTGTTTGGAGTTCTGTAGGCTTCTTGTATATTCATGGGCATCTCTCTAGGTTAGGGAAGTTTTCTTCCATAATTTTTTGAAGATATTTGCTGGCCCTTTAAGTTATAAATCTTCACTCTCATCTATACCTATAATCCTTATGTTTGATCCTCTCATTGTGTTCTGGATTTCCTGGATGTTTTGGGTTAAAAGCTTTTTCCATTTTGCATTGTCTTTGACTGTTGAGTCCATGGTTTCTATGGTATGTTTTGCATCTGAGATTCTTTCTTCTATATCTTGTATTCTGTTGTTGATATTTGCATCTATGGCCCCTGCTTTCTTCCCAAGGTTTTCTGTCTCAGAAGTTTTCTCCCTTTGTGAGTTCTTAGTTGCTTCTACTTCTGTTTTTAGATTCTGGATGGTTTTGCTCAGCTCCTTCACTTCCTTGTTGGTGTTTTCCTGTAATTCTTTAAGAGATTTTTGTGTTTCTTCTTTCATGACTTCTGCCCATTGACCAAAGTTCTCCTGTATTTCTTTAAGCAGTTTTTGCATTTCCCCCTTATTTGTTTATATCTTTTGACCTATATTCTCCTGAGTTTCTTTTAATGAATCTTGTGTTTCCCTTGTAAGGGCTTCAAACTTTTGATACATTTTCTCCCTTATTTCTGTAAGAGATTTATTTATGTCCATCATGTGTTCCTCTAACAGCATCCTGACCAGTGTTTTTAAATCTAAATCTTGTTTTTCTGGTGTGTTGGGGTATGCAGAACTTGCTGTTGTTGGAGAATTGGGTTTAGATGCTGCCATATTGCCTTGATTTCTGTTAGTAATGTTCCTACCTTTGCTTTTTTTTTTTAAATTTTTTTTTATTCGATATAATTTATTTACATTTCAAATGATTTCCCCTATTCTAGCCCCCCCCACTCCCCGAAAGTCCCGTAAGCCCCCTTCTCTTCCCCTGTCCTCCCATCCACCCCTTCCCACTTCCCCGTTCTGGTTTTGCTGAATACTGTTTCACTGAGTCTTTCCAGAACCAGGGGCTACCTTTGCTTTTTGCCAACTAGTTCTCACTGGTGTTAGGTGGTCGTGTTGTTACTGGCTGGTGCTTCAACCTCCTGTGAACCTGTAAGGCTATTTCTGCAACACTGGATGGGTGGGTTTCCCCTGGCACAGATTGCTGCCCTCCTCTTGTGTGCTGTTGGAGCCCTGCTGTGTTTTCCTCAAGCAATGTTATACTTGGATTGTCTCAGTGAACCTGGTTCTCCCTGTCTGCTAAGGCAGTGAAGAAGGAAGCAGGGCGTCACCCCTTGTGCTGATCCCCACATAAGGCACAGGCCCCATGACAGGCTAGCACACAGACAAACTGCCTATCTGCCCAGGTCCTGGGTACAGGCAGACACCTGGCAGTTTGCGCTCCCAGAAATCTCAAACTTGGGATCTCTCAGTACATGGTGCTGCCTTCCTGCTCCCTCAGGCAGGGAAGATGGCAGCAGGGAGTCACTCCCTGTGCTGATATCCACGTAGGGCACAGGCCCTATGACAGGCTGGCGCACAGATGAACTGCCATCTGGCCAGGTCCTGGGTGCAGGCACAACCCTGGCAGTTTGTGCTCCCAGAGATCTTAAGCTTAGGATATCTCAGTACCTGGTGCAGTCTTCCTGCTCCCTCAGGCAGTAAAGATTGCAACAGGGAGTCACTCCCTGTGCTGATACCCATGTAGGGCACAGGCCCCATGACAGGCTGTCATACAGATGAACCAAGAGGTCTTAAATTCCCATTCAGTGCTCTTAAACATTGAGTCATCTCTCCAGCCTGAACAAGGAAATTCTTTTTGCTTGTTTGTTTGGTTTTTGTTTTGTTTTGTTTTTGTTTTTGTTTTCCTGAGACCAAGGAAATTGTTATAAAGAAAATATTTAATTTGGGTTGGCTTACTGTTTCAGAGGTTCAGTCCATTATCATCAAAGCAGGAAGCATGGTAGTGTCTAGGTAGGCATATTACTTGAAAAGGAAGTGACTTATTCATATGGATGGAGGGGAGCCAGAAAAATTGTCTCCTCTTCAGCAGGAAGCCAGGAAGAGTGCTTCTTCTGCAGTGAGTGGAGCTTGAACATAGAACCTTAAAGGCTACCTCACAGTGACACACATCTTCCAAAAAGGCAACACCTTTCTCAAGAATACAACTCCACATACACCCTGTGGACTCTAGCATTCAAACACATGACTATATGGAGCTAAAACCTATTCAAACCATTAGAAGTACAAATACACTTAGTCTGGCAGAACACATGCTGTTCCTTAGTTAGTCTCATATTTTATTTCCAACTCATGTTCAAAGAAATCCTCCATGGCCTTATAGCTGGGAAGTCCAGTAGGCAAAATTTGATAAAATTCAAACAGTGACAACAATTAAAGCAAAAAGGCTCCATGAATTTCAAAACAATAAGGGGTCTATTCGAGAGAGGTAAGAGGAGATGATAATGATATAATGATAATCTGCGTGTGCTCCTCTTCAGTTTTTATTTATTTATTTATTTATTTTGGATTCGATTTTTTCCGAGACAGGGTTTCTCTGTGTAGTGCTGGCCATCCTGGAACTCACTTTGTAGGCCAGGATGGCCATGAACTCAGATCTGCTTGCCTCTGCCTCCCAGAGTGCTGGAATTACAGGGTTGTGCCACCACTGCCCAGCACTCCTCTTCAGTTTTAATTCCACAATAAATTTCAGATAGGTTGAAGGACTCTCATTCACTGGACTCTTGTACTTCTCACTTCCTTCTCTCTCAGTCAAGACTCACCTTAGAAAAATGCTTAGCTATATAGGCTTTGAAAAGGAGTGGGACTTTACATAGCCGAGGGTAAACCATTAATAAGATACTGAGTGAATTTGCCCCTATATACAAGGTTAGCTGCTGAGATCTGTAACTAATTACAAGCTGCAACAATCAGTAAATGTCCTATTTCACACCACTGAGCTGACATATTAGGGTCAACCAGAATTGCACACATCTTCATAGCAGAGTTTCCTAATAGGAAATTCCATGTAGTTTGGGTCATATGAAGCTCGCTAAATTATACATCTCCCTGTCTGGTATACCTTCATTTATGTCATGACTTAATACAAGCTTAGAAATTATTAAATTTCTACTGTATCCCAACTGTATCCTTCCTTGTAATAATGACCCAGAAAGCAGAATGCCTTAAACTTCAGTCTGTGATCTAGCTATTATCTACCTCATTTATTCATTAGTGTACCTACCATATTATCCATCTATATGTGGTCAAAATAATGACAGCATGCCAATTTAATCTTTCCAATATCAAAATAAGACTTGTTAAATATAGAGATTGGATACATTTTTTATTATTATATGATATTTCATTATGTAACATAACAGTTTCCTTCTGGCTCAGTTTGCCAAAATGAACTAAAGCATTACAATGATTATAAAAACATTGTTAAATATGTATGTTTTATTCATCTGTCTATCTATCTATCTATCTATCTATTAGTGCAGAGACTTTAAGAATTGTTACTAATGAAATTATTTTTTCTTGTTGAACTTAAATGGTGTCTTTGTTTGTTTGTTTATTCACCTTACATCCTGACCACCACCCCACTTTCTCCTTGAAGTACATCTTATATCTCCTTCCCACTTTCCACTGTGATGTGCCCGCATAGGTACGAATCCACTTTTGCACATAAATTTGCAGCAGGACTAGATGTAACCTTGGCAGGAAACACCAGGCAGCACAACTATCAGAAAGGAACCTAAGGCCAAGCAAGTGTGTGAGACATGGCTGTTGCTGCAGTTGTTAGGAGACCCTCATGAAGAACAAGCTGCACGTGCATGGCATATGTGCAAGGGCAAGGGTGTGGGCAATGCGTACTCTTTACATGGTGGTTTAATTTCTGTCACCTCTAAGGGCCAAGGACAGTTGACTCTTGGGTCATCTTCTGGTGATATTGACCATTCTGGCCCTTTAATCCTTCTCCCAAGTTCCCACAAGACACCCCAGCTCTGTCTAGCTTTTCACTGTGTCTCTATGTATCTGCTTCCAGCAGATGCTTGGTGAATGCCAGTAGGATTTGCTAAAGGAAGCAAAACAAAGATCATAAGTTTGAGGTCATCCTGGACATATATTTTTAAATTAGTCTCTGGTATCTTGAACAGACCTTAGGAAAAGAAAGACATATTTTAAAGCCAGTGATAATACAAAACTTTTAAAGTGTTTTGGTGATCCCAAGTATAAAACAAGCATCTTTGCAGCCAATCATAGAAAACGCAAGGGGGGGTTGGAGCAGAGACTGAAGTAAAGGTCAGTCAATAATTAGCCCAACTTGACTTGCATTGCACAGGCGAGGGCAAATCCCTGACACTATTAATGATAGTGTTAGGTGTACAGTGTAGCATGTCTTCTGAGAGTCTCTACCCAGTAACCAACTCAGAGGGATCCAGATGCCCACAGCCAAACAGTGGAGGGAACTTGGAGACTCCTATGGAAGGATTGAGGGAAGGATTATGGGCCTGAAAGGAGATAGAAGTCTACATGAAGATGAGCTATACCAACTAACCTGGACACTTGGGGCTCTTCTAGATTGAACCACCAACAAAAGAGCATACACAGGCTGGACCTAGGCCTCCATGAACAAACATGCAGCTTGGTCTTCATGTTGGTCTCAAACAACTGTGGCAGGGTAATTCTAAAGCTATCACCTGTTTGTAGATTGTGGTCTTGTAGCTGAGCTGCCTTGTCTAGTCTTACAGAGACCTGAAGTGCGAGTGTGGGGAATACTCATAGGGGCCAACAGACACTCAGAGAAGAAATAAATGTGGGGATAGGGTAAGGATTAGGGAGGGTGATGACCAGGAAGGGCGGGGGGGGGGGGCAGAGAGTAGAACGTATACTGAATAAATTAAGAAAAATATCTGGTCTATAAAGGGGATTGGATCTAATGCTTTGATTTAATGAGGAATCTGTGTCCAAATGCTAAAGGTCTTTATCACCATTTGATTTTTGACCCATCAATAAAGATGCCAACAGCCAATGACTGGGCACGGGGTTGGACATTTAGAGCTGTACATTAGGACAGAGAGATTTGCCATGATCCAGGAGGACAGAGATGGGCAGACTTAGAAGTCTGCAGGGGATCATCCAAAATGTAGGTGGAAAGTAAAAGTGGAGCATTGAGGGGCATTCCAAAAGCATCTTGGGCAGCAAGAACAATTGGCTTCATTGAAAATGAACGGGCAACTAAGCTGAAGACAGATTTAGAGGTGTTCAGCCCGAAGAACCAGAGGGAAGATGTGACCACCCTCGCCAGCAAGGAAGGATGCAACAACGAGGATCTTCTTCAAGCAGTTTATTCAGGAGACCTTTACAGACTTGAAGCTAATGGCCGAAGACCCCGGGGAGAGCTGGGGCAGCTCCTATATACTAACCCCAAACTAATCAATCTTTGCCACATGGGTAGTGTGGATAGGTGCTTGTTATGCGGAAGGCCCGAAACTCAGCAAGCTACTCCAAATAAGGAGCTATATATCTCAGGGAGTGCTCGCCATAGGGAAGGCAGAAGGGGGAAGTCAGTACCATCTTTAGGGTGCAGCATGCCGCAGCTCCCAACAAGAAAAAAATTCTAGTCATGGGAGTCATCGCCATGACCAGGCACTGAGCAAAATGACAAGTTAAAACGGGCTATTGTTTGTTTGTCATTCATCCCATGGATCCTTAGTCATCAGAGAAATGCAAATAAAAAGGACACTGAAAGCCTGGCTGTGGTGGTGCATGCCTTTAATCCCAGCACTCTGGGAGGCAGAGGCAGGTGGATTTCTGAGTTTGAGGCCAGCCTGGTCTACAGAGTGAGTTCCAGAATAGCCAGGGCTACAGAGAGAAACCCTGTCTTGAAAATAAATAAATACATAAATAAATAAAAGGATGCTGATATTCCACCTTACACCCATGAAAACAGCTAAGATAAAAAAGTCAAGGGACAGCACATGCTGGCAAGGATGTGGAGCAAGGGGAACACTTCTCCATTGCTGGTGGGAGTGAAAATTTGTAGAACCTCTCTGGAAATAAATGTGCAAGTTTCTTAGTAAACTGGGAATAATTCTACTCAGGACACAATCATACGACTCCTGGGCATATACCCAACCTATGTTCTACCATACCACAGGACACCTACACCATTATGATCAAAGGAGCTTTATTTGTAATACCAGAAACTGGAAATCATCCAGATGTCACTCAGCAGACAAATGAGTAAAGAAAATGTTACATTTATACAATGGAATACAATGCAGTTATTAAAAACAAGGACAAAAAGGATTAACCCTATTGATTGCATTCATGGGCTCATGGAAAAGATTTCTCTCCTGTATGAACTATGTCTTCTTTTATGATATGTGAATCCAGATGGACTTGAAAAAGTTTTACCACATTCATGACATTCATAGGGTTTCTCTCCAGTATGTGTTCTTTTATGTATTTGGAGCTCACAGTTTTGTACAAAGGCTTTACCACACTGGTTACATTCAAAAGGTTTCTCTCCAGTATGTATTCTTTTATGTGTTATAAGAGTACTATTTTGTGCAAAGGCTTTACCACATTGGTTACATTCAAAAGGTTTCTCTCCAGTATGTATTATTTTATGTCTTAGGAGATGATAGTTTCTTGAAAAGGCTTTGCCACATTGGTTACACTGAAAAGGTTTCTCTCCAGTATGTATTTTTTTATGTTTTAGAAGACTACTATTTTGTGCAAAGGCTTTACCACATTGGTTACATTCAAAAGGTTTCTCTCCAGTATGTGTTCTTCTATGTATTTGAAGATGACTTTTAGATATAAAGGCTTTACCACACTGATGACACACATGGGGTTTCTCTCCTGTGTGTAAACTTTTGTGATATAATAAACCATATGGATATGAGAAGTGTTTGCCACATTGACTACATTCATAACGCTTCTCTCCAGTATGTGTTCTTTTATGTCTTTGGAGATTACTGTTTTTTGAAAAGGCTTTACCACAGTGGTTACATTCAAACCCTTTCCATCCAGTATGTACTCTTTGATGGGTTTGAAGATAGCTGTAAGATACAAAATCTTTACCACAATGGTTACACTCATAGGTTTTCTCTCCATCAACTCTTGTTTTATGTACTTGGAGACTACTGTGATATGCAAAGGCTTCAAAATGTTGGACACCTTCATAGGGTTTCTCTCCAGTATGAATTCTTTCTTGTCTTAGGTTATGACTCTGAAATGAAAAGGCTTGCCCATGCTGAAAAATCTCAGAGGCTTGCTCTTCAGTATGACTTCTTTCATGCCTGCAAAGACAATTGGCACATGTGAAAGATTTCTCACATTCTAAACATATATAAATCATTTCATCTGTGTGAATAAGGTTTACCATTTGGACTAATTGTCAAGGACAACCTGATCTCAATATATTGCCACTTTGTTTACATCCATGGAGTTCCCCTTCACTGTGGGTTCTTTTGCATCTTTGAAGACACATGGGATGGGAAGGACATTGATGACATGGCTCACATTTATAGCACCTTTTCCTATAGGAGTTTATTCACATATTTGAAGAGAACAGGAAGAACTCAGAACTTTAGTACCCTCACTTCATTCATAAACTTTGCTATTGTGTGAGTAATACTACATTTGCAAAGTGAACCAAGGGAAGCAAGAATTTGCATTCCTAGTACTCATAGTGATTTTGTACAGTGTGATTATTTTAAATACACCTAGTAAGTAGGAAAACTAAATATTTGTAAATTTCTAGCACATTTAGAAGTCTACTCAATGTGGGGAGCATTGCATATCTTCTAATATTGCAGGAGAGGGAGGGGTTGTTGCCTCTTTCAATATACATATGTTCACGTGGCTTGTATCCATTATAACTAATGACATTCCTATTAAAAAAATGAGTAATATAGGGATTAAAGTTTCTCCACAACAGCTTTATTGACTGTCATAAACTGTCCATCTCACAAAATCTGGCAACATTATTAAAAATTATATGATTGTCACCAGCTTTAGTATGAATATATGTTTATTAGAGGTTTTGGGATATAAACTTTCTACCTATTCGACGTATCTTTGGTAATATCTATGTGGTAGGAGATTAATTCTACAGCATAACTCTATTGGGCTGAGATTCAACTGGTGAGATGTGTTAAGGCATTATTTTCTTGTCTTTTACTTAAAGGAGTGCCTTGCAAACATAAATTAGATTCCTGACGTTGTTGTACATGATTTTGTAAGAATTTAATTATCATCTATAACCTAAAGTCATTTTTTAACCATCTTGCTTTCCTTTGAATTTTTGAGGATGTAATAAAAGTTCTTAGGAAACATATTCTTATCAGGTTGCACATGAATCTTACCTTTCATATCTTCTAGATCTTTGAAAGAATTCTTCAATATTATGATCTTCCCAAACGTAGCCTAAAATGTAGTTCCAGAGAGTGTATATTATATTACTGGAAGTTACACAAAATTTAAGTTACTAAATTCATTGAACTTTAGAACCATGATTGTTTATTGCCCTCATTCTTCATCATTTTCAACTGAAATTACAGAAAGTAATAATAATAACAAAGTAAGAGTTGTCCCTACATTTTAAAAGGCGAAAGGAAATTTACTGCCTTACCTATAGCAGTAAGATTCCCATAGGTCTCTACCATCACATCTTTGTACAGACTCTTCTGGGAAGGATCCAGCAAAGCCCACTCTTCCTGTGTGAAGTTCACATGCACATCTTCGTAGGTGAGTATACCCTAAAATATTGCATACATGTGGACATTAAAGAATATATTGCTGAGAATATTGTAAATGTATACTTTATTGAGAATACAGTCATATAATTCTGGTATTTCCTCTACTTGATCCATGACACAAATACTCTAATATAATCAAGGCATTTTAGAAGGAAACTGAATAATGAATGAGGTTCACCTGTCATTTCTGCACCCTGTGAGTAGGACAAAGCCTTCCACATGGAATGTCAATTAACACACATACAGACACACAAGCGTACAGTTCAACAGTGCTGAGCATGCATCAGATAAACTGTATGAATAAATATTAACCAAAAAAAACCTTATGAGCACGCTGGGTGTATTCACGCCTGCCAGTATTAATCCCAGTAGACAGGAGGCAGACACGGGTACATGTCATTGAGGTGGATGTCAGCCTGGTACAAAATAGTTATTCCAGGACAGCAACAGGTACATAATGAGACACTAACTCCCTTGCAAAAATCAATCAATTGATCAATCAATCAAGCAAAAACATAAAAAGAACTCAAAGATCTTCACTTAAGTTCTTACAAATAATTATACATTCACTCCAAGTCTGCATTCTTTTTCCAGAAATCTTAAGTGACACAGGTTCAACAGTAAAATTAGTAAGATCTTGATAAAAGGTGATGTATGTTCAAACATTTACAAATGGACCGATGAAAATATTAGCTTTATAACATTAATCATGAATCAGCAACATAGGGCAGGAGACGTGGCTCACCAGAGGTATTCTGTGTCTACCAAATAAGTGGATTAAATTGCCAATATTTATATGGAGGAGCACAACTGTCCACTGCACCAAGTTCAGCAGGTCTGAGACCATCTTCTGCCTACTGTAAGCATCAGGCACACAAGATGAACATATTCATGCATATAGAAAAAATATTCATATTCATTCAAAGAATTCAAAACAAGCCTCACAGGCAGTAATCTTGCCACACATCTGCAATCCAATGGAACATACAAGTAATGACACCAACACATGACATCTCGAGAAACATAATATACTCTCTACCATGTTTCAAAATTCAGTGAAGTTCGTACACCAGCATATACTTATATGTACCAAAACTACATTCTAAATTTATCTGCTAATAATTGAAAAACAAAACAGATCTTCTCTCCTGCCACTGAGCAGAAAGCTCCCACAACAGCAAGTCCTGGGCACCCCAACATACCAGAAAAGCAAGATTTGGGTTTAAAATCACAGCTCATGATGCTCAAAGAGGGCTTCAAGAAGGACATAAATAACACCCTTAAAGAAATTCATAGGTAAACAGGAAAAATACCCTTAAAGAATTACAGGAAAGGACAACAAAACCGGTGAAGGAATTGAACAAAAACATCCAGGATCTAAAAGTAGAGGTAGAAATAATGAAGGGAAACAACTCTAGACATAGAAAGTCTAGGAATGAAGTCAGGAGTCATCGATGCAAGCATCAAAAACAGAAAAAAAAGAGAAAGACGAGAGAATCTCAGATGCAGAAGATCCCATAGAAAGCATTGAAACAACACTCAAAGAAAATGCAAAATACAAAAAGCTCCTGACCCAAAACATCCAAGAAATCCAGAGAACACCAAACATAAGGATTATAGGTATGGAGGAAAGTGAAGATTTTCCAGGGCCAGTACATATCTTCAACAAAATTTTAGAAGTAAACTTCCAAGCTGGGTGGTTGTGGCACAGGCCTGTAATCCCAGGACCCTGAGAGTCAGAGGCAGGTGGATTTGAGTTCAAGGCCAGCCTTGACTACAGAGTGAGTTCCAGGACAGCCAGCGCTATACAGAGAAACCCTGTCTAGAAAAAACCAAATACAAAAAACCAAAAAACAAACAAACAAAAAACCCCACAAAAATACAACCAAAACAAAACAAAACAAAAACAAAAGAACAATAAAATAAAACTTCCCTAACCTAAAGGAAGAGATTCCTTTTTGTTGTTGTTTTTGTTGTTGTTATTGTTGTTGTTGCTGCTATTTTTCGAGATGGGGATTCTCTGTGTAGCTCTGGCTGTCCTGGAACTCACTCTGTAGAACAGGCAGGCCTCAAACTCAGAAATCCGCCTGCCTCTGCCTCCCAAGTGCTGGGATTAAAGGCACTCACCACCACAGCCTGGCAAGAAAAAGATTCCTATGAACACACAAGAAACCTACAGAATTCCAAATAGACTGGACCAGAAAAGAAATTCCTCCTGTCATATAATAATCAAAACACCAAATGCACTAAACACATAAAGAATATTAAAAGCAGTAAGGGAAAAAAGCCAACATATAAAGACAGACTTATCAGAATCATACCAGACTTCTCAGGAGAGACTATAAAAGCCAGAAGTTCCTGGGCATCCCATTTCCTTTTGATGAGTGTCATACAGATACTAGGGGCAAACAAATGCAAACCCAGGCTACTATACCCAGCTAATCTCTCAATTACCATAGATGTAGAATCCAAGGTATTCCATGACAAAAACAAATTTACACAATATCTTTCCACAAATCCAGCCCTTCAAAGAATAATAAAAGGAAAACACCAATAAAAGGAGGGAAACTACACACCAGAAAAAGCAAGAATCTAATCTTTTAACAAACCAAAAATAAAGGACAATCACACAAACATAAGCCCACCTCTAATAAGAAATTAACATGAACTGGGGGTGGTGGCACACACCTGTAATTCCAGCATTTGGGAGGCAGAGACAAGCAGATTTCTGAGTTCGAAGCCAGCCTGGTCTACACAAAGAAACCCTGTCTGTCTCAAAAAAATGAAGGAAAAAAAAGAAAAAGAAAAATAACACGAAGCAACAATTACTTCTCCTTAATATCTCTTAATATCAATGGAATCAATTCTCCAATACAAAGACATAGACTAACAGACTGGATACATAAGCATGACCCAACATTTTGCTACATACAGGAAACCCAACTCACTCAGAAAGAGACACTACCTCAGAGTAAAAGGGTAGAAAACAATTTGCCTAAGAAATGGTCCCAAGAAAAAAGTTGCTGTAGCTATCCTAATAGAGAATAAAATCAACTTTCAACCTAAAGTAATCTAAAAAAGGCAGAAGGACACTTCATAATCAAAGGAAAAATCTACCAAGATGAACTCTCAATTCTGAACATATATTCTCCAAAAACAATGGAACACACATTCATATAAGAAACTTTAATAAAGCTCAAAGCTCACATTGAGCCCCACACAATAATAGTGGGAGACTTCAACACCCCACTCTCATCAATGGACAGATCAGGGAAACACAAACTAAATAGAAAAACAGTGAAACTAACAGAAGTTATGAATCAAATGGATTTAACAGATATCTAGAGAACATTTTATCCTAAGACAAAAGAATATACCTACTTCTCAGCACCTTACAGTACTTTTTCCAAAACTGACCATATACTTGGTCACAAAACAGACCTCTGCAAATATAAGAAGACTGAAATAATTCCATGCACCCTATCAGATCACCATCGACTAAGGCTGGTCTTCATTAACAACAAAAACAACAGAAAGTCCGCATACATATGGAAACTGATCAACACTCTACTCAACTATAACTCAGTCAAGGAAGGAAGGAAGGAAGGAAGGAAGGAAGGAAGGAAGGAAGGAAGGAAGGAAGGAAGGAAGGAAGGAAGGAAGGAAGAAAGAAAGAAAGAAAGAAAGAAAGAAAGAAAGGACTGTTTAGGCTGGGCTGTGGTGGCACATGCTTTTAATCCCAGCACTTGGGAGGCAGAGGCAGGTGGGTTTCTGAGTTCGAGGCCAGCCTGGTCCTAGAGTGAGTTATAGGATAGCCAAAGTTATACAGAGAAACACTGTCTCGACAAAACCAAAACAACAACAACAACAACAAAGAAAGACTCTTTAGAATTTAATGAAAAGGAAGGCACAACATACCCAAACTTATGGGACACAACGAAAGCAGTGCTAAGAGGAAAACTCATAGCTCTGAGTGCCTCCACAAAGAAACTGGAAAGAAAGTACAATAACAGCTTAACAGCACAGCTGAAAGCCCTAGAACGAAGAGAAGCAAATACACCCAAGAGGAGTAGACAGCAGGAAATAATCAAACTCAGGGATGAAATCACCCAAGCAGAAACAAAAAGAACTATATAAAGAATCAATCAAACCAGGAGCTGCTTCCTTTAAAAAAAAAAAAAACAAGATAGATTAAACCCTTAGCCAAACTAACCAGAGGACACAGGGACAGTATCTAAATCAACAAAATAAGAAATGAAAAGGGAGACATAAAAACAAATACTGAAGAAATCCAAAAAATCATCAGATCCTACTACAAAAGTCTATACTCAACAAAAGTGGAATGTCTAGATGAAATGGAAAATTTTCTAGACAGATACCAGGTACCAAAGTTAAATTAGGATCAGATAAATGATTTAAACAATCCCATAACCCATAAAGAAATAGCGCATAGCTATAATCCCAGCACTCTCTGAGGCAGAGGCAGGAAGGAAGATCTGAGTTCAAGGCCAGCCTGCTCTACAGAGTGAGCTCCAGGACAGGCAAGGCTATATATACAGAGAAACCCTGTCTAAAAAAAACCAAATCAAGTAAAAAAAAAATTGAAGAAGCTATTAATAGTCTCCCAACCAAAAGAAGCTCAGGACCAGATGGGTTAAATGTAGTTTTACCAGACCTTAAAAGAAGACTGAACTACTGGTGGTGGTGTGCCATGCCTGTAATCCCAGCATTCCAGGAGGCAGAGTCAGGGGGATTTCTGAGTTCGAGGCCAGTCTGGTCTACATAGTGAGCTTCAGGACAATCAGGGCTATACAGAGAATCCGGTCTCGGGAAAAAAAAAAAAAAAACAAATCCAAAAAACCAACCCCCCCCAAAATAATAATAATAATAAGACGACTTAAAACCAACACTCTTCAAACTATTCCATAAAATACAAACACAAGGACCACTGCCCAAATCATTTACTGAAGCCACAATTACTCTGATACCTAAACCACTCCAAAACCCAACAAGAAACAGAACTTTACACCAATTTCCCTTATGAATATTGATGCAAAAATACTCAATAAAATTCTTGCCAACCAAAGCCAGGAACACATCAAAATGCTCATCCACCATGATCAAGTAGGCTTCATCCCAGGAATGCAGGGATGGTTCAATAAATGGAAATCTATCAATGTAATCCACTACATAAACAAACTCAAAGAAATGTACCACATGTTACTTCATTTGACAACATCCAACACCTCTTCATGATAAAAGTCTTGGAAAGACCAGGAATTCAAGGCCTATACTTTAACATAGTAAAAGCAATATACAGCAAACCAGTAGCCAACATCAAAATAAAAGGAGAGAAACTTGAAACAATCCCACTGAAATTAGGGACTAGGCAAAGCTGTCCACTCTCTCCCTTCCTGTTCATTATAGTACTCGAAGTCCTAGACAGAGCAATTAGATGACAAAAGGAGGTAATTGGGATTCATATTGGAAAGAAAGAAATCACAGTATCACTATTTACAGATGATGTGATAGTACACTTAAGTGACCCCACAAATTCCACCAGAGAACTTCTAAACCTGATAAACAATTTCAGAAAAGTGGCTGGATATAAAATTAACTCAAGCAAATCAGTAGCCTTGCTATACTCAAAGAATAACGAGGCTGAAAAAGAAATTAGGGAAATGACACCCTTCACAATAGTCACAAATGATATAAAATACCTTGGTGTGACTCTAACCAAGCAAGTGAAAGATCTGTATGACAAGAACTTCAAATCTCTGAAGTAAGAAATTGATGAAGATCTCAGAAGATGGAAACATCTCCCATGCTCATGGATTGGCAGGGATAATAAAATAAGAATGGGCATCTTGCCTAAAGCAGTCTACAGATTCAATGCAATCCCCATCAAAATTCCAACTCAATGCTTCTTAGAATTAGAAAGAACAATCCCAAATTTATGTAGAATAACCAAAACTCCAGGACTGCGAAAAGTATTCTCAACAATAAAAGAACTTCTGGCAGAATCACCATCCCTGACCTCAAGATCAACTACCGAGCAATAGTGATAAAAGCTGTATGGTACTGGTACAGAGACAGGCAGGAAAATCAATGCAATGGAATTGAAGACCCAGAAATGAACCCATACACCTATGGTCACTTGATCTTTGACAAAGGAGCTAAAAGCATCCAGCAGAAAATAACACTGCACTTTCAAGAAATGGTGCTGGGTCAACTGGCAGTCAACAGGTATAATGATGCAAATTGATCCATTCTTATTTCCCTATACAAAGCTCAAGTCCAAGTGGATCAAGGACCTCAAAATAAAACAAGGTATACTCAATCTAATAGAAGAAAAAGAGGGAAAGTGAACTTATTGGCACAGGAGAAATTTCTTAAACAGAACTCCAATGGCTCATGCTCTAAGACCAAGAATTGATAAATGAGACCTCATGAAACTGGAAAGCTTCTCTAAGGCCAAGGACTAATCAATAAGACAAATCGGCAATATACAGATGGGAAAATAAATGTTCACTAACCCCACATCCGATAGAGGACTAATATACAAAATATATAAGAACTCAAGAAGCTAACCAGAAAACCAAACTAACCAATCAAAAAATGATATATAGAACTAAACAGAGAATTCACAAAGAGAGGAACCTTCAATGACTGAGACACACCTAAATAAATGTTCAAAGTCCTTAGTGACCAAGGAATGCAACCCAAAACAACCCTGAGATTCCACCTTACACCAATCAGAATGGCTAAGATCAAAACCTCAGGTAAAAACAGTTGTTGGCAAGGATGTGGAGAAAGAGGAACACTCCTCCATTGCTGGTGGGATTGCAAACGGGTTCAAACACCCTGGAAATCAGTCTGGAGGTTCCTCAGAAAATTGGAAAGAGATCTACCTGCAGATCCAGCAATACCATTCTTGGGAATATAGCCAAAAGATGCCCCACCATGTCAGAGGGGACCACGTTCCATGACTATGTTCATGGCGGTCTTTTTTGTGAGAGTCAGAAACTGGAAACAACCTACGAGTCCCATGACAGAAAATGGATAGAGAAATTGTGGTTCATTTACACAGTGGAATAATACTCAGCTATTAAGGACTACAAAGAGATCTTACATGTACACATTAAATGCTAAGGGCGGAACTTCTAGATGATAATAAAGAAATGAGGGCTCTCAGGTTTGGCATTTTGCAAAGGATTTTTCTACACACAAGCTCCAAAAGTTTATTATGGATGCAGATGCAGACTCCATAATAATGTTATTCAAACACCATCTATAGATTAAAGGAGAGACTAGAACCACATAGGACCTCACAGGCAGCCATAGCTCTGGGTGCTGCTTACAATCCAGCTGCTGGGAAGACCCACCACACCTGCACCCTTTGCTAAGCTGCTTGTTCCTCCCCTTTATCAGAGATGACCCTGCACTTACCATGTCTGCAGTTTTGAGCTTTTTGTTCCTCCCCTTTATGAGAGATGACCATCCACTTAGCATGTCTGAAGTTTTGAGCTTGTCTGAGCTCCCTCAGAGCACCCAGAAGACACACTCAGAACAAAACAGGCAGGACAAATCATGCCTACTAAGTTACAGAGAGGAAATCTCAGTCTCTGGGAACCGGAAGAGCCTCCTCCTCTAATGACTGGCAGGGCCGTGTGGAGGTTTTGATTGGCTAATGAGTCTCGAGTGACAGGAGCACTACCCTTAGGGTTAGACTGCACTGAAGAGAAACTACTCAGTGGTTCCAGCCTGAAACCAATCCTTTTCAAGATCTGCAGATTTACACCTCAGTAGCACTAGTGCCTTCCCTCCAATACTCTACCTGTGTGCCCTCCCACCGAGCCCTAGAAGAACCCATAACTCCAGGTCCCTGCTGTTAAGTCACCTGCTTCTCCCCTTGTAGGGAGAGATCCAGTGCTGAGCTCTTAACTAATTTGGACCTCACCTGCCCTCCAGTCACAGCACTCAGCAGGCACTTACCCTTCCTCAGCGGGCATCAGGCTGGATAGCTTCCATATCCATCACTCAACAATTAGTGGAGTTTCAATGTGTCCCACAACTGGATCGGGCCCCAGAATATACCAACTAAAGAGGGACTGTCAGTAGCAAGATATTGTTTAGTGCCTTCAGGCTGGGTTCACATAAACAGCAAGTACTTTTCACCTGATACTTCTGAGACAACCCTCAGAGCAAAGAAGGCAACACATGGTAAACACTGTGGAGCACTATTGTTAACCAGCACCTCTTCCTCCGTGGGTCTGAAAACAAACAACAATAACAAACACACAGCTGCATTAGTAAAGGTTCTCCTGGTGAACAAAATGATAGAATGAGTAGCTCTCTATAATGTAGGAAATGTATTTATTAGAATGGCTCTTAGGCTGTGGTTCAACTAATCCAAAACTGGCTTTTGACCAATGGAAAGTTGAAGAATCCAATAATTGTTCAGGCTGTGTTTAGATGTCTCAGCTGATCTTCAGCATATACCTGAATTTCAAAGAAGTAGGCTCTAATGCAGCAAAATAAATAAACAAATTAATTAATTAAATAAAATGAACTTGCTCTCTGGAGGTAGGACAAGAAGAAAGAGTGAAAGATCTGCCATCTTCAATATCCTTTGTGTAGGTAGATTGCTATCAGAAGCTGTGGCCTAATTTAAAGGTGAATCTTTTCACCTCGAGAGATCCAGATTAAGATTTTTTTCAGGTCCAAAAATAAAATTAAGAGAAATACCACACAGTACCCAACTCTTTGGATTTTAGTTAATTCAAGATGTGGCTCATTAAATTGCCAATATTTGCATGGAGAAGCACAACTGTCCACTGGACCATGTTCACGTGGTCTGAGACGATTTTCTGCCTTCTGTGAGCATCAGGCACACAAGATGAACATATTCATGCACATAGGGAAATATTCATATTCATTCAAAAAATTCAAACAAGCCCCACAGGCAGTAATCACGCCACACATCTGCAATCTAATGGAACATAAGGTAATGAAAACATCTCGAGAAACATAATATACTCTCTACCACATTTCAAAATTCAGTGAATTTCGTACACCAGCATATGCTTCCATGTACCAAAACTACATTCTAAGTTCATCCGCTAATAATTGAAAAACAAAACAGATCTTCTCTCCTGCGACTGAGCAGACAGGTACATCCAGTAGCGCAGGGAACACCAGAGTGCCAGAACAGCTGAGACAGGGTCTGCCAGGGCCACACCTACACACAGGAGCTGGGCACTGCCAGAGCTCTGTGCTGGGGGAGAACATATCACCCAAGGGTGCTGAGCCAGCCTTGCAGGCCTACAGGAGGAACAAGCACCAGCCAGAGCCAACAGGACCAATTAACACCAGAGATAACCAAATAGCAAACGGCAAACATAGGAATGTTACCAACAGAAATCAAGGAAACATTGCATCATCTGAACCCTATTCTCCCACAACAGAAAGTCTTGGATTCCCCAACATACCAGAAAAGTAAGATTTGGATTCAAAATCACAGCTCATGATGCGGAAAGAGGGCTTCAAGAAAGACATAAATAACACCCTTAAAGAAATTCACATGCAAATAGGAAAAGGTCCTTAAAGAATTACTGGAAAGAACAACAAAACCAGTGCAGGGACTAAACAAAAACATCCAGGATCTAAAAGTAGAGGTAAAAATAATAAAGAAATAATGAATTAAAACAACTCTGGACATAGAAAGGCTAGGAAAGAAGTCAGGAGTCATGGATGCAAGCATCAACAACAGAAAAAAGAGAGAGAAGAGAGACTCTCAGATACAGAAGATCCCATAGAAAGCATTGAAACAACAGTCAAAGAACATGCAAAATACAAAAAGTTCCTGATCCAAAACATGAGGAAATCCAGAGAAGACCAAATCTAAGGATTATAGCTGTAGAGGAGATTGAAGATTTTCAAGGGCCAGTAAATACCTTCAACAAAATTATAGAAGAAAACTTCCAAGCTGGGTGGTGGTGGCACATGCCTGAAATCCCAGCACTCTGGGAGGCAGAGGTAGGTGGTATTTATGTTCGAGGACAGCCTGGTCTACAGAGTGAGTTTCAGGACAGCCAGGAACTATTCAGATATACCCTGTCTTGAAAAAAACCAAATCCAGAAAACCAAAAAAAAAAAAAAAAAAAAAAAAACCAAAACAAAACTTCCCTAACCTAAAGAAAGGGATTCCATTTTGTTGTTGTAGTTGTTGCTATTGTTTTTCCACACAGGGTTTCTCTGTATAGCCCTGGCTGTCCTGGAACGCACTCTGTAGACCAGGCTGGCCTCGAATTCAGAAATCCACCTGCCCCTTCCTCACAAGTGCTGGGATTAAAGGCATCTGCCACCACAGCCTGGCAAGAAAGAGATTCCTATGAACACAAAAGAAGCCTACAGAACTCCAAATAGACTGGACCAGAAAAGAAATTCCTCCTGTCATATAATAATCAAAACACCAAATGCACTAAACAAAGAAAGAATATTAAAAGCAGTAAGGGAAAAATGTCAACTAGCATATAAAGGCAGACTTATCAGAATTATACCAGCATTTTCACCAGAGACTATGAAAGCCAGAAGTTCCTGGGCAACCCTTTTCCTTTTGATGAGTGTCATACAGACACTAAGGGAACACAAATGCAAACCCAGGCTACTATACCAAGCTAATCTCTCAATTACCATAGATGTAGAAATCAAGGTATTCTATGACAAAAACAAATTTACATAATATCTTTTCACAAATCCAGCCCTTCAAAGAATAATGAATGGAAAACACCAATAAAAGGAGGAAAACTACACACCAGACAAAGCAAGAAATTAATCTTTTAACAAACCAAAAAAAAAAAAGAGAGAGAGAGAGAGAGCCACACAAACATAGCCCCACCTCTAATAAGAAAAATAACAGGAACTGGGCGTGGTGGCACACGCCTGTAATCCCAGGACTTGGGAGCCAGAGACAAGGGGATTTCTGAGTTTGAGGCCAGCCTGGTCTACACAGTGAAACCCTGTCTCAAAAAACTGAAGGAAAAAAAAGAAAGAGAAAAATAACAGGAAGCAACAATCACTTCTCCTTAATATCTCTTAATATCAATGGAATCAATTCTCCAATAAAAAGACATAGACTAACAGACTGGATACATAAGCAGGATGCAACATTTTGCTGCATAGAGGAAACCCACCTCACTCAGAAACAGACACTGCCTCAGAGTAAAAGGTTAGAAAACAAATTTCCCAACAAATGGTCCCAAGAAATAAGTTGCTGTAGCCATCTAATAGCGAATAAAATCAACTTTCAACCTAAAGTAATCAAAAAAGACAGGACACTTCATACTCAAAGGAAAAATCTACCAAGATGAACTCTCAATCCTCAATGTATATTCTCCAAAAACAAGGGAACCCACATTCATATAAGAAACTTTAACAAAGCTCAAAGTTCACATTGCACCCCACACAATAGTACTGGGAGACTTCAACACCCCACTCTCATCAATGGACAGATCAGGGAAACACAAACTAAATAGAAAAACAGTGAAACTAACAGAAGTTATGAACCAAATGGATTTAACAGATATCTATAAGGAAAAGAATATACCTACTTCTCAGCACCTTACAGTACTTTTTCCAAAACTGACCATATACTCAGTCACAAAACAGACCTCTGCAGATATAAGAAGATTGAATTAATTCCATGCACCCTATCAGATCACCATGGACTAAGGCTGGTCTTCATTAACAACAAAAACAACAGAAAGTCAACATACATATGGAAACTGAACAACACTCTATTCAATGATAACTCAGTCAAGGAAGAAATAAAGAAAGAAATAAAGGACTGTTTAGGCCTGGCTGGGGTGTCACATGCCTTTAATCCCAGCACTTGGGAGGCAGAGGCAGGCAGGTTGCTGAGTTCAAGGCCAGCGTGGTCTACACAGTGATTTACAGGACAGCCAAGGTTATACAGGGAAAACCCTGTCTCAAAAAAACCAACCAACCAAAGAAACAAACAAACAAAAGACTCTTTAGAATTTAATGAAAAGTAAAGCACAACATACCCAAACTTATGGGACACAATGAAAGCAGTGCTAAGAGGAAACCTCATAGCTCTGAGTGCCTCCACAAAGAAACTGGAAAGAAAGTACAGTAACAGCTTAACCGCATAGCTGAAAGCTCTAGAACAAAGAGAAGCAAATACACACAAGAGGAGTAGACGGCAGGAAATTATCAAACTCAGGGATGAAATCAACCAAGCACAAACAAAGAGAACTATACAAAGAATCAACCAAACCAGGAGCTGTTTCTTTAAAAAAAAAAAAAAAAAAAAAAAAAACAAGATAGACTAACCCTTAGGCAAACTAACCAGAGGGCACAGAGACAGTACCTAAATCAACAAAATCAGAAATGAAAGGGGAGGCATAAAAACAGATACTGAAGAAATCCAAAAAATCATCAGATATTACTACAAAAGTCTATACTCAACAAAAGTGGAATGTCTAGATGAAATGGACAATTTTCTAGACAGACACCAGGTACCAACATTAAATCAGGATCAGATAAATGATCTAAACAATCCCATAACCCCTAAAGTTGTCCTGACCTGCAGGACAGTCAGCAGGGTCCTGGAACCACCTAGGGAAAGGTGAGAGACAAGATAGACGTGAAAAAACTGAACAGCAAGTCGAAATTCAGATCAAGCTGTCAATCTTTAATTTTCACACAAGGCTTTATAAAGGCAAGCAAGCAGGATTGGGGAGGGGTAGTGCGGAAAAGTCATTGTATTCGGGGGAACAATCTCAGGGGACTAGCATCATTCTTCAGGAACAGTTTCTCAGTACTGTCTCTCAGGGTCTAAGCTAAGATTTGTCAGGTGCAGTAGGAACTTGGCATCATATTTTGATCATGAGGAGGTGAAGAGGAAAGAAGTTGCTATGGTAACCTAACCACAGGTGAGCTCTGTACTTACTGACCATCTAGCTTACTTGCCTAATCTTTAAACTAGTACATATTCTCCTAAAAACAGCTTATAGAAAGCCAGCTGGAAATGGCTGAGAGGAGGGGGTTTTTGAAAACTCTGTGAGAATGGCCCCTGGCACTAAAGAAATAGCACACAACAGTAATCCCAGCACTCTGGGAGGCAGAGGCAAGGGGGTTTCTGAGTTCGAGGCCAGCCTGGTCTACAGAGTGAGTTCCAGGACAGCCAGGCCTATACAGAGAAACCGTGTCTTGGAAAAAAAAATTCAAAAAACAGAACAAAACAAAACAAACAAAAAGAAGAAGACTTAATACCAATAGTCTTCAAACTATTCCACAAAATACAAACACAAGGAACACTACCCAAATCGTTTACTGAAGCCACAATTACTCTTATACTTAAGCCACTCCAAAACCCAACAAGAAAGAGAACTTTAGACCAATTTCCCTTATGAATATTGATGCAAAAGTAATCAATAAAATTCTTGCCAACCAAAGCCAAGAACACATCAAAATATTCATCCAGAATGATCAAGTAGGCTTCATCCCAGGAATGTTGGGATGGTTCAATATAAGGAAATCTATCAATGTAATCCACAAAATAAACTAACTCAAAAGAAAAATACCACATGTCATTTAATTGGACAACATCCAACAACTCTTCATGATAAAAGTCTTGGAAAGACCATGAATTCAAGGCTCATGTTTTAACATAGTAAAAGCAATATATAGAAAACCAGTAGCCAACATCAAAATAAAAGGAGAGAAACTAAAAGGAATCCCTCTGAAATCAGGGACAAGGCAAAGCTTTCCACTCTCTCCCTTCCTGTTCAACATAGTACTCGAAGTCCTAGGCAGAGCAATGAGATGACAAAAGGAGGTCATTGATATTCAAATTGGAAAGGAAGAACTTGCAGTATCACTATTTACAGATGATATGATAGTATACATAAGTGACCCCCCAAATTCCACCAGAACTTCTAAACCTGATAAACAAGTTCAGCAAAGTGGCTGGATATAAAATTAACTCATACAAATCAGTAGCCTTCTTATACTCAAAGGATAAAGAGGCTGAGAAAGAAATTAGGGAATTGACACCCTTCACAATAGTCACAAATGATATAAAATACCTTGGTGTGACTCTAACCAAGCAAGTGAAAGATCTGTATGACAAGAACTTCAAATCTCTGAAGCAAGAAATTGATGAAGATCTCAGAAGATGGAAAGATCTCCCATGCTCTTGGATTGGCAGGGATAATAGAGTAAAAATGGCCATCTTGCCTAAAGCAATCTACAGATTCAATGCAATCCCTATCAAAATTCCTACTCAATTCTTCTTAGAGTTAGAAAGAGCAATTTCTAAATTTATGAAGAATAACCCAAACTCCAGGATTGCAAAAAGTATTCTCAACAATAAAAGAACTTCTGGCAGAATCACCATCCCTGACCTCAAGATTTACTACAGAGCAATAGTGATAAAAGCTGTATGGTATAGGTACAGAGACTGGCAGGAAAATCAATGAAATGGAATTGAAGACGCAGAAATGAACCCATACATCTGTGGTCACTTGATCTTTGACAAAGGAGCTAAAAGCATCCAGTAGAAAAAACACTGCATTTTGAACAAATGGTATTGAGTCAACTGGCAGTCAAAGTGTATAATGATGCAAATTGATCCATTTTCCCTGTACAAAGTTCAAGTTCAAGTGGATCAAGGACCTCAAAATAAAAGCAGGTACACTCAATTTAATGGAAGAGAAAGAGGGAAAGTGAACTTATTGGCACAGGAGAAATTTCCTAAACAGAACTCCAATGACTCATGCTCTAAGACCAAGAATTGATAAATGAGACCTCATGAAACTGGAAAGCTTCTCTAAGGCCAAGGACTAATCAATAAGACAAATCGGCAACCTAGAGATTGGAAAATGAATGTTCACTAACCCCAAATCTGATAGAGGACTAATATCCAAAATATATAAGAGCTCAAGAAGCTAACCACTAGAAAACCAAACAAACCAATCAAAAAATGGTATATAGAACTAAACAGAGAATTGACAAACAGAGGGACCTTCAATGACTGAGACACACCTAAATAAATGTTCAAAGTCCTTAGTGACCAAGGAATGCAAATCAAAACAACCCTGAGATTACACCTTACACCAATCAGAATGGCTAAGATCAAAACCTCAGGTAACAACACTGTTGGCAAGGATGTGGAGAAAGAAGAACACTCCTCCATTGCTGGTGGGATTGCAAACTGGTACAACCACCCTGGAAATCAGTCTGGAGGTTCCTCAGAAAATTGGAAACAGATTTAACTGAAGATCTAGCAATACCATTCTTGGGAATATAGCCAAAAGATGCCCCGCCATGTCAGAGGGACCACGTTCCACCACTATGTTCATGTTCATGGCGGTCTTGTTTGTGAGAATCAGAAACTGGAAACAACCTACAAGTTCCATGACAGAAGAATGGATAGAGAAAATGTGGTTCATTTATACAGTGGAATAATACTCATGTATTAAGGAGTACAAAGAAATGTTACACATACACATTAAATGCTAAGGGCAGAACTTCGAGAAGATAATAAAGAAATGAGGGCTCTCGCGTTTGGCATTTTGCAAAGGATTTTTCTACACACAAGCTCCAAAAGTTTATTACGGATGCAGAGGCAGACTCCATAATAATGTTATTCAAACACCATCTATGGATTAAAGGAGAGACTAGAACCACATAGGACCTCACAGCACTCGATAGCTCTCTGGGTGCTGCTTACAATCCAGTGCTGGGAAGACCACACCTGCACCCTTTGCTAAGCTGCTTGTTCCACCCCTTTATGAGAGATGACCCTGCACTTACCATGTCTGCAGTTTTGAGCTTCTTGTTCCTCCCCTTTATGAGAGATGACCCTGCACTTAGCATGTCTGAAGTTTTGAGCTTGTCTGAGCTCCCTCACAGCACCCAGCAGACACACTCACAACACAGCAAGGGGGACAAATCATGCCTGATCTGTTACAGAGAGGAAATTTCAGGCTTGGGAACCGGACAAGCCTCCTCCTCTAATGACTGGCAGTGGTTCCAGCCTGAAACCAATCCTTTTCCAGATCTGCAGATTTATATCTCAGTAGCACTAGCAGTACCTTTACTCCTGCCTCTGCCTCCCAGAGTGCTGGGATTACAAGTGTGTGCCACTACAGCGCAGCGCCTTAAAATTACTAAGTTATCCCACTCTGAGTTCTCCTTCTACTCTTGCTCAATCCTGCTCTGATGTAGCAGTGCCCTCACCCCTAGTGCCTTATGCCAAATGCCTTACACCCAATGCTATGTTCCCAATGTTATGCTTGCAATGGAATCTTTAGTAATCTTCTACCGTTTCTAGCAGAATACACCACATTGTTTTTCCAAGGGTTCTTTTTTAATAAAAGTTTACTAGAACTTGAAACATAAATTCAAATCATTTATTCAAAAATAACTATACAAAAATGTTTGCTTTAAGCCAGGCAGTGGTGGCACATGCCTTTAATCCCACCAATTGGGAGGCAGAGGCAGGCGGATTTCTGCGTTCCGAGGCCAGCCTGGTCTACAGAGTGAGTTCCAGGACATCCAGGGCTATACAGTGAAACCCTATCGCGAAAACAAACATAGGAATATCACCCCCCCCCATAAAAAACAAAACATGAAAGATAGTTTTCTTGCATACCATTAAGAGTACTTATCTTGCTAAAAATCATTATCTATCAGTAGATCAACAGATTGGTTAAAAGGTAAAAAGCATAATTTTTGTTTTTAGTTAAGTTTCATATAGATAAACCCAGTCACCATTTTATTTTCTGTCCTTGCACCTATAGTAAATATTTCCTTGTCTTTTTATGACCTTTGGTTAATGGTTTTGCAATCTCTTAGAAAGTACTATACTGGAGTAGGTACCTAGTTACTATCTCAGAAGCAATTAACTCATGATACTTGAAGATTGGAAGAGTTTTATTGTAATTTTTTTTTTTTTTTTTTTTTTTTTTTTTTTTTTGGAGACAGGGTTTCTCTGTATAGCCCAGGCTGTCCTGGAACTCACTCTGTAGACCAGGCTGGCTTCGAACTTAGAAATCTGCCTGCCTCTGTCTCCCAGAGTGCTGGGATTACAGGCATATGCCACCACCGCCAAGCTAGTGCTTTTTATTATTATTATTATTACCAGGAAGGACTTAATAGCAGTGCTATTAGAAAAGAAATTAAAATTTCTAATATAATTTTATCAATTTTTTAATTCTTTTTTTTATTTTTCGAGACATGATTTCTCTGTGTAGCCCTGGCTGTCCTGAAATTAACTCTGTAGACCAGACTGGCCTTAAACTCAGAAATCTGCCTGCCTCTCTCTCCCAAGTGCTGGGATTAAAGACATGTACCACCACCTCCCGCTAATTTTAACAATTCTTATTGGATCATTATTAAAAATTAAGAGTTGGGCAGTGGTGGCACTTGCCTGTAATTCCAGCATATAGGAGGCAGAGGCAGGAAGATTTCTGAGTTTGAGGCCAGCCTGGTCTACAGAGTGAGTTCCAGGACAGCCAGGGCTATACAGAGAAACCCTGTCTCAAAAAAAAAAAAAAAAAAACCTAAAACAATAAATAAATAAATAAAAGGACAACCTGATCTCAATGTATTGCCACTTTGTTTACATCCATGGAGTTCCCCTTCATTGTGGGTTCTTTTGCATCTTTGAAGGCACATGGGATGGGAAGGACATTGATGACATGGCTCACATTTATAGCACCTTTTCCTATAGGAGTTTATTCACATATTTGAAGAGAACAGGAAGAACTCAGAACTTTACTACCCTGACTTCATTCATAAACTTTGCTATTGTGTGAGTAATACTACATTTGCAAAGTGAACCAAGAGAAACAGAAGAATTTACATTCCTAGTACTCATAGTGATTTTGTACAGTGTGATTATTTTAAATACTCCTAGTAAGTAGGAAAACTAAATATTTGTAAATTTCTAGCACATTTAGGAGTCTACTCAATGTGGGGAGTATTACATATCTTCTAATAGTGCAGGAAGAGCAAGGGGTTGTTGCTTCTTTCAATATACCTATGTTCACATGGCTTGTATCCATTGTAACTAATGACATTCCTATTTAAAAAATTAAGTAATATAGGGATTAAGGTTTTTCCACAACAGCTTTATTGACTCTCATAAACTGTCCATCTCACAAAATCTGGCAACAGTATTAAAATTATACAATTGTCAACAGCTTTAGTATGAATATATGTTTGTTAGAGGTTTTTGGACGTACACTTACCACCTGTTCATTGTATCTTTTGCAATATCTAAGTGGTAGGAGATTAAACACACTGTTAATTCTACAGCATAACTCTATTGGGCTGAGATTAAATGGTGAGATGTGTTAAGGCATTATTTTCTTGTCTTTGTACTTAAAGGAATGCCTTACAAACATAAATTAGATACCTGACATTGTTGTACATGATTTGTAAGAATTTAATAATTATCTATAACCTAAAGTCCTTTATTTTAACCATGTTGCTTTTCTTTAAATCTTTGAGGACATAATAAAATTTCTTATGAAACATATTCTTATCTGGTTGCACAGGAATGTTAATTACCTTTCATATCTTCTGGAACTTTGAACGAGTTCTTCAATATTATGGTCTTCCCAAACGTAGCCTAAAATATAGTACCAGAGAGTGTATGTTACATTACTGGAAGTTACACAAAATTTCAATTACCAGCTTCAGTGAACTTTAGAACCATGATTGTTTATTGCCCTCATTCTTCATCAATTCCAACTTAAATTACAGAAAGAAATAACAATAATAAAGTAAGAGCTGTCCCTACATTTTAAATAGTGAAAGGAAATTTCATCATTTTCAACTGAAATTACAGAAAGAAATAACAATAACAAAGGAAGACTTGTCCCTACATTTTAAAAAGTGAAAGGAAATTCACTGACTTACCTATCCAGTAAGATTCCCATAGGTTTCTAGCATCACATCTTTGTAGAGACTCTTCTGAGAAGAATCCAGCAAAGCCCACTCTTCCTGTGTGAAGTTCACGTGCACATCTTCATAGGTGACTATACCCTAAAATATCCCATACATGTGTACATAAGAGAATATATTGCCAAGAACATTGTAAATGTATACTTCATTGAGAATACAGTCATATAATTCTGCTATTTCCCATACTTGATCCATGACATAAATACTCTAATATAATCAAGGCATTTTAGAAGGAAACTGAATAATGAATTAGGTTCACCTGTCATTTCTGCACCCTGTGAGTAGGACGAAGCCTTCAACATGGAATGCCAATTAACACACATACAGACACACATGCATACAGTTCAACAGTGCTGAGCACGCATCAGATAAAATATATGAATAAATATTAACCAAAAAAAAAAAAGAAAGAAACCAACTGATGAGCACACTGGGTGTATTCACGCCTGCCTTTAATCCCAGCAGACAGGAGGCAGTCACAGGTGTATGTCATTGAGGTGGATGTCAGCCTGGTCCAAAATACTTATTCCAGGACAGCAAAACATACATAATGAAACACTAACTCCCTTGCAAAATCAATCAATTGAACCCATACACCTATGGTCACTTGATCTTTGACAAAAAAGCTAAAAGCATCCAGTAGAAAAAACACTGCATTTTCAACAAATGGTGCTGGGCCAACTGGCAGTCAGTGTGTATTATGATGGAAATTGCTCCATTTTTATTTTCCTGTACAAAGCTCAAGTCCAAGTGGATCAAGGACCTCAAAATAAAACCAGATACACTCAATCTAATAGAAGAGAAAGAAGGAAAGTGAACTTATTGGCACAGGAGAAATTTCCTAAACAGAACTCCAATGGCTCATGCTCTAAAACCAGGAATTGATAAATGAGACCTCATGAAACTGGAAAGCTTCTCTAAGGCCAACGACATAATCAATAAGACAAATCGGCAACCTACAGGTTGGAAAATAAACGGTCACTAATCCCACATCCGATAGAGGACTAATGTCCAAAATATATAAGAACTCAAGAAGCTAACCACCAGAAAACCAAACAACCCTATCAAAAAATGGTATATAGAACTAAACAGAGAATTTACAAACAGAGGAATATTCAGTGACTGAGATGCACCTAAATAAATGTTCAAAGTCCTTAGTGACCAAGGAATGCAAATCAAAATAACCCTGAGATTCCACCTTACACCAATCAGAATGGCTAAGATCAAAGCCTCAGGTAACAACACTGTTGGCAAGGATGTGGTTAAAGAGGAACACTCCTCCATTGATGGTTCAGTTGCAAACTGGTACAACCTTCCTTCAGTATGGAGGTTCCGCAGAAAATTTGAAACACATCTACCTGAAGATCCAGCAATACCATTCTTGGGAATATAGACAAAACATGCCCTACGTGTCAGAGGGGACCAAGTTCCACCACTATGTTCATGGTGGTCTTGTTTGTGAGAATCAGAAACTGGAAACAACACAGAAGTCCCATGACGGAAGAATGGATAGAGAAAATGTGCTTCATTTATACAGTGGCATAATACTCATCTATTAAGTACTACAAAGAGATCTTACACGTACACATTAAATGCTAAGGGCAGAACTTATAGAAGATAATAAAGAAATGAGGGCTCTCGTGTTTGGCATTTTGCAAAGGATTTTTCTACACACAAGCTCCAAAAGTTCATTACAGATGCAGACACAGACTCCATAATAATGTTATTCAAACACCATCTATGGATTAAAGGAGAGACTAGAACCACATAGGACCTCACAGGCAGCCATAGTTCTCTGGGTGCTGCTTACAATCCAGCTGCTGGGAAGACCCACCACACCTGCACCCTTTGCTAAGCTGCTTGTTCCTCCCCTTTATGAGAGATGACCCTGCACTTACCATGTCTGCAATTTTGAGCTTCTTGTTCCTCCCCTTTATGAGAGATGACCCTGCTCTTAGCATGTCTGAAGTTTTGAGCTTGTCTGAGCTCCCTCACAGGACCCAGCAGACACACTCAGAACACAGCACCCAGGACAAATCATGCCTGATCAGTTATAGAGAATTACACTTTAAAGTCCCAAATAGGAGTTACAATTAATATAACTGAAAGTTTGCAAGCTTACACAGACTTCAATAATGCATTATGGCTACAGATATGGATCTGAAACTTTGTTCTCAAGGTAGGCCTTACTTATCTTCTTCAGGAAATGCAACCCTGTCACATGGTGCCAAGCCTCACCCTATTTGTGTGATACCTTTAATCTGGGGTTTGCTCTGCAACTGATGCTTCACCATTCCCAAAGGCCTTTCTTCAGTGACTCAAACATCACTACACAGGGCCAAGTCTAAGGTGTTCTCCATGACATTTCCAATCCCACAGTTTCCACACTTTCAAACAAATAACACCTGCAGAACTATTGCATATTATAGGATTCTACTGTGGGCACAAAGTGTAGCCTTCGACTTTTATGGAACAAGACTTCCATTTACTGACTGTCAGGAAATACTTTCAAAAAAGTTTTGACAACGGGACGATTTTTTTCTTTATTGCATTCAATTTCGTATCTCTACTCCACAAGTATTAATTGATCTGATAAAGACAATATTTCACTTCAGTCATACTTTCTACAGTTAATAATTCATGATTTGCCTGTCCAAGAAAACCAAAAAACATAGATTTTTTTTAATAGGCATACATCATACACTAACCTGTCAGTTGTTTTTAGGGCTTCATAAGCCAGGTCTACATCATGAACATGGCTCTCAGAATTGTATGTAAACTGACTACAATAGCTACTTAACCTCTAAAAGCCCAATGGCTATTACGGCCGGAATTTCGAAAGATGTCCACCATCTTCATATAAGCAACATATCACATTTGTCCTTGAAATACTCCCATTATCTTGATATATATATATATTACTTTACTGTCCCTCACTATGATACACGTAATGGAAAGCAATAGGGAGGAAAATGTCTTTTTGTTGTTGTTGTTTTTTCAAGACAGGGTTTCTCTGTATAACCCTGGCTGGCCTAGAACTCACTCTGTAAACCAGGCTGGCCTTGAACTCAGAAATCTGCCTACTTCTAACTCCCAGATTACTGGGATTACAGGCATGTGCCACCACTGTCCTGCAAGAAAAATGTCTTTATTTGACTTGTGCTTACTAAGGATTAAGATGGAGAGAAAACAAAGAATGAATTAAATCAGTGTAGGAATCTAATAGCCAGAATTATAGTACAGACCATGAAGGAATGCTTTATACCCCTTTAGTCTCCAGACTCTCATCCAGCTACTTAATACATATATATTTAGCTCTATATACATTGAATGAATGTGTGTGTGTGTGTGTGAGTGTGTGTGTGTTTGTGTGCTCACATATGTGAATGTACGTGAATGAAGGTTCACATACAGAACACAAACTAATGACATATATTTTCCATGGAGCTACTGTGAAATACATTTGTATGTTGCCTTCTGTAAGTGTTGAGAACTAAACTCAGGTCCTCTGTAAGGACATGTGTGCTCTTATTCAGGGTGCCATGACTCTAGCTTCCTTACATTCCTTTCTTGTACATCTGTGAATAACCTGACAAGGGGTCACAGTACAGGATGGCCTGTGTCCTCAACATCAGTCATAAATCAAGTCAATCCCCCACTCATTAGACTAAAGACCACTGCACTGTATACATTTTTCTTTTTTTCTTTTTCTTTTCTTTCTCTTTCTTTCTTTTTTTTTTCTTTTTTTTTTGTTGTTGTTGTTGTTATTTTGTTTGTTTTTTTGATTTGGTTTTTTTGAGACGGGGTTTCAAAACCCAGTCCTGGCTGTCCTGGAACTCACTCTGTAGACCAGGCTGGCCTCGAACTCAGAAATCCGCCTGCCTCTGCCTCCCAGGGTGCTGGAATTACAGGAGCGCGCCACAGCTGCCCGGCTATTTTTTCTTTTATTATTATTAATCATTCCATTTGTTACACTTCAAATATTTTCTCACTTCTTGGTTACCCCCACCACCACTTCCGGGTTACCACTCTACCACCCCCATCCTACATCTGCCCTCCCCTCTCTGTTTTGCCTATATGAGAGCGCTCCCACACCCACCCACCCACAATGTCCTGCTCCACACTTCCTGTATCCCCCTACTCTGGGGCTTCAAACCACCCTGGGACCAAGGGCCTTCCCTCCTGTTACTATTGGGTAAGGCTATCCTCTGCTACATATGTATCTGGAGCCATACAGTCCCTCTAGGTATACTCCTTGGTGGGTGGTCTAGTCTCTGGGAGAACTGGGTGGTCAGGTAAGCTTATGTTGTTCTTCCAATGGGGTTGCAATCCCCCTCAGGTCCTCCTGCCTTTCTGCCGGCTCACCCGCCATGTTTCCTGAGTTCACCATGATGGTTGGCTCCAAACATTCGCCTCTGTATTGGTCAGTTGCTGCCCTGACCTCCCTAGGAACTGCCAAACTCGGTGCCTGTCCTTCAGTGCCTCTTGACCACAGTAACAGTGTTGGGGTTGGCGTCTACACACATGATGTATCCCTATGTGGGGCTGTTCCCCAGTCGGAGGCTCAGCCATTAAAGGTAGGGCTCACAACCAACAATATTGTATACAAGAAGGGCAGTGGTGGTAGATGCCTGTAATCCCAGCACTTTCGAGGCAGAGGCTGGCAGATTTCTGAGTTCGAGGCCCCAGCCTGTTCTACGGAGTGAGTTCAAGGACCGCCAGGGCTATACAGAGAAACACTGTCTTGATAAACCAAAAAGAAGGAAGTGGATTTATGGTTAAAGACACAAAAACATTCCCTATTCCTCAGATGAAAATTCTTTGTTTAGCTCTTTACCCCATTTTTTAAAAGGGTTATTTGGTTCTTTGGAGTCTAACTTCTTTTTTAGATTACAGGTGTGCACCACCACTGCCTGGCCAATAATTTCCTCTCAATGCCTTATAATAGTTAGTGTACTGATATGACATAAGCTTAAAGACCTCCAAAGTTCAAGATGCTTAAATATAGTATATGTGATGGTTTGACTAAGAGTGTCCACTGTATGACCATATGTTTAAGTGCTTAGTCATAAGAGAGTGGCAGTACTTGAAAAGATTAGAAGAATAAGAAGTTCTGGCCCTCACTAGGTGTGAGTTCTGAAATCCCAAAATCCTACAACGTACAGGATCCCTCTCCCTCTTCTTCTCCCTGTCCCTCTCCTTTCCCTCTTTCTCTCTCCTTCTTTACCTCCTTCCCTCCCCACCTCCCTTCCTTCCTTCCTCTCCTTCCTCCCTCCCTCCATATAGGACATGATATACATTACTTAGCTACTTATTTAGCTCTATGTCTGTTGAGCACCACTAGCTTTTATACCATGACGAGAATGCACTGTCATCTGAAACTGTAAACATTCACAACTAAATCTTTTTCTTCCACAAGAAATGTTTGGTCGGACTGGAGAGATGGCTCAGAAGTTAAGAGTACTAACTGCTCTTCCAAAGGTCCTGAGTTCAAATCCCAGCAACCACAAGGTGGCTCACAACAATCCATAAAGAGATCTGATGCCCTCTTCTGGGGTGTTTGAAGACAGCTACAGTGTTCTTACATGTAATAATTTTAAAAAAATGTATCTTAAAAAAATGCTTTGGTCATGGTATTTCTTCATAGCAATAGAACATTAACTAAAACAACATTTTAATGTGTGTGTGTGTGTGTGTCTGTGTGTGTGTGTTTGTGTGTGTGTGAAGAAATTTGCATATGAAATATTCCTAGTGGTAGTATATACTAAAGTTGTGCACCACCACATCCCGGCTCAAATTTATTTCCTATTTTCCAACAATTTCTACTACAAGTGTGTATGTGTGTGTGTGTGTGTGTGTGTGTGTGTGTGTGTGTGTGTGTTATTTTGGATTTTTTTCCATAATGGAGGGAGGGAGACTGTATAAAAATTAGTTGCTATCGGCAGCATTGAAATAGCATGTCAAGGGACTAGAGAGATGTCTCAGTGGCTAAGAGCACTGACTATTCTTTCAGGTTCTTGAGTTTGAATCCCCCACACCCACAAAGCACACAGTCATGTGTAACTCCAGTTCTTTTTGTTTGTTTTTTGTTTTTTGTTTTTTGAGACAGTGTTCCTCTATGGAGTCCTGGCTGTCCTGGAGCTCATTCTGTAGACTAGGCTGGCCTCAAACTCAGAAATCCACCTGCCTCTGCCTCCCACGTGCTGGGATTACCATATCTCCAGTTCTATGAGGATCTATCCCACTTTTCTTGCCTCTACAAGCATCATGCATTTGATACATTGATATACATGCTGGTAAAACAACCATACTCATAAAATAAACAAAACAGCTATACACATAATATAACCAAATACTTTCTTTCAAAAATTGATATGGTCAGTTTATTTTTATGAATGAGTAAATATACTAATAAAATATATAAACACATGAACACAAAAATATATAATTAACATAAACATAAACAGAAAATACATAAATATATAAATAAAATGAAATTAGTATCTGGGGTTGATGGGAGGAAAAATAATATGATTTTGTTCCTATTTGTGACTTGCCAAACTTTTTTAGAAAATGATTAATTTGTTTGTCAAACTGAGGTGATAATATCATTGAGGCTGGAATATTGGAATATGAACAGCCCCAAGCAATATCTCGGGAAACTGGGGTTATCTATCAAAATGACAGGTCAACTGACTCCCTGAATGTAGTAATCCATTCCTGGGAACTCACCCTGGAGACTTTCTTAAACACCCATCCATTTTGTGGGTGTTTGCTAACACTTATTAAAGCTGATGATAGAGTGGACTCACACCCAAGCATGCCTGGGTGTGGGAGCCTGTCAATAAACCATGGTACAGCTACTCAAAGGAATATCACTGTTGTTATGAGCTCCTTGATTTTCTTTTGGTTTGGAGGTCTTTCTGTAGAGAAACTGTATTGGATTTCTCCTCATGTCAGAGAATCACCTATTCCCACTCTTTGGCATATCTGTGTTTTCAGTTGTCTATGATCATCATTGATTTGTTTTTTTTTAAACTTAAGTGATCAATATGGGCAATACATTGGGTTTTGCTTTTGAAGAAATTATCATATATTATTGTCTCCATGACCTATTAACCTTCAAATGTCAACAGCATATATCCCATAGTCAACTGAAGAAACATCAGTTGTTGCCATTCCTAGATAAGAAAGGGTAGACGGTAGGTCTATGAGAGATTGTGTTGATTGATGATTGATATGGGAAGGCTCATCCACTGAGATGGCAATAACCTTAAGCCAGTGGGCATGGGTTGGATAAGCAAGCAAGGTGACCAGAAGACAGTGACTAAGCAGGAGAAAAGTCAAGCAAACATGTTTGCTCATGGTTAGTGCCTTGATGTTCTTAGTTTGTGTATGCACTTGTAATAATTAATTGTCATCTGGTAGTATCAGATTAAAAAAAAACACATTCTTTATCTGAGTTGCTTTTGATTAGTGTGTTTTTTTTTACAGCAAACAAAAAACAATTTATAAGAAAAAAATAGTACCCCAAAATTGAGTTTGTGGTTGCAAAGGACTTGGGAATTTTCACTTTGGAAGAACTGGAGGATGTTAGGACCCAAAGCATAGACAACAATCTACAGAGCTTAACGAGTCTTGGAGGAGCTGGAAAATCAGATTGTTGAGGGTCATGCAGAGAGTAGATGTCAAGATCCTAAGATTTCCGAGGGAAATAGATTCTATGAATAATAAACCAGAGGTCATTTGTGTGATATTTTGTCAAAAATATTTCTGAGTTTTCAACTGTCCTGAAAAATTGACTGAGCCCAAAGTAAAAGCTAACGAGATTATTTCTTTGACAAAATATTGATTCTGCTGGATGGTCACTACTGAGCCATTAAGGTACAAAGTGAAAAGGAGCAACAAGTGGGGCAAAAGTAATGATAAGCCTGAACTCTGTAAGAAAACAAAAAACAAAAACAACCAAAACAAAACAAAACAAAACAAAACAAAAAAACCCAAACGCAAACAACAAAAAAACCAGCACTAGTTAGTTTTAGGTGATAGTCAATTTCTGAAACCGATAGGAATTTTTCAAGGGAATTATTAGCATTAAAGAGAAGACTCTTGGCCTGGAGAGATGGCTGAGAGGTTAAGAGCCCTGAATGCTCTTCCAGAAGTCCTGAGTTCAATTCCTAGCAAGCACATGCTGGCTTGCAGCACTGTGTAATGGGATCTGATGCCCTCTTCTGGTTTGTCATAAGCGTTGGCTCTGTACTCACACACATAAAATGAATAGCTCCTGCTCTGCACTGGAAGCCTCGGAAGACACTCTAAAGATGCCACCCAGCTAATTTTCCATCTGTGCTTGTCAGACAGAGGCAAGATCGCTGAAGTCTTTGCAGTGTTAAAAAAAAGTACTCTCTTCTAAGTATCAAGGGACTGGGGTCACAAGTGTTGATTCATAGAATAATCAAAGGGGCCCTGGGGTAAATAATCCAATGCATATGTAATTAAAAACAACCTGAGTTTTCAATCTGCATGACGTGAGCTAGCAGGAAATGATAGAAGTTCATTTTTACAATTTTTCTGTAGTGAGAGTTGAGTGAGATACCTTAAGATCCCTGAAGATTGAACAGCTCTTCAAGATTTTTTTCTTTTCTTTTCTTTTTGTTAAAGATTTAGTTATTATTATATGAAAGTACACTGTAGCTATCTTCACATACACCAAAAGAGGGCATCAGATCTCATTACAGATGGTTGTGTGCCAGCATGTGGTTGCTGAGATTTGAACTCTAGACCATTGGAAGAACAGTCAGTACTCTTACCCAATGAATCATCTCACCAGCCCAGGAATTTTTTCTAAAGTCGTTTCTGAGGTCAGAAACCCAAAGAATTATTTAGACAGCGGACACAGCTCTTTTAAAATGTTTCCTAGCAGCTATCCAAATAAGGTTGTCTGAAGAGCAAAAACAGATCATTTAGAATTACTACCAGTACTGTTATTATTACTATTATTGGTTTTTGGAGACAGGGTTTCTCTGTGTAGCCCTGGCTGTCCTGGAACTCACTCTGTAGACCAGGCTGGCCTCAAACTCAGAGAATCCACCTGCCTCTCTGCCTCTCAAGTGCTGGGATTAAAGGCGTGCACCACCACTGCCCAGCTGTTATTATTAGTTTTATTATTGTTGTTTGCTTTCTGATTTTGATAAACCACGAATTACTTTTAAAAGTTTTTTTTAAAAAAAAATTGGACAGTAAATCCAAGAATACTTCTAGAAATCCATGAGCTAGCCAGCGAGATTTTTGAATTTTTGGTAGCACAGAGAGAGCTGTCTTGAGTGGAAAGACACCTGTCTTAAACAGAGAGTTTTTAGAATAGCAAGAGACAGTTGGAGCAGAGTAGAAACCACACACACACACACACACACACACACACACACACACACACGCACACACACACTCTCTCTCTCTCACACACACACACACAGAGAGAGAGAGAGAGAGAGAGAGAGAGAGAGCGAGCACAGGAGCAATCAGTCTGGGAAAGCACCTCAGCTGCAAAGCCAACTCAGCACAACATAAGCCGTCAGCTTGGACCTATGGTTTGACTTCAAGGTGCTTGTTTCCCTGCTGCTCTCAAACACCCTTAGGAGCGCACACCTAGACAAGGTTGGTCCTTGGCATTTGTGTTTTTTTTCCTTTCTATATGTGAGAATTATGATGTTGATATATTTACTGCTTAGACTACAAGTAATGATTACCAGGTAGCATTAGCTCCTGAGCAATCTACATTCACAGTGTCATTTACATGATTTTCAGCTAAGACCCTGTAGCACAAGAAGAACATCCCACAGGCATTTCTGTTCATCATTTTTATAATTTACATATGTTTCTGCATGACTTTGAGCTAAGAATTCCATTAAAAATCTCTGCTTTTACCTTGTGACCAAGTTCATGAGAAGATTTAACTTAGCATGCTTAGGAGTAGGCAAACTTGTATGTGAACATAACCACATTCCCTAAGTAAAGTCTCAATGCTTCCTTTTTTAGAAGAAGATCATTGCTTTGGAAATGGTGCCCATGTTCTCTTTGCAAGAGAACAAATAAATAGAAATAAATAAATAAATTCTGATCTCTCCCGTCTAGATAGTTGTGCTAGATATTCCCGGTAGTTAAGTTAAATATCTGGAATGAGCTAACACCCAAATAGCTGGCTATTGTGGGGAATTTTCTTAATTATAGCGTTCGAAATGGGAGAACCCTTATATGGTCTGGATGTTTGAGTTGATAAGATCCACCTTTAATCTAGGCCACAGCTTCTGGTGGCGGCTCACATACATAAAGGACTCTGAAGATGACACATCCCTCCTTCTGTTTGTCTACTTGCCCTACCTCTGGCCAGCAGGTCCATTTTCTTTTTAAACTGGCATTACAACTTATTTCTTCGGAATTCTGATATACACTGAAGGCCAGCTGAGGCATGAGGCCACATGGACTAAACTGCTACTGGATTCTTGAACTTTTCCCTGGTAGACAGGCACTGCTGGGCTAGTAGAACGACACAGCTCTTGAGCCATTCTAATAACCCTTTCCAACATGATAGAAGGATTGAATCTATCAGTTCTCTTTATCTAGAGAACCTTTACTAATACAGCTGTGGGGTTGGTTCTTGTTTTTTTTTTTTCAAAATATTAAGATTTTATTTACAAAGCTTTTCCTGTTTTACAGAAAGTAAAAATGTTGTTGCAGTCGCATTGTAACTGGCACGTAGGACAGTCCACTCACCAATCACAACTGTCAGGATACAGCAAGAGTCTTACAGGACAACCTAACAATGTTTACAATGTTATTGGGGTGAAGTCCCCAGGCTTGGTGGTGGATTACCAATAGACTAAGGGGAGGAAGGCAGAATGTGGTGGGAACTATTCTTTGGCTCTTTGGGTGGGGGTATCCTGGGACTTGTATCACAGCTACCTTTTGAAAACAGCTACGAAATCCAGGAGCAGTCCAACCAATACTCAACAGTTCTGTTTTTTGCAGGTTGTTTCAGGTCTTAATCATCTTCTCCTTTGTCATCTGTTTTTCTCTTTCTCTTTTCACCCTTCCTACTTTCTTCCTCCTCTTCATCCACATCTTCCTCCCCACTTACTTCATCTTCATCATCTTCTACTTCTACATCCTCATCTGCATTCTCTTCTTCCTCACATCCTCATCTTCCTCTTCCTCCTCTTGGTCTTTGTACATACCATCCTCCTCTCCATTCGAGTCTGGGGCTTCCTCTACTCTCTCCACCTCCACATCGGAGTCAGGTGCTTCCTGGTCCTCTCGGCCATAACCATCCTTATAGGACAGCTGGGGCAGGAGCATGAAGACAGTTTCTCAGTAATCACCCGGGTTAGTGATCTCACAGCTGACCAGATCCAGGCTTTTCAGACAATCCAACCTTTTCAAGAGCTCCAAGGTGCTGATAACTTTCAGGTTATTTCCACTTAGGTTCAGATGTGTGAGGCTTGGAAGTTCTTCTGCTAGTCTGTCTGGGAAGATTGTTTTTTCATTGAGCTCAAGCTTTTTCAGTTTAGGTAGCTTCGGGAGGTCAGAGACCGAAAACAAGCGCACACTTATGAAGCTGGGGAACTCTAAGTTCACAAATTCATCTGATAACCCCTCAATTTTTCCATCCATTGCTTTGCAATTGTCCAAGAAAAGTTCTAGAACAGCTGCCGGGGTCCAGTTCCTCAGCTCCAGTTCCTCCTCTTCTTGTCCATGTTCCCCCTGTCCCCCTTCTCCAAACTTAATTTTCCGCGGTGGGGTCGGAGCGGGGGAGAGGCAACCTGACCTGCGCGTTGAGGGCCATTGGAGGGAGGCGGATGGAGGAGGCAGCATGGTACCGGGCAGCTTGTGGGCATGCAGAGCCCCTGGAGCCAAATTTCTCCTGGGGGAAGAGAGAAACCTTTGAGGGAAAAGAGGGCTGGAGCGAGGCTCTGGCCTCACTGCCGCCTCCCCCTGGCCAAGGCCACGCACTACGCTTAAGCCGGTGGCTGCTCACCTCCACTTGGCCCAGCTCAATGCTGCTCAGCTCCAGAGCACCAGGTGCAGCCAGGACTGGGGAGGCTCATGGAGGGCGGGGCCGGACCCGGACCCGCCTTAAATTCAGCCAAGCAAGGGTTGTTCTTTGTTTGTTTGTTTGACCAAAGCCCTGAGGAAGGCATGCTGGTTAACAAGCATGCTACACAGGGTTTTGTCATGGGGTTTTGTGCTTGGCTCTGAGGGTTGACTCCGTAACTATTAGGTGAAAAAATACTTGCAGTTTGCCTGAATTCTGAAGAAGACACAAAACAACAATCTTGATTCCCAATATCCTTCTTTAAGTTTTGTTTGTTTGTTTGTTTGTTTGTTTTTCCGAGACCCTGAGGTCCCAACTCTTTTTGTAGCTCTTCTGGGATACCCTGGGTAGCTGTCCAGGCAAACACCCAAGGACCGCCCCTTCCCCACCCCTGGGGTGAGGTCACAAGGCCCACCACAGCTTGATGCTTGCCCAGCAGAACCATGGGGATGTCTGCACAGCAATACAGCTCCCTGTGTTCATCAGCCCTTAGGTCAGCTCAGAAATTTCAAACACATGTTACTGGCTGTGTGTCAGGTTAGAGATCTCAGCAGCTGACATTGCACATAGGGGCAAGGACAAACACGATCACATTAATGCCACTCCCTCTACCAGGGAACGGCCAGCTCTTTTCAGTCATTCTTTCAATTATATTGATCTTTTGTAAAAGTCAATGGTTTGTATTACTTTTAAATTTCCATTTTCTCTATGCATCGCCCTTCTGACCTCGTTTTTATTCTCCACTTTTGCACATTAACAATTTCATCCCTTTTTCCTAAACATGTTTCATATTTGTGTCTGTTTAGAGCAACATCTCCTATAGCTCAGCCTTTCCTTCTGCTATGTAGTTAAGACTTACTTTGTACACCTGACCCTGCCTCTACTGCCCAGGGCTTGGAAGACTGTCCTGCTGCTGTTTTAAAGCTGGGTTCTGACTGTTGAGTGAGAAGAAAAAGAGAGCAGTGAGTGAGTGTCCACCAACCTCCCTGGGTTGGGGTGAGGGGATTACAAATAAAGAGGGACCTGTGTAAGCACTGAGTTCTCTGACCAGCTTTGAAGCTGGTGTAATCACAGTGCCTAAAAAGAGAGGGAAGAAGGAAGGGGAGGCCTTTCTGCTTTGACAGTGTTGGTCATAGCACTGAGTGGTCAGGTCATCAATGTTAGACAATCAGGAAAAGTCCAAACTGGCCATCCAGGAGGTTCCCAGAGCTGGGCAATCACGAACCTGGATTAGGTACTGAACTTATATCTAGAAACCACATTTCTGTATTTGCTCTGATTCAAGCAACACATGATCTAGACAAACTGATGTGTCTCTGCCTAGCATTAATATCATTTGTTCTGTCTGAAAATACACAATATGAGTAATACTTGAAGGCTCTAGTATATATCTTTAGTCCTTGAAAAATATTGGACCTTTAAGCACAGTTTTTGAGAGTATAATGAAACCATTTCATCTTTCTCCTTTCTCCCTACTAAGTGTGAAAACCTGGAACTAATGGCTGAGAGGCCTATTTAACAAATCAAAGCAAACCTGCCTATAAGGTTCAATCAGCAGAGCTCAGCACCCAACTTATACAGGGAATCATTTGCCCTCCAGCCTGGGGATAGGGCTGCCCTTCCCCCACCTGCCATTCCTCATGTAATCCAACCATGTTGGACCTGCTCTGTTACATCACCAGATCATCCTGATCTCTTGTCTGGCTCTTGCTTCTCCCCTCATCTTCTCTCCACATTGTTCCCTCTGGACTCTCCCAGAAGTTCCTGGTTCTGGTTGTGCTCTCTTTTTATATATAGAAAACGTTGTCCTCTACAGTGCCTAGCATGCAGTTTTAGTTACTGCTTGTTGACAGCAAATAAATAGCTGAGAACAGGTGCACACAGTGTGGTGGAAACAGATATATGCAGATGAAACACAAATACTTTTAAAATATAAACACATGTTTTTATTCCCTATTATAAAATGGGTTCCCTCCATGTACATGTTATTTTTCAAATCATTAAAAAATGATCTGTTTTTATGTGTATGTGTGTTTTGCCTCCATGTATGTTTGAGTGCCACATGCATGCCTGGTACCAGCAGAGGACAGAAGAGCACATCAGATTGGTTTTTTTCTTCTATTTCTTTATTTCATTTCTTTTCCTTTTGTCAAATATACAAACATTTGGAAAAAATCACCAGCAAACTTCCAGAAAGAGTATTTCTACATGGGAGTTTTCTAGTGATAGTGTGTTTGCTGTGGAGGAATACATTCAGATTTTGTGTTTATTAAGGAATAAAAATAACTTATTGAGGTTGAGGGACCTCTCCTTTTCATGTACATCGCCTAATATGCTGCAAAAATTGGTTCATAATGTCCTGCTGTTACTGCATTTTTAACAAAATTATTGCATTTATTTACATTCTAGTCCTTTCCCTCCTCCTGTATTAGAGCACACGTGGTTTACTCTCACATTTTGTTCCTCAGGCTGCACATTTTCAGACAGGAAATGTAAGTGTCCTCTCAGACATAGACACATTAGTTTGTCTACAAACTCTGTTTTGCTTAAACTATAGAAATTTAATTTGACAATAAGTTCGATTCTTTATTTTGATTCCTGATTGCTCCAGGCTGAGAACCCTAGGAAATGACTTTAAAGACATTGATCTATCAGCTCTATTTGGTCACCTGAGTAATCCAAACTGCTGTCAAGGAATGAAAGCTTTCAACCTTCTCCCTGAGCTGCCTTTCTGTGCTGGACTCCATTTGCTTCAATGTTGGTCAGGTATCTCGATTTCTGCATGTGTTCTTCTTCAGTTTTAATTCCACGATAAATTTCAGATAGGCTAGAGGACTCCCATTCACTGGGGTCTTTTCCTTCTCATTTCCTTCTCAGTCATGGCTCAGCTTAGAAAAACACATAGCTACATAGTTTTTGAAAATCAGTAAGTCTTCATCTGGCAGAGGGAAAACCGTTCATAAGATACTGAGTGACTTTGCCCCTGTGCGCAAGGCTAGTTGCTGAGAGATGTAGCTGATAACAAGCTGCTCCCGTCAGTAAATGTCCTGTCTAACACCTCTGAGCTAACATATTAGGGTCAGCCAGTATTGTACATATCTTCATAGGAGAGTTCCATAATAGGAAATTCAATATACGTTGGGTCACATAAAGCTCGTTACATTATACATCGTCCAGTCTGGTATGCCTTCATTTATGTCAGGATTTAAATACAAGCTTAGAAGATATTAAATCCCTCACTGTGCCCGCACTGTATCCTTCTTTATAATGATGACCCAGAAAGAATACTTCCTTAAACTTCAGTCTGTGATCTATCTATTATCTACCTCATTTATTCCTCAGTACACAAAATAAACTATCTATCCATTTGTGGCCTGAAATCAGAAACCATGATATACATGCAAATCCTTTCCTGTTATTGAAATAGACAGTTTACCACATGACTCAAAGAGGTCATTTCATACTGTGGTGGTATGGCCCTTTAATTTTTGAACTGTTCCATTTTAGTCAGAAGGACAACAAGGATATTATCTTGTAGAGCAACAAACTAGGACTAAGGTGACCCCACTCACTACAACGTTGGTATATTTCCAAGTCCAATGGGAAAAATCTGATTTTCAGGACTAGGCCGGTACAGAAGCTTAAGTTATACTCATCTGAATTCCATTTCACCAGCGACAGGCGAATCCAAGTCATACAACTTATTTGATTCCATGAATTTTTAGTTTACAGAAATAGATATATTAGCAGTACCATTGCATTGAACTCCATATTGTACAAAAGGCAGTAAACAGGTCTGTGAAACAACAGATATAGGTTCATGTCTTGATGACCCAGCAAACTCCAGATTTTTGTGAAAAATCATGAACATACACACCTGTTGAGTAAGAATACATAAATATAAATATATGTTTCAAGAATAAATTCAACATAGGTGGTTTTTATATATATAACTATGCTGAAGCTGCTGGCCTCTAATAACTACTAAGAACTTTGTTCCTTATTCTGAGACTAACACTCACTGCTTGGGAATGTTCCATTTTAGTCAGACGGATCAGTGAGGGATCAGGTAATGGATGGATTGCTCGGCCTCTTTCTCTCTTGCCCAGAAGCTTAGACTCTCACTTGCCAGGTGGGAGGAGGTTTAGAACAACAAACTGTTATAGACCAGGAGAGTCATACTCACAGAAAGAAAAGCTTTTACAAAAGCAAATGTGCATAAACACACATGTATTCATACATGCACACTCATCACATACTTACTCACTGAGCTTAACAATCTGTATAATCAACTTACATACCTTCACAGACACCCCTAAACTTACATACATATGTGTATGGAGCAAAAACCCAAGCACCAGTGCAGGAAGAACTCATTCATTCTGGATGGAAAATAAGCTTCAGCCTTTATTGCTTAATTAATTGCTTTTATTGCTAAAGGAATTAAACCCAAGTCCACAAGAAAACAGTTTTGTCCACTTTAATAAAAGTACACTTGCCTTGTTTTAAGAAAAAAAATGTTTTGCCTCATGGTAATGAGAAGCCTGCCTGCTCTTCCTGCTGTCTCTGAAGGTTCTACTTTGTCTCTCTTTTGCTCTGTCTTGTGTTCTATTGTATTTTGCTATGCTTTAATTTCTTATTCTCTGTCTGCATTCTGTGTTTTCCTATTTCCCTTTCTAATGTCATCATTCCTACCTTTTCATGTACCTGTTTTGAGAAGAATGGATCACATGATTTTTCTAAGCACCCTATTTTTTTTATGCTTACAACAGTTCACTTAAAGTTCAGACATAAATTCAAATCATAACCTGAATGAGTTTACAACAGAGATGTTCTCACATGTTTCCATTAAGAGTGCTTACATAACTATATATTTTGTGTCACTAGCTCCACAGGTTTTTTGAAAGTTAAAAGCTATAATTGTTAAAACAAACAAGTAAAAAAAAATGGGCTAGTGAGATGGCTCACCTGTTACTAGCACTGACTGCTCTTCCCTAGGTCCTGAGTTCAATTACCAGCAACCACATGGTGGCTCACAATCATCTGTAATGAGAACTGATGCCCTCTTCTTGTGTGTCTGAAGACAGCTACAGTGTATTTACATATAATAATAAATAAACCTTAAAAAAAACCCTGCATAACTCTAGTGTCTAAGTTAACAATGGAGTCTGGTATTGATAAACCCAGGAATCATTTTTTTTCTTCTGTCCTTACACCTATAATAAATTATTCATTTCTTCTTATGACCTTTGATTAATGATTTTGCAGCACTATGGAATGTATTTAAGTTGGAAATTCTGTGTTTGATCTCAGAAAGAATTAACTCATGACACAGTGAATCCTGTCAGAGTTGTAACTGCAGTTTTTACATTAAAGATTTAATAGTAGTTCTTTCATAAAGGACTTAATAGTCACTAATATAGTTTTAGGAGTTAATATAGAATCATCAGTAGTTATTAAGAAATCATTTGTTTGTCTACATAGTATCACAACAAGTTATTATATCTTCATTGATCTGTGGAATATCTGTGGGAAAGGGTATACTAATGCCCAGGAATTATTATTTAATTTAATTGTGACAAGAAATCATATCAATAGCAGGAATCAAATCTTGGAAATGTGTTTCCCTTGGCCTTGCCTGCAAGGGGTCATCCATCCGGCTTTACAGCCATGGTGAAACAATCTCAGGAAGAGATGCTTGTCTTTAGCCTTTCTAGGTGGCTCAGGACAAAAAAATGACAATGTGCCAATTTAAGCTTCCTCAATATCAAAATAAGACTTGTAAATATAGAGATTGAATACATTTTTAAATATTGTGCAATGTTTCATTGCAGAACATGACAGTTTCCTCTATGACTCAGTTTGTCAGAACTGCAAGCTTTTCAATGATTGTAAAAACAAGGTTACAGAGCTGGGCAGTGGTGGCACACTCCTTTAATCCCAGCACTTGGGAGGCAGAGGCTGGCAGATTTCTGAGTTTGAGGCAAGTGTGGTCTACAAGAGTGAGTTCCAGGACAGCCAGGGCTATACAGAGAAACCCTGTCTCGAAAAAACAAAAAACAGAAAAAGCAAAACAAACAAGCAAACAAAACCACAAGGTCACATCTGTAATTTATTCATTCATCTATCTATCGATATATCTATGCAGAGACTTCTTGTATTTTATTTTATTTTGGTTTTTTGGATTTGGTTTTTTTCGAAACAGGGTTTCTCTGTATAGCTCTGGTTGTCCTGGAACTCACTATGTAGACCAGGCTGGTCTCAAATACAGAAATCTGCTTGCCTCTGCCTCCCAGAGTGCTGGGTTTACAGGCCTGTGCCACCACCAACTGGGGAGACTTCATTTCCTTTTTTTTTCGATTTTTGAGACAGGGTTTCTCTGTGTAGTCCTGGCTGTCCTGGACTTCACTCTGTAGACCAGGCTGGCCTCGAACTCAGAAATCCACCTGCCTCTGCCTCCCAAGTGCTGGGATTACAGGTGTGCGCCACCACACCTGGCTGGGAGACTTCATTTCCTTTTTTTTTCGATTTTTGAGACAGGGTTTCTCTGTGTAGTCCTGGCTGTCCTGGACTTCACTCTGTAGACCAGGCTGGCCTCGAACTCAGAAATCCACCTGCCTCTGCCTCCCAAGTGCTGGGATTACAGGTGTGCGCCACCACACCCGGCTGGGAGACTTCATTTTTAAGAATTGATTCTGATGAAATTATATTTTCACAGGCCTGGTTTTAAAACTTTGTACATCTGGGCAGTGGTAGCACACGCCTGTAATCCCAGCACTTGGGAGGCAGAGGCAGACGGATTTCTGAGTTCAAGGCTAGCCTGGTCTACAGAGTGAGCTCCAGGACAGGCAGGGCTGTACAGAGAAACCCTGTCTCGACAAAACCAAATACAAAATATGAAACAAAAATAAATATTTTTAAAAAAACTTTGTACATTAATTATATTTGAATATCTTCACCTGTTAAACTTAAAGGGTGTATTTATTTATATATTTGCTTGTTTATTTATTTGTGTATTTATTCACTTTACATCCTGATCACAGTGCCACCTCTCATTCCAGTATCCCTTATAACTCCTTCCCACTTTCCACTTTGATGTGTCCCCATGGATACCAACCCCCGATGGCACATCCATTTGCAGCAGGACTAGATATATCCTGTCCCACTGTTGCCAGGCCAGGCAGCACAACTAGCAGAATGGAATCTAAGGCTAAGCACGAGTCAGACACAGCTCCTGCTGCAGTTGTTAGGGCAACCGCATGAAGAACAAGCTACACATGCCGACATATGTGCAAGGCACAGGTCCAGCCAATGTGTGCTCTTTACATGGTGGTTTAGTCTCTGTGAGCCCCCACGGGCCCAGGTTAGCTGACTCTTAGGGCATCTTCTGCTGTACTTGACCATTCTGGCTCTTTAATCATTCCCCCTACTTCACACAAGTCTCCCAGAGCTCTGTCTGACACTTCACTGAGTGTGTGCAGACAGAGAAGGGAAGACTTGGAGCTCTGAAAGGATCATCTAAAATGTAGGTGGAAAGTGAATATGGAACATTGAGGGCATCCTGAAAACATCATGGGCAGCAAGAACAATTGGCTTCATTGAAAGTAAACAGGCAACAAAGCTAAAGACAGATTTAAAATGTTTAGTCAGGAGTACAAGAAAAAGGCATGCCAGCCACAGGAGCCTTAGGTGTGCCCAGCCACTGAGCCAAATGACAAGTTACAAATGGGGTAGTGTGTGTGTGTGTGTGTGTGTGTGTGTGTGTGTGTGTCTTTCATTCCGTGAATCCTTAGACATCAGGGAAATGCAAATAAAAATTACACTGTTATTCCACCTTACACCCATCAAATACTTCAGATAAAAATGCAAAAGACAGCACGTATGGGCAAGGATGTGGGGCAAGGGGAACACTTCCCCATTGATGGTGGGAATGAAAATAAGTACAACCTCTCTGGAAATTAATTTGGCAGTTTCTCAGGAAACTGGGAATAATTCTACTCATGACACAGCCATACAACTCCCAAACGTATACCCAACCTATGTTCTACCATTCCACAGGACACCTTCTCCATTCTGATCATAGGAGGTTTATTTGTAATACCAGAAGGTAGAAACCATCCTGATTCTCCTCAAGAAATGAATGGGAAAAGAAAATATTTCATTTATACAAATGGAATACTTCACAGTTATTAAAAACAAGGACAAAATAGTCATTACAATATTGATTGCATTCATGGGGTTTGTCTCTTGTATGCGGTATGGATTCCGGTTTTGTTTTTTTTTTTTTTTTTTTTTGGTTTTTGGTTTTTGGTTTTTGTTTGTTTGTTTGTTTTGTTTTGTTTTTTTTGACACAGGGTTTCTATATATAGCCCTGGCTGTCCTGGAACTCACTCTGTATACCAGACTGGCCTCGTACTCAGAAATCCACCTGCCTCTGCCTCCCAAGTGCTGGCACGTCTGGCTGCCTTTTTTTCTTTTTTAAATGATTTATTTATCTTATTTGTGTGAGTACACTGTTACGGTCTTCAGACACACCAGAGGAGGGCATCACATTCCATTAGAGATGGTGGTAGGCCACCATGTGGTTGTTGGGAAATGAACTCATGTTCTTTGGGAGAGCAGGCAGTGTTTTTAACTGCTAAGCCATCTCTCTAGCCCCGGGTTATGTGTTCTTTTATGGTATATGATACCACATGGATTTGAAAAGGCTTTGCCACAGTGATGACATTCATAAAATTTCTCTCCCCAGTGCGTGTGTGTGTGTGTGTGTGTGTGTGTGTGTGTGTGTTGTTGTTGTTGTTGTTGTTTTTTCCAGACAGGGTTTCTCTGTGTAGCCCTGGCTGTCCTGGAACTCTCTCTGTACACCAGGCTGGGCTCAGAAATCTGCCTGCCTCTGTCTCCCAAGTGCTGGGATTAAAGGCGAACACCACTACCACTGGCTCTGAATGTGTCTTATGTTTTTGGAGCTCAAAGTTTTCTTCAAGGGATTTAACAACTCATTCCAAAGATTTCTCTCCAGTATGTATTCTTTTATGTATTTGGAGCTTACTGTTTTGTGCAAAGGCTTTACCACACTGGTTACATTCAAAAGGTTTCTCTCCAGTATGTATTCTTTTATGTGTTAGAAGACTACCATTTTGGGTAAAAGCTTTACCACACTGCTTACATTGAAAAGGTTTCTCAGCCAGACTGTGATGGTGCAAGCCTGTAATCCCAGCACTCTGGAAGGCAGAGGCAGGCAGATTTCTGAGTTCAAGTCCAGCCTGGTCTACAGAGTGAGTTCCAAGATATCCAGGGCTATACAGAGAAACCCTGTCTCAAAAAAACGGAATCAAAAAAACAAAACAAAACAAAACAAAACAAAAAAAAAGAAGAAGAAAGAAAAAAGAAATGAAAAAAGAAAAGGTTTCTCTCCAGTATGCATTCTTTTATGTGTTAGGAGATGACTGTTTCTTGCAAAGGCTTTACCACAATGGTTACATTCAAAAGGATTCTCTCCCATGCATTTTCTTTTATGTCTTAGAAGATGACTATTTGTGTAAAAGCTTTACTACATTGCTTACATTCAAAAGATTTCTCTCCAGTATGTGTTGTTCTATGTATTTGAAGATGACTTTTAACTATAAAGGCTTTACCAAACTGATGACACTCATAGGGTTTCTCTCCTGTTTGTAAATTTTTGTGATATAAATTGATGTGCAAAGTGTTTGCCACATTGGCTACATTCATAAGTCTTCTCTCCAGTATGTGTGCTTTTATGTCTTTGGAGATTACTGTTTTGTGCAAAGGCTTTACCACAATGGTTACATTCACAATATTTCTCTCCACTATGTACTATTTGACGACTTTGAAGAGAACTGTGAGATACAAAATCTTTAGCACATTGGTTATACTCATAGATTTTCTTTCCAGCAACTCTTGTTTTATGTATTTGGAGACTACTGTGATATGCAAAGGCTTCAAAATATTGGTCACTTTCATAGAGTTTCTCTCCAGTATGAATTCTTTCTTGTCTTAGATATCCCTATTAGAAAGGGTACGTGGTATAGGGATTAAGGTTTTTCCACAACAACTTTTACGACTCTCGCAACTGACAATGTCACAAAATTTGGCAACATTAGTACAAGTATATGGTTGTCAAAAGCTTTAGTATAAACTATATGCTTATTAGAAGATTTTGGATATACACTTATCACCAGTCCTGGAACTCACTCTGTAGACTAGGCTGGCCTCGAACTCAGAAATCTTCCTGCCTCTGCCTCCTATGTGCTAGAATTACAGGCAAGTGCCACCACTGCCCAACTCAGAGTGGGATAACTTAGAAATTTTAAGGCGCCGCACTGTGGTGGCACACACCTGTAATCCCAGCACTTTGGGAGGCAGAGGCGGGTGGGTTTCTGAGTTCAAGGCCAGCCTGGTCTACAGAGTGAGTTCCAGGACAGCCAGGGCTATACAGAGAAACCCTGTCTTGAAACTACCAAAAAAAAAAGAATGAAAGAAAAAAAGAAAGAAAGAAAGAAAGAAAGAAAGAAAGAAAGAAAGAAAGATAGAAAGATAGAAAGATAGATAGAAAGAAATATTAAGGTAATGTAAAAAAAAAGTAAGAGAACAAAATGCAGAATGCAGATGCAAAGAGGAAAATGGAAGTAGCTTCAAAGAGAGCAGAAAGAACAGGCAGGCTTCTTTACCATGGGATAGAATAAGTCTTTTCTTAATAAGAAGGCTGTGTTAGTATTAAAAAAGAGAACCTTACAGACTTGGATTTCATTCACTTAGCAATAAAATGTAAGAAGCTTTTTCTTTCTCTTTGCAATAAAGTTTGGAACTTAATTTTCATCCAGAATTAGTGAGTTCCTTCTATACTGGTTCTTGGTGCTTAGTCTTTTTCTCCATATACAAATGCAAGTAAGGATGTATGTGTGTGTAAGTATGTAATTATGAGATAAGTATGTAGCTCAACCCAACTGATTTGAATGGTGATGTATGAATATGCAAAAATGAATTTATATATGAATTTATGTTTTGGTTTTATAAAAGTGTTTTCTTCTATGGATGTCACTCTTTTTCCTGATTCAAAGAAGTTTATTGCTCCCAACCTTTCCTATCCTGACATGCAAGTGGCATGTAGACACGAAGAAAGGGGCTCTAGCAATTCATCCTTTACATAATTACCTGCTGCTTTATGATGAAGAGCTAAACAACAGGGAATGCAGTTTCTGGTCTCAAAAGAACTCCAGCAGGTCAGCTTCAGTAGCAAAGTGACTTAGGCTAAAGATAAGGAAATGTTTTCTTATTAAACAGTAGCCATAAATATCTCCCAAGTACAAGTCTTACCCTCAAATGACATTCTTCCCATTCTGCCACCTCAAGAGGAACCAAGAAAGAAGGACAGATGGGACTGGCAAACTGGCACTGCTAATGTTTCCTGTCCAAGTCATTCCAGGTCATTTGAGGCTCTAACTTCTGTTGAGAGGATCCCTGCAATTATCAGATAGGAAAGCAAACCCTGGTAACAGTTGAGAATGGAAACCCAGTGCAGATTCACTTTGTCAATCTAGATCACACTGGGAGAATCTAATACCAGGGTAATATTTGCCAGGGTACTTAGTATGCAATAGAGCTTGGGAAAGATTTAAAGGCAACAATGAGTCCAATCAGTCTACTTCTAGGTATATAATAAAGCTTAAAGTGTGATTACATAGAAAGTCTTCTACAAAGCACCTGTGATAAAGAGGGTGTTTTCTAAAGCTGAAAGACCTAGCATTTATTGTGGCCACATCTTGAATTAACTAAAATCCAAAGACTTGAGTACACTGTGGGATTTTTCTTAATTTTGTTTTTGGACCTGAGAAAAATCTTAATCTGGATCTCTCGAGGTGCAAAGATTCACCTTTAAATTAGGCCACAGCTTCTGATAGCAATCTGCCTACACAAAGGATATTGAAGATGGCAGATCTTTCACTTTTTCTGTTTGTCCTTCCTCTAGATAGCAAGTTCATATTATTTATATTATTTTATTGTTTTGCTGCATTAGCGCCTATCTCTTTGAAATTCAGGTATATGCTGAAGACCAGCTGAGACATCTAACCACATGGTCTGAACAACTATTGGATTCTTCAACTTTCCATTGGTAGAAAGCCAGTTTTGCATTAGTTGAACCACAGCCTGAGAGCCATTCTAATAAATACATTTCCTACATTATAGAGAGAGACTCATTCTATCATTTTGTTCACCAGGAGAACCTTTACTAATGCAGCTGTGAGTTTGTTGTTGTTGTTTGTTTTCAGACCCACTGAGGAAGAGGTGCTGGTTAACAATAGTGCTCCACAGTATTTGCTGGTATTTCCTTCTTTGCTCTGAGGGTTGTCTCAGAACTATCAGGTGAAAAGTACTTGCTGTTTAAGTGAACCCAGCCTGAAGGCACTAAACAATATCTTGTTACTGACAATCTCTCTTTAGTTGGTATATTCTGGGGCCCGATCCAGTTGTGGGACACATTGACAACTGCACTAAATGTTGAGTGATGGATATGGAAGCTATCCAGCCTGATGCCAGGTGAGGAAGGGTAAGTGCCTGCTGAGTGCTGTGACTGGAGCTCAGGTGAGGTCCAAATTAGCAATGAGCTCAGCACTGGATCTCTGCCCACAAGGGGAGAAGCAGGTAACTAAACAGCATGGACCTGGATTTCTGGGTCCTTCTAGGGCTCGATGGGAGGGCACACAGGTAGAGTATTAGAGGGAAGGCACTAGTGCTACTGAGATGTAAATCTGCAGATCTGGAAAAGGATTGGTTTCAGGCTGGAACCACTGGGTAGTTTCTCTTCAGTCCACTGGAATCCTAAGGGTGGTGCTCATGTCACTCAAGACACATGAGCCAATCAGAACCTCCACACGGCCCTGCCAGTCATTAGGGGAGGAGGCTCTTCTGGTTCCCAAGCCTGAGATTTTTTCTTGGTAACTGAGTTGGCAAGATTTGTCCAATGTGTTCTGTTCTGAGTGTGTCTGCTGGGTGCTGTGTGGGAGCTCAGACAAACTCAAAACTTCAGACATGCTAAGTGCAGGGTCATCTCTCATAAAGGGGAGGAACAAGCAGTTTAGCAAAGGGTGCAGGTGTGGTGGGTCTTCCTAGCAGCTGGATTGTAAGCAGCACCCGGAGCTATGGCTGCCTGTGAGGTCCTATGTGGTTCTAGTCTCTCCTTTAATCCATAGATGGTGTTTGAATAACATTATTATGGAGTCTGCCTCTGCCTCTGTACTAAACTTTTGGAGCTTGTGTGTAGAAAAATCCTTTGCAAAATGCCAAACCCGAGAGCCCTCATTTCTTTATTATCTTCTAGAAGTTCTGCCCTTAGCATTTAATGTGTATGTTTAAGATCTCTTTGTAGTCCTTAATACTTGAGTATTATTCCACTGTGTAAATGAACCACATTTTATCTATCCATTCTTCTGTCATGGGACTTGTAGGTTGTTTCCAGTTTCTGATTCTCACAAACAAGACCGCCATGAACATGAACATAGTGGTGGAACGTGGTCCCCTCTGACATGGTGGGGCATCTTTTGGCTATATTCCCAAGGATGGTATTGCTGGATCTTCAGTTAAATCTGTTTCCAATTTTCTGAGGAACCTCCAGACTGATTTCCAGGGTGGTTGTAAGAGTTTGCAATCCCACCAGCAATGGAGGAGTGTTCCTCCTCCTCCTCCTCCTCCTCTTCCTCCTCCTCCTCCTCCTCTTCTTCTTTTTTATTTGGTGCCACCACCCCTGGTCTTTCTCTTATTAATGTTAATGACTCCAGGACAATCCTGGCCAGACTGCACTAGTCCAGGATGCAAAGGTGTGGCTAATGCCTCAGCAAGTGGTAAATGCTAGGACCTTCAGAACAGCACCTATGGCTGTGGAAAAGATGTCTGAAACATGGGTTCAAAAGCATTTTGCTTCTGAAAAAATTAAGGATTCAATATGAATTATGAGAAACTTTCCACATCTAATAGAACAAAAGCGGGTGTGATGAGAGCCAACTAGTTAGAAAGATGGTAAGGAAGGAGATAAGCTATAAAGAGATTAGGAAGTGGTGATCACAGGATATTCCTCCCAGCCTAATTGTGTTGTTGTTGTTGTTGTTGCTGCTGTTGTTTATGCTTTCAAAGGCAGACAAATTCTTGAGTAGACCTGGACAGAGCCAGGTTAGGCCCAGATGTGATAGAAATGCTAATTTCAGGACTGGTTCCCACTCAGCTGGTTTAGCATCTGTGCTAACAGAAGCATTGAGATCCCTGAATGTTTTGTAATGTTAAAAGAAAATGTCTGCCTACCTTATCCTTAGTATTAAGGGCCTTGGCTCAAGGGGTGCTGATTTTTAAGACAATGAAAAGGGAATTTGGTGTAAAGACTGCATGGATATGTAAAATAAAAGCCTTTATAATAGCAAGGGTGAAGTTCTTGGGGAAGAGTCTCCAGGAGGTCATAGAGAGAGATCTCTAGAGAAACAAATCACAGAGAAAGAAAGCATTACTAAGAAAAAGCAGGCTGGAAACTTGTCTCCAGCAGAGCATAAGCCTTCAACTTAGACCCAGTATTTGAGTGCTAGTCCTTTGTTTTGCTGCTCCCAGACACCCCTGCTCTTAGAATTTCCCTCTAAGCCCAGGCTTCATCCTTGACAAAGGGAGTATATTTTTAATATCACTAAATTTTGAATCTATATATCATGGCTGACAGAAAAAGTCTCATTTATGAGCCCATCCAAGTCACTTCCAGATACCAGCTCATACCCAACTATTTTGATTTATGATTCTCATGTAAGTGTAGTTACAGTCCATGGTGAGCTTCCATGTGAGTGCTAGGAAGTAAAGAGTGCTGAGCAGTGCTCTTAACAACATGGGTGTATTTGCAGACTTTAAAAATCTGCTGACCATGCCATTTTGCTCGCTACCTCTTGTCTGAAGTTCAAAATATCTGATGCTTGTGTTTATCCTGCAATTATTGAATGTAACTCTTTGGAACTGTAAGACTGATTAGATGTCTTCAATTATAGTTTGCTTTCTCCGTGGTGTGTTTTATGTTAGCAATAGACATACAGAGGTGTTCTTGTTCTTTGGGAGATCAGAACCCAGAAAATCATCCTTTACAACTATAGAAACCAAAGAGGAATATTTTTCAAACTTTATCTCAAGAGTAGTTATGATCTGTCCCATGCTTTTGTTTGTTTTGTTTTGTTTTGTTTTTCTGAGTCAGGGTTTCTCTCTGTAGTCCTGGCTGTCCTGGAACTCACTCTGTAGACCAGGCTGGCCTCGAACTCAGAAATTCGCTTGCCTCTTCGTCCCAAGTGCTGGGATTACAGGCGTGTGCCACCATGCCAGGCACTGTCCCAGGCTTTTAAAGTTAGGAGTCATTCCAAGATTAACAATATAGACTTCCACGAACAAACAACCCTTTTAAGGACATTCTCAGGGGCTGGAGAAATGGCTCAGTGGTTAAGAGCACTGACTGCTCTTCCAAAGGTCCTGAATTCAAATCCCAGAAACCACATGGTGGCTCACAACCATCTCCTAATGAGATCTGACTCCCTCTTCTGGAGTGTCTGAAGACAGCTACAGTGTACTTACATGTAATAAATAAATAAAGCTTAAAAAAAAAAAGAACATTCTCCTTTATTTCTAATCCAAACAATGTCAATTAATTCCTCAGTACTCTATTGGAGAAGACTGTTATGGTAGCAATGGTGGCCCAAAAGGATAGAATTAAATATATACTGTTCTTTATTACAGACTCAATATGTATTATATAATATTGTTTAGTTAGTGAATCAAGGTCAGCTGATATTCTAAATGAAACCCTGTCTCGTACAAAAGTAAAAAAACTCAAAATTATATTTTTTAAAGGCCAGCTGACTATTGTTTCTGTTTCTAATTATTGCCAAATATAAATTTTCATTAATTTCTATATTGTTAACTATGGTATTTTCTCTAATCATGTTCGAGGTTGAAATTCAACTTGTTTTTTCTGATTTGCCTTTCATTTATAATGTCGAGATTTACACAGTGTGAATTTTTTCCATTGTTCAAGGTACTGGGGGACCCTTCGGGCTTTTCCCAGTCCCACACCCTCCTTACAGCTCCCCCCTCCTGCTTTGAGTCAAAGCTAGGGCAATTTCCATTTTCCACCCACAGGATCCTTGAGTAAAATATTCTCAGAATGTACTGAGAGTCACCTGACCCTCTGGAAAGTCCCAGGTAGAGTTCAAATGGGAGTCATGCTTGCTAGCCAGTAGATTTAAAGGTCAATATGCTTAGCCAATAAGTTTGAACTGCAACCTTGCTGATGTGACCTCTGCCTATAAAACATTAAAACTGCCATTTGGGGTTGGCTTCTTGTCACTCACCGTGAGGGACAGATTGAGGGTTGATCACAATGCTATGGAAAATAAACCTATTTCTTTTGCATCTATCTAAAGAGTTCCCCTCCTTGTACTGAAGTTTACTTCTCTCCCAATTTATAGGAAACTGCAAGATTGTCCTATGTAATAACATAATTTTAGATACTGCTCCCTGGTTCTGGACAATGCAAATATATTCTTTCTTTCTTTCTTTCTTTCTTTCTTTCTTTCTTTCTTTCTTTCTTTCTTTCTTTCTCTCATTCTTTTTTAAAATAGGTCTAGATGAGATGTGTTGTATTATGGAAGTGAATATATAGACCAGTGTGGCTTCAAATTTATGGATACAATTTGCTCCCAAAATGCTGAGATGATATGATAACCTATGCTATCATGCTTGGCAATATTCATTTTTGAAAATGATCGCATGCCATTGTAACTGTCTAGCAGCTTTGGTCAAACTGGGTTACCTGAAAGGGAGGCTGGAAATGAAAAATGACCGGGGTGGGAGAGGGTGGGAGAAGAATAAAGCCAGGATAAAGTTCTCTGATAAAGGCTCAAAGTTAAATAGTCAGCACTGAGTTTATCCTGGGAGAGTCCACAGATCCACCATTAGTTTCTGCTGGATTGGGTTGCTTTGTTTGAGTTGCAAAGCAAGCTCAGTGGGCAGACTACTCCTGAAGGAAATTGACTCCACCTGAGTCCTTAAAATCCTACTGTGGCAAAAACTTAACATCTAATTAGCCTGCTCAAGGCTGGGGGAAGGACACAGGCATTGGTTCTAAACACTTAAAATGACAGAATTATCATGTTGTTCCAAATCTCCAGTGGGCTCTTCATGGTATTACTTTTGTTTTCCTTCTCTTTCTCCCTCTCCCTCTCCCTCATCGCCCCCCCCCCCCTCTGTGATTTTCTACTACACTAAGTTTTCTTTCCCTGGTATAGCAGGAGCAGTCAAAGAGAAGTTAAAAACTAGCAGGTGATCTTGACTTGGTTCTGCCATGGAATGATGAAGTTAATGACAGATTTGCTTCCCTAGGCAAGGCCAAGAAGATTGCATTTTAGGAAAGATTCCTGTTATTAATATGCTTTTTCTCTTATTCTTAAATATATGTGTAACAATCACTAGGTATTAGCCCATCATTTTGAACAGATTTCTGAAGATCAACGAAGAAGTATTGTCTTGTAGTGATGCTATATAGACAAGTACATATTTTCTTAATTTTTTTTCTTTTTTTGGTTTTTTGAGACCGGGTTTCTCTGTGAAACCCTGGCTGTCCTGGAGCTCACTCTGTAGACCAGGCTGGCCTCGAACTCAGAAATCCTCCTGGCTCTGCCTCCCAGGTACTGGGATTATAGGTGTGGGCCACCATTGCCCAGCTCTTAATTTTTAATAATGATCCAATAAGAATTGTTAAAATTAGCGGGTGGTGGTGGTATATGTCTTTAATCCTGAGAGAGAGAGAGGCAGGCAGATTTCTGAGTTCTAGGCCAGCCTAGTTTACAGAGTGAATTCCAAGACAGCCAGGGCTACGCAGAGAAACCATGTCTTAAAAAACAAAAACAAAAACAAAAAAACCAAAAAAAAAAAAAAAAGCCAAAAAACAAAATAAACAAAAGAATGTTAAAATTATATTAGAAATTATTGATTTATTTTCTAATAGAACTGGTATTGAGTCCTTCCCGGTAATAATAATAATAATAATAATAATAATAAATCTACAATAAAACTCTTCCAATCTTCGAGTATCATGGGTTAATTGCTTCTGAGATAGCAACTAGGTATCTACACCTTATAATACATTTCAAGAGGTTGTAAAACCATTAACCAAAGCTCATTAAAAAACAATGAAAGATTTACTATAGGTGCAAGGACAGAAGATAAAATATTGACTGGGTTCATCTATATGAAACTTCATAAAAATCAAAAGTTATGGTTTTACCTTTCAACCAATCTGTTGATCTAGTGATAATGATTTTTTAGTAAGATAAGTACTCTTAATGGTTATGCAAGCAAACTATCTTTTTTGTTTTTGTTTTTTTTTGTGTGGGGGTTGTTGTTCATATGTTTGTTTTTCGAGATAGGGTTTCACTGTATATCCCTGGTTGTCCTGGAACTCACTCTGTAGACCAGGCTGGCCTCGAACTCAGAAAACCGGATGCCTCTGCCTCTCAAGTGGTGGGATGAAAGGCATGTGCCGACACACCAGACGTCTTCAAGCAAACATTCTTGTATAGTTATTTTTCAATAAATGATTTGAATTTATGTTTGCAGTTCTAGTGAACCTTTGTTAAAAAAGGACACTTGGAAAAACCATGTGGTGTATTCTGCTAGAAAAGGTAGAAGATTACTAAAGATTCCATTGGCAAGCATGGCCTCAGGAACATAGCATTGGGTGTAAGGCATTGGGAATAAGGCACTAGGGGTGAGGGCACTGCTACATCACAGCAGGATAGAGCAAGAGTAGAAGGAGAACTCAGAGTGGGATAACTTATAAATTTTAAGGTGCTGGGTGGTGGTGGCACACGCCTATAATCCCAGCAGTCTGGGAGTCAAAGGCAGGCAGAATTCTGAGTTCAAGACCACCCTGGTCTACAGAGTGAGTTCCAGGACTGCCAAGGGTATACAGAGAAACCCTGTCTCCAAAAAACCAAAAATCAAAAGAAAGAAAGAAAGAAAGAAAGAAAGAAAGAAAGAAAGAAAGAAAGAAAGAAAGAAAGAAAGGAAGGAAGGAAGGAAGAAAGAAAGGAAGGAAGGAAGAAAGAAAGAAAGAAATTTTAAGGCTACATAAAAATAAGTAAGAGAACAAAATGCAGAATGCAGATGGAAAGAGGAAAATGGAAGTAGCTTCAAAGAGAGCAGAAAGAGCAGACAGGCTTCTTTACCATGGGATAGAATAAGTCTTTTCTTAATAACAAGCCTGGGTTAGTGTTACAAAAGAGAACCTTACAGACTTGGATTTCATTCACTTAGCAATAAAATGTAAGAAGCTTTTTCTTTCTCTTTGCAATAAAGTTTGGAACTCAATTTTAGTGAGTTCCTACTATACTGGTACTTGGTGCTTGGTCTTTTCCTTCATATACAAATGTAAGTATGGATATATATCTCTGTAAGTATGAAATTATGAGATATGTAGCTCAGCCCAACTGATTTGAATGGTGACTTTTGAATATGAAAGCATGAATTTATATATGAATTTATGTTTTGATTCTATAAACGTGTTTTCTTCTGTGGATGTCACTCTTTTTTCCTGATTCAAAGAAGTTTATTGCTCCCAAACTTCTCTATCCTGACAAGGAAGTGGCATCTAGACAAGAAGGAAGGGGCTCTAGCAATTCATCCTTTACATAATTACCTGCTGCTTTATGATGAGGTGCTAAACAACAGAGAATGCAGTTTATGGCCTCAAAAGAACTCCAGCAGGTCAGCTACAGTAGCAAAGTGACTTAGATTAAAGATAAGGAAATGTTTTCTTATTAAACAGTAGCCATAAATATCTCCCAAGAACAAGTCTTACCCTCAACTGACATTCTTCCCATTCTGCCACCTCAAGAGGAACCAAGAAAGAAGAACAGATGGGACTGGCAAACTGGCACTGCTAATGTTTCCTGTCCAAGACATTCCAGGTCACTTGAGGTTCTAACTTCTGTTGAGAGGATCCCTGCAGTTATCAGATAGGAAAGCAAACCCTGTTAACAGTTGAGAATGGAAACCCAGTGCAGATTGACTTTGTCAACCTATATCACACTGGGAAAATCTAAAACAAGGAAAATATTTGCCAAGACACTTAGTAAACAATAGAGCTTGGGAAGACTTAAAGGCAACAATGAGTCCAATCAGTCTACTTCTAGGTATATAAGAAAGCTTAAAGTGATTATATAGAAACTCTTCTACAAAGCGCCTGTGATAAAGAGGGTGTTTTCTAGAGCTGAAAGACCTAGCATTTATTGTGGCCATATCTTGAATTAACTAAAATCCAAAGAGTAGGGTATTGTGTGGGATTTTTCTTAATTTTATTTTTGGACCTGAGAAAAATCTTAATCTGGATCTCTCGAGGTGAAAGAGTCATCTTTAAATTAGGCCACAGCTTCTGACAACAATCTACCTACACAAAGGATATTGAAGATGGCAGATCTTTCACTTTTTCTGCTTCTCTTACCTCCAGAGAGCAAGTTCATTTTAATTAATTAATTAATTTTGCTGCATTAGAGCCTATCTGAAATTCAGGTATATGCTGAAGACCAGCTGAGACATCTCACCACATGGCCTGAACAACTATTGGATTCTTCAACTTTCCATTGGTCGAAAGCCAGTTTTGGATTAGTTGAACCACAGCCTGAGAGCCATTCTAATAAATACATTTCCTACATAATAGAGAGAGACTAATTCTATCATTTTTTTCACCAGGAGAACCTTTACTAATGCAACTGTGAGTTTGTTGTTGTTGTTTGTTTTCAGACCCACTGAGGAAGAGGTGCTGGTTAACAATAGTGTTCCACAGTTTGCCATGTGTTGCCTTCTTTGCTCTGAAGTTTGTCTCAGAACTATCAGGTGAAAAGTACTTGCGATTTATGTGAACCCAGCCTGAAGGCACTAAACAATATCTTGTTACTGACAATCTCTCTTTAGTTGGTATATTCTGGGGCCCGATCCAGTTATGGGACACATTGACAACTGCACTAAATGTTGAGTGATGGATATGGAAGCTATCCAGCCTGATGCCAGGAGAGGAAGGGTAAGTGCCTGCTGAGTGCTGTAACTGGAGCTCAGGTGAGGTCCAAATTAGCAAAGAGCTCAGCACTGGATCTCTGCCTACAAGGTGAGAAGCAGGAGACTTAACAGCAGGGACCTGGAGTTATGGGTTCTTCTAGGGCTCGGTGGGAGGGCACACAGGTAGAGTATTGGAGGGAAGGCACTAGTGCTACTGAGATGTAAATCTGCAGATCTGGAAAAGGATTGGTTTCAGGCTGGAACCAGGGTAGTTTCTCTTCAGTCCACTCTAACCCTAAGGGTGGTGCTCATGTCACTCAAGACACATGAGCCAATCAGAACATCGACATGGCCCTGCCAATCATTAGAGGAGGAGGTTTTTCCGGTTCCCAAGGCTGAGATTTCCTCTCTGTAACTGATCAGGAATGATTCGTCCTGGGTTTTGTGTTCTGAATGTGTCTGCTGGGTGCTGTGAGGGAGCTCAGACAAGCTCAAAACTTCAGACATGCTAAGTGCAGGGTCATCTCTAATAAAGGGGAGGACTAAGAAGCTCAAAACTGCAGACATGGTAAGTGCAGGGTCATCTCTCATAAAGGGGAGGAACAAGCAACTTAGCAAAGGGTGCATGTGTGGTGGGTCTTCCCAGCAGCTGGATGGTAAGCAGCACAAAGAGAGTTATGGTTGCCTGTGAGGTCCTATGTGGTTCTAGTCTCTCCTTTAATCCATAGATGGTCTTTGAATAACATTATTATGGAGTCTGCCTCTGCATCCATAATAAACTTTTGGAGCTTGTGTGTAGAAAATTCCTTTGCAAAATGCCAAACCAGAGAGCCCTCATTTCTTTATTATCTTCTAGAAGTTCTGCCCTTAACATTTAATGTATACGTGTAAGATCTCTTTGTAGTCCTTAATAGATGAGTATTATTCCACTGTGTAAATGAACCACATTTTCACTATTCATTCTTCTGTCATGGGACTTGTAAGTTGTTTCCAGTTTCTTATTCTCACAAACAAGACCGCCATGAACATGAACATAGTGGTGGAACGTGGTCCCATCTGACATGGCAGGGCATCTTTTGCCTATATTCCCAAGAACGGTATTGCTAGATCTTCAGTTAAGTCTGTTTCCAATTTTCTGAGGAACCTCCAGACTGATTTCCAGGGTGGTTGTACCAGTTTGCAATACCACCAGCAATGGAGGAGTGTTCCTCTTTCTCCACATCCTTGCCAACAACTGTTTTTACCTGAGGTTTTGATCTTAGCCATTCTGATTGGTGTAAGGTGGAATCTCAGGGTTGTTTTGATTTGCATTCCTTGGTCACTAAGGACTTTGAACATTTATTTAGGTGTGTCTCAGTCACTGAAGGTTCCTCTCTTTGTGAATTCTCTGTTTAGGTCTATATACCATTTTTTGATTGGTTTGTTTGGTTTTCTGGTGGTTAGCTTCTTGAGCTCTTATATATTTTGGATATTAGTCCTCTATCAGATGTGGGGTTAGTGAAAGTTTATTTTTCAATCTGTAGGTTGCCGATTTGTCTTATTGATGATGTCCTTGGCCTTAGAGAAGCTTTCCAGTTTCATGAGGTCTCATTTATCAATTCTTGGTCTTAGGGCATGAGCCATTGGAGTTCTGGTTAGGAAATTTCCCCTGTGCCAATAAGTTCACTTTCCCTCTTTCTCTTCCATTAGATTGAGTGTATCTGCTTTTATTTTGAGGTCCTTGATCCACTTGAACTTGAACTTTGTACAGGGAAATTAAAATGGATCAATTTGCATCATTATACACTTTGACTGCCAGTTGACTCAGTACCATTTGTTGAAAATGCAGTGTTTTTTCTACTGGATGCTTTTAGCTCCTTTGTCAGAGATCAAGTGACCACAGATGTATGGGTTCATTTCTGGGTCTTCAATTCCATTTCATTGATTTTTAGGGATTGCATTGAATCTGTAGTTTGCTTTAGGCAAGATGGCCATTTTTACTCTATTATCCCTGCCAATCCATGAGCATGGGAGATCTTTCCATCTTCTGAGATCTTCATTAATTTCTTACTAAAGAGATTTGAAGTTCTTGTCATACAGATCTTTCACTTGCTTGGTTAGAGTCACACCAAGCTATTTTATAACATTTGTGACTATTGTGAAGGGTGTCAATTCCCTAATTTCTTTCTCAGCCTCTTTATCCTTTGAGTATAGGAAGGCTACTGATTTTTATGAGTTAATTTTATATCCAGCCACTTTGCTGAACTTGTTTATCAGGTTTAGAAGTTCTCTGGTGGAATTTGGGGGGGTCACTTAAGTATCCTATCATATCATCTGTAAATAGTGATACTGTGAGTTCTTCCTTTCCAATTTGAATCCCAATGTCCTCCTTTTGTCATCTCATTGCTCTGCCAGGACTTCGAGTACTATGGTGAACAGGAAGGGAGAGAGTGGAAAGCTTTGCCTTGTCCCTGATTTCAGAGGGATTCCTTTTAGTTTCTCTCCTTTTATTTTGATGTTGGCTACTGGTTTGCTATATATTGCTTTTACTATGTTAAAACATGGGCCTTGAATTCCTGGTCTTTCCAAGACTTTTATCATGAAGAGTTGTTGGATGTTGTCCAATGAAGTGACATGTGGTATTTTTCTTTTGAGTTAGTTTATGTAGTGGATTACATTGATAGATTTCCTTATATTGAACAATCCCTGCATTCCTGGGATGAAGCCTACTTGATCATTCTGGATGAACATTTTGATGTGTTCTTCACTTTGGTTGGCAAGAATTTTATTGATTACTTTTGCATCAATATTCATAAGGGAAATTGGTCTAAAGTTTCTTTTTTGTTGGGTTTTGTAGTGGTTTAGGTATAAGAATAATTGTGGCTTCAGTAAACGATTTGGGTAGTGTTCTTTGTGTTTGTATTTTGTGGAATAGTTTGAAGACTATTGGTATTAAGTCTTCTTCTTCTTTTTGTTTGTTTTGTTTTGTTCTGTTTTTTGGATTTTTTTTTCCCGAGACACGGTTTCTCTGTATAAGCCTGGATGTCCTGGAACTCACTCTGTAGACCTGGCTGGCCTCGAACTCAGAAAACCGCTTGCCTCTGCCTCCCAGAGTGCTGGGATTACTGTTGTGTGCTATTTCTTTAGTGCCTGGGGCCATTCTCAGAGTTTTCAAAAACCACCTCCTCTCAGCCATTTCCAGCTGGCTTTCTATAAGCTGTTTTTAGGAGAATATGTACTAGTTTAAAGATTAGGCAAGTAAGGTAGATGGTCAGTAAGTACAGAGCTCACCTGTGGTTAGGTTACCATAGCAACTCCTTTCTTCTTCACCTCCTCATGATCGAAATATGATGCCAAGTTCCTACTGCACCTGACAAATCTTAGCTGAGACCCTGAGAGACAATTCTGAGAAACTGTTCCTGAAGAATGATGCTGGCCCCCTGAGATTGTCCCCGCGAATACAATGACTTTCCCGCACTACCCCTCCCCAATCCTGCTTGCTTGCCTTTATAAAGCCTTGTGTGAAAATTAAAGATTGACAACTTGATCTGAATTTCGACTTACTGTTCAGTTTTTTCGTGTCTATCTTGTCTTTCATCTTTCCCTAGGAGGTTCCAGGACCCTGCTGACTGTCCTGCAGGTCGGTACGGGATTGTTTAGATCATTTATCTGATCCTGATTTAACTTTGGTACCTGCTGGCTGTCTAGAAAATTGTCCATTTCATCTAGGCATTCCACTTTTGTTGAGTATAGACTTTTGTAGTAGGATCTGATCATTTTTTGGATTTCTTCAGTATCTGTTTTTATGCCTCCCTTTTCATTTCTGATTTTGTTGATTTAGATACTGTTTCTGTGCCCTCTGGTTAGTTTGCCTAAGGGTTAGTCTATCTTGTTGGTTTTTTTTTTTTCTTTTTTTTTTTTTTTAAGAAACCGCTCCTGGTTTGGTTGATTCTTTGTATAGTTCTCTTTGTTTGTGTTTGGTTGATTTCATCCCTGAGTTTGATAATTTCCTGCTGTCTACTCCTCTTGCATGTATTTGCTTCTCTTCCTTCTAGAGCTTTCAGCTATGCTGTTAAGCTGTTATTGTACTTTCTTTCCAGTTTCTTTGTGGAGGCACTCAGAGCTATGAGGTTTCCTCTTAGCACTGCTTTCATTGTGTCCCATAAGTTTGGGTATGTTGTGCCTTCCTTTTCATTAAATTCTAAAGAGTCTTTTGTTTGTTTGTTTCTTTAGTTGGTTGGTTTTTTTGAGACAGGGTTTTCTCTGTATAACCTTGGCTGTCCTGTAAATCACTGTGTAGACCAGGCTGGCCTTGAACTCAGAAACCCTCCTGCCTCTGTCTCCCAAGTGCTGGGATTAAAGGCATGTGCCACCCCAGCCAGGCCTAAACAGTCCTTCATTTCTTTCTTTATTTCTTCCTTGACCGAGTTATCATTGAATAGAGTGTTGTTCAGTTTCCATGTGTATGTTGGCTTTCTGTTGTTTTTGTTGTTAATGACAACCAGCCTTAGTCCACGGTGATATGATAGTGTGCATGGAATTAATTTAATCTTCTTATATCTGCAGAGGTCTGTTTTGTGACCGAGTATATAGTCAGTTTTGGAAAAAGTGCTGTAAGGTGCTGAGAAGTAGGTATATTTTTTTTGTTTTAGGATAAAATGTTTTATAGATATCTGTTAAATCCATTTGGTTCATAACTTCTGTTTGTTTCACAGTTTCTCTATTTAGTTTGTGTTTCCCTGTTCAGTCCATTGTTGAGAGTGGGGTGTTGAAGTCTCCCACTATTATTGTGTGGGGCTCAATGTGAGCTTTGTTAAAGTTTCTCATATGAGTGTGGGTTCCCTTGTTTTTGGAGAATATATGTTGAGAATTGAGAGTTCATCTTGGTAGATTTTTCCTTTGATTATGAAGTGTCCTTCTGTCTTTTTTGATTACTTTAGGTTGAAAGTTGATTTTATTCGCTATTAGGATGGCTACAGCAACTTATTTCTTGGGACCATTTGTTGGGAAAATTGTTTTCTACCCTTTTACTCTGAGGCAGTGTCTCTTTCTGAGTGAGGTGGGTTTCCTCTATGCAGCAAAATGTTGCATCCTGCTTATGTATCCAGTCTGTTAGTCTATGTCTTTTTATTGGAGAAATGATTCCATTGATATTAAGAGATATTAAGGAGAAGTGATTGTTGCTTTCTGTTATTTTTCTCTTTCTTTTTTTAATCCTTCAGTTTTTCGAGACAGGGTTTCACTGTGTAGACCAGGCTGGCCTCAAACTCAGAAATCTGCTTGTCTGTGGCTCCCAAGTCCTGGGATTACAGGCCTGTGCCACCACACCCAGTTCCTGTTATTTTTCTTATTAGAGGTGGGGCTATGTTTGTGTGGCTCTCTCTCTCTCTCTCTCTCTCTCTCTCTCTCTCTCTCTTTTGGTATGTTAAAAGATTAATTTCTTGCTTTTTCTGGTGTTTAGTTTCCCTCCTTTTATTGGTGTTTTCCATTCATTATTCTTTGAAGGGCTGGATTTGTGAAAAGATATTATGTAAATTTGTTTTTGTCATAGAATACCTTGATTTCTACATCTATGCTAATTGAGAAATTAGCTTGGTATAGTAGCCTGGGTTTGCATTTGTGTTCCCTTAGTGTCTGTATGACACTCATCAAAAGGAAAAGGGCTGCCCAGGAACTTCTGGCTTTCATAGTCTCTGATGAAAATGCTGGTATAATTCTGATAAGTCTGCCTTTATATGCTAGTTGGCATTTTTCCCTTACTGCTTTTAATATTCTTTCTTTGTTTAGTGCATTTGGTGTTTTGATTATTATATGGCAGGAGGAATTTCTTTTCTGGTCCAGTCTATTTGGAGTTCTGTAGGCTTCTTGTGAGTTCATAGGAATCTCTTTCTTGCCAGACTGTGGTGGCAGATGCCTTTAATCCCAGCACTTGTGAGGAAGAGGCAGGTGGATTTCTGAGTTCGAGGCCAGCCTGGTCTACAGAGTGAGTTCCAGGACAGCCAGGGCTATACAGAGAAACCCTGTCTCGAAAAACAATAGCAACAACAACAACAACAAAATGGAATCCCTTTCTTTAGGTTAGGGAAGTTCTGTTTTTGTTTTTTTTTTTGTTTGTTTGTTTGTTTTTTTTTTTTTTTTTTTTTTTTTGGTTTTCTGGATTTGGTTTTTTTCAAGACAGGGTATGTCTGAATAGCTCCTGGCTGTCCTGAAACTCACTCTGTAGACCAGGCTGGCCTCGAACATAAATACCACCTACCTCTGCCTCCCAGATTGCTGGGATTACAGGCATGTGCCTCCACCACCCAGCTTGGAAGTTTTCTTCTATAATTTTGTTGAAGATATTTACTGGCCCTTGAATATCTTCACTCTCCTCTACAGCTATAATCCTTAGATTTGGTCTTCTCTGGATTTCCTCATGTTTTGGGTCAGGAGCTTTTTGTATTTTGCATGTTCTTTGACTGTTGTTTCAATTCTTTCTATGGGATCTTCTGTATCTGAGAGTGTCTCTTCTCTCTCTTTTTTTCTGTTGTTGATGCTTGCATCCATGACTCCTGACTTCTTTCCTAGACTTTCTATGTCCAGAGTTGTTTTTCTTCGTTATTTCTTTATTGTTTTTACCTCTACTTTTAGATCCTGGATGTTTTTGTTCAGTTCCTGCACTGGTTTTGTTTTCCTTTCCAGTAATTCTTTCAGGCCCTTTTCCTGTTTGCATGTGAATTTCTTTAAGGGTGTTATTTTTGTCTTTCTTGAAGCCCTCTTTCCCCATCATGAGCTGTGATTTTTGAATCCCAATCTTGCTTTTCTGGTATGTTGGGGAATCCAAGACTTTCTGTTGTGGGAGAATAGGGTTCAGATGATGCAATGTTTCCTTGATTTCTGTTGGTAACATTCCAATGTTTGCCTTTTGCCATCTGGTTATCTCTGGTGTTAATTGGTCCTGTTGGCTCTGGCTGGTGCTTGTCCCTCCTGTAGGCCTGCAAGGCTGGCTCAGCACCCTTGGGTGATATGTTCTCCCCCAGCACAGAGTTCTGGCCCTGCCCAGCTCCTATGTGTAGGTGTGGCCCTGGCAGACCCTGTTTCAGCTTTTCTGGCACTCTGGTGTTCCCTGCGTTACTGGATGTACCTGTCTGCTCAGTCGCAGGAGAGATGTTTTGTTTTTCAATTATTAGCAGATGAACTTAGTGTTGGTACATAGAAGCACATGCTGGTGTATGAAATTAACTGAATTTTGAAACGTGGTAGAGAGTATATTATGTTTCTCGAGATGTTTTCATTACCTGTATGTTCCATTAGATTGCAGATGTGGGCGAGATTACTGCCTGTGGGGCTTGTTTGAATTTTTTGAATGAATATGAATATTTCCCTATGTGCATGAATATGTTCATATTGTGTGCCTGATGCTCACAGAAGGCAGAAAATCGTCTCAGACCACCTGAATTTGGTCTAGTGGACAGTTGTGCTTCTCCATGCAAATATTGGCAATTTAATGGGCCGCATCTTGAATTAACTAAAATCCAAAGAGTTGGGTACTGTGTGGGATTTTTCTTAATTTTATTTTTGAACCTGAGAAAAATCTTAATCTGGATCTCTCGAGGTGAAAAGATTCACCTTTAAATTAGGCCAAAGCTTCTGATAGCAATCTACCTACACAAAGGATATTGAAGATGGCAGATCTTTCACTTTTTCTGCTTGTCCTACCTCCAGAGAGCAAATTCATTTTATTTATTTAATTAATTAATTTATTTATTTTGCTGCATTAGAGCCTATCTCTTTGAAATTCAGGTATATGCTGAAGAACAGCTGAGACATCTAAACACAGCCTGAACAACTATTGGATTCTTCAACTTTCCATTGGTTGAAAGCCAGTTTTGGATTAGTTGAACCACAGCCTAAGAGCCATTCTAATAAATACATTTGCTACATTATAGAGAGAGACTCATTCTATCATTTTGTTCACCAGGAGAACCTTTACTAATGCAGCTGTGAGTTTGTTGTTGTTGTTTGTTTTCAGACCCACTGAGGAAGAGGTGCTGGTTAACAATAGTGCTCCACAGTGTTTACCATGTGTTGCCTGCTTTGCTCTGAGGGTTGTCTCAGAACTATCAGGTGAAAAGTACTTGCCGTTTAAGTGAACCCAGCCTGAAGGCACTAAACAATATCTTGTTACTGACAATCTCTCTTTAGTTGGTATATTCTGGGGCCCGATCCAGTTGTGGGACACATTGACAACTGCACTAAATGTTGAGTGATGGATACGGAAGCTATCCACCCTGATGCCAGGCTAGGAAGGGTAAGTGCCTGCTGAGTGCTGTGACTGGAGCTCAGGTGAGGTCCAAATTAGCAAAGAGCTCAGCACTGGATCACTGGCTACAAGGCTAGAAGCAGGAGACTTAACAGCAGGGACCTGGAGTTATGGGTTCTTCTAGGGCTCGGTGGGCGGGTACACAGGTAGAGTATTGGAGGGAAGGCACTAGTGCTACTGAGATGTAAATCTGCAGATCTGGAAAAGGATTGGTTTCAGGCTGGAACCACTGAGTAGTTTCTTTTCAGTCCACTCTAACCCTAAGGGTAGTACTCCTGTCACTCGAGACTTATTAGCCAATCAAAACCTCCACACGGCCCTGCCAGTCATTAGAGGAGGAGGCTCTTCCTGTTCCCAAGACTGAGATTTCCTCTCTGTAACTGAGTAGGCATGCTTTGTCCTGCCTGTTTTGTTCTGAGTGTGTCTTCTGGGTGCTCTGAGGGAGCTCAGACAAGCTCAAAACTTCAGACATGTTAAGTGGAGGGTCATCTCTCATAAAGGGGAGGAACAAGAAGCTCAAAACTGCAGACATGGTAAGTGCAGGGTCATCTCTGATAAAGGGGAAGAACAAGCAGCTTAGCAAAGGGTGCACGTGTGGTGGGTCTTCCCAGCAGCTGGATTGTAAGCAGCACCCAGAGCTATGGCTGCTTGTGAGGTCCTATGTGGTTCTAGTCTCTCCTTTAATCCATAGATGGTGTGTGAATAACATTATTATGGAGTCTGTGTCTCCCTCCATAATAAACTTTTGGAGCTTGTGTGGAGAAAAATTCTTTGCAAAATTCCAAACCCAAGAGCCCTCGTTTCTTTATTATCTTCTAGATGATCTACCCTTAGCATTTAATGTGTTGGTGTAAGATCTCTTTGTAGTCCTTCATAGCTGAGTATTATTCCACTGTGTAAATGAACCACAATTTCTCTATCCATTTTTCTGTCATGGGACTTGTAGGTTGTTTCCAGTTTCTGACTCTCACAAAAAAGACCGCCATGAACATAGTCATGGAACGTGGTCCCCTCTGACATGGTGGGGCATCTTTTGGCTATATTCCCAAGAATGGTATTGCTGGATCTGCAGGTAGATCTCTTTCCAATTTTCTGAGGAACCTCCAGACTGATTTCCAGGGTGTTTGAACCCGTTTGCAATCCCACCAGCAATGGAGGAGTGTTACTCTTTCTCCACATCCTTCCCAACAATGTTGCTACCTGAGGTTTTGATCTTAGCCATTCTGATTGTTTTAAGGTGTAATCTCAGGGTTGATTTGATTTGCATTCTTTGGTCACTAAGGACTTTGAACATTTATTTAGGTGCATCTCAGTCATTGAAGTTTCCTCTGTTTGTGAATTCTCTGTTTAGTTCATTATTATTATTATTATTATTATTATTATTACTACTACTATTATTATTATTATTATTTGTTTTTTTCATATTTTGGATTTGTTTTTTTTTTTCCAAGACAGTGTTTCTCTGTATAGCTCTGGCTGTCCTGAAGCTCACTCTGTAGACCAGACTGGCCTCGAACTCAGAAATACCGACTCTGACTCATGGAATGCTCGGATTACAGGCATGGCACACCACCACCAGTAGTTCAGTCTTCTTTTAAGGTCTGGTAAAACTACATTTAACCCATCTGGTCCTGAGCTTCTTTAGGTTGGGAGACTATTAATAGCTTCTTCAATTTTTTTTTTACTTGATTTGGTTTTTTTTAGACAGGGTTTCTCAGTATATATAGCCCTGCCTGTCCTGGAGCTCACTCGTAGAGCAGGCTGACCTCGAACTCAGATCTCCCTTCCTGCCTCTGCCTCCGAGAGTGCTGGGATTACAGGCGTGCACTATTTCTTTAGCGGTTATGGGATTGCTTAGATCATTTATCTGATCCTGATTTAACTTTGGTACCTGGTATCTGTCTAGAAAATTGTCCATTTCATCTAGACATTCCACTTTTTTTGAGTATAGACTTTTGTAGTAGGATCTGATGATTTTTTGGATTTCTTCAGTATCTGTTTTTATGTCTCCCTTCTCATTTCTTATTTCGTTGATTTAGATACTGTCCCTGCATCCTCTGGTTAGTTTGGCTAAGGGTTTATCTATCTTGTTGGGTTTTTTTTTAAAAGAACCAGCTCCTGGTTTGATTAATTCTTTATATAGTTCTTTTTGTTTGTGCTTGGTTGATTTCATCCCGGAGTTTGATAATTTCCTGCCGTCTACTCCTCTTGTGTGTTTTTGCTTCTCTTTATTCTAGTGCCTTCAGCTGTGCTATTAAGCTGTTATTGTATTTTCTTTCCAGTTTCTTTGTTGAGGCACTCAGAGCTATGTGTTTTCCTCTTAGCACTGCTTTCATTGTGTCCCATAAATTTGGGTATGTTGTGCCTTCCTTTTCATTAAATTCTAAAGAGTCTTTCTTGTTGTTGTTGTTTTGGTTTTGTCGAGACAGTGCTTCTCTGTATAACCTTGGCTATCCTATAACTCACTCTGTAGACCAGGCTGGCCTCGAACTCAGAAACCCACCTGCCTCTGCCTCCCAAGTGCTGGGATTAAAAGCATATGCCACCACAGCCCAGCCTAAACAGTCCTTTCTTTCTTTCTTTCTTTCTTTCTTTCTTTCTTTCTTTCTTTCTTTCTTTCTTTCTTTCTTTCTTTCTTTCTTTTTTCCTTTCTTCCTTTCTTCCTTTCTTCCTTTCTTCCTTTCTTCCTTTCTTCCTTTCTTCCTTTCTTCCTTGACTGAGTTATAGTTGAGTAGAGTGTTGATCAGTTTCCATATGTATGTGGACTTTCTGTTGTTTTTGTTGTTAATGAAGACCAGCCTTAGTCGATGGTGATCTGATAGGGTGCATGGAATTATTTCAGTCTTCTTATATTTGCAGAGGTCTGTTTTGTGACCGAGTATATGGTCAGTTTTGGAAAAAGTACTGTAAGGTGCTGAGAAGTAGGTATATTCTTTTGTTTTAGGAAAAAATGTTCTCTAGATATCTGTTAAATCCATTTGGTTCATAACTTCTGTTTTTTTCACGGTTTCTCTATTTAGTTTGTGTTTCCCTGATCTGTCCATTGATGAGAGTGGGGTGTTGAAGTCTCCCACTATTATTGTGTGGGGCTCAATGTGAGCTTTGAGCTTTATTAAAGTTTCTTATATGAATGTGGGTTCCTTTGTTTTTGAAGAATATATCTTCAGATTTGAGAGTTCATCTTGGTAGATTTTTCCTTTGATTATGAAGTGTCCTTCTGTCTTTTTTGATTACTTTAGTTTGAAAGTTGATTTTATTCTCTATTAGGATAGCTACAGCAACTTTTTTCTTGGGACCATTTCTTAGGCAAATTGTTTTCTACCCTTTTACTCTGAGGTAGTGTATCTTTCTGAGTGAGTTGGGTTTCCTGTATGCAGCAAAATGTTGGGTCGTGCTTATGTATCCAGTCTGTTAGTCTATGTCTTTGTATTGGAGAATTGATTCCATTGATATTAAGAGATATTAAGGAGAAGTGATTGTTGCTTCGTGTTATTTTTCTTTTTCTTGTTTTTCCTTCAGTTTTTTGAGACAGGGTTTCTCTGTGTAGACCAGGCTGGCTTCGAACTTAGAAATCCGCTTGTCTCTGCCTCCCAAGTGCTGGAATTACAGGTGTGTGCCACCACCCCCCCCCCCAGTTCCTGTTACTTTCTTATTAGAGGTGGGCTTATGTTTGTGTGATTGTCCTTTATTTTTGGTTTTTTAAAAGATTAAGTTCTTGCTTTTTCTGGTGTGTAGTTTCCCTCCTTTTATTGGTGTTTTCCTTTTATTATTCTTTGAAGGGCTGTATTTGTGGAAAGATATTGTGTAAATTTGTTTTTGTCATGGAATACCGTGGATTCTACATCTATGGTAATTGAGAGATTAGCTGCGTAAAGTAGCCTGGGTTTGCATTTGTGTTCTCTTAGTGTCTATATGACACTCAGCAAAAGGAAATGGGATGCCCAGGAACTTCTGGCTTTTATAGTCTCTCCTGAGAAGTCTGGTATAATTCTGGTAAGTCTGTCTTTATATGTTAGTTGGCTTTTTTCCCTTACTGCTTTTAATATTCTTTCTTTGTTTAGTGCATTTGGTGTTTTGATTATTATATGACAGGAGGAATTTCTTTTCTGGTCCAGTCTATTTGGAATTCTGTAGGCTTCTTGTGTATTCATAGGAATCTTTTTCTTGCCAGGCTGTGGTCGTGCATGCCTTTAATTCCAGCACTTGGGAGGCAGAGGCAGGGGGATTTCTGAGGTTGAGGCCAGCCTTGTCTACAGAGTGAGTTCCAGGACAGCCAGAGCTATAGGGAGAAACCCCATCTCAAAAAAACAGCAGCAGCAACAACAACAACAACAAACAAAACAAAACAAAACAAAACAAAAAAAAACAAAAAGGAATCTCTTCCTTTAGGTTAGGGAAGTTTTGTTTTATTGTTCTTTTGTTTTGGTTTTGGTTTGGTTTGGTTGTATTTTTTGTGGTTTTTTTTTTGTTTGTTTGTTTTTTGGTTTTTTGGATTTGGTTTTTTCGAGACAGGGTGTCTCTGTATAGCGCTGGCTGTCCTGGAACTCACTCTGTAGACAAGGCTGGCCTTGAACTCAAATCCACCTGCCTCTGACTCCCAGGGTCCTGGGATTACAAGCGTGTGCCACGGCCACCCAGCTTGGAAGTTTTCTTCTATAATTTTGTTGAAGATATGTACTGGCCCTTGAAAATCTTCACTCTCCTCCATACCTATAATCCTTATGTTTGGTGTTCTCTGGATTTCTTGGATGTTTTGGGTCAGGAGCCTTTTGTAGTTTGCATTTTCTTTGACTGTTGTTTCAATGCTTTCTATGGGATCTTCTGCATCTGAGATTCTCTGGTCTTTCTCTTTTTTTTTTTTTTCTGTTTTTGATGCTTGCATCCATGACTCCTGACTTCATTCCTAGACTTTCTATGTCTAGAGTTGTTTCCCTTCATTATTTCTTCATTATTTCTACCTCTTCTTTTAGATCCTGGATGTTTTTTGTTCAATTCCTGCACCGGTTTTGTTGTCCTTTCCTGTAATTCTTTAAGGGTATTTTTCCTGTTTACCTATGAATTTCTTTAGGGGTGCTATTTATGTCCTTCTTGAAGCCCTCTTTGAGCATCATGAGCTGTGATTTTAAACCCAAATCTTGCTTTTCTGGTATGTTGGGGTACCCAGGACTTGCTGTTGTGGGAACTTTCTGCTCAGTGGCAGGAGAAGATCTGTTTTGTTTTTCAATTATTAGCAGATGAATTAAGAATGTAGTTTTGGTACATATAAGTATATGCTGGTGTACGAACTTCACTGAATTTTGAAACATGGTAGAGAGTATATTATGTTTCTCGAGATGTCATGTGTTGGTGTCATTACTTGTATGTTCCATTGGATTGCAGATGTGTGGCAAGATTACTGCCTGTGAGGCTTGTTTTGAATTTTTTGAATGAATATGAATATTTTTTATATATGCATGAATATGTTCATCTTGTGTGCCTGATGTTTACAGTAGGAAGAAGATAGTCTCAGACCTCCTGAACTTGGTGCAGTGGACAGTTGTGCTCCTCCATATAAATATTGGCAATTTAATCCACTTATTTGGTAGACACAGAATACCTCTGGTGAGCTACCTCTCCTGCCCTATGTTGCTGATTCATGATTAATGTTATATAGCTAATATTTTCATTGGTCCATTTGTAAATGTTTGAACATACATCACCTTTTATCAAGATCTTAATAATTTTACTGTTGAACCTGGGTCACTTAAGATTTTTGGCGTAAGAATGCAGACTTGGAGTGAATGTATAATTATTTGTAAGAACTTAAGTGAAGATCTTTGAGTTCTTTTTATGTTTTTGTTTGATTGATTGATCAATTGATTGATTTTAGCAAGGGAGTTAGTGTCTCATTATGTACCTGTTGCTGTCCTGGAATAACTATTTTGTACCAGGCTGACATCCACCTCAATGACATGTACCCGTGTCTGCCTCCTGTCTACTGGGATTAATACTGGCAGGAGTGAATACACCCAGCATGCTCATAAGGGTTTTTTTGGTTAATATTTATTCATACAGTTTATCTGATGCGTGCTCAGCACTGTTGAAGTGTATGCTTGTGTGTCTGTATGTGTGTTAATTGGCATTCCATGTGGAAGGCATTGACATTCCTACTCACAGGGTGCAGAAATGACAGGTGAACCTCATTCATTATTCAGTTTCCTTCTAAAATGCCTTGATTATATTAGAGTATTTGTGTCATGGATCAAGTAGAGGAAATACCGGAATCATATGACTGTATTCTCAATAAAGTATACATTTAAAATATTCTCAGCAATATATTCTCTAATGTCCACATGTATGGAATATTTTAGGGTATACTCACCTATGAAGATGTGCATGTGAACTTCACACAGGAAGAGTGGGCTTTGCTGGATCCTTCCCAGAAGAGGCTGTACAAAGATGTGATGCTAGAGACCTATGAGAATCTGACTGCTATAGGTAAGGCAGTAAATTTCCTTTCACTTTTTAAAATGTAGGGGCAACTCTTACTTTGTTATTATTATTTCTTTCTGTAATTTCAGTTGAAAATGATGAAGAATGAGAGCAATAAACAATCATGGTTCTAAAGTTCACTGAATTTAGTACCTTAAATTTTGTGTAACTTCCAGTAATGCAGCATACACTCTCTGGAACTATATTTTAGGCTACGTTTGGGAAGATCATAATACTGAAGAACTCTTTCAAAGATCTAGAAGATATGAAAGGTAACATTCATGTGCAACCTGATAAGAATATGTGTCCTAAGAAATTTTATTACATCCTCAAATATTTAAAGGAAAGCAAGATGATTAAAAAAATGACTTTAGGTTATTGATGATTATTAAATTCTTATAAAATCATGTACAACAATGTCAGGTATCTAATTTATGTTTGCAAGGCACTTGGTTATGTACAAAGACGAGAAAATAATGCCTTAACACATCTCACCATTTGAATCTCAGCCCAATAGAGTTATGCTGTAGAATTAATCTCCTACCACTTAGATATTGCAAAAGATACATGGAATAGGTAGTAAGTTTATATCCAAAAACCTCTAATAAACAAATATTCATACTAAAGCTGGTGACAATCATATAATTTTAATAATGTTGCCAGATTTTGTGAGATGGACAGTTTATAAGACTCAATAAAGCAGTTGTGGAGAAACCTTAATCCCTATATTACTCATTTTTTAATAGGAATGTCATTAGTTATAATGGATACAAGCCACGTGAATATAGGTATATTGAAGGAAGCAACAACCCGTCCCTCTCCTGCACTATTAGAAGGTATGTAATACTCCCTACATTGAGTATACTAGAAATTTACAAATATTTAGTTTTCCTACTTACTAGGGGTATTTAAAATAATCACGCTGTACAATATCTCTATGAGTACTAGGAATACATATTCTTCTGTTTCCCTTGGTTCACTTTGCAAATGTAGTATTACTCACACAATAGCAAAGTTTATGAATGAAGTAAGGGTAGTAAAGTTCTGAGATCTTCCTGTTCTCTTCAAATATGTGAATAAACTCCTATAGGAAAAGGTGCCATAAATGTGAGCCATGTCATCAGTGTCCTTCCCTTCGCATGTGTCTTCAAAGATGCAAAAGAACCCACAGTGAGGGGGAACTCCATGGCTGTAAACAAAGTGGAAATACATTGAGATCAGGTTCCTTGACAATTAGTCCAAATTGTAAACCTTATTCACACAGATGAAAAGATTTATATATGTTTAGAATGTGAGAAATCTTTCACATGTGCCAATTGTCTTTGCAGGCATGAAAGAAGTCATACTGAACAGCAACCCTCTGAGATTTTTCAGCGTGGGCAAGCCTTTTCATTTCAGAGTCATAACCTAAGACAAGAAAGAATTCATACTGGAGAGAAACCCTATGAAGGTGTCCAACATTTTGAAGCCTTTGCATATCACAGTAGTCTCCAAATACATAAAACAAGAGTTGATGGAGAGAAAACCTATGAGTGTAACCAATGTGGTAAAGATTTTGTATCTTACAGCTATCTTCAAACTCATCAAAGGGTACATACTGGCCGGAAAGGTTTTGAATGTAACCATTGTGGTAAAGCCTTTTTAAAAAACAGTAATCTCCAAAAACATAAAAGAACACATACTGGAGAGAAGCGTTATGAATGTAGCCAATGTGGCAAACACTTTTCACATCTGAATGGTTTGTTATATCACAAAAGTTTACACACAGGAGAGAAACCACATGTGTGTCATCAGTGTGGTAAAGCCTTTAGAGTTAAAAGTCATCTTCAAATGCATAGAAGAACACATACTGGAGAGAAACCTTTTGAATGTAACCAATGTGGTAAAGCCTTTGCACAAAATAGTAGTCTTCTAACACATAAAAGAATACATACTGGACAGAAACCTTTTCAGTGTAACCAATGTGGTAAAGCCTTTTCAAGTAACTGCCATCTCCTAAGACATAAAAGCACACACAGTGGAGAGAAACCTTTCAAATGTAACCAATGTGGTAAAGCCTTTGCAAGAGACTGTCATCTCCTAACACATACAATAATACATACTGGAGAGAAACCTTTTGAATGTAACCAATGTGGTAAAGCCTTTGCACAAAATAGTACTCTTCTAACACATAAAAAAACACATACTGGAGAGAAACATTTTGAATGTAACCAATGTGATAAAGCCTTTAGAAATATGGGTAATCTTCTAACACATAAAAGAATACATACTGGAGAGAAACCTTTTGAATGTAACCAGTGTGGTAAAGCCTTTGCACAAAATGGTAATCTTCTAACACATAAAAGAATACATACTGGAGAGAAACCTTTTGAATGTAACCAATGTGGTAAAGTCTTTGCACGAAATAGTAATCTTGTAACACATAAAAGAGTACATACTGGAGAGAAACCTTTTCAATGTAACCAGTGTGGTAAAGCCTTTGCACATAACTGTGAGCTCCAAACACACAAAAGAAAACATACTGGAGAGAAACCCTATGAATGTCATCAATGTGGCAAAACTTTTTCAAGTCTATCTGGATTCACATATCATAAAAGAACGCATAACTCATACAGGAGAGAAACCCCATGAATGCAATCAATGTTGTTAATCCTTGTTGTCCTTGTTTTTAATAACTGCATTGTATTCCATTGTATAAATGAAACATTTTTTTTTTTACTCTTTTGTCTGCTGAGAGATATCTGGATGGTTTCCAGTTTCTGGTATTACAAATAAAGTTCCTTTGATCATAATGGAGTAGGTGTCCTGTGGTATGGTAGAACATAGGTTGGGTATATGTCCAGGAGTTGTATGGTTGTGTCCAGAGTAGAATTATTCCCAATTAACTAAGAAACTGGCAAATTTATTTCCAGAGAGGTTCTACAAATTCTCACTCCCACCAGCAATGGAGAAGTGTTCCCCTTGCTCCACATCCTTGCCAGCCTGTGCTGTCCCTTGACTTTTTTATCTTAGCTGTTCTGATGGGTGTAAGGTGGAATATCAGCATCCTTTTTATTTGCATTTCTCTGATGACTAAGTGTCCACGGAATGAATGACACACAAGCAATAGTCCATTTTTAACTTGTCATTTTGCTCAGTGCCTGGTCACAGCGAAGACTTCCGTGGCTAGCATTTCCTTTTCTCTGGTACTCCTGACAGAACACCTCTAAATCTGTCTTCAGCTTAGTTGCCTGTTCATTTTCTATGAAGCCAATTGTTCTTGCTGCCCAAGATGCTTTTGGAATGCCCCTCAATGCTCCACTTTTACTTTCCACCTACATTTTGGATGATCCCCTGCAGAGTTCTAAGTCTGCCCATCTCTGTCCTCCTGGGTCATGGCAAATCTCTCTGTCCTAATGTACAGCTCTAAATGTCCAACCCTGTGCCCAGTCATTGGCTGTTGGCATCTTATTGATGGGTCCAAAACATCATCAGAACATGTTTTAAAGTGTTGCAACATTACAAAGATGGGGAACCACTGTGTTACAGAAAAATAAATGTTTAATTATCATATTTATGTTTAATAATACTGTTCCTATCCTGATGCCCTGGTAGACATGACTAATTATATCCCCTCTCCTACAAAATTCAGACATATCCTCAAAATTTCTCTTCTCGGCGTTGAGGAATTTAGACCTGTCTATTGACCTAGGCATATTCTTCATATTTAAGGAGATTTTAAAATAGAGTCTCCGTTACTTATTCTTTGAAATTTTCAGTCAGGTATATGTCTCTAATGGTGCATGTCTCTAATCTGAGCACTTGGCAGTCAGAGGCAGATGTCTCTCTGTGTCTCAATGCCACCCTGGCCTCCAGATGGAGTTCTACGACATCTAGGGCTACACATAGGGGCCAGATGGTTTTAGGGCAGATTTCTACCAGACAGTCAAAGAAGAGCTAATATCAATATTCCTCAAACTATTCCACCAAACAGAAACTGTAGGAACACTACCTAATTTTTTCTATGAAACTGCAATTACTCTGATACCTAAACTCCACAAGACCCAGCAAAGAAAGAGAACTTCAGACCAATTTTTCTTACACATATTAGTGCAAAAATACTCAATAAAATCTTTCAAACTAAACCCAAGTACATGTCAAAAACGCCATTTGCCAATATCAAATAGACCTCAACCTGGGGATGCAGAGATGGTGTGACCTTATTGGAGTAGGTGTGGCTTTGTGTGTGTGGGCTTTAATACACCTGTACTAGCTGCCTAGAAGTCAGTCATCTGGCAGCAGCCTTCAGATGATGTAGAACTATTACCAACTCCTGAACAATGCCTGCCTCGATGCTGCCATGATCCTGCTGTGATGATAATGGACTGAAACTCTGAAGCTGGAAGCCAGCACCAATTAAATGTTGTCCTTTATAACACTTGGTTTGGTCATGGTATCTGTTCACACCAATGAGACCCTAACAAAGTCAGATTGTAAACCCCAGTACTCCTCTGCCCAACACTGTACTCAGTTCTTTGACAGAGGACATATAAAATCACAGTATCTGTACTTTACCCCAGTAATCATGAAATGTGGGCCCAGTACCCTCTGTATCCAGAAAAGTAAGTGCCTGCTCTTCCTAGTACTGCTTTCACCTATGCCATTTCACTTTATGCCCAGTGTTTCTCTCCAGAGGCAAACCCAACACAGCTCCTCTTTTCCTGAAAATTAAATTTGTCTCAGGAAATGTTTGTCACATAACCACCTATTGCAAACCAGCAGAGGGAGCTCACATGTTGAATTTGTTAGCCATCCCACTTATTTGCAAAAACTATTTTTTGATAATATTTGACAGATTTCATTGAAATTTTTAGTCAAAGCCAAAAAAAATCTCTCAATCAAAAAAAAAAAAAAAACCCAGAAAGTTTTAGCATAGAATTTGACCAATACCAATACCAATGCTAATACTAAGAGCTATTACCAATGCTTAGCAAGTTATTCCATAAAACAAACAGAAGGAACACTGTCAAACTCATTCTATGAGGCCAAAATCACCCAATAGCTAAATCACCCAAAGGCTCAACCGAAAAAAAGATGGCCAGAATAATTTCTTTCTGAAAATGCAAAAATACTCAATAAAATGCTAGCAAACCTAATCAAAGAACACATCAAAACCTTAATTTACCTTGACCATGTAGACTTGATCCCAGGGGTGCAGGCTTGGTTCAAAATACAAAAATACATTAATGTCTTCCATAATATAATCCACTATATAAACAAACTAAGAGAAAATTCTCAGATGATCATGTCATTGTATGTTAAAGAATACTATGATAAAATCCCACAGCCCTTAATGTTAAAAGTCTTAGAGGGATCATAAAGGGCCAGCCTGGTCGACAGAGTGAGTTCCAGGACACCCAGGACAATACAGAAAAGTCTTGTCTCGGACAAAAACAAAACAAAAAAACCAAAAAACCAAAAAACAAAACAAAACAAGCAAAAAAAAAAAAACAAAAACAAAAAAAAGGAAAAAAATAGTTCATCTTAGTAGATTGTTCCTTTGACCACTATGAAGTGCCCTTTCTTATATTTTTTGATAATGTTAGGTTCAATTTTATTTGATATTAGAATGGCTACTCCAGATTGTTTCTTGGGACCATTTGCTTGGATAATTGTTTTTTCAGCCTTTTACTATGAGGTAGTGCTTGTCTTCTTCACTGAGGTATGTTTCCTTTATGCAGTAAATGGCTGGGTCCTATTTATCCAGTCTGTTAGTCTATGTATTATTATTGGGTAATTGAGTCCATGGAAGTTAAGAAATATTAAGGAAAAATGATTATTACTTCCTGTTATTTTTGTTGTTAAAGGTAGAATTATGTTTGTGTGGGCATCTTTTTTTCAGTTTGTTGAAAGATTACTTTCTTGCTTTTTCTAGGGTGAAGTTTCCCTCCTTGTGTTAGCAGTTTCTTTTCTATTTCTTTTCTTTTTCTTTTCTTTTCTTTTTTTTTTTTTTGGATTCGGTTTTTTCGAAACAGGGTTTCTCTGTATAGCCATGGCTGTCCTGGAACTCACTCTGTAGACCAGACTGGCCTTGAACTCAGAAATCTGCCTGCCTCTGCCTCCCAAGTGCTGGGATTACAGTCGTGTGCTACCATCGCCTGGCTGTACAAAGTTTTAAAACCGGGCCTGTGAAAAAATATTTTCTTCAGATTCAATTCTTAAAAATGAAGTCTCCCCAGTTCAGACACACAAGAAGAGGGCATCAGATCTCATTACAGATGGTTGTGAGCCACCATGTGGTTGCTGATAATTGAACTCAGGACCTAGGGAAGAGCAGTCAGTGCTATTAACAGGTGAGCCATCTCACTAGCCCACGGTTTTTTTTTTTTTTTTTTTACTTGTTTGTTGTAAAAATTATAGCTTTTAACTTTCAAAGAAACTGTGGAGCTAGTGACACAAAATGTATAGTTAGGTAAGTAGTCTTAATGGAAACATGTGAGAACATCTCTGTTGTAAACTCTTATTCAGGTTATGATTTGAATTTATGTCTGAACATTAAGTGAACTGTTGTAAGCATAAAAAATATAGGATGCTTAGAAAAATCATGTGAACCATTCTCCTCAAAACAGGTACAGGAAAAGGTAGGAATGATGACATTAGAAAGGGAAATAGGAAAACACAGAATGCAGACAGAGAATAAGAAATTAAAGCATAGCAAAATACAATAGAACACAAGAGAGCAAAAGTGAGACAAAGTAGAACCTTCAGAGACAGCAGAAAGAGCAGGCACGCTTCTCATTACCATGAGGCAAAACATTTTTTTTTCTTAAATCAAGGCAATTTTACTTTTATTAAAGTGGACAAAACTGTTTTTCTTGTGGACTTGGGTTTATTTCCTTTAGCAATAAAATCAATTAATAAAGTAATAAAGGCTGAAGCTTATTTTCCATCCAGAATGAATCAGTTCTTCCTGCACAGGTACAGGGTCATCATTATAGAGAAGAATACTGTTTGGGCACAGTGAGGGATTTAATATCTTCTAAGCTTGTATTTAAATCATGACATAAATGAAGGCATACCAGACTGGACGATGTATAATGTAACGAGCTTTATGTGACCCAACGTATATTGAATTTCCTATTAGGGAACTCTCCTATGCAGATATGTACAATACTGGCTGACCCTAATATGTTAGCTCAGAGCTGTTAGACAGGACATTTACTGACGGGAGCAGCTTGTTATCAGCTACATCTCTCAGCAACTAGCCTTGCACACAGGGGCAAAGTCACTCAGTATCTTATGAACGGTTTTCCCTCTGCCAGATGAAGACTTACTGATTTTCAAAAACTATGTAGCTGTGTTTTTCTAAGCTGAGTCATGACTGAGAAGGAAATGAGAAGGAAAAGACCCCAGTGAATGGGAGTCCTCTAGCCTATCTGAAATTTATCGTGGAATTAAAACTGAAGAAGAACACATGCAGAAATTGAGATACCTGACCAACATTGAAGCAAATGGAGTCCAGCACAGAAAGGCAGCTCAGGGAGAAGGTTGAAAGCTTTCATTCCTTGACAGCAGTTTGGATTACTCAGGTGACCAAATAGAGCTGACAGATCAATGTCTTTAAAGTCATTTCCTAGGGTTCTCAGCCTGGAGCAATCAGGAATCAGAATAAAGAATTGAACTTATTGTGAAATTAAATTTCTATAGTTTAAGCAAGGCAGAGTTTGTAGATAAACTAATGTGTCTATGTCCAACAGGACTCTTATATTTCCTGTCTGAAAATGTGCAGCTTGAGAAACAAAATATGAGAGTAAACCATGTGTGCTCTAATACAGGAGGAGGGAAAGGACTAGAATGTAAATTAATGCAATAATTTTGTTAAAAATGCAGTAACAGCAGGACATTATGAACCATTTTTGCAACATATTAGGAGATGTGCATGAAAAGGTGAGGTCCCTCAACCTCAATTAGTTATTTTTATTCCTTAATAAACACAAAATCTGAATGTATTCCTCCAAAGGAAACACACTATCACTAGAAAGCTCCCATGTAGAAATACTCTTTCTGGAAGTTTGCTGGTGAGTTTTTCCAAATGTTTGTATATTTGACAAAAGGAAAAGAAATGAAATAAAGAAATAGAAGAAAAAACCAATCTGATGTGCTCTTCTGTCCTCTGCTTGTACCAGGCATGCATGTGGCACTCAAACATACATGGAGGCAAAACACACATACACATAAAAACAGATCATTTTTTAATGATTTGAAAAATAACATGTACATGGAGGGAACCCATTTTATAATAGGGAATAAAAACATGTGTTTATATTTTAAAAGTATTTGTGTTTCATCTGCATATATCTGTTTCCACCACACTGTGTGCACCTGCTCTCAGCTATTTATTTGCTGTCAACAAGCAGTAACTAAAACTGCATGCTAGGCACCGTAGAGGACAACATTTTCTATATATAAAAGGAGAGCACAGCCAGAACCAGGAACTTCTGGGAGAGTCCAGAGGGGACAATGTGGAGAGAAGATGAGGGGAGAAGCAAGAGCCAGACCAAGAGATCAGGATGATCTGGTGATGTAACAGAGCAGGTCCAACATGGTTGGATTACATGAGGAATGGCAGGTGGGGGAAGGGCAGCCCTATCCCCAGGCTGGAGGGCAAATGATTCCCTGTATAAGTTGGGTGCTGAGCTCTGCTGATTGAACCTTATAGGCAGGTTTGCTTTGATTTGTTAAATAGGCCTCTCAGCCATTAGTTCCAGGATTTCACACTTAGTAGGGAGAAAGGGGAAAGATGAAATGGTTTCATTATACTCTCAAAAACTGTGCTTAAAGGTCCAATATTTTTCAAGGACTAAAGATATATACTAGAGCCTTCAAGTATTACTCATATTGTGTATTTTCAGACAGAACAAATGATATTAATTCTAGGCAGAGACACATCAGTTTGTCTAGATCATGTGTTGCTTGAATCAGAGTAAATACAGAAATTTGGTTTCTAGATATAAGTTCAGTTCCTCATCCAGGGTCGTGAGTGCCCAGCTCTGGGAACCTCCTGGATGGCCAGTTTGGACTTTTCCTGATTGTCTAACATTGATGACCTGACCACTCAGTGCTATGACCAACACTGTCAAAGCAGAAAGGCCTCCCCTTCCTTCTTCCCTCTCTTTTTAGGCACTGTGATTACACCAGCTTCAAAGCTGGTCAGAGAACTCAGTGCTTACACAGGTCCCTCTTTATTTGTAATCCCCTCACCCCAACCCAGGGAGGCTGGAGGACACTCACTCACTGCTCTCTTTTTCTTCTCACTCAACAGTCAGAACCCAGCTTTAAAACAGCAGCAGGACAGTCTTCCAAGCCCTGGGCAGTAGAGGCAGGGTCAGGTGTACATAGTAAGTCTTAACTACATAGCAGAAGGAAAGGCTGAACTAGAAGAGATGTTGCTCTAAACAGACACAAATATGAAACATGTTTAGGAAAAAGGGATGAAATTGTTAATGTGCAAAAGTGGAGAATAAAAATGAGGTCAGAAGGGCTATGCATAGAGAAAATGGAAATTTAAAAGTAATACAAACCATTGACTTTTACAAAAGATCAATATAATTGAAAGAATGACTGAAAAGAGCTGGCCGTTCCCTGGTAGAGGGAGTGGCATTAATGTGATCGTGTTTGTCCTTGCCCCTATGTGCAATGTCAGCTGCTGAGATCTCTAACCTGACACACAGACAGTAACATGTGTTTGAAATTTCTGAGCTGACCTAAGGGCTGATGAACACAGGGAGCTGTATTGCTGTGCAGACATCCCCATGGTTCTGCTGGGCAAGCATCAAGCTGTGGTGGGCCTTGTGACCTCACCCCAGGGGTGGGGAAGGGGCGGTCCTTGGGTGTTTGCCTGGACAGCTACCCAGGGTATCCCAGAAGAGCTACAAAAAGAGTTGGGACCTCAGGGTCTCGGAAAAACAAACAAACAAACAAACAAACAAAACTTAAAGAAGGATATTGGGAATCAAGATTGTTGTTTTGTGTCTTCTTCAGAATTCAGGCAAACTGCAAGTATTTTTTCACCTAATAGTTACGGAGTCAACCCTCAGAGCCAAGCACAAAACCCCATGACAAAACCCTGTGTAGCATGCTTGTTAACCAGCATGCCTTCCTCAGGGCTTTGGTCAAACAAACAAACAAAGAACAACCCTTGCTTGGCTGAATTTAAGGCGGGTCCGGGTCCGGCCCCGCCCTCCATGAGCCTCCCCAGTCCTGGCTGCACCTGGTGCTCTGGAGCTGAGCAGCATTGAGCTGGGCCAAGTGGAGGTGAGCAGCCACCGGCTTAAGCGCAGTGCGTGGCCTTGGCCAGGGGGAGGCGGTAGTGAGGCCAGAGCCGCGCTCCGGCCCTCTTTTCCCTCAAAGGTTTCTCTCTTCCCCCAGGAGAAATTTGGCTCCAGGGGCTCTGCATGGTCACAAGCTGCCTGGTACCATGCTGCCTCCTCCATCCGCCTCCCTCCAATGGCCCTCAACGCGCAGGTCAGGTTGCCTCTCCCCCGCTCCGACCCCACCGCGGAAAATTAAGTTTGGAGAAGGGGGACAGGGGGAACATGGACAAGAAGAGGAGGAACTGGAGCTGAGGAACTGGACCCCGGCAGCTGTTCTAGAACTTTTGTTGGACAATTGCAAAGCAATGGATGGAAAAATTGAGGGGTTATCAGATGAATTTGTGAACTTAGAGTTCCCCAGCTTCATAAGTGTGCGCTTGTTTTCGGTCTCTGACCTCCCGAAGCTACCTAAACTGAAAAAGCTTGAGTTCAATGAAAAAACAATCTTCCCAGACAGACTAGCAGAAGAACTTCCAAGCCTCACACATCTGAACCTAAGTGGAAATAACCTGAAAGTTATCAGCACCTTGGAGCTCTTGAAAAGGTTGGGTTGTCTGAAAAGCCTGGATCTGGTCAGCTGTGAGATCACTAACCCGGGTGATTACTGAGAAACTGTCTTCATGCTCCTGCCCCAGCTGTCCTATAAGGATGGTTATGGCCGAGAGGACCAGGAAGCACCTGACTCCGATGTGGAGGTGGAGAGAGTAGAGGAAGCCCCAGACTCGAATGGAGAGGAGGATGGTGTGGACAAAGACCAAGAGGAGGAAGAGGAAGATGAGGATGTGAGGAAGAAGAGAATGCAGATGAGGATGTAGAAGTAGAAGATGATGAAGATGAAGTAAGTGGGGAGGAAGATGTGGATTAAGAGGAGGAAGAAAGTGGGAAGGGTGAAAAGAGAAAGAGAAAAACAGATGACAAAGGAGAAGATGATTAAGACCTGAAACAACCTGCAAGAAACAGAACTGTTGAGTATTGGTTGGACTGCTCCTGGATTTCGTAGCTGTTTTCAAAAGGTAGCTGTGATACAAGCCCCAGGATACCCCCACCCAAAGAGCCAAAGAATAGTTCCCACCACATTCTGCCTTCCTCCCCTTAGTCTATTGGTAATCCACCACCAAGCCTGGGGACTTCACCCCAATAACATTGTAAACGTTGTTAGGTTGTCCTGTAAGACTCTTGCTGTATCCTGACAGTTGTGATTGGTGAGTGGACTGTCCTACGTGCCAGTTACAATGCGACTGCAACAACATTTTTACTTTCTGTAAAACAGGAAAAGCTTTGTAAATAAAATCTTAATATTTTGAAAAAAAAAAAAAACCAAGAACCAACCCCACAGCTGTATTAGTAAAGGTTCTCTAGATAAAGAGAACTGATAGATTCAATCCTTCTATCATGTTGGAAAGGGTTATTAGAATGGCTCAAGAGCTGTGTCGTTCTACTAGCACAACAGTGCCTGTCTACCAGGGAAAAGTTTAAGAATCCAGTAGCAGTTTAGTCCATGTGGCCTCATGCCTCAGCTGCCCTCCAGTGTATATCAGAATTCCGAAGAAATAAGTTGTAATGCCAGTTTAAAAAGAAAATGGACCTGCTGGCCAGAGGTAGGGCAAGTAGACAAACAGAAGGAGGGATGTGTCATCTTCAGAGTCCTTTATGTATGTGAGCCGCCACCAGAAGCTGTGGCCTAGATTAAAGGTGGATCTTATCAACTCAAACATCCAGACCATATAAGGGTTCTCCCATTTCGAACGCTATAATTAAGAAAATTCCCCACAATAGCCAGCTATTTGGGTGTTAGCTCATTCCAGATATTTAACTTAACTACCGGGAATATCTAGCACAACTATCTAGACGGGAGAGATCAGAATTTATTTATTTATTTCTATTTATTTGTTCTCTTGCAAAGAGAACATGGGCACCATTTCCAAAGCAATGATCTTCTTCTAAAAAAGGAAGCATTGAGACTTTACTTAGGGAATGTGGTTATGTTCACATACAAGTTTGCCTACTCCTAAGCATGCTAAGTTAAATCTTCTCATGAACTTGGTCACAAGGTAAAAGCAGAGATTTTTAATGGAATTCTTAGCTCAAAGTCATGCAGAAACATATGTAAATTATAAAAATGATGAACAGAAATGCCTGTGGGATGTTCTTCTTGTGCTACAGCGTCTTAGCTGAAAATCATGTAAATGACACTGTGAATGTAGATTGCTCAGGAGCTAATGCTACCTGGTAATCATTACTTGTAGTCTAAGCAGTAAATATATCAACATCATAATTCTCACATATAGAAAGGAAAAAAAACACAAATGCCAAGGACCAACCTTGTCTAGGTGTGCGCTCCTAAGGGTGTTTGAGAGCAGCAGGGAAACAAACACCTTGAAGTCAAACCATAGGTCCAAGCTGGGGCTTATGTTGTGCTGAGTTGGCTTTGCAGCTGAGGTGCTTTCCCAGACTGATTGCTCCTGTGCTCTCTCTCTCTCTCTCTCTCTCTCTCTCTCTCTCTCTCTCTCTCTCTCTGTGTGTGTGTGTGTGTGTGAGAGAGAGAGAGAGAGAGAGAGAGAGAGAGAGAGTGTGTGTGTGTGTGTGTGTGTGTGTGTGTGTGTGGTTTCTACTCTGCTCCAACTGTCTCTTGCTATTCTAAAAACTCTCTGTTTAAGACAGGTGTCTTTCCACTCAAGACAGCTCTCTCTGTGCTACCAAAAATTCAAAAATCTCGCTGGCTAGCTCATGGATTTCTAGAAGTATTCTTGGATTTACTGTCCAATTTTTTTAAAAAAAAACTTTTAAAAGTAATTCGTGGTTTATCAAAATCAGAAAGCAAACAACAATAATAAAACTAATAATAACAGCTGGGCAGTGGTGGTGCACGCCTTTAATCCCAGCACTTGAGAGGCAGAGAGGCAGGTGGATTCTCTGAGTTTGAGGCCAGCCTGGTCTACAGAGTGAGTTCCAGGACAGCCAGGGCTACACAGAGAAACCCTGTCTCCAAAAACCAATAATAGTAATAATAACAGTACTGGTAGTAATTCTAAATGATCTGTTTTTGCTCTTCAGACAACCTTATTTGGATAGCTGCTAGGAAACATTTTAAAAGAGCTGTATCCGCTGTCTAAATAATTCTTTGGGTTTCTGACCTCAGAAACGACTTTAGAAAAAATTCCTGGGCTGGTGAGATGATTCATTGGGTAAGAGTACTGACTGTTCTTCCAATGGTCTAGAGTTCAAATCTCAGCAACCACATGGTGGCACACAACCATCTGTAATGAGATCTGATGCCCTCTTTTGGTGTATGTGAAGATAGCTACAGTGTACTTTCATATAATAATAACTAAATCTTTAACAAAAAGAAAAGAAAAGAAAAAAATCTTGAAGAGCTGTTCAATCTTCAGGGATCTTAAGGTATCTCACTCAACTCTCACTACAGAAAAATTGTAAAAATGAACTTCTATCATTTCCTGCTAGCTCACGTCATGCAGATTGAAAACTCAGGTTGTTTTTAATTACATATGCATTGGATTATTTACCCCAGGGCCCCTTTGATTATTCTATGAATCAACACTTGTGACCCCAGTCCCTTGATACTTAGAAGAGAGTACTTTTTTTTAACACTGCAAAGATTCAGTGATCTTGCCTGTGTCTGACAAGCACAGATGCAAAATTAGCTGGGTGGCATCTTTAGAGTGTCTTCCGAGGCTTCCAGTGCAGAGCAGGAGCTATTCATTTTATGTGTGTGAGTACAGAGCCAACGCTTATGACAAACCAGAAGAGGGCATCAGATCCCATTACACAGTGCTGCAAGCCAGCATGTGCTTGCTAGGAATTGAACTCAGGACTTCTGGAAGAGCATTCAGGGCTCTTAACCTCTCAGCCATCTCTCCAGGCCAAGAGTCTTCTCTGTAATGCTAATAATTCCCTTGAAAAATTCCTATCGGTTTCAGAAATTGACTATCACCTAAAACTAACTAGTGCTGTTTTTTTTGTTGTTTGTGTTTGGGTTTTTTTTTTGTTTTTTGTTTTGGTTTTTTTTTTTTTTTTGGTTGTTTTTGTTTTTGTTTTTTTTACAGAGTTCAGGCTTATCATTACTTTTGCCCCACTTGTTGCTCCTTTTCACTTTGTACCTTAATGGCTCAGTAGTGATCATCCAGCAGAATCAATATTTTGTCAAAGAAATAATCTCGTTAGCTTTTACTTTGGGCTCAGTCAATTTTTCAGGACAGTTGAAAACTCAGAAATATTTTTGACAAAATATCACACAAATGACCTCTGGTTTATTATTCATAGAGCCTATTTCCCACGGAAATCTTAGGATCTTGACATCTACTCTCTGCATGACCCTCAACAATCTGATTTTCCAGCTCCTCCAAGACTCGTTAAGCTCTGTAGATTGTTGTCTATGCTTTGGGTCCTAACATCCTCCAGTTCTTCCAAAGTGAAAATTCCCAAGTCCTTTGCAACCACAAACTCAATTTTGGGGTACTATTTTTTTCTTATAAATTGTTTTTTGTTTGCTGTAAAAAAAAACACACTAATCAAAAGCAACTCAGATAAAGAATGTGTTTTTTTTTTTAATCTGATACTACCAGATGACAATTAATTATTACAAGAGCATACACAAACTAAGAACATCAAGGCACTAACCATGAGCAAACATGTTTGCTTGACTTTTCTCCTGCTTAGTCACTGTCTTCTGGTCACCTTGCTTGCTTATCCAACCCATGCCCACTGGCTTAAGGTTATTGCCATCTCAGTGGATGAGCCTTCCCATATCAATCATCAATCAACACAATCTCTCATAGACCTACCGTCTACCCTTTCTTATCTAGGAATGGCAACAACTGATGTTTCTTCAGTTGACTATGGGATATATGCTGTTGACATTTGAAGGTTAATAGGTCATGGAGACAATAATATATGATAATTTCTTCAAAGCAAAACCCAATGTATTGCCCATATTGATCACTTAAGTTTAAAAAAAAACAAATCAATGATGATCATAGACAACTGAAAACACAGATATGCCAAAGAGTGGGAATAGGTGATTCTCTGACATGAGGAGAAATCCAATACAGTTTCTCTACAGAAAGACCTCCAAACCAAAAGAAAATCAAGGAGCTCATAACAACAGTGATATTCCTTTGAGTAGCTGTACCATGGTTTATTGACAGGCTCCCACACCCAGGCATGCTTGGGTGTGAGTCCACTCTATCATCAGCTTTAATAAGTGTTAGCAAACACCCACAAAATGGATGGGTGTTTAAGAAAGTCTCCAGGGTGAGTTCCCAGGAATGGATTGCTACATTCAGGGAGTCAGTCGACCTGTCATTTTGATAGATAACCCCAGTTTCCCGAGATATTGCTTGGGGCTGTTCATATTCCAATATTCCAGCCTCAATGATATTATCACCTCAGTTTGACAAACAAATTAATCATTTTCTAAAAAAGTTTGGCAAGTCACAAATAGGAACAAAATCATATTATTTTTCCTCCCATCAACCCCAGATACTAATTTCATTTTATTTATATATTTATGTATTTTCTGTTTATGTTTATGTTAATTATATATTTTTGTGTTCATGTGTTTATATATTTTATTAGTATATTTACTCATTCATAAAAATAAACTGACCATATCAATTTTTGAAAGAAAGTATTTGGTTATATTATGTGTATAGCTGTTTTGTTTATTTTATGAGTATGGTTGTTTTACCTGCATGTATATCAATGTATCAAATGCATGATGCTTGTAGAGGCAAGAAAAGTGGGATAGATCCTCATAGAACTGGAGATATGGTAATCCCAGCACGTGGGAGGCAGAGGCAGGTGGATTTCTGAGTTTGAGGCCAGCCTAGTCTACAGAATGAGCTCCAGGACAGCCAGGACTCCATAGAGGAACACTGTCTCAAAAAACGAAAAACAAAAAACAAACAAAAAGAACTGGAGTTACACATGACTGTGTGCTTTGTGGGTATGGGGGATTCAAACTCAAGAACCTGACAGAATAGTCAGTGCTCTTAGCCACTGAGACATCTCTCTAGTCCCTTGACATGCTATTTCAATGCTGCCGATAGCAACTAATTTTTATACAGTCTCCCTCCCTCCATTATGGAAAAAAATCCAAAATAACACACACACACACACACACACACACACACACACACACTTGTAGTAGAAATTGTTGGAAAATAGGAAATAAATTTGAGCCGGGATGTGGTGGTGCACAACTTTAGTATATACTACCACTAGGAATATTTCATATGCAAATTTCTTCACACACACACAAACACACACACACAGACACACACACACACACACATTAAAATGTTGTTTTAGTTAATGTTCTATTGCTATGAAGAAATACCATGACCAAAGCATTTTTTTAAGATACATTTTTTTAAAATTATTACATGTAAGAACACTGTAGCTGTCTTCAAACACCCCAGAAGAGGGCATCAGATCTCTTTATGGATTGTTGTGAGCCACCTTGTGGTTGCTGGGATTTGAACTCAGGACCTTTGGAAGAGCAGTTAATACTCTTAACTTCTGAGCCATCTCTCCAGTCCGACCAAACATTTCTTGTGGAAGAAAAAGATTTAGTTGTGAATGTTTACAGTTTCAGATGACAGTGCATTCTCGTCATGGTATAAAAGCTAGTGGTGCTCAACAGACATAGAGCTAAATAAGTAGCTAAGTAATGTATATCATGTCCTATATGGAGGGAGGGAGGAAGGAGAGGAAGGAAGGAAGGGAGGTGGGGAGGGAAGGAGGTAAAGAAGGAGAGAGAAAGAGGGAAAGGAGAGGGACAGGGAGAAGAAGAGGGAGAGGGATCCTGTACATTGTAGGATTTTGGGATTTCAGAACTCACACCTAGTGAGGGCCAGAACTTCTTATTCTTCTAATCTTTTCAAGTACTGCCACTCTCTTATGACTAAGCACTTAAACATATGGTCATACAGTGGACACTCTTAGTCAAACCATCACATATACTATATTTAAGCATCTTGAACTTTGGAGGTCTTTAAGCTTATGTCATATCAGTACACTAACTATTATAAGGCATTGAGAGGAGATTATTGGCCAGGCAGTGGTGGTGCACACCTGTAATCTAAAAAAGAAGTTAGACTCCAAAGAACCAAATAACCCTTTTAAAAAATGGGGTAAAGAGCTAAACAAAGAATTTTCACCTGAGGAATAGGGAATGTTTTTGTGTCTTTAACCATAAATCCACTTCCTTCTTTTTGGTTTATCAAGACAGTGTTTCTCTGTATAGCCCTGGCGGTCCTTGAACTCACTCCGTAGAACAGGCTGGGGCCTCGAACTCAGAAATCTGCCAGCCTCTGCCTCGAAAGTGCTGGGATTACAGGCATCTACCACCACTGCCCTTCTTGTATACAATATTGTTGGTTGTGAGCCCTACCTTTAATGGCTGAGCCTCCGACTGGGGAACAGCCCCACATAGGGATACATCATGTGTGTAGACGCCAACCCCAACACTGTTACTGTGGTCAAGAGGCACTGAAGGACAGACACCGAGTTTGGCAGTTCCTAGGGAGGTCAGGGCAGCAACTGACCAATACAGAGGCGAATGTTTGGAGCCAACCATCATGGTGAACTCAGGGAACATGGCGGGTGAGCCGGCAGAAAGGCAGGAGGACCTGAGGGGGATTGCAACCCCATTGGAAGAACAACATAAGCTGACCTGACCACCCAGTTCTCCCAGAGACTAGACCACCCACCAAGGAGTATACCTAGAGGGACTGTATGGCTCCAGATACATATGTAGCAGAGGATAGCCTTACCCAATAGTAACAGGAGGGAAGGCCCTTGGTCCCAGGGTGGTTTGAAGCCCCAAAGTAGGGGGATACAGGAAGTGTGGAGCAGGACATTGTGGGTGGGTGGGTGTGGGAGCGCTCTCATATAGGCAAAACAGAGAGGGGAGGGCAGATGTAGGATGGGGGTGGTAGAGTGGTAACCCGGAAGTGGTGGTGGGGGTAACCAAGAAGTGAGACAATATTTGAAGTGTAACAAATGGAATGATTAATAATAATAAAAGAAAAAATAGCCGGGCAGCTGTGGCGCGCTCCTGTAATTCCAGCACCCTGGGAGGCAGAGGCAGGCGGATTTCTGAGTTCGAGGCCAGCCTGGTCTACAGAGTGAGTTCCAGGACAGCCAGGACTGGGTTTTGAAACCCCGTCTCAAAAAAACCAAATCAAAAAAACAAACAAAATAACAACAACAACAACAAAAAAAAAACAAAAAAAAAAGAAAGAAAGAGAAAGAAAAGAAAAAGAAAAAAAGAAAAATGTATACAGTGCAGTGGTCTTTAGTCTAATGAGTGGGGGATTGACTTGATTTATGACTGATGTTGAGGACACAGGCCATCCTGTACTGTGACCCCTTGTCAGGTTATTCACAGATGTACAAGAAAGGAATGTAAGGAAGCTAGAGTCATGGCACCCTGAATAAGAGCACACATGTCCTTACAGAGGACCTGAGTTTAGTTCTCAACACTTACAGAAGGCAACATACAAATGTATTTCACAGTAGCTCCATGGAAAATATATGTCATTAGTTTGTGTTCTGTATGTGAACCTTCATTCACGTACATTCACATATGTGAGCACACAAACACACACACACTCACACACACACACACATTCATTCAATGTATATAGAGCTAAATATATATGTATTAAGTAGCTGGATGAGAGTCTGGAGACTAAAGGGGTATAAAGCATTCCTTCATGGTCTGTACTATAATTCTGGCTATTAGATTCCTACACTGATTTAATTCATTCTTTGTTTTCTCTCCATCTTAATCCTTAGTAAGCACAAGTCAAATAAAGACATTTTTCTTGCAGGGCAGTGGTGGCACATGCCTGTAATCCCAGTAATCTGGGAGTTAGAAGTAGGCAGATTTCTGAGTTCAAGGCCAGCCTGGTCTACAGAGTGAGGTTCCAGGACAGCCAGGGTTATACAGAGAAACCCTGTCTTGAAAAAACAACAACAACAAAAAGACATTTTCCTCCCTATTGCTTTCCATTACGTGTATCATAGTGAGGGACAGTAAAGTAATATATATATATATATATATATATATATATATATATATATATATATATATATATATCAAGATAATGGGAGTATTTCAAGGACAAATGTGATATGTTGCTTATATGAAGATGGTGGACATCTTTCGAAATTCCGGCCGTAATAGCCATTGGGCTTTTAGAGGTTAAGTAGCTATTGTAGTCAGTTTACATACAATACTGAGAGCCATGTTCATGATGTAGACCTGGCTTATGAAGCCCTAAAAACAACTGACAGGTTAGTGTATGATGTATGCCTATTAAAAAAAATCTATGTTTTTTGGTTTTCTTGGACAGGCAAATCATGAATTATTAACTGTAGAAAGTATGACTGAAGTGAAATATTGTCTTTATCAGATCAATTAATACTTGTGGAGTAGAGATACGAAATTGAATGCAATAAAGAAAAAAAATCGTCCCGTTGTCAAAACTTTTTTGAAAGTATTTCCTGACAGTCAGTAAATGGAAGTCTTGTTCCATAAAAGTCGAAGGCTACACTTTGTGCCCACAGTAGAATCCTATAATATGCAATAGTTCTGCAGGTGTTATTTGTTTGAAAGTGTGGAAACTGTGGGATTGGAAATGTCATGGA